>NC_136667.1:3214423-3857307 GCF_903797595.1 Erithacus rubecula | reverse complement strand
CCGAATTGTAAATTGGCCTTTAGTTTTTAACAGATGCTAATTTTGGGGACAAACTCCACATTATGTCTTGGTGTGTTTTGTTTATCTTAACTTGTACAGAAGGGTCGCTTTGGACAGTGTTTATTGGGTGAAATGCAAAATTCAGATGTGGAGAAGTGACAGATTTTTGCATCTGTGTCCGTGTGGCATGTACTCTCGTTGGGTAAAGCATTAACGGTGCCATTTCCCACTGTTGCTCGCAGTGGCTGGCATGGCTGGCACGGCTCACATCGACGGCGATCACATCGTGGTGTCGGTGCCCGAGGCCGTGCTGGTGTCGGACGTGGTGACGGACGAGGGGCTGGGCCTGGAGCACGGCCTGGCCGCCGAGGTGGTGCAGGGCCCCGACATCATCGCCGAGACCGACGTGGTCACCGAGGGCGTCATCGTCCCCGACTCGGTGCTGGAGGCCGACGTGGCCATCGAGGAGGCTCTGGACAGCGGGGAGCACGTGCTGACCCCCGAGCTGATGGCCGAGAGCGTGCGGGTGCCCGAGCAGGTGTTCGTGGCTGACCTGGTGGCGGGCCCCGAGGGACACCTGGAGCACGTGGTGCAGGACGCCGTGGCCGAGGCCGAGTCGCCGGGCATGGTGTCAGAGGAGGTGCTGGTGGCCAGCTCGGGCTCGGAAGCCGTGATCCAGGCAGCCGGCGCCGGCCCCGGCTCCACCGTCACCATCAAAACCGAGGACGACGACGACGGCAAGAGCACGTCCGAAGACTACCTGATGATATCTTGTAAGTGCTCAGAGGTGGATGGAAGCAGGAGGGAGCTGAGCTGGAAGTGCTCTGCTGGGGAGAGTTCTGTAGCTGGACTCTTGGAATGCTCAGGGTGCCCACTTAATTCCTGGTGTTTGGATTTGGGGGGTTTTGATGCAAAATCGCTGGTGCAAGAAGGAAGAGAAGGACATTGGTGCTGCTGAGTGAGTGAGTGTGAATGTTTGTTAGAGGAGATTTAAGAAAAACACCTTGGAAAATTAAACATTGCATTTAATTTGAATATACAACCTTTTTCTAAAAAACACCACAGGTATATTATAGTACTATGTAGATTCGTGTAAAAATAACTTATTGGGATTTATCAGGAGAATCCACTCAGAAATATTTTTTTTAAAGATTCTCTAGCTCAAAGTTTTCTCAATGTGGCCACAAAATGTGGTTTGTTTAGTGTATTAAAAATTATAATGGGCATTTAATTGTCTGTTGTGCTGTTCTGGGCTGAACTTGGAAATAAGAGGTCATGCTCATTAATGGATTGGCTCATTAACACATTCCAGTTCCCACACAGCATCCAATTCCATATGATCCTGTTGAAGTTGGCCACTGAAAGAACCTTGGGTACTTTGTGTTTCCTCAGTGTTTACATTATACCCAAGGTACTAATTGTTGCTGCTACACAAATTTGATAAAATACATTCCAAGTAATTTAAAGTTCTTTACTTCTTGAAATCACTGATTGAAATGTGAGTAGGTCAAAACAGATTTTATTTAGTCAGAAGCAATATGTTAAAAAAAAGTCAATGCCAAGTGTGTCAGTGTCTGTCTGTTCACAACAAGTTGAATTTATTAAAAATTTTAAGACAGAGGACACATCTTATTTGTGATTATAATGATTTCCCTCTTTTATAGCATTTATGTCCCTTATGCAAAATGTATTTTGATATTTATTTTCATTCAGTACATATGAACAGCAATTATTTTTAAAGCTTTCCATCATTACTGTCACTAACAGTCAAAAAGAGGGTTTTTGAAAAAGAACTTCAAAAATTAGTCTATAAGGCAACAGAAAAAAATCATGGTTTTGTAATGAAAGGAACACCATTTTTACTGCCAGTTGTTTCACTGAACAAATTCCTTTCTGACAGTAGTTAGGATGAGTTCATTCTGTAACTTGTCACTGTAAATGCAGTGATCTTTGGGATGCCTTCTGAGAGAGATGAGTGTGATTGATGCTGATGATCCTGCTCTTGGACCAGAGCAGCTGAAGCTTTCAGTTACCTGATGGCCCCACGTGTCTGACACGTTCATGGTTTTGTCAGGACTTCTCAAGCTTGGCTTTCACAATGTTTCAAAGCCATTTTAGACCTAGTTTTCAACAGATTAAATTTTTATATACGTGTAATTGTGATGTGCCTGAATAGTCACAGTTGGGAGCTACATTATTCATCTAGGATTTTGTTTTAAGTAATCATTTGGATAAATTTAAGGCAGTCATACAATCATTTAGGTTGGGAAAGAGCTGTAAGATTATTGAGTTTAATCATTCTCCCAGCACTGCCAGGGCCACCACTGACCAAGGGCCACATGCACATGGTTTTTGGATCCCTCCAGGGATGGGGACTCCACCTCTGCCCACCTGGGCAGCCCTGGGTTCATGTCCAGCCCGTGTCACCAGCACCCCCTGGGCCTTTCCCAGCCCCTCTGCCCCAGCCTGGAGCTTTCTGTGGGGTTCTTGTGACCCCAGGGCAGGACCTGGCACTTGTGAACCCCCACAATTTCCTCAGCCCATGGTTCCAGCCTGTCCAGACTCCCCTGCAGAGCTTCCCACCTCCAGCATCAACCCTTCCAACTCAGTCATCTACAAAGCTGATCCCTTCATCTAGATCACTGATAAAGGTCTTTGAGCTCTGTTGTGTTCCCCAAGTTTTGAGCCTGTGTTGTACTGGGGATGCCAGCCCGACCCCACAAGGTGTCTGCTGTTGTGTTTCTGTCAGTGGTAATGAATCATTCTTATGCAGTTGTTAGTTTTTTTATTGTTTAAATATTACCCTTGAATTTGTTTTATTTGTGGAGATAATGTATTCTGTAGAATAGATGAAGGCCTCCATTTATCAAGCAGGTCAAAACTTTTTATTATATATATTCAGTTGTCAAATGCTGTCAATATTGCTGAAAGTGAATTTTCTAGTATTTCATTTGGGGTGTATATATAGAACTGTTGAACTGTTTTTATTATGTAAATCACATCAAAGTGATACTTCTAAAGAATCTCATAAAATTAGGTGTCTTTTAATGAAATTTAGCATCTGAAAAGGGGAGACATAAAATGCCAGATATGCCCTTAGGGAATACCATGAGTTGTTCCGTGGAACACATGTGGGAACTACCAAAATATGGCATTTCAGGGTATGGAACTGACAGTGGAATTTTGATTTTCCTTATGCTTGTTGGGAGTTACAGCTTAAATGACAGAACCACAGAATGGGTTGGGTTGGAAGGGGCTTTACTGAAAGTTGATTTTTCACCATTTTGAGGTGACATTCCCATGTGGATACTTTATACACTTCAGGTAATTGCATTTTCTGTGTAAATACTATTTGGACAATAGTAAGTTCATCTTGATAGTAGCGTGACTACCTCTGCATGGTTTTGTGGTTGGAAATTTTCATTGGAACATTATCACCACTCTGCAGACAAATTCAGCTTTTTCAAACCTGCTTTATAGACAAATTCAGCTTTTTCAAACCTCCTTTATAAGCATAGGACTTAAAAAATCCATTTTTGATACGTTCACAACACGAATACCAAAAAATCCATTTTTGATACGTTCACAACACGAATACCAAAAAATCCATTTTTGATACGTTCACAACACGAATACCAGGGGGTGTTGACGATCCTTTGCTTTAAACCATCAGAACACCTGGATAAGAAGGAGCTGCCCCCCAGAGCAGTGTGTGCCCCTGCCCCCAGGCCTGTCAGTGAGATGGAGCTGTGAGCAGCACAGCTGCAGGGCACAGTGGAGTGAAGCCTCCCCTTTTTGTTTTTCAGGTTTGCGATATTCAGACGCACGGCGGGTTGCCAGCCCCCGCTCCGCGTGCCGGCCCCATGCACTATGCTGGTGACCTCAGAGCCACCACTGACCTCACTGGAGCTGGCCCGGGGCTAAGGTACTGTGCCACCAACACCTCCTTTGTAGTGTCTTACACTGTTGCCTGGTTTGCTAAACATTTTAGGATTCCTACTCCTCTATTTGAACCTATGGGACTTAAGTAGATCAGACATTAGAAAAACCCGGAGAATTGTCAAAGCTGGGACTTACCTTGCCCTCGTGTTGCCCCTCTGGTGGCTGTGGCATCACCAGCATAGTGCATGTGAGGCATCACATGGATTGGGAGCTGGCAATCCACGGTGAATCTGGACATCACACACCTGAAAACAGCCAAGCCAGGTAAGTTTAACACTGGGAGTGTGCTGAGTTTTCCTTTAAAGCTTGTTCGCTCGGGAGGATTCAGCATCTATTTATGGAGGTTCTCTGTTGTGTGTTTTCAGTTTATTTTAAGGGGCCAGATAATAACATGTAGTGCTTCTGGTGGGTGAGTCAGAGCTGGAAGACACTTTGGTATTCCATTGACAGAGAGGAAGCAAGCATTCCCTGTTCCCCTGAGCTATCCCTGGGAAAAGCAGCACAGAATTTAGCACTGATGGGTTAGCAGTGACTGAAGTAAGAATTTACTTAGAACATTTTCATGAGCTGTTCTAAAAAAAATAGTATTTTGGAACCTGACAAAGATTGCTTGTCCTGCTGTATTGTTTTCCTCTTACCTGAATCTGTTTAAAAGGTAGATGGAAACCATGAGATTTACATGGGTTTGAAGCAAAAGCAATTGCCAATTCAGTGTGTTTTGTTGTATTTGAAACAAAAAGCAACATCTTACAGATAACAGTCTATATTGATATCATTTTCTCAGCCCAGATGATCTTTTCCATATTTTGCTATATTGCACATTTGCTTCTTTAGAAAAATAATCCAGAGGCCCTGGATACCCAAACTTCCTAATATGTTTCCATTTTTTTAGCTTAAATTTTAAAGACTGATTCTTTTTTGAGAATGCACGGGATGGTTAATAGTGTAGAAGTTAACCACAAATGTTAAAAATACTGTTCTAAGTTTGCCTCTCTGAAACAGAACTCCCTATTTTTAAAGGTTATTGAAGATTTGGGTGCTTTATAGCCAATATTAAAGCTAATGAATATGTGAGTGTACATGGTCTATTCATGTTTTGAAGTTCTCTTTTGCTGAAAACATTCTTTAAAAAATTGAAAAATTCCTCTTTTTTTTTCCTTCATGTAATGTTTATTGCATTGCAGTTTGTCCTGGTAACTATCTAAAATGGTGAGATTTTTTCTTACATTATTTCCCCAGCCCCATAGTGGTGCACAGTCACTGTCACATTATTATTAGTTAAATAGTTGGAAATTTTTCCATGAAGAAAATTTCCAGTCACACATGTGGTAACTCCCCTGTTCAGCAGGAAGTTGTTGTTGTTGAGTAACTTCCCAGGACAGAAATACTTCCTTCTGTTAAACTGGTAATGTGCTATGTTTATAAAATATATGAATTTAGAACAAATTGGTGTTGCTTGAGTTGCAGATTTGGAAAGAACTTTATTACCACCTCCCAGTTCTAAATGTTCAGGGTTTGTAAGCTTTGAAATTCTCTTTTTGGCAGTCATAGAGCTGGGTATAAAATCCCTCCTTGTACTGAGAATACCTGCAGTCCTTCCAACACTCACACATGCAGTGGGAATGGTCATTATGTTAAATGAAACTTATAATTTTCTAGAACATGCATAAGAAAATTTTATAAATGTTAAAAGCCTTGCAGGAAAAAAAAAATTAATAGATTCATGCTTAGTAAATGCATTGAAATATTTATTCCAAGGCAAGGGAATTTCAGCATCTCCACTTTTGTCTCTTCTGACAACCCCATTCTGGCAGCATAAAAAATGTCAATTAACAGGTGCAGTCACACCCCCACAGTGGATGTAAAGGATTTATGTAAAGGGTTTAATGCCTGCTGCTGGGAAAGTGAAGTGTCAGAGAATTGCAGGTTCTCTGCTGTGGCTCTCAGTGTTTGTGCTCTGACTGTCCCAGTGTCCTGCCAGGTCACACAAACATCAGGCAGCACGTTCAGACTCCTTAAGGTGCTGCTGTTCCTGGCATGGATTTCAGTAGAGATTGAGGAAGTTTTTTTAATTAAAAAAGCAAAAAACTCTCTTCCTGAGGAAATTTCTTTCCTGATCCATATTTGATATTTTTTCAGAATGGAATTAATTCATTAGTTACCAAAAAAAACCAAACCCAAACCCCACCAAACAGCAAAAACAGCATTTTTAAAATGTTTTCCATAGATGTTTCAGGTTATAGAAGCTGGTGCTGATAACAGCAGAGTTGTGGGATCAATCCTCATATGGATCATTCCCTTAAAGAGTGGGACTTGATGATCCTTGTGGGTCCCTTCCAACTCAGAATATTAATTTTCATCGGAGTATACACTTCACAGAGGTTCTAAAACTAAACCAGATATTTTCTTGTGCTTACCTACGTTTTATCCAGCTCTGTCCTCTGTAACTGCTCCACTCACATGGTGCAATGCAAGATTTGTGAATAGGAATGAGGTTTCCAGTGCTGTGAGCTGGGTGGGTGTCTGTGGAATCCTGCCCATGAGTGGGAAGAGTTTAGTTTGGGATTGCTGGGGTGGATTCTCACTCCCCTGCTGCACCTTCTCCTTCCCACCTCTCTTGACTCCCCCCAGCTTTCCCGTGACTCCAGTTTAGCCCAGTGCCCATGGGGTTAAAGCAGCTGCTGGGAGCAGCCCCCAGTGCCCTGGGAGCAGGAACTGGGAGGGGTTGGGGGCCCTGCAGCCATGCCAGGGGAACCAGCTTTTCCCAGGGGTCAGAGCCTGGGTGTCCCTGTGGAGATGGAAGCTCTGCTGTCACCTCAGTGCTCATTTTAAGGAGTTTTTCTTTGCTTAGTGCACACCTCTTTTAATGTTACATGTGCAGCAAGATGCTGTTTCCCTGGAATGCATTTCATTCAGATTTTATCTACATTTTGTGGGATTCTCTATTTAGAGGACTTCAGTGGGTGTTCAGCACTGCACAGGGTTGTGTTGACCATCTGCACAGGAGCTAAATTTATCCTCAGTGAGAAGTGTGTCAGTGCATTTGTCAGAGAGATGCTGAGTTCAGTGCCCTCTGTGTTGGCAATTTGAGGTGTATCTCTGTGAATGCCCTTTTTATCAAAATGTGTTGCTTCTAATAGTTTGGATGTTTTGTTTTGTTTTTTTTTTTCCTTAGAAATTAAATGAACATTCTGAATGTATAAACCAAATAATCAGTGAGTGAGTTGTGTAAAGAATGAGAAGTCAGTCTCTCATAGTTGTATTTGGATTTTTTGTCACTGCATCTTTTAATCGGGTGTATATCATGCATCAATCTTCATTAATGTGTATGTTTTTAAGTGATAAAGTGGATAAAATCATCATTTCTTTCAGGGAGAAAATACAGTCAGATTTTTGATGCACACTTCTTTAGCTGTGAATATACCCCAAGTCATCACACCCCACAAATTTTAGTCACTGTTCATCAGAGTGAAACTTTTGAGAACTCTTAGACTGTATCAGGAAATTCTGGGTTAATTTTTAACACTTTTGCATAGATATTTATTTTTAATTATTGATAAATTTTTGCTTTCTAAGAATAACAGCTTCAGCCATAACCAGTTATCTCACTCCCTTTGATGACAAGCTCCCTCTTGTGTCCTTCACTCTGTAATTCCTGCTGTGTTTCCTGAGTTGCAATAAAATACTGAACTTCTGGAATCTCTTTTAAATTTCTTGAGATGAGCTGCTTTTAAAGGCTACTTATGAACACAAACCTTTCCTGTGCATGGGGAGAATAGAGGAGAAAATCATGCTACTGATTGCTTTGAATTCTAAAAATGTGTTTGAACCTCATTATTATTCTCATCTCTTTGCAGTGGATGATGTTGGAGAGAAATTGGACCATATAGGAAGCACTCCCTTGAAGATCAGTACTGAGGTGGCAAATGATGATGTTGCTAAAGATGATGGCTTTGGTTCAGAAGTTATCAAAGTCTACATATTTAAAGCTGAAGCTGAAGATGATGTTGAAATAGGTACCTTGAAATCCTGTTTATTCTTTCAGTAGTGTCAAGTGTTTCAGGGTCTTTCTGTTTGTTCTTCATTCCATGTAATCCAGTGACTGGAGTGTTTTGTAGAATGTGACATTTGTGGAGGCAGCAAATGCTGGGTGTGGATTAATCTCGAGTTCTTTTGTGATTGGCAGGGCTATTTTCAGGCAGCCAAAGCCCAAATGTAGAAGTGCCTGTGTGTCTGCAGCTGTTTCTTCAGCTGCTGCTTCTCTCTGAGTTTTCAAGACTAGTGTGTCAGCACAGCAGAGCCTCTGGAGTGGATCCCTTTTGTTGGTGGGATCCTTTGGTGGCCTTTGCAGAGAGGGGAGGATTTCTGGGTCTGCAGGTGAACCAAGGGACTCAGAATTCTCTGCAGTTCCCTTTCCCCATGGACAGACCAGCAATCCCAGTGCTCTGAGGGGATGCACAACTCACTGTGTCTGTTCCTGAAAAGCAAAATCCTCCTCTTGTTTGTTCTTGGAGCTGAAACCTCTGGATCATTCCCAGGCCCTGTTCCCAAAATACAGTTTGTTCCTCTGGGCTGGGCTCTCAGTCTCCAGGGACAGAAGGGACAGACTGCAGCAGCAGGGAGAACCAAAATCTCTGATGGCTGAGGAGTAATTCCCAGCAGGGGTGTTCTCAGAGCTGCTCTCAGGAAGGTGATCCCAGCAAGTAAAAAAAAAATACTTGGATCTGAAATTAATCTCACCAGTGGCTTTGTTCACATTGACTTAATGTGTGTAACTTCTTTTTGTTCAAGGTGGGACAGAAATTGTCACTGAGAGTGACTTTCACAATGGCCATTCTGTGGCTGGAGTCATTGAACAGGGAGGTGTTGGGAGAATGCAGCGAGAAAAAATGGTTTACATGGCTGTTAAGGACTCTTCTCAGGAAGATGAAGATATCAGTAAGCATAATAAGAAACATTTTTGTTTCTCATGCTGTTTGTACACCCATATAGGCATCACTTTCAAGGACATTTTTAATTTTTTTCTGAAGAATTCTTCAGTGTGAAGTAGTAGAAAACTAAGCTCACCTTCCCTAAAATTAAAAGCAGGCTCTAGTTATTTTAAAGATGATGCACTTAGTGCATGCTGTGTGCAATCATTTCATTACTTATATTTAACATGTCCATGGATGAAGTTAATGAGGTTGGTCAAACTTCTTACTTCTCTATTTTCCTTCTGTGAATTAAGCAGCTTTCTGACAAAGTGACAAATGTCATCAGTTGCAAGTTCATGAGTTTCTGTATAGGCAATTTTGTGGGTATTTGTTTTGGATTAATACTTATTCATACATTTTTTCTCTCTTTAAGGAATATCTGAATAAACAATGATCCCCTAAATGCCAAAGGAAGAAAATTAATTTATAATGGGTATCAATTAGAGCGAGAGCAAATTAAATGAAGGAAAAGTTAGGACAGACAGAATAAAATTAAAAATTTATTCTCCTCCCTTCATCCAGGCTGTGCTGAAATAGCAGATGAAGTTTATATGGAAGTTATTGTAGGGGAAGAAGAAGCCACATCCCTTCCAGACACCCAGCTTGAGGACTCTGGCGTGAATAAAACGTTTGTCCCCGTTGCTTGGGCTGCTGCTTACGGTAGGAACCTCTTTCTTTCCTGAACATCCCTGCCATGATTTCCTCCCTCATCCAGCTGCCAGCATCTCTGGGATGACCTCACCTTGTTCTTGGGGTTTGGAAACAGCTCCTGATCTCTGCCATCTGATTGCTGTGTGTTGAGTTTCATGGAGATGAAAGGAAAGCTTGTTAGGAGTTTGATTTTGTTTCAGATCCCAGCTCAGATGTACAGATTATGTGGGGTTTGATGCTTAATGTTGAAAGTCTTAAACAAGAACAGCCTTAAGTATTTTACATTAGTAGGAGGAAGGGGGAAAGACTGTAAAAAGGGAATAGTAGGAATAAATGTGTAAATATGTTCCTAATAATTTCAGTTTATATACATGTTTTAAGCCTGTTAGTCCTCCAGGTGAGAAACAAAAAAGTGATTTGTTTTCAAATAGTGAAAGTGTCTTGGGATATATTGTGAATTCTGTCTATTCTTTTTTTATAATTTCCTTGGTTTTTGGTGTGTTAAATGTTTGTTAAGAGGGTACCAAGTTATCCATAGTTTCTGTTACAATTAATTAAGCAAGTTAGTGAAATTTCCTTGGTGTGCAATGAGACCCCAACAGTTGGGCTGGTAAAGTGCTTCAGAACCACAGAGCTTTGGCACAAAGCAGCAAATACTTCCAGTGTAAAATGAGGAATGTGCTCCTGAGGTATTCCTCATGCATCTCCAGAACTCCATTGTGCTAAGAGACTGATAAGGGCCAAGTCCTCTTATCTGCCTGTTCTACTCCAGCCAGATAACGTGCTTCCATCTCAGGAGCAAATGTGCACTTCAGATAACCTCTGAGGGGCTAGATGAGGTTAAAAGTTTGCAGGAACAAGCATATTAATAATGGGAAGCAGGAGAGTCAGCAGGGTAAGCATGCACACACAGATGGGTGGATGTTAACTCCTCCCAGAGATGGGATTTTCTCTCCTGAGGCTCACAATTACACAACACCAAGCTCCACATCCCCACTTGGATGGGGTTAACCTGTTGCTTATTAGCTGAGTTAGTTTTCTCTTATTATCAGCTTTCAAAAGCAGCATCTTTAAAAAGAATGTTATCTAATAATGACTAAAATACCATTTTCTGCAGGAGATGAAAGAAGGCTTCCCCGAAGATATGAAGATGGTCAAGCGGCAGGTGAGAGCTTTTAACAGCATTAAAACTAAAAGTGTCTGAAAAGATAGAGATTTCTGTGTCAGTGCTCCTAATCAGAGATGCAGAGAATGAGCCATAAATTAGATATTGAAGGACTCCACAGTCTTTCTTTACTGTTTTGAATGAAAACAATTCTAGATGTCTGTAGGCCTTTGGAGGGGGTGGGGAAGTTGGGAGGCACTGCCAAGTTTTTACTGTAGTTTTGCAGACAGAAAAAAGTTAATGCAGAGAAGTTAATGTTGAAAAGTAAAAACAAGTTAAGTAAAAATCATGTAATACATTTAGAAATTATTCCAAATTATTATGTTTAAACAATCATACCCTTGACTTTTACCAGAAAAGATAGATAGTGATTCCTATTAGCACACTTCTTTATAATGTATGTTAGTGGTAGAGGAGTGGGCAGTGCTTGTTTTTAAAAAGTAGATAATGCTGCTGTGCAATTCCAGTCATCAGTCCCAAAGAAACAAGTTGTTTAAGGTTTTTTATGGTGTTTAATTTTTGTTTCTAGGAAATAACTTGGATACACGATTAGAAAACAAAAACGGTAATGCAACACAGTACCTGCAGATTTGTGATAGCATTAGCACTAATAGAGTGCTCAAACAAAAAACCAAGAAAAGGAGGAGAGGAGAGGCCAGGCAATGGCAAACAGGTAAACACTGGATGGTTACGGTATTGTCATGGAGTGCCACTTACTCCTGTCCTATTCCTTCTCTCTTTTTTAAGCTGATGCAGAATTAAAAGCTATAAATGATGATTTGCGTATTTCCTGTGTCCTTCCCCCCTCCAGTTCTGTGCCTAGAAAATGTCATCTTTTGCTATTCAGAGTCAGTACACTCAGGGCTGATGCAATTCATTGGAATGTTGCAAGCTATTAAAAAGTACCCATGGCTATATTCAGTGCACATGTGATATTCCTGATCTGTTTGAGCAGTTTCTAAAACAGAACTATATAAACTATAGGTGCTGTGGATTGGTTGTTTTTAAACTACTGAGCCACTCTCTCTCTGCTGCAAGTGTAAGTGCATGAATCTGAACAGCACTTGGTTGATTTAAAACTTCTTAATCAGTAAATGTGTTTCCTTCATAACTTGTTTTTGTTTGTTCAAAAACAGCTGTTATAATAGGTCCTGATGGACAGCCCTTAACAGTTTACCCTTGTCATATTTGTGGGAAAAAATTTAAATCCAGAGGATTCTTGAAAAGGCATATGAAGAACCATCCCGATCATATGATCAAGAAGAAATACCAGTGTACAGACTGTGACTTTACGACTAACAAAAAAGTAAGTTTCCACAATCATCTGGAAAGCCATAAACTTATAAATAAAGTTGATAAAACGCACGAGTTTACAGAGTACACGCGAAGATACAGAGAGGCGAGCCCGTTGAGTTCCAATAAACTCATCCTGAGGGACAAGGAGCCCAAGCTCCACAAGTGCAAATATTGTGACTATGAGACTGCAGAGCAGGGGCTGCTCAACAGGCACCTGCTGGCAGTCCATAGCAAGAACTTCCCTCATGTGTGCGTGGAGTGCGGGAAGGGCTTCCGCCACCCCTCGGAGCTGAAAAAGCACATGAGGACCCACACGGGGGAAAAGCCATACCAGTGTCAGCACTGCACCTTCAGGTGTGCTGACCAGTCCAACCTGAAAACTCACATCAAAACCAAACACGGCACCGAGCTGCCCTTTAAATGTGAGCACTGTCCCCAGGCCTTCGCCGACGAGAAGGAGCTGCAGCAGCACACCGAGCTCTTCCAAGGGCATAAGACTCACCAGTGTCCCCACTGTGACCACAAGAGCACCAACTCCAGCGACCTGAAGCGACACATCATCTCGGTGCACACCAAGGATTTTCCCCACAAGTGTGAGGTGTGTGAGAAAGGCTTCCACCGGCCCTCGGAGCTCAAAAAGCATAGCGAGACCCACAAAGGGAAAAAGATCCACCAGTGTCGGCACTGTGACTTCAAAACCTCCGACCCCTTTGTGCTCAGTGGGCACATCCTCTCCGTGCACACCAAGGACCTGCCTTTTAAATGCAAAAGGTGTAAAAGGGGCTTCAGGCAGCAGAACGAACTGAAGAAGCACATGAAGACCCACAGTGGCAGGAAGGTGTACCAGTGCCAGTACTGTGAGTACAGCACCACGGACGCCTCGGGCTTCAAGCGCCACGTCATCTCCATCCACACCAAAGACTATCCCCACAGGTGTGAGTACTGCAAAAAGGGCTTCCGCAGGCCCTCCGAGAAAAATCAGCACATCATGAGGCACCACAAAGAGGCCATCATCTGATAGGTGAGCTCCAGAAGGAACTGTACAAACTGTGATATGCTAATTGGGGAAAAAAATAAATCTCACGAACTGTTTCTCCTGGTTTCAAAGCTTGATATTAAACCATAACTTTACATTCTTTGTATTAAAAGTCTTAAAAAAAGTATTAGGGTTGGCAGGGGAATCTCGTAGCCCTATGATTGTTGCTGATCAGAACCTAAAGAGCACTAGAGAATGCAGAGGATGGATGAATGTCTTAAACTTGCAGAAAGATGGATGAATGTCTCCAAGTGAACAGTGTTGGCCATGGCTGAGTCTAGAGGACAGGGCAGAGCTGGTTGTGTGACCCATTCTGTCAGTCCCAACGTGTGTCTCCAGTATGGAAACAGATCCCTGCTGGGGTGAGCTCCAGAGGGTTTGCAAAGGAGCCCCCTCTTCACTTCTTGTGCAGTTTGGAACGGGGAGTTTTAGTCAGACACTTCATCACAACGTTTTCAACTGTGCCTAGAAATTGAATTCCAGAACAGGCGAAATTTGGGGGAGGTGTCCCTTGTTCGGTTTGGTTTGTTGGTTTGTTTTGGTTTTTTTTTAAAACATTTCATAGGAAACTTTTTGGTTTCCTTTATTAGTTTAGGTCCAAGAAGCATTTTTTTACTGGTTTTCAAAGCTGCTAACCTATTTTATTGCAGGATATGATGTTTAAAATAGAGCATTATGTTATGGTCTCAGAGGTGGTGTTCTGGTGCTAGGGTTAAAGATGTATATGTATATAATTTCCCTTTTTTTACCTGAAACTAAAGTTGAATGTTGTTCAGTATGGCACATATAACAAAATTAACTTTGAATTTGACTTTTTTTTTTTTTTTAAAGGATAAAAATGGATGCAGCTCATAGTGTTGTGACTCAACACTAATTTTTTTTCCTTGCTACTTTAAAGTCTTCTTTAAAAAGAATATTAAAAACAGTTGAAAACTGTAGGGGTTTTTTAATTAAAATTCAAAGTACTTAGAGGTTCTTTAGGGCAGTGTTGTTAACAGGTATGACAGTTACTGTCCTACCTCCTAATATGAAATTTTCCATATAGACATAAAATTGCACCTTTTAATCGATTCTTTTAAAAAAAAGATCTATACCATGCTATAAACATGCATTTTCAATCTGTAAGAAAGTATATATGCAGTATTTAACCAGAAAAATCTGCTGCCACTAGAGTTTGGAGGTGGATCTTGAGTTTACAGTGTATACATTTAAAATATGCATCCCTTTAAAAATGCTTTGTGTTAGCATGCTGCAAATCCAATGGCGCTTATATAACGAGCTGGTCTAGGGCTATTTAATGAAAAACCTGGTCATAAATGTTATGCATATAATGTGTATTTTTTACTTTTTTTAGTTGCTTCATGTTTGCACACAGCTGTTCACATGAGAAATTGTAACTTCATGCTATATTGTGGCTTTGTGTTCCAGATAATGTTCATATTTTGTTTTTTGCACCAGATGAGAATCAGTTCCTTGAGAATAAATTTTTTTTATATTTCTAAACTTCAGAAAGTTAAAATTTGGGAAATCTCTTAGACAAATAAGTGTTTTATGTGGCTGTAAAAAATGATGTACACGCTGTAAAATAAGATTGTCACTGTTCTGTGGGATTATTATTTCTAAATGTGTTACTCATCGTAACGGGCATACAATAAAATGCATCTCTTGCACTCCAGATTTTTTGGAGTTTCCTTTTCATTTATGGTGTTTAGGAAAGTCCTATTCTCTGTAAATTCATCTGATGTTTTTAATTGCATTTTTCACTAATTAATATGTAATCACATTTCAAGTAAACAGGTTACTGCAGGTCTGTCTGTCAGACTGTTGAGGAGAGAACATTGGGTTTGATTTAATCCTTTGGACTTACAGGTAATGGATTTGTTTGTTTTGCTTATTTCTAAAATAATCATCAAATGTGATACTGACATTCCTTTGATTTTTTTTTTTTTTCCTTTAAGAGAATAAAAAACTTCTCACGTATTTTGGGAAAACCCAGGTAGGTTTTCATCTTTTTACCTGTGTAACAGAACAGTTTGCAGAATGAAATACTGAAAGCACTGCTATCCTAAATTCTCTGTCTTTTTAGAATACCTGAATTACAACATCAGTGACAGATTCAAAAGCTGAAGAAGAAGATGTGCACTTAAATGAATCCTTCATGGAGGATTTCCAACGGGCTTTGAGCCTCTGAACTTGCAGCCTTTGCAGAAATTAAGCAGACAGGAATGAATTCATCTGGGTTTTGTTGCTGCTTTTCCTTGAATGCCCAGGGTCGGAAGGGAAGAAATCTTAGTGATTTAAAGTTGTGGATTTCTGACAATGTCAGTGCTTTGTTCCTGAGTGTTGTGTTGAATACATGGAGTGAAGGAGTTTCTTCAGAACCTGAAGATGATCCCTGACTCTGCCCATGGCTGTGCTGGCTCATTTTCCCACCCTACAAATAATCAGGTAATTAATTGTTCTGTATCAAAGCAGGAGGGCAGTTGCTGTTCTTGATATAAGCTTTTACTAGGAAGTGGTGTTTTAAATCTTCTGAAATGCAAAGATAAAATGCTACCTGAATCCCAAATCCTTCTCAGTGCCCTTTCCCAGTAAATATTTGAGAGCTGTGACAGGTGCTTGAGCAAGCAGAGCCTCACAAAGGTGTGCAGGGCTTGCTCTGAAATGTCAGAGCTGTTTGGTGCAGCTTTTTATTGGGCTGACAGGTGCAGTTCAGAGTGACTCATATCCTGATCATCAGCTGTGTTTTTCTTTCCTCAGGTTTCAACTGCCCACAATTAAAGGTAATAAATGAGAGAGGAAACACGGAAGAGCTGCAGCAGAACTCTGGAGGTGAAGGTGAGGTACTGGGTGTGGGCTGGAGGCTGCTGGAGCTGTCAGGGATTTCCCAGCCAGGGCTCTCCTTGGCTTTTATTTTACAGCTCAGGCAGAGAAACCTCAATACTGCAGAAATGTCAGTCAAAAAAAGACAGTTTTTTCTTTTTCAGTGCAAAACAAGACTCTGCATTCTGGCAGGTAAAGACAGAATGTATATTGTGGTAATTATATAAAGTAAATAGTATCTGACTTTTTTTTAATTTGTTCCTAAAAAAAAGTGTAGAAGACATGGTGGACCTACTTGAAAGTGAGGTGGGAAATGAGCTAAAGTAAGATTCTTCTTACCAGGATTTACAGAGCTGAGTAAATGAGAAAATGAGTTTCTATAAACTCCAGCAGAAACCACATGAGATAAATCAGTTCCAGTTCCACAACAAAGAAGGGACAGCTGAGCCCACAGTAACAGGTACTTCATAGTAAGATATACTAAATTTGCTTTTTAAGTACACATTGCTTGAAAACAAAACCAGCCTATAAATAAATGGCCATATGCTTTATCTTCTAGTCTTAATTTAGCTTTTTGACAACCATTCATTGCTTTGTGTTTTCTGTGAGTACAAAGTGGAGTTACAGCCTCTGCTCTGTAGCATTTGCAGGGTCTGGTGATCTTCAGACTCTTTGAGGAGTTGTCCTTGCTCCCCCAGGACAGAGAGCTGGCTGGCCTGAGCAGCAGCCTGAGCTTTTTCTCAGCAGGCTGCAGCTTTGCTGGCTGCTCCAGAATGGTTTTGCACTGGGCTGATCAGCTGGATTTGAAAAATGCATTTGCCTGGTGGTGACCTTTGCCATGGAATTGTCTCACCACACCCAGCAGCTCCTGGTCTGAGCCCTGTCCCTCCCTAAGGGAGTTCCCTGTGTGCCCTGTGCTGTGCCAGACACAGACTGGTGTCACTGAGGGGCTGCTCTGCACATCCATGGCTGGGATGAGCCAGCAGCAGCTCTGGCCATTAACAACTCCCATTTCTGCTCTTTGTAGCTTCATCTGAGCTGTGGGAAACCCCTGGCCCTGCTGGGAGAGCAAGGAGCACCTGCACCCAGACACCTGCACAGGTAACTCTGATGGTATTAAACAAACATGGGGCTCTTCATATGTTAGTCCTTTTTGTGTTTAAGATCAGCAAAAGTCTTTTGCTGACAGTGTAGCTAAAACTTTTTATTCACTGCTCTGCAGAAAAGGGCTTGCTTTAGAATCTGTTTTAGAATAATTACTGAATGCAGAGGGGCAAGGCCCTCCTCATTCAAATGAGGTATTTAACTCATTAAAATCTTTCTGTGAAGCCACACAGAAACTGCAGCCCTGTCTCAGGCTGGACACACTCAAAGAGCAGCAGCAGGAACAGGTTTTACTCGTGGCTCTTTGCCCAGGCCTGAAGAGCACAAGGCCAGCTGGACATCCAGCAGCACCTGAGGAGAGCTGGCAGCAGCAGCCAGAAAAGGGAGCCAGCCCTTTTCCTTCACTTGTAAGGATTCATGGAGAGGGAACAAGACACCACCACCCCCTCCAGCTGTACACAAGATGTTTCCAGGACAGACAGACAATGATGCAGAGAGTTAGACTTGGGTTTATTTCATGGTTACAGGTAGCCTCCAGCATTGTTTCCCCATTAAACATTGCCTAGGGTCTCCATTATCTGGAACAGAAATACATGGCTGCAGCAGGAAAGCAAAGCAAGAACCCCACCATAGAAGAGCACCTTTGGATTGCAGCATTGCAAACTTGCCCTGTGAGTCTCTGTGCTGTGCTGCTCAGACAACTACTGAATCATGAACACCAAATCAGTTTGAAAGAATTTCTGTGGTCCTGCAAGGAGCAGAAATTGTAAATGGCAGGTTAGTCTGATAAGGAAATTTATTAGTCCATGAGTTATTTTTGTACAAAGTTCTTCTATATAAAAATATACCAAGTTCTTGAAAATTTGAAGCACAGCAAATAAATACTTACAGCTGGTTTGGGGCTGAAAATACATCACCTCTGAGGTCAGAAACATTCTCTAAAATGAGCCTTGGCCCAGCCCTTCAGTGAACTGGGTCCTGCTGGCATTTGCCAGGTCACAAGCTGGGTGTGCTGTAAGTTTTGTCCCTTGTGTCCAAGCTTCCCAGACAGAGGCAGGTGGAAGGTAAGGAGCAGTTCCCAGTGAGGTATTTTTGAAGTTCCCATGCAGCCCGTGGCTCTGCACTGGGAGGGGTGGGACTGACATCGGGGTCATTCCCACTCTCAGCACGAGGAGACAGAACATGGCTGCAAGGACCAAGAGGAAAAAGGTTCAGGTGTTTTCATTTTGTCTCCTAGATTGCCTCAGGACTGGCTGAAGGGCAGGAGCCAGTCAAGAACAGCTGAAGTCCACAGAGGGAGAGCATCCCACTCTTCCGAGGGAAAAGTGAGTCCTTAATGTTTTCCCAGCCTTCCTCACTATCAGACTGAACCTTTTTTGGATGCAGAAGAGCAGAAAGTAAAGCAGTTTTAGTGGTTGTGAACTCCTTGGAGAAGCTCTGAGATTTCTCTCATTCCTAAAAGAAACAAGCAGCTTGTTAGAAGAAACACACAAACCTGTTTCTGTTATGAAACAAAACTACCTCCCATAAAGCATCTCATTTAATTACCTACTTGTTTTCTCTTGTAGAGTGTCCAAGGGGACCAGTGAGCCTTTCCTCTGTATCAAACACTTTAATTTTTCGTTTCTCTATTGATGTTTCATTGCTTGACATTTCACTAGGTTGCAATGCACCTGGCTGAGGTTTAGGGATCAGTAATAAAACTCTGCTCTTTGCCAGTGACCCGAGCCTTTTTCTTTCTCAATCCTGCTGCAGGCAAGGTCCCCTTAAGGAGCATGCAAGGTGTGTTACTTGCAGCTGCTCAGGCTGGCACAGAACTGTCCCCTGGCTGTGTCCCCCCATGGTTGTGTCCAGGTGCTGCTGTGACCTTGTGCCTGCAGCCACCACCACCCCTGCGTGGCCACCCTGCCATTTCTGCAGCCTTTACCTTGTAGCCAGACTCGGCACCACGAGCCCTGCCTGTAACAGAAATAGCTTCTGCAGCCCTGTTTTCTGTTTTTACTCTGAATCACTCCTTAAAATGTCACCACTCTTCTGCATTCCTGGGTTTGTCACTGCCCTGGCTCAAGGGGAGTTTCAGGGATGTGTGCTTTGTATGTTTTAGTAATAGCTTGGAGTCATTAATGTTCCTAATGCAGCCCTCCCAAATCCCTCCTCACCTGAGAGCACGGCAGGACACAGTCCCTCCTACCTGCCCAGCACAGCAACACCCCGGGGCCGGGGTTAGAGCAACGCTGCTGCTTTTGTTCAGGGTAATTACGTGCCAGAGAGAACAACAAAAGATTTTATTTGTACCACACCCACCAATTAGTGCCTGCACCCAAGAGCCAGGACAATTCCCTGGCTGCAGTCAGTCACTTTGCTTCTTGCAGTTAAATTACCACAAGGGCATCCCTTGGATCTCAGTTTGGGTAATAGTTGCTTTGAAGTTAAATTGAACACTTAAGGATTGCAGAGGGAACAGTCCATCTCCTGGAAAACTTACGTGTTTCCAGATTTCCCCAGTCCTCTCAATTACAATGGTTTGTGATTTATTGACAGGTGATGTGACCTTGTAGTCATCAGACAGGAGACCCAGAATAGGATACTGGTTCCTGTACCTGCAGAGAGTTGAACAGATTACTTAACAGAGCCTAAACAAAGGCAAGACCAAATGATGTTTTTTAAAAAGGTGAATAACACATTACTTTTTAGTGATGATGGCTGTCACCCCAGGGGACTGACTGCCAGATAACTTCTCATGCTTCAGTCTGAAGAGCTCCTGAGAAAACCAAAAGCAAACACTGATGTGAAGTAAAGCTTTTGAAGTATCAGTTCACTAAAGCCACAACAAAATATTAGCAGAAATTTGTCTCAACAGTCTGAAACTGCCCTTCCAGAAGGCTGGCAGAGAACAGCATTCAGTTAGAACAAATGCTAACCCCCTTTCCTGAGCCAGGAGAGGAAAAGGGACTTCCTGTAAGGTTCCACCTACACAGTACATGGAGGCCTAAACACAAAAACCCTTAGAAGAGAAATAACTTGTATTATTTTACCTCTTGCTGTTGTTTAATAAAAGCCTCCTTGTCCTCCAGCAGTGATGTCAGTTCGTGCAGCCTCATTTGCAAGTCACTGTTGCTCCCCTCTCTCCTGGTGATGTCCTGCTGGAACTGGCACAGCTGGGACTGCAGAACAAGGCAGGAGCTCTCAGGTGTGGGGGGTCTGGGCAGAGCCCCTCAGCACAGACCCAGGGCTCCAGGGCTGGCATTTCATTAACACCATCATCAGTGACACCCAGGGATTTTCAGGTCAGGAAGTTGAGCCACACAGGAAAGTCAGAAAGTGCTAATTAGACTGAATGCTACCCAGTATTAATTTAATGATTTTATAATTCTAAAGCTAAACCAACACTGAACAGTTGAATTGGCTTTTAGGGTTGGATACTTTGTTACCACTGATTGCCATGAGAGACATTTCCTACATACAGCTGTGACTGGGATTTATTTTTGTTTCCCATTAAGTGTCTTTTCACTAAGTTCTTATATTATCAAGACACACAAAATATCCTTTTAGACAGCCTGCTAATCAGATAGATCCCTATTTTTTTCATGTAAAGAACAGCTGAGTTTCTTAAATTACAGTTTAGGTTTCAAACCATCAGCAGTGTGTAAGTAAAGTAACTGCCCAGGCAGGATAGAGCCAAGAAGTGCCAGTGGCAGCTGTGTGCTGCTGTAGGTGCAGGACAGCTGTCCCTGCTGCAGGCAGTGCCAGCAGCCCCTCTCACCCTGAGGCTGCGGATCTCCCTGTCCTTGTCCTCCCTCAGGCTGTTGATCATCTCCACGTAGCGGCTGGAGAGCTCGTCCGTCGTGGTCTGCAGGCTGGGGCTGGAGCAGCTCTGCAGCACAAACACGTTTTGACTGTGCAAAGGCAGTTCCCATCATCAGTTTTCCTACACTGAGCCCTCCTAGTCTGGGACTCAGCTTCTGCACCCAGCCAGGTGAGGCCTCACCTGCAGCTTGAGGCTCTGGATCTCCTGCTCCAGGGCCCTCTTGCTGTACTCCAGCTCCTTCAGCTGGCACTCCCTGTCGCCCTCGCTGAGCCGCAGGGACAGCAGCTGCTCCTCCAGCGAGCGGCACCTGGCAGTGCTGTCCCTCAGCCCTTGCTGAAAGCACAGGGGCAATGAGCACAAGGGATTCCTCAGGGGAGCACCACACAGCAGGCAGCAGTTACTCAGAGTACCCAAAAATCAGCAAATTGCCCCCATTTTGGCTGCCTGGAGTGACACTGAAAATCTCTCGATTCACCTGCTGCTGACGGTTGTTCTCCCTCAGAGAAGCCAGCATTGTTTCATATTCCTTTACTTGAGAATCCTTAAAAGCCAAATCCTTCTTCAGCAAGACATTGTCAGTTTCCAGCTTCTGCAGGACAAAAGTCAAAAGTTGACAGTCAAAAGCTGCATTTTTTCAGTAAACTCTTCCCATAAAGTGCATCACACTCAGTCATTAATAAAGGGATGTCTTAGAACTGAGAGAATGCTCAAGTTGATTGAGAGTTTGGGGTTTAGGTACACAGCACATACTCTAGTGCCTGTGGCTTTGTGCTGGGAGCCTGGACACTGCCCTTCCAGTCTGTCCCAGAAACAATTTAAATAGAAGCCAACAAAACACCCAAACAAACAAAACCCACCCCAAAACTAAGCCTACTGCACAGACTCCTTGTTCTGTGCTCAAGTTCAAACTCCTCCCTGAACCTTGCATTTTCCAGGACAGTGCTGTCACTTTCCCAGCAGTGCTGATCACTTGGGCTGCTGTGGAGAACACTTCTGCTTCCCCAGCAGGAATTTGCTGCCTGCATCCACAGCCACAGGGCTGGGATGGCTGAGAACCTCTGGAGCTGCCAAAGCCACCCGTGTCCATCCAGCCCCCCTGAGGCACTGCCAGGGCAGCCACTGCCACCAGCACAGCCACAGCTGGAATGGCAGCCCTGGACACAGCTGGATGAGCTGTGGGCAGGGAGGAACAGGACTCACCCCCAGGTCATCCTGCAAATGGCAGAGCTCCTCACGCAGATTCTTGAAGGTGGAAAGCACAAGTCTCAGGGATTTGTCCGACGTCGCTCTCATCTGGGAGGGGAGAAATTAAAAGGATAATTGGGATTAATTAAACAGCTTTGTTTACAATATGCCTGACAAGAAGTATAACAGAAACTGCTTTACAGCTGACAGTAACTTCTAAAGCCATTGCAGAGCCTTTGAAGTGCCCACAGTTTCTACAGGAAACATTTTCATTGCACTTTGTTCTGCAAGTGCTAGTGTTCAATTTCTGCTTTGTAACACAGGACAACACTGTTAAAAGTAGAAGGAACAACTGCCTTTGTACACCAATAAAGGGAAAAATAAATATGTTCGTATGTCACAAAGCTTTCAAAGCTTTGTGCTTACAGTGATTTTTAAAAATTACTGCCCTGCCTGAAAAGGCACAGAGGGATGAGTCATGTTTGAGATCTGGCAAAGCTTTGGGCTCAAGGGTGAGGGAATTTAATTAACATCTGTAAAAATTTAAATTAAAAAAGCTTATACAGCCAACCCCTCCCTTTAAAAGGAAAAAGATCCCAAAGATGAAAGGAGTCACCTGGATGAAAGAGAAAAACCAGAAGTGACCACAGTCCAATATTCCTTTGGAATGTTAATTTTAAAGCCTCTAATAGCTGGGTATTGATTCAGGTAAAAACATAAATTGTTGCATTTCATGATACTTTTACAATATTTAAAAGAAAAATGGACTTGGATACACAAAATAACTGCTCAAGTTGTGACTCTCTTGAATATTCTGTGCAAAATCTGTGTTTTTTTTCCTGTCCAGACAAAAGTGAAACCCTCCTGTGGGTTGGATGAATGAGCTCTCCTGCTCTCTGTCCACAGGGGGCTTTATCCCCACTGGTGCCATGAGACTGAGACTTCATTCCTAGTGTAACTCACCTTTTTGTTTGTTTTGAAATTAAAGCAGAATTTAAATTTCACCTATGGTTTTGTTGGTTTTATTGTGTAATACACTATTGAGTAGTTTGAGAGAAGGAATTTTGTCAAATGGTGAAATTTAGAGTATAAAAACATAAGTCCTGGGCTGTGCAAACCCTTTCCTCCTGCTGGCCAAGGGCTCTGAGAGCACTCTGATCCTGACACCTGCTTCCCCAAAAGCCATTGTGGCTGCAGTTTCTAATCACAGCTGTGAGGATGTAAAACCAGCTGGACACAAAGACAACAGGAAATGCCTGTTCCAGCTTTGTCACCTGGAGCTGAACCAGCCTCCCAGGACAGTGTGCCAGCATCAGCCCATGGAATATCTGGGGGGTTGGTGTCCATCTTCCTTGTAAGAGAAGCACAGAGGAATTCCAGCTGGAAGGGATGGGGGAGGTCACAGCAGGGCAGCTGCTAACTCAGACCAGGCTGCTCCTTCCCAACTTCTTTCCATTGGACTTTTTTTACCAGGAAATGATTCCAAGGTGCAGCTCCCAGGTAGGATCACCCTCCCCCTACCTGAGGGAGCCCAGATCAGGACACTCCTGCTGAGGCTGCTCTGGATCCTGCTCTGACACACCTGCCTGACAAAGACAGCTCTGAGTGCTGAGCTGTGCTTTTGGCATTCAGCAACAAATGGAACCATTCCTGTTGTGGTTCAGGTGTAAAGGGTTTTGTCCTGGGCTGGTTCTTCAGCTCCCTCCCTGCTCCATGCCCAGCCATAGGGTTGGGCTGGGAGCAGGTGGGATTCAGGCTCTGCTTCTGGGTTTTTAGCACCTCCTATTTGTGTTTGGCTTTTAAAGTAAAGCCTTAATGCACAACACAAAGATGAAAGGTCTCTGTTCTCCTGTCAGTGGTCCAAAGCCAAGACAGTTTCCAGTGAAACTGCAGGAAAGCCCCAGCAAAAACTCAGCTTAAAACACACAAGTGGACTGTGGCACTTCCCTTAAAGCCACCATTCCACCCCCTTCCCTCTGGAAACAATGGGATGAGGGAATGCAGAGTGAAGGGTGCTGTGTACCAAGCCCTGCTGTGTGAGCAGCTCCTGCTGCTCCCAGCCTCCCATACCTGGAGGAGATAACGAATCTGCTGCTTTGTTGCCTCAGACAGTCCTTTGGGAATTAATTCTTCAATATCTTCAGTCTAAGCAAAGAAGGGAGGAAAGGGGAGACATCTTGATTAAGAATTTTGCCTGGTAGATAGCAATGTGGTTTCTTCATTAATTACACAGCTCTGCTATGAAAAACACTCTTAGTACAAGGCAAATAAGAACAAAAATAGATCAAAGTCTATCCAGAAAACTTCCAAAGTCTTTTATATGTGGGGCATGTACAAAGTGAGATAAAATGATACATGAAGCATATATTCAAATCCTTAAATTTAACATTTAAAAGCACTATTCAAACCAATCCTGTCTCAGGAATTAACAGCTGATGCTACAACAACTCCCAGCAGTTTATGATGGGGAAAACCTGGTGTTTCTGAATGGGCTGCCAATAAACCCCAGATGACCACCAGGAGATGCTGCCAGGATTCAGTGGCCTTTGCTTCCTGCAGGTGAGCCCTGCACAGGTATTTCTGCTCCATTCACACTGAATGCCTGAGCAGCACCTGCTGCTCAGCAGCAGCTTCACTGGCCAGGGAGTGAAAGAGCCTTTGCAAAAAACACACTGTAAAAATACAGGTACCTGTGCAAGTCATCTTCCACTGAAACCATTAGTGCAACAGCAGGAGAGACTTCCAGATTTTCACTCTCAGACTGGAATAATGCAAGTTCCTGAAGTTTCCTTTCATTATTACCACATTTGCAAATAGCTGCCTGGCAGTAGTTTTCAGGCTCTGAATGATTCTACCAAGCAGGAAGCATTAACTAACAAAGACCAGCCTCCTTCATTTGGCTAAATTTGCTTGAACCCTCCTCCCACTGGTGTCAGGGGACAGCCTGGCCTTACCTGGCACGTGAATTCGATGTCGTGGTTCCTGAAAAACACAAAAATTCAAGGATCTGTTAACTGCAAGCTGCTTGAGAACTGTCAGGGTTCAGGCCTGTATTCAGCACTGAAAGATTATCTGGGCAATACAGAGCAAGAAAGGTCTTTATCAGCTGAAGAGTCATGACCTTCCCCCTGTGGAGGAATTCCTGGGGAGGCTGGAGTCCTGCAGGAGCAGGGCTAACACAGGCTGGCTATCCCCAGTCCTTTGGGCAGTTATCCCAATTATGGGCAGCTAACCCAATTACTCCCTTAATTGCCTGGGTAATGGTTTGCCCACAACTCTGCTGCAATGCACTGCCCTGCCCCAAATGTTGACTTGGCACTTTCAGCATTTCTGTGATGGTTAAAATCCCTTTTTTCCCCCTGCTACAGGATCACTTTCCTTATTCAGTGACCTTGGAAAGCACCAGACAAGATGGGGAGTGAGGAAGAAGAATGAGGGTGATTGGGAGGGAAGGGGGAGATTGTGCTCACTGCCTGCTGTGACTCATTTATTCCCACAGATGGTCTGCAGGGCTCTGCAGAAAACATGTTTAATGTTCATTTGGATGTAGAGACTGAACTTTGTGCCTGGTGATGGCTGTCCTTTAATCCATGACAACATCACAACAGGACAGAGAAAATTTGGATGTTTGGGTTGTTTCTTCAGGACACAGCAATAGAATTGTGTCATGAAATACATGTCAGAGTGTGCTGTAAGTTCTTGTTTGCTCAATGTACAAACACATATGGGCTACACAATTCTTAAGCATCAAATTCAATAAATTTCCTTGGCTTACAGCATTTCTAATACCTCAGTTACTTGCAACTCAGATGAATGCGTAAAACATTCAGTCAATTCTAGCTGTCAGGAAGAAACAAAGAGCACAATTCACCAACAGCACTGTCAGCTGTGCAGTGCTGATGCCTGGGGCAGGAGGGACAGATCCAGTGGCAGTACCTTGTCCCAATCTTCTCCACGTGCTGCAGCAGGCAGCTGTACAGGTCGGTGCTCTTGCGGTGCAGCTCGGCCAGCAGCTCCCCAAAGAAGCGACAGTCCAGCTGCTCAGGGCTGTCCTGGGGGCAGCTCACCTGGACACAGGCAGCACATCAGAACAGCACCCCTTCCCAGGATCAAAATGCTACAAGCATTTGGGTCTGACTGTTCTAGTAATTTGCACTTATTTACACTTTTCTTGGTAGGGAGTCTTGTCTTCTATGTCTGCTGGTTTTCAATAAACTCTACAGAGAGGAATGACTTCCTTTAGAACTATAAGAAACAGGCCAAGTACCTCTTCCACAGCAGTGTCCTCTGCTCTATGGGAACACAGCCCAAATTGAGTGTCCTGAGCTGCCTGATGGGAGTGTCAGGCTCCAGAAGGTTCTGCACAGTCTGAGACCAAGGTCCCCAGGGTGTTTGTCACCCAAACACCGACTGGGTGCACAGGAGGGACCTGCTGCACTCCCTCCCCAGCTGCACCAACAGGCTACAGGAACACCAGGAAGCTCCTTTTGTGCTTCCACTGAATCCGTGTCAACAACTTTTGCATCAAATTGAAATATATTTGAAGCCCTGTTTGATCAGCATGGGAGGAGAGGAACCCTGAGCCTATGTTTGCTGAGGTTACAGAGCAATGCATGTTTCCTCGCAAAGCAGAGGCTGTGCATCCCTCAGACTGACAGGCGAAACCCGACTGAATTGATGGGTAAAGAAAAACACAACCAAACAGCCCGGTGAGACTGAGCACAGTTAAACACCACGGGCTGATCCCAGTGCACACCTGGGCACAGGTCTGTGACAAGGAGAAATACAATTCCTCAAACAGCCTTTCCCCCCAACAGCACCTGTGAAAACCCAGACAGCCCCAGACAGACACGCAGACAAGGCTGCGGCGCTCAGAGTCCAACAAATCCTGCAGACTGCAGAGCCATAAACTCGCTCACTCCCGGAGTTTCGCCTCTGCCTGAGAACAAACCGCGCCCAGAACAAAGCGCAGCCCTCACCAGCTCGGGGGGCGCCGCGCCCCTCCTGACGGGGTGTGCCCGGCACTCGTCACCGCCCGGGCCCGGGCACAGCTCGCAGGGAGAGCCCGTCTGTGTCTGCCGGCACTGCTGCGGGGGCGGCGGGCACTGCGGGCACGGCTCCGCCGGGCACTGCGGGAACTGCCGCTCCTGGCGGGAGAAGGACCCGTTAGCGCTGCACAGGGTGGGGAATAAACCTCGATTGTTAATGAAACGTGTCTGCGGCACTGCTGGGTGAGCGGAGCAGCGGGCACTGCTCTGCCAGGCACACCTGGAAATGCCTCTCCTGGAACAGGGAGGATCTGTTAATGCTGGACACTGTACAGAGTGGGGAATTAAACTCAATTATTAATGAAACGTGTCTGCGGCACTGCTGGGTGAGCAGAGCAGCGGGCACTGCTCTGCCAGGCACACCTGGAAATGCCTCTCCTGAACAGGGAAGGACCTGTTAGTGCTGGACACTGCACAGAGAGGGAAATTCCTGTCTGGGATATAAAAGAACCTGTTAGTGCTGGACACTGCACAGAGAGGGAAATTCCTCTCTGGGATATAAAAGAACCTGTTGGTGCTGGACACTGCACAGACAGGGAATTGACCTCTCTGGCCAATGTGACTGTGACTGGCAGTGCTGGTGGTGCTTCCAGATGTTTTAATAATCCAAATAAAATTGGTTTTATACCTAACTGAATGCGAGTTTGTCTCCCACTTTTGTATTCCAAGGTTGTAATTCACCAATTTTTCTTCCAGTTTTAATAGGTGTCAGTGAGAAACCAGGTGAAAAACCTTTCCCAAGGTGGATGTCCCATTATACGTGAAAACTTCCTTTAAAACTACATTCCTGATTCCTAAATCTAAACATAGCCCAGGTAACAAAAACCAGAAGTAAAACTATGGTTTACAGGGATAAACATAATTTTTCATTATTTTCTTTGCACATCATTTGCAGAAAGAAAGAAGCTATTATTTATAATTACATTTTTTTCCCTGTCCACTTCAGAGATTAGATAGGCATGAAAAATTGTTTTACAAAACAAAGTAAAAAAACCTCAGGCAAATTACTCTGAGATATTTTAAATTTCATTTTTTCTTTTTTGATGGAAATGTTTCAGAGAAAAAAAATGGAGCATTAATTTTGCTATTGACAAAACACCAATTGTGAGATGAAACTGGAGACAGGTTTGACATACATTTTTCGAGAGTTAGTAAAAAAAAATTGTGAGGTTTTTTTTTTTTTTTTATAAAAATCTATCTTGGTTGTTCTGTTGTAAAGCTACTGCAAGAAAATAATTCACAGCCACTATTCTGATATAGACTGACAGTATTAGAGATACAACAGCAGTTTTCATTGTCAGATAATAAAAAATTCTTAGGAAAAACACAGCAAATATTCCACCTTCTGCTCTCCTTAAATATTGCTCCATTTTCTTTGAATGTGTCCTAGATCACAACAAGGCAGTTCTCAGGTTGGCAGCTACTCCTAACAAAAATAAGGAAAAAACCCAAAACCAACCCAACCCAGAAACATCAATTTTCTGCTACCAACAATAGATAATATAAACACCCAACTTACTTGGAGAGGATTTAACAGCTCATATTTTCTTATTGTCTTTTCATAAATGACATTATTTCCAGGAGAGAAACTGGCCCCTCTAAGAAAAGGGGATAATGGCTCCTGTAAAACAAGTAAATAAAAAATTCTTAAATTTTGTGAAACAGCAAACTCAAGATTAGGGTAATTTTGACTAAAAATGGATAATTTAAAGCTATGTGATGTCCTTTATGATGTGAATGTGTGAGTGTGTGTCCATTGTGTGAAACAAATACAGTAATTAATCACTATTAACAAAGATTTAAGTGTTGAGAGGTGGGAATGGCCATTCTGCAGTGTCTTCAGTGCCTCTCAATTCCATCTCCCAGCCTCAGAGGTGGGAGCTGTGTTTTCTCAGTGTTGATCACCCCGAGGAGGAGCTGGGGAAGCCCAGCACAGTTTCCTCACCTGATCCGGGTTCTCGATAATGATCCTGCGAATGGTGCCCTGCAGGGAAGGAAAAAGGGCTCAGAGGTTACTGCACTTCAACTCCAGCACCTTTTCTGGCAGAGGAACCTCAGTGTGGACATTGGCTGTAAATACTTTGGGATCCACTGGCCACAATCACCTGGAGATGTTTTAAACCCAGGGCCTTCACACCCCAAGGGAATTGGTTCATGTAGAGCACAGCAGAACACAATCCATCACTGCATTTTAAGAGCTGGGTTTTTCTCAATCCCCTCTCGCTGGTCTGAGTGAATGAGTCCATGTTTTCTGTAAGTGCAGCAGAACAGGCTACAAACCAAAGCTGGTTGAGGCTTCCTGGATCCCGTGTTCCAGTCCATCTCTTATTTTCAATTTTTCACACTACACATCAAATTCAGCTGGAGCAGATGGAGATGCATCATACTCTGTGTCTCACCAAGGTATGAAAATTTGGATTTTGCTTAAACTCAGAAGTGAACAGGTAGAGGAGCTGCCCAACAACCCACTGGGTCACATCCAGTGCACACAACTCCACAGCTGCCACCTTTGGGAATGATGCTCACCTGGAGCATCTGCACATTCCTCAATGAAAAATGAGATGTGCCTCTTTAAATTACAAAAATCTGTCCCTGGCAGCAGCTTTGCTTTCAAGTAGATTTCCTCAGGTTTTGCCCCAGCTCTGTCTAGAAGCAGTTGAAGACACTGTCCTCCACCAGTTCTAATAAATCATACATTGCTCCAACTCTTCCCCTCCAGGTCCTTACCCAAACAAGCAGAGCTCCCACTGAACCCAGTCTAAGGACTGGGCAATCTGTCAGTTTACAGCACACTATTTATTCTCCCTCCCAGCACAAACCTCCAATTTTCATAATGAATCATTTCTTCCCCAAAGCCAGGGGGAAGTTTATGTTGTTGCAGTTCAGTCTCAGACACTCTCAGCCAGGTGAGAGCAGGTCTGAAGTAGGTCAGGTTCCTGTCAACTGTTGCATAAGTTTAGGAAGCCTGGAGCAGTTTTCCAAACCTCCCAAGAGTGAATCATAACAGCACCAGGAAAGAGAAACAGAAGTAAAAAAGAAACTGTTTTTGCAGCAGTCAGAGTAATTAGGAAATTTCAAAATTAAAACTGTTGCAGAAATTTGGGGAGCTGCTCAGTGCTGCTGCCAGCCCATGTGCCAGCAGGGCTCTGGGGACACAACACAGAGAAAAGACAGCACAGAGAGGTGGAACATGCAGCCCAATGCTGCACCTGCAGAACTGGAACTGAAAAGTGAAATACTCAGCAAAGGAATGGCCACTGGTCCCAGGGCAGGCACAGCCTGAGCACGGTGCCTGTGCTGGAGCTGTGACACCAGAGCCATGGGACAGCTTCATTCCACACAGGGACAGCACACAGCCATTGTGTGACACTGAACAACAGCCCTGGAACTCACTGAAAGGCTGGACAAACGTGCCAGGACTAACTCAGAACCTAGGGAGGATTCACATCCAGGGTGTCTCCAAGGAATAAACCCACAATGCAGCAGTCTGGAGCATTTTAGGGTGAAACACATCTTTGTAATATTCACAGGACAGTCTCATTGTAGATGCAATATTATACAGAACCTAAGAATGCTTTGCCTGGATAAAATTATGCTTATTTTTGAGTTACCCAAACTCTTTTATTTTCAAAGAACTGCTTTACAAACACAGATTTGCCTGCCCTTTCTCCCATTCCAGCAGAGCAGGCTGGACTGGCACAGGCTGGGAGGGGACCAAGAGGCAGAATTGCTGTGTCTGTGCCAGCCTGGACTGCCCACACACAGCTCGGGGCTCTGCACAAGGAGCTGCCACCTCCAGGGCTCTGGAGCTGTCCCCAGCACTGGGGACACTGCCATGGAAAGGATCTCAGGCTGTTCCCATTTTCCAGCATTCCCAAGGGGTGTAGCTCAGGCTGCTCTCCCCAAGCAAAGGTGCAGTGTTTGGAGATGCAGCATTTTCTAACTGGGAGAAGGAAAGGGAAGGTGGGATTGCAAAGGGAAAGCCCAGTGCTGTTGTGGGTTTCAGAGGCATGACTGGGTTTGGAATTTATGACAGTTAGTCTGGGTCTGTTTTACAGAATCACAGAATGCTTTGGGTTGGAAAGGATTTTGAAGTTCTTCCCCTTCCAACCCCCTGCCATGGGGCTTATAAGGAGAATTAAAAAAGGTAACACTAAAAATTCTGTAAACATTTCTGCTAATCTTTAAGATTTTTAAATAAAATGTTTTAATTTTAGAATAAGCATTTGCTAGATTTATCCTCACTGTGTGCCAATTTTATGTAGAAGCAATCAATTCAGTCTTTTTTTAAATTTCAACAGGTTACCCTTGGCTTCAGCCAACCCAGAGATGAAAGTGAGAATTTCATCTATGTCAAAGGCCTTTATCCACAACACATTGTCTTGCTAATTACAAGCAATCCAGTCATCTGCTCATAATTTATGAGTTCCAGTTGGCAGGTGAAATGGGGAAATGGCAGGCTGTGTTACAACACAGACCAGCCCTAAAGCTGGTTAATATTACACCATTTCATGGGAGCCCTTTGCACGTCACAGAACTGAGCCCAGCCACACAAACACCTGACTCCCAAAGATTCTCTCATGGACAGAGGACCTCTACAGAGTCAGGGTTTTCCCCTCTGCAAATGTTTTATATGTACCACTTCATAAATTATCTTTTCATGACCATGGAGAAGGGATTCATACACATAACCCACACTGGAAGGGAATTTATTCCAAACACTTCTCATTTAGATCAAGCAGAGCAAAAATTGCTGTGAATTACTCTAAGGACAAAACAGAGTTACACCAAGAAAGTTAAAAACCCTGAATCCTGAACCACAAAAAGTGTCAGCACATGTGCTCTGTGCACACACCAGTTTCAAATTCTCCCTCTCTCCAGCTCATTAGAAGTGTACACAAACACAGGAGCACACCCCAGCCACATGGCTGGGCACTAGCACTGCACCAGCAGGGATGTACAGGATTCTTGTTGCTAATCCACACAAACTCTGCAGAAGCAAATTAAATATTGCTCAAAGACAGCCCTTTGCTTTAGCAGCAGTGCAGAGCTGAAACTGCAGCTCTGGGCTGCCACTAACCCCAGATTCTCCTGTTACAACAAACACAGAGTGAGTTTGGTACCAGCCCCTTATTCACTTCATGTGGCCCTACACAATGGGCTCAAAGGGCGACTGATCCACTCTCTGGGAATGTCCTGCACCCCTCCCAGGGCTTCTCTCTGGCAACTCCCATTCAGCACCAAATACTTCTGCCTCCTCCCAGCTGACTTCCCTGTTTATTACTGTTTTCTGCTTTAATAACTTCCTAATAATCTGTATTAGGCGCCTTCCTTCTCCACCACTGAAACTGCAACCCACACAGAGCCTGACTGAGCTACACCCTCTTGTCTTTAAAGTCTCGTCCAGCAAAACACTTCAGCAAGAAATTAGTTTTCATCAGCAGGACATAATGGATTCAGTGACTAAAACAGATGTTGAAAATTAAACAACTTCCATAGAGCAGTGACAGCATTTGAGTCTGTAATCCTTGTTCACATACTTATCTAGGCAGAGGAAGCCTGGGACTGCAGTGTTTATGCCAATGAATATTTAATTAATTAACTCAATCCAGACTATCATCCAGCCTAGCTGAGCAGATCACTTATCTGGGAGGTGAGAGACCTGTGTTTACACTCCTGCCCTACATCTTGCAAAAGAGGATTAAGGATACAGAGGGAATGGCTCTGCTATTACCAGCTCCTACAAAGCCAATATTATCACAGACTCATTCAGGCTGGAAAACTCACCAAGATTATCGAGTGCCAAGGCTACCACTCAACCATGTCCTCAAGTGCCACATCCACACATTTTTTAACACTTCCAGGATGATCAGTCCACCAATTCCCTGGGCAGTGTGTTCCAATGTTTAACCATCTATTCCATGAAGAATTTTTTCCTAATATCCAACCTAAACCTTTGCTAGCACAACTTGAGGTTGTTTCCTCTTGTCCTTGTATTAGCACAGCTGCTCGCTCACTTCCCAGGATTTACATAAACCATCCTGGAGAGGAAGGCAGCCCTCAAACTATGCAAATACTGCTTGGAAAGGAATTCAGACCCTGTATTAGTCTTAATCCAGATTCTTTTTGACAGGTAAATATAACACAGGAAAGAAAACTCAGTAAGAGTTCAGCTTGAAATAAATGTGCATTGCCATTTGAGTACAGCAGAGCAATCCTATCGATGTTAATGATACTCTGCTGCATGAGGAAAAAAAGGTTTGAGAATAAATCCCCATCTCCTTGCTGGTTTTGCAGTCAAATCTGTTCTTAAACCATTGGTTTCTAGTTTTAATATACCATTTGCATGTGTTAAAACGACATTCAATTCCACCAAAACTTTCAAGCCATGTCTTGGATACACACACAACAAACCTGCTGAGCTTTGCAGCACCTCATCCGCGGACTGAGCGCCTGAGCTCGGTTTGAATGGGAGCAGCAGCGATCCCAGAGCTGATCAGCGCTCAGGCTGGGAGCGGGATCTGCAGGAGCCGCCCCAGGGCAGCCGAGCTGCGGGGACGGAGCCGGCAAAGGCGGCGCTCCCAGGGGAACGGGGAACGGTGACACCGCGCTGGGGCCGCTGGCATGGCCGGGAACAGCCCGGGATGGCTGCCCGGAGCGGCCACAGCGGCTCTGCCGTGTGGGGAAACGCGCGGGGCAGCGGAGGGGCCGGGGCTGGGGCTGGACCCGTCCCGACACTGGGACCCCCGAGCGCACCGGGGCGGGACCCGGCTAAGACAGCCCGGGCGGCAGCGGGTCCGGTCCGTGTCCCGGTGCCGGTCCGGAGCATCCCCTCACCCCAGGCGGGTCCCGGTCCGGTCCGTGTCCCGGTGCCGGTCCGGAGCACCCCTCACCCCAGACGGGTCCCGGTCCGGTCCGTGTCCCGGTCCCGGTCCGGAGCATCCCCTCACCCCAGGCGGGTCCCGGTCCGGTCCGTGTCCCGGTCCCGGTCCGGAGCATCCCCTCACCCCAGGCGGGTCCCGGCCCGGCCCGTGCCCGTCGTACCTGAGGCGGGTCGCAGCCGTGGCCGCAGTCCAGCGGCGAGGCGGCCCGGGAGGAGCAGGAGGTGCTGACCCGGCGGCAGCCCGGCCCGTAGGTGCGGAGCCGGTCGTAGGGCACGTCCTGCTGCGGGTGCGGAGCGGGGTCCAGGCAGGGCAGCGGCCGCGGCGGCTCCGGGCACGGCGGCGGCTCGGGGCAGGCCGGCGGCTCGGGGCAGGCCCGGCGGGCGGGCAGCGTGCTGTAGTGCTGCTGCCGCCGGTAGTAATGCTGCTGCTGCTGCTGCTGCTGCTGCTGCTGCGGGAGGTGCGGGGGCAGCGCGGGCGGCTGCAGCTGCTGCTGCGCCCCGAACATCGCGGCGGGACTGCGGGGCCGCGGCGGGGCCGCTCCGGCTTTACCTGCGCGGCCGCACCTTGGGCGGGGAGCCCCGGCCCCACCCCGCCCCGGCCGGGCCGGCTGCCGCACCGGCAGCGACATCAATACCGGCACCGACATCAATACCGGCAGCGACATCAATACCGACACCGACATCAACACTGACACCAGCACCGAGATCTATACCGGCACCGGCACCGAGATCGATACCGGCACCGACATCAATACCGACACCGACATCAACACTGACACCAGCACCGAGATCTATACCGGCACCGGCACCGACATCAATACCGGCACTGGCACCGACATCAATACCGGCACCGACACCGAGATCGATACCGGCACCTATTTCGGCACCCGCACCGACACCTGCCCAGAACGGGCTCCACGCTCCCGGTACAGCACCAAGCACTGGGAGAAAAGCGAAACCCCACGCTGTTCAATACCCCTGTGCTATTGTTCTCTTTACACCAGGTGTAGGGGGAGTGTAAACTCATAGTTACCTGTTGCTCAAAGGAATTTAAATGTTCATTTCACGGGAGGTTGTGAACTTGGCCACAGAGCCTTTCCCTCCCGCAGAAGCCGCGGTCGCTTTTGCCGGCTCGCAGGAGGCTCTGCCCAGGAAAGGAGCTCGTTCTGTACCTGCATCCCTGCACTGCATCCCTGCATCCCTGCATCCCTGCACCCCTACACTGCATCCCTGCATCCCTGCACTGCATCCCTGCACTGCATCCCTGCACTGCATCCCTGCATCCCTGCACTGCATCCCTGCACCCCTGCACTGCATCCCTGCATCCCTACACTGCATCCCTGCACCCCTGCACTGCATCCCTGCACCCCTGCACTGCATCCCTGCATCCCTGCACCCCTACACTGCATCCCTGCACCCCTGCACTGCATCCCTGCATCCCTGCATCCCTGCACCCCTACACTGCATCCCTGCACTGCATCCCTGCACTGCATCCCTGCATCCCTACACTGCATCCCTACACTGCATCCCTACACTGCACCCCTGCACTGCATCCCTGCATCCCTGCACCCCTATACTGCATCCCTGCATCCCTGCACTGCATCCCTGCATCCCTACACTGCATCCCTGCATCCCTGCATCCCTGCACCCCTACACTGCATCCCTGCATCCCTGCACTGCATCCCTGCACTGCATCCCTGCACCCCTACACTGCATCCCTGCATCCCTGCACTGCATCCCTGCACTGCATCCCTGCATCCCTACACTGCATCCCTACACTGCATCCCTGCACCCCTACACTGCATCCCTACACTGCATCCCTGCATCCCTGCATCCCTGCACAGCATCCCTGCATCCCTGCACCTGCACCGCAGAGCACAGGCTGTTGGCAGTGACCAACTGCTCTGAGCGTCCCAGCACAGTTTGGGTTGAAAGGAACCTTAGACCCCATCCAGTTCCACCTTCTGACATGGGCAGGAATTCTTTCCACTATCCCAGGTTGCTCCAAGCCCTGTCCAACCTGGCCTTGGACACTTCCAGGAATGGAAAAGCCATAGCAGTTCTGGGCAACTTGTGCCAGGGCCTCACCAGCCTCAAAGGGAAGAATTTTTCCCAGTATCCCATCTAATCTCACCCTCTGTCAGTGGAAAGCCATTCCCCCTTGTCCTGTCATTCTCATCATTACATATGGAATATCACATGGTCCTCATCTAGAAAGGATGGAGTTTGTTATTATTCAAAATCTCACTCTGCTGAGAAGAATGTGAACTTGGTTTCTCAGTCCAGCATATTTTGAGTTGGATTTCTCTGGCAGCGTCAGGCAAGCCCTAACTAAGAACATAACATAACATGACATGCTGCAAGGTCATGTAGCAATAACATAATTGTAGAATCTTATGTAATGAATATTCTTCTTAATGACAAACCTGAAATTCTTAATTTTGTCAGTTTATTTCCCCTACATGTAACTGTGCTGTAAGGCCACATAGCCTCAGTCACACAGAATAAAAACTGATTTATATATTACCATGCAAAACACCTGTGGGGTGATGGAGCAATGCCTTCTGCACTGTTCTACACTGGTCATTCACTGAAAGCTCTGTCTCTGAAATTAAAAAGCATTTACCAAATCTGCTCAACAGGCATTTGGAAAGGTGTGGGTTTTAGGGTGAGTGCCTACAACAATCCAGTATTTTAAGGCACGGTGACATCTGGAGACATTCATCACATACATAAAGTTTCACTTTTCCTCCAGGCATTAAACCCAAACAGACACTCTGCTTTACATAGGAGTGTTTATAAAAAGCATTTCAGGTAAATTCTATCCCACTGGTTACAAAGCAACTAAATGCAAAGAAAATTTTGTCGTAAAACCTCATTCTTGCTTCAACAGCTTGGAAAAGCTCTAAGTGGCTTCTAACCAACAATTTTAAAAAGAACATTTCTTGGAAAGCAGTAAAATATGATTACAACAGCCTCAGTTTTACACAAACCATAAGAAAGCGTCTCGTGCTCCAGTAGGAAACTACAGAAACTGCAGTAATACTCCTTGGGGGAAAAAGGTGCTGTAATATAAAATGTGGGAACACTGTTGGATGCCAGCTCAGGAATGTTACCTGCATGCAGCACGTTGCCCTGCTTAATAAAGAAGTTTCTACCAGGGTCAGCAGAAAGCAGGCCCCAAGTCATCCCATTGTGATGGAAATACACAACAGCTTCCGGAAGCTTTGTAGATGTGGTGAGGATTATTGGAGTCATAAATAACAACAGTAAGTAATACATGCATGGTGATCTGTACAGGTAATGAAAAGAGCCTCAAACAAAGCTGCTGAATTCTAATGTGACCAAAATTCCATGTACATCCAAGCCCTGGGATGTGCTGCACTGGGGTGTGCAGGGTGTTACCTGCTCTGGAATTCTGGCTGTGACAGCTGGAGCTACAAGGAACAAAACTGCTTTGATACAAAATAGAAAAATACTCCCTTGGGAAGACCGTGACCAGGAACAGTGTTTACAACATTTATACTTACATTATTTATGGGGCTGGGAAGCTCTCTGAAGGACGGAGGCACAAAGGGTTAAGCCTGGCAGGCAGCAGCACCCTATAAGCAACTTGATGAGGCAGATAAAAATCTGCTTTCAGCTGAAGGAAGGCTTTAGAGCTGGGAGTGAAGTCAGAAGCAGCTGTTAGCAGAGGCTGTGTTTGTGTGATCCTCCCTTTGAGGGCAGAGCCATCCTGCACCTGAGGTTTGGAGGAAGGTGCCAGCCTGCAGAGATAGCCCAGTGCCCCCAGTTCATCCCAGATGACCTGATCCAGTAGCCCAGTGTCCCCACTTTGTTCCTGTTAACCCTGGGCTGCCTGGGTGGGGCTGTGTGGTGGTGGGACTGCACCTGGCAGAGGGAATCAAAGCAAGGTGTCCTCTCCTCCTGCAGAGGCTGGGGACAGCCTGGCTGCAGGGCTCTGCTCCTGCACCAGCTAAGGCTGGGCACAGGAATGGCCAGAGATGATCTGAGGCATTTTCAGACAAGAGCAGATGTCTGGGACTGGCTCTTCAAATCACAAATCCATCTCTGGCTTTTGAAAACAGAGCTCTGTTCAGAAGTGTGTGTTTGTGGCAAAAATTACTCAGGATGGTCACAGGCCGGTTTTGCAGGTCAGGCTTTGTGGCTGTGCCTGGTACCAGCAGATTCTGCTCTCTGGGCTCCAGGCTGGGGCAGAGGGGGTGTAGAGGAGCAGCAGCAGGATGGAAACAACAGATGGGCACTGAGCAGAGGTGTGGAACTCCTGTGGAGTGTTGGAGTGCTGGCTCTGCAGCACCTGGAGCCCCTTCTGCCTCCTCTGCATGGCAGTTTTGGGACAGAGGATGCTGAGAGAAAGGATGGCAGGGTGGGTTTGCTGCTACTGATCCTTTACCCTCGTGGTTCGTGGCTCTGCAATCACAACGTGCTCTACTCCCCACTAGAAGAAAATAAAAATGTCATGAGGTGAAAGACCTTGAATTGTTTTAGGGCAGCACTCCTGCCCCACACTGGAGCAGCAAGGGGCTGCTCAGAGCCCATCATTCCCACTGCTCCCTGCAAGCATTTCTGTGTGCTCACCCACAATGGCTTTTATCTGCTGAATCATTTCATATTTCATTTAGAAATGTATTTTTACAAGGTGCCTTGTGATGTATAACTAGCAGGGTTGGATCTGAAATGCTTCTTCTGTGATTTCAGAATTATAATTCTCCTTTTACATTCAGTGGTAAGAAAATTCAGTGAGCAGAAATGGTTGGACAGAGTTTAGGGCATGGTTTAAAGACTCTCATTTACCTTGCTGGCACTAGCTCATGATCAGACCATAAAGAGTGAAGGAAACTTCTCTTATCCCAATAATGTTCCTTATAATAAATTGTGATATCAGTTGTAGTTGATGCATTTTAAAAATAAATGGAAATCCTTGAAATATGAAAAAAATCTAGATTTTAAAATTGCATTTATTGATTAGTGTAGCTAGGATGATTTATAATCTAAAATTGTCAAGGAACACACAAATACACTTCTACTTTTGCTGTGCAAATAGAGAGGAAAAATGATCTTTGTATTATAGTATAGCAACAGTACATGGAGTACCAAAACAGAATAATTTACTTTGTTTTATAAGGACACTGGGTTTGTGATGGCTCTCAGTATTTTCAACTTCTCACAAGATTGTGTTTCATGGTATGAAATGAAATAATGCAGAGCTGCACTTACCCTGAAGCAGAAGTCACTCCTTTGTTCTAACCATTTTCCTGTTTGAATTGTTGAGATTATTTAAGAATCACTTTACTTTGTTTCAGACAATTAATACTATGCAGGAGATTGGTGATCAAGTAAAACCCTCATTGAACAATTTTCCTCCTACCCCTTAAAGACTTTATTCAGCATACTGAGTAAATGCCTCAGCTGATGAAACACTGCCAGTTATCATTTACCAAACATCAAATGCAAAAAAACCCAAACCAACCCTTCAGAACATAACATTGCACGATAAATATAACATTTTAAGGCTTAGTACAAAATAAAAAGATGATGCTAAACTTTCTTCCTGACACTGCAAAAGCCCTGTGAGCCCAGCAGTGATATCTGTGTTATGCTGCCAGTTGTAATTTACAGTTCAGGGATGCTGGAAGGGAACTGATGAAGGAAAGGGCCTGCAGACATGTGGAAAGATATCACATTCATTATGACCAAAGAGCAGGAAACCAGTTCAATTCCAAAGCAACAATTTGCATTTCCCTCTCCTGGGCAGACTGCCTGAGGAGCAGGGCTCCTTATTCAAGCAGATAAGGGAGCTGTGCTTGTGGCACCCTGAAATAAATGTTGGTACTTTGGTGGTTTTGGGGAGTACAAGACAGGGATTTACCTTTGCTGTTACTTGTACATAACTAAAAATGTGTTTTAGACACAGCTGGGCTGTCTTTAAAGAAAATCTGAAATCATTAAGCAAGTAGCACAGAGAAGTGTTTAGAACATAAAACTATTAGAAGTGAGGGAGTAAGTTCTTAGCATCCATAAATAAAATCTGCCATAGATTTTAGAGATTGTTTTTCTTCCCAAAAACCTCTCAAGATGTAAGAATGACTTAAGATATACTTAATTTCTGATGCATCATCATTTCCATTATTCAACTGCTCTGAAATTTCTGTGGCTGAGGATGAAGGATGGTTGGAATTTTAAATAATAAGTGTACTGAACAGTTCTTTGGTCAATGTGTATGACAAGCATACAGAGACTAGAACAAAATATCTGAATATGTGAGGAATTTGGGCACAGAAAATGGAATAGGGATATTTTAACCTGCTTCTACTTCTAGACCATTAGAAACTACCAGATTTTAACTCTAGATTTTAACTATCCACTACTACTGCTGCAGTTGTAGCAACCAAAGAGAAAATCCTGACTGAAATCCTTGTCCCATGTTGGGTCCTACAGAGCTTCTCTTTATATCACATTATTTGCCTGTATATAGTAAATAGTACAACATATATCTTTTTGTCATGAAAATGTGGAATTTTTTTCATAGTTTCTCTCTCTTGGGGTGACCCAAGAGTTTTGATCTATTCCTACAATTTACACCTGTAATCTCAGTTTTCTGTGAGTACAGAGTTTATGCTGTTTGTCTGAATGCAACATGGAAAAGTTTCCAGGTTATGGTTGCAAACTTTTGATTTTGCTGAGGTAAAACATTGTGCAGAATTTATTTTTGAAAAAAAAATATTCATTTTGAGCCCTTTGCATTGCTGAGAAAGCTTCCATTTCTATTGTCTATTACCAGGCAGGTAGAAAGCAAGAAACCAACTTGATTTTTTTTTTTTCCCTATAAAAGTGTATAAGATCTATAGTTGCTTCTCTGGGATTTCAGAAGCAGAGCTCCTGACAATCCTCCCACATCTGTTTCATCAGCTGATTAAAATGCAGATCTCTGAGCAGGTAACACATTTTTGGATGCTGGGCGTTCCTCTACCCAACTTATTATTAAGAGAACAACTTTATGCACCATCAGCAACTTGGCAGCATAAACATGAAACAGTTCTTTTAAATGGGACTTGGTGTTTTGTTTATGAGAATTCCATTTACTGGGAGGCTTTATGGCTTTTATCACCCATTTGAGAATAAAAGTTTTCGTTATCTTATAAAACCTTTTAGCACAAGAAAGAATTCAGATAGGAGCTTTATGTAAAGTGATGAATATCTGGTTTCCTGATTGTGTTGTATGATTTTCGGTGGTTTGGATTTTTTTTTTTTTAAGCCCACAAGCCACCTGACAAGTTCTAACATATTCTTCCAGAAGTGAGATCCTTGTGCTGATAGGAACAGCGTGTGCTGTTGCACTTAATTTTATAACTACTCTTTATTTATGTTTCAAGTTGGAAAAGAGTCAAAATCCAAACATTCCAGTCAAATGTGTATTTTGATTTTATTTTTGATTTCACAATTAGAATAGTTGCAGTTTAAACACACAGCTGCTGGATTTTTTTGAGGAAGGGATTTTTATTTTGACACAGCTCCACTGTCTAGTCTCTGACTTGCTTTACTCTTTACTCTTACTTGCTTTACAGCACAGCTGCTGTTTTGCCCCCAGACTAGAATAGAATTATTTGTACCTCAGTAAAACTAACCCTGTACAACACTGCTGGCAAAACCAATCACTGCCCCGAGCCAGAAAATACACCCAGTTTTAGGAAGCACAAAAGTTTTAGGAAGAAATTTTCTTTCTTTCTCTATCTCACCCTGATTAACACTTCAGGAATCATGTTGGTGCACAGTGGGGTAGCACACAGCTCATCATTTTGGGGATTCCTAGTTTTATCCACTCTTTCTGATTCCTCTGTTCCCAACTGTTGTAAATTCCCTCCTGGATCAGCCAGCCACACACAGCTGGGCTGTAAATGATGTTTTAAAACACCCTTTGGATATGGAGGCTCCTGGTTTATAATGAACAAGGTGATACTTTGCACCTTCCTCCCAGGTAGGTCTTTACACCCAGCCAGTCTGCAGAGCAGGAACAAAGTCCATGGAGCAGTGAGAGATTAAAGAGCTTGGCTTTCACTAATTGCCTTCTGTTTCCTCATTTACAGAAGCTTGGCAAATGAGTGGTTTCCAGTCACCCCTGGGTATTGGCTGCTCTGAGGGGTTCCCTGTTGGGACTGCTGATGATTTACCCCAGTGTGAGTCCACATGTGCACCATGCCCACATTCCATGTCTTATTGCAATCCCCATTAGCTGGTGCTTTTATGTTTATATCAGATTATTTATGTTTTCCTTAAACATTTTTTCCATTTCACTGAGATACCTCCAGATTGTGTTTTCTACATTACCTCATTCACACACTGGTAATACTTCACCTTTCCTGCTCTGCTTTCTGCTGCCTGGTTCACACATAATTGTTCTTTTACTATTGTTTTACTGTATTTACTGTCCTTCTACTGTTTTTTTCTGTGCATTATTATATTTGTCAAGAAAAGTTTTCACCTGCATAATTTGTCAGATATACACAGGTTAAAAAGGCAGCTCCCACCACAGAGATATTAAACAAGCCTCTCTCTGCCTGATGTGTTATTGCTGCATTAGTTCAGTTCTAAAGAATCTGCTTCAACACTCAGTTTCTTTTGTCCTGAAAAAATGGAAAAAACAAAAACCCTTCCTACAAACTGCTCAGGCAGCAGCACCTTCTGTACCTTGCTAGTGAAGCATCAGCTCCATTCTGCCTGAAGCACACTTTGATGGTCAGAAAGACACATTTTCCATCTCAATTTATGTTGAGGGAAATTATTTTGTTATTAAGCAGGAGTTGAGCTGCTTCTCTTGAGATGTCAGAGCCTTGTTTCTTGTGCTGAAAGGGATGAGGTGTCCCCAGAGCTGTGCATGCCCTGACCCTCACAAACCAGAGAAACATCTGACAAATATAAATACTCATCAGCACCCACTTCCCTACTCTGTGCTGTCAGACCAGGGAACAAGAGGGATCTTCAGCCATAAACACATTCAGGCTTTAAGACAAATTAAGAGAGGCTAAAAAACTGGCAGCTGAAGGAGGCTGTTTAAAGACTGCTCTGTTTGCATTAAATCTTAAAGGAAACATGAGATATTTGGGAATATTTGGAAGCCCTTACTTGTGACATGGCTGTAGATAATTATCATGAAACGTTTTTATTTCCTTTGCAAGGGAGATATTGCTCTTCCATGCTTTCATATCATCTGAAAAACAAGATTAAGATACAAATTTTGGGGTTTTTTTCCCTAAATTAAAACCAGAAGGACAAATTAGAGATAGAGTGTTTCAGACACTGTGTCTGCCCTTGGGGATGGTCTTTGCCATACCTGGCATAAATTCACTTATCAGCTCTTAAAGCTACTGCTTAAAATCTTGTCTAATAGTAATAACAATAAACTATCACATAACTGTATCAGAAAGGATGTTCCCCCATTCCCTGCAGCCCAAATTCTGTCTCTAAGGAAGGTTGTCCACAAAGCAGGATGAAAGCATTTTACACCCCAGAGCACAGGGCTAAAATAAACTCAGTGTAATAGACAGAGGCATGTGCTTTACTGGCAGTGAGAGTGAGGAGAGAGAGATCTGCTCCTCACAAGCTACTATTCACAAACTACTAATTCTGTGGTCAGTGCAATCTAGGCTATCACTCCCAGAAGTCAATAATTGCCTCATTATTTTAATTGCAAGTCAGCTGCCAACCCAAGTGATCAGTCAGTGGCCAAAGTAGAAGGTGACACCAGGAGCTTTTCCTAAATGATCCAGCAGCCCCTCACCCATCCACCCATCAGTGCTCCAGAGACAGGGCTGGGCTCTGAGTATCCATCCTGCAGCTTTAGGAACTGGGAAGAGTTCTGGAAAACCATCAACTATCAATAATAAGTTTTTCTAATGACAGGAGCAGAAGAAAGAATATTCTTCAAGCAGGAGGACAGGTTCAAACCAGTTCTGCAGGAAGCATCACGCACCAAAGATCAAGAAGAATGCTAATGTGCAATCATTGAACAGAATAGGAGCCAAAAGTTGATATAAGGCACGTAATGAATAGTGCTATACAATCAGCTTCTCTACACCCACAGCCTCTCTAAATTTATAAGGCATAGATGCCATTGGATGGAATTGAAATGCATTTCCCATCATCGAAGGGTACTGTCCAATCTGCTCTAACACAGCACCATATTGGGGCTGAGCAGACCATTCTGTTTGTTAGAAACCCAGCAGAATGTGCTGGTATTTATATCTCAGAAAAGCTGTTCAGTAAACACAGTACAAAGACCTCTGATTTCACAGAATGCATAAACACGTGCAAAGAATTTCATTCTGGGATTTGAGCACGAGAGAGATCTCTGTCAAATGAGCTGAACCATCATTCCCCAGCCCAGGGAATTAAACACCTTTCCACTTGCAAAAACTGTCCTGGCTTCACCAGTTTGAATTTCTGAGTTGAAATTACAAACTCTGAATTTGCCTATGACAGTTATTTCAAAGAAAAATTCAGTATTAGAGACAACAGTTTTTTTGGTTTTTTTATTTCCTCCAACAACCTGATGTCTTTTCTGTCCTTTAGCATTTCTGTGTGGATTTACATTTGTTGGTGTATTTTTATGGGTGTGACAGCTCAAGCCTTTAAGAATGACTGCAATAATTTTTTATTGTAAAGATTCTTTGTCAGTCTTGGGGAAAAGTGAAAGAACTACCAAGCCCCACGACAATCTCTGCCATGTACAATTGTTAAATCTGCTTTCCTGAGCCACACAAACTGAACTGAAATAAACCAATAAAGCAAGAGAGTAAAAGCAAGTCGGGGTCATCACTCCTGCCTTGACAAGGAAAGGAATTTCTGAGGCTGAAAAGGAAGGAGGCACAATTAATTTCTGTTCCTGACCCATTCCCAAGGCAGGGTGGAAGGACCTGGAGGGATCAGCTGCACCTAAATGCATCTTTGAGTTTGTCAGTCCCTTCCTGGCAACAGCAGAGCCTCTCTAGGCAATCCACTCCATGACTTAACTGTTGGCATTGGTTTCCTTAAGTTTATCTTTAAATTTAAATTTCCCTTGCTGCCTCTTATGGCCATGATTTCTAGAGCTGCTTGTGGTGAAGAGAGGGAAAAATGCTATTTCCTCTCACAGGTTAAAGACTGTAAGATATCACATTTAACAATCTTAAAGACATTTCCACTGAAAAAAACTGAAACCAGAGACACTCTCTAGAAATACCTGACAGAAGGAGAATTCAGCTCTCACTGTCTGGGCAAACCAAACACACACAGTTAGAATTAGGGTTGCAAAACTACTCCAAAGAATCCCCAAATCTCTTCACTGAGATGGGTTTGGGTTTGGCCAAGGAGGTACAAAGTGCCCTCAGGCCAGGCAGGGTTTTGGGAGTGATTGTGATCTGAGTTCCCTTCCTGGGGATGTTAAACCAGGACCCCACCACAGCCCTAAAGCAGAGTTCCTCAGCTTCAGTCTGAAAAATGGGAAAAAAATCCTAAATTTCAGATTTAGGATTCAAAACCACAGAATGCCAGGATGGTTTGGGTTGGAAAGAGCCCTAAAGCTCATCCCATTCCACCCCTGCCATGGCAGGGACCCACCCTGGCCTGGGACATTGCAGGGACCCAGGGCAGCCACAGCTTCTCTGCAAGCTGATGACCCTCAGGGTGTCAGAATCACTGTTAGAATCATTTCAGAAGGATTTTGTTGCAGGACACTACCTCAAATCTATCTATAATAATAATATATATAATAATCTTACACTGTAATTCAAACCCACAGCATCATTGCAATGATGGCGCATTTTGCTCTGTGTAGTATTTGTAGACAAACAATACAATTGAGATGAAGTTGAGAACCTTCAATTATTTTTTAAATTTTCCCAATTATTAATTATGGTTTATGTTCTGTACCTTAATTCTCTCACTGAGATCGATTTTGTATTATAATTTCTAGAAATTGCCTGGTTCTGGGATTCTTAAAACATAAACAACATTTGAAAAGAAATCTTGAATTGGGAGTAGCTTTGTCACTTCTCATTGTGCCAATGACTGAGCAGAATAAAATGCAAAGGGAAAATGAGTGAGCTGATAGAAATTACCAGAAAGGTGTTTATAAAGGAGAGTACAGAATATTTACCAAATAAAATTATTTTTCTCATAAGTGATCTGGCTACCTTTAATAAAATATTTGTATGCAATTTATTTTAATCATTCAAATGTTTGGTAACACTAGAACAACAGAATGGACCAAGCTGTTCAATTTTCTTTCTGGACTAGAGCAGAGATGCATTTCAGAGTCATCCTAGCCCAGTGCATTGGCAAAAATAAGTGACAAGGCAACTTCACAGTGGCTCAGACCCAGAAAATTTTGGTTTGTTACCTTGGTGTTGTTTTGAGTCGATGGCAACAAAGCTGAGTCTTGTGCAAGCATTTTAGGGAGAGAATTATGGGTATAATTCAGGAATAAGGTGCTTTGTAGGGTGGAGCTGAACTTCAAAGGCAGTGAAATACAGGCCAGTCATCACTGCAGCTCACAGCTGTCCTTCTATTGTAATTAAATAGGACATTAATTGCCAAGTGTTATGACATTTAATCAGCTATATAAAAAAAATAATAATAGACATAAGAATGATAAGAATCATCACCAAGTTATTATGAGAACCAGCTGAGATCCCATGCTCAGTATCTCTAAAAGTTCTTACAGACAAGTCATTCCAGTGTGTCAGTACTGACCAAAATATTTTCTTTGAACGTATCCTGATAAATTTCATTCTTTAATGAGAATTTTTGCAAAGAATCCCACGGTTCCTACTGACCAAGTGAAATAACAGCTGTCCTCTGCCATTGTATTGGACCTGTTTATCCCTATAAACATGTGAAATAGTTTTATTTTTCTTTTTAGTCAGGAGACATTCATTAAAAATTGTCATTTTGCACCATGTTACAGGGGCCAGGCCAAGTAAAGGGATAGCAAATGATTCATCACAAGGCATGAATAATATTGCAGCTGCAGACCCCAAATAATAGTCTTTACTTCACTTCTCTGATTTTTACACCACTTTCCTTTCCAACATAAGAAACTGGATTGGATATGTCCATTCCTTTCTTCTGTGGCACAAGAATACATAAATTGTCATTCAATAAATTGTTTTCTTTTTTTAAACCTTATCTCCAGGCCTTTGGAGAAAACATGGAAACAATAAAAATGTGACAGAAATGTCCAAAAATCAAAACAAAAATCGCCACCAAAACAAAACAAAACAAAATAAAAAAACCCCACAAAACCAAGAAAACCCAAAAATCCAAGCAAACAAAAAACCAAACCAAAAAGGTGGATGTTTTGAAATATTTAGGGTGAAAAAGAAAGGATGAGTCAATGGATCTCAGTTCCTCCTGCAGGTTTTGTACCTTTTCCTTGTGCATTCCCAGTTCTTACAGCTTAGGCAATTCTTACAGCTGGTTATTTGAAGCAAATTTCTTTTGTTGTGAGGTTTTGCCTGTTTGGTTTTGAGTGAGCCACTTCCAACAAGCACCAAAAACCACCAGTGAAATCCTTGGTTGGGAAATCCTCCCTGGGCTGTTACAAAGAGTTCTTGGAAAAGGAGGGTGCCCGTTATGTTCCAGCCACTTTTTTTTTTTTTTTTAATATGGATAAAAACAGGAGTGGAGAAGGAGGATCAGAAGGAATCATCAGTTTTGGATGCAGGGATACAATGTCAGCCTGGATTCCTGGAGCCAGAAAATTCCCTCTGGGATAAAGGAATGCAGTCACAGGTATCCCCTTAGCCCATGTAACCACCCAAAAATGCTGCTGCATGTTCTGCAAACATTCCATCCCTCCTTGACTCACCCAGGAACAGAGCCTGCTAGCAAGAAGGTGTCTCCACAAAAAAAAAAAAAAAAAAAAAAAAAAAAAGATGCTTTTTCAATTATTTTAAAAACAGCCAATTAACCTCCCTTTACATCACATATTCGTGCCAGACAGTGACAGTGAGGAATTTTCTTGTGAACTTGGTCTTATCATCAAGACTACTAATTTGGCAAAACAATTACTTCCAACAGCTTCCTAGCACTCCCCAATTAACTGATTTTTTTTCTTCTTGTGTTCTCATGTGCAGAGCAGCCAAATGGGAGCCCTACCAGCAGGAGCATTTTTACTGGATGGGATGTGCCCATTCCCACACTTTGCACTGGTGCTATATTTGTTATTTAGAACAAGCCCAGATTGTTCCTGGAACTGTGCCTATAGAAACTCCTGCTGTAATGTGTTTATATGATCTATAATTACAGGCAAGCTGCAACCTGTCCACAGCCACTGCAGAACAAGCTGCATTATCAAACACATGAGCCAGTCCCTGTATTAACTATTCCATCTGATAAATTCCCTTTCTTCAGCAGCTAATGCCAGAGAAGCTAAAAGAACACAGGTTGCATTTTTGAGATGGCCAATGTAGAACATTCCGACATATAACATTCCCAGTTAAAGGACATTCAAAGATACCAAATTTTCCCCAAAGCAACAGGGATATCAAGGCACCAGGCTGAAGTTTAGGCCAAGATTAGTTAATGTCAGGCATTTGCATTTGGTAATACTTGTCAAAAACCACAAAGAAGATGTAGGAACAGCCATGGTCCTTACCTGCCAACAGAGCTTCACACAGCTGAGCCTGTGTACACAAATAGAAACTGTAAAATCTGGTTATAATCCTAGCAAACAATAGATTATTACAGGTCTTGATCTAAATATCGTGTCAAGATAAATAATTAGGACAGTCCTAGTACCTGTAGGGAGAAAAATCTTTATAGAAATAACATTTTAGTTAAACAGAAGAGTGGAGATTCAAGGTTTATTTTAATTATTTTGATGTACTTCACATACAGACTTTAATACCTTTTCATACCAAATATTTTACATTTTTGTGACATCAAGCATCTAAACAAGTATTTTCTCAATAAAAGTTGTAAATACATGGCAGTAAATTTCTGTTTGTTCATTCTGACTCGAGTCAGCAAGTCATCAAGGAGATCTTTTAAATCATCTCAATACTTAGAAATACTTTTAATCCCATCTATTAAGTGCCTCTTTCATATGTGATGACTGAGACAGATTTATAAACCCTTGCTTCAGTGCTGTGTAATCTTTTGTTTCCATGCCATTGTCTAACCTGTTGCTCTCTTTACACCACCACAACTCAGATAAAAGGGTCTTGGTGGTATTTTTGGATATTCATTCCCATTAACAGAGGGAGAAGTTGACATGGAAATCACTGAATCCAAAATGCAGAGGGACAGGCAGGGCAGGGGCTGGTGGTGCAGATTGCCATTTTATATTTTTTCTTTCTTTACAAATTTTATTTTGAGTGAAATCCAAGCCAAAAAGATGAATTTTGCAGTTATGAAATGGATGTGGCCAAAGGAGCACCAGCACAGCTGGTCTCCCTGAAATGAGGTGCAGATGGCAGGAGTCTTGCAGCAGCAATCTTACAAAATTTGATAGGAAAATTTCACAATCTGCCTTATCAGCTCACCAAGGGCATTCCTGCACATGTGGGGAAACAATCTCTGCTCTCTCATATCTGACAATTCCCAGTTTGTAACTCCAGCAATATTTTTTTGCATGTGAATTCAACATTTTGTTAGCTTGGTGTTGCTCTATACTTTTAACCAAGGGCAAGAAATAATTTCATTTTGTATTTTGTATGGAGTTCCCATTGTGCTTTGTGTTTTCTATTGCATCATGACATTATTAAAGATTATATAAGGAGTTACCACCTGCTGGTACCTCTGACCCAGTGGAAGAAGTGAAGCAGTAAAGACCTTCCTGAGGTCACTGGGATTGTCAGGGCATTACAGACATGTCTGACATTTAATATCCCATGGGGAAATTCCCGAAGAATTGCACTTTAATACCTCAATTCTGAGCTCTTGCAGCTCCAGCTCTTCCTTCCCAGCTCCCTGCAGGTTCACCCTGTTTTAGTCAGGAAAGTAACTCCACTGTAGACCTCTTTATTTTTTTTTTAAATTAAGGTTTTCTACAGCTGGCTGGTGTTCCTTTGAAGGAAGGCTGTCTTGTATATAATATTAATGACATTTGATTCGATATAGGAAGTATAATGCATGTCATTTCCACTAGAGAATGTCACTTAATTACAAATACACTCCATTATCTCTTAATGGCAGGAATTTCTGTTTACAAACATAGCTAATACTGTATATTTAATACATCTGGGTTTATTCTAAACATTATTAACACCTCAGTACATTAATTATTATCAGCCATTCCTACACAAAACCCCATTCTCTGAGTGAGCCAGACCTATCATGGTAATGCAGTGAAGATCCTCAGCTGATAGGAAAATGTGTTTATATGGGATCAAGATTTTTTCTCTCTGGTTCTGTTATGAATTTTATATAAATTTTAGGTTATCCAAGGTAAGCCATCTCTGCCTCCTGCCTGCACTGTGCTGCAGAATTCCAAGTCCTTGTGGTAAACAATCCCTTCTCACGTCAGAGGCTCCAGGCAAAGCTGATCCTGCAGCTTCAGCTGGGGCACTTTTGATGTCCCTTTTACTATGATGTGTAAATACCTAAACAGAAATGTATGGATGTGTGAATATGGATTTATACAATAGATTAGGCAAATTATTTTCTGCAATATTGCTTTCTCCCCCTTACAGCCTGCAGAGTGTGATCCTCTCCCAGTTGTTTTCTGAGAGTTCTCAGATCTGGGGGCAGCTCAGTCACAGGGCAGTAAATACAGAATAACTGCCCTATGCTCAATGGAAGTACTCAGAAAAAATATATGTGAAGAATTTGTCCCTTCTCCTTTACAGTGGCAACTGATCCAGTGAAGATGGGGAACTGCTTCTGATCAGATTTGACACCAGGAACAAAAATTCCATGTCCTCCTGGTCCACCCAGAGTCATTAACACTAAACTAGAGCTGATAAAAGTGCTACAGAAACCAGAACCAAACCCAGATCCACCTCCCACGTTCCTGCACCCCAAAGCCATCCTGACTTCTTAGAATAATTGTGCTGAGGTGCTTGGAGGCTGCCAGGGACAGCAATGCTGCCCCTTTGTGTGAAGGCACATTTAGATAGAGACAAGGTCATTGAAGATAATTCTGCTTATGAACACGGCTGCTCCTTTGAGTCAACCCATTTTTTAATTATGTGTTACTCTTCAGGTGGAATTTTGGATGTTATTTTCTTTGATATCTTTATGACTCATGCTTCAGTTGAGCAAAGCAAGCTTCAATTTGCTAATGCAAGTGTGTACAAATTTGAAACTGGTTAGGTTGGGTGTGTCTGCCTATAGAAACACAAAATTTTCTTATAGTTTTCAATGAATGTTACTGGTGCAAAATTACCTGGCTACATCTTAGCTGAATTTAAGTATTTCATCATTTGAATACCATTCTTTCGAAGTTAATTCTACTGGGTGATATTTGGGTTCAGAAAACTGCATTAATTGTGAAAAAACCTGTAAGAAGTTGTCTATTTTGATCAGGTCACAGGGATTATACAACCAGCTGGCATCACCTCACATCTGCAGGGCCAGCTTCCCTCACACAGCTGTGGAAAGCAGGGGACAAACAAAATGGTTTTCATTGAGAAAATGAAGAAATCATTCTTCTTGTTTTCCTTCAGTTGTTTGCAGAGCTTGGAGCAGCTTCACCCTTCTGCAAGATGCAGGGGAGCAGAGCCCACAGCCCATTCCTGCTGGGATGGGAACATTTCCAGCATCACCAGCAGGGATTCCCAGCCCCTTTTGTTACAAATTTGAAACAAAAAGATATTCAGCAAAATTTAGCTTGCTTTATTTTATATAGATGGAGCAAGCAGCACTGGGGAACGTGAGGGATCCCTGCCCACTCCAGGCTCCATCAAACCTTGGTTTGCTGCCTCTCTTATAGTATGGTCTCTTGTTGTAATCAATAATTTTGGGGTTTCTGCTGTCATAATTTTGCCAGGTAAGCAGTGGTGATGAATAAACATCCATAAAGTCTCTGGGTGATAGTCAGTCATAGATAACCATCTGGTCTTGGTAGATAAAAAACAGCAAAAATTGGGAAGTTTGTTTTTTGTAGATAGGCAGCATTGATTGAACAAAGGCAGGAAGTCTGATTTTGCAAAATCTATCAGACTATTGGAAAGTCTGGTTTTGCAAACTGGGAGTAGATACAACTTATTAGGAAACAATATTCATAACAGGGGGATTTAAAACAGAATGATTTAATCAAATATTTTCCTTTAGTGTTCATGCTTCACTTCAGACCTTAATATTTTGGTTTATACAAACCCCAATACTTTTATGATTAACACGAATATTTTATCAATTATCACACGAGGTGCAAGTCAGAGAAATCAGCAGTGGGAGCAGTGCTGCTCGTGGCTCTGCTCTCCCCTCTGTGCACAAGGTGCTCCCACCCTGCCAGGGGTGACCTTGCCCCAAAAGAAGGGAAGGGAAAAGCTGATTTGATCCTTTGTGTCATTCTCCCACCCTCCCCTCCCATCTACCATTACCAGCTCCTGCTGCTGTGGTCAGCAGGAAAAAAAATTATAACATTATAAAAAACAAATTCAAGACTTCTTGAGGGATCTTACCAACATGCTGGGACTTTTTGGGAAAACAGCAAAAATACAGTTTGCATTTAAATGTAGGTGACTCTCCCTGGTGTATTTCCTGCTGGTGTAGGAGTCCTGATTTATCACACACCTGCAGTGCTGAAGGAGAAAAACAAGGCTTACAAATCAATGTTTCAATGTACTAATTCACTGCTTTGCAATATAGTTTGTTTATTATTTGCAAATGTACAAATATGCGAAAATTAATTGTACCATTTGCTTTCTCAAAATAAATATGTTTTTTCATCTACCAATCCAAATGTTTCCAAAGAACTGAGTGATTAATATCGTCTCTAAAACTGTGATTATGTCAATAAACATAAAGCAAGATATTGGACTAAGTATGACTCCAACTGTGAGTGATTTATAGTGATAAAAATACACAGATGCCATCTGTACCAACAGAAGAACACTCGTCAAAAATTTGTCTTATGGTAACACTTCTCTCTCATTTGTACTGAAACGAGCACTATTTCTTTTCCAATGCTACTGACAGTAAAATATGGCCACTTTTCAAGTGAGTAACCTACCAGCAGGAGACACACACTGAAAACTATGAATTAAATTATTTCTTTGACTCACTCAAGGCCTTCAGGACGTATCACTGAATGCTCACCAAGTATTAAACCCAGTTTGCCATCCTAGCTCTGCTAACTCTGTAGCTGCTTCCACACTCAGAGGGTTTTTGGGGGTAACACCCCTTACCTTTTGCAGAGAAAATTGAAAAAAAATAATAACCTCAACCAAAATGGCAAAAGCTTTAGGCTCAGCAGCCAGCCTAAGTCATTAGTCTGTGTGTCTGCACCTTTGCCAGCTGAGCATTAAGCAAGAGGCCATGGGGTATGCACAGGGGAAAGCAGGGCAGCAGTGAGCACTGGGATTAATATCAGTCAGCTTCAAATGCTGACAGAGACATCAAAAGAAAAAGGGAATTTAAATAGAATCTGCACACAGAGAGCCTCCAGTAGCAGCAGCTGCAGAAACAAAGATATGATACCCAAAGCATTATTAATTTCTAAGCATGCACTAGACACTGAGAGTTATGTCATTATTATCATTTATTTCCAGGTGTAATAAACCCATGGCAAGTGCAGGGAGGGTCTGGCTGGGTCCCCCTGGGGATGATCAGCTCACCCTCCCAGTCCTGCCCTGACTCTGGCTGTCCCTGCATGTCCAGAGGAAGGGAGATCAAAACACCCACAGCCTGTCAGAAATATTGTTCACTAGCAGTGCCCTAAACTGTGTCTGCCTTGGGCTCTGAAATATGGCAAGAATGTAAATTTAAGTGCAAAGTAAAGCTGTATTTATTTCTGATTTTTGTTCTGTCACTGTGCTTCCACCCCCACTTCTGTCAGAGCTCCAACCCCACAAAAAATTTCCTTTGTATCAGAAAGTTGACAGATTTAGCTCCTGAACACTTCAAGCTACTTTGCTTGCTGAAATTTAGGAAAACAGAACAGCTGTCATTCAAGCACACTTTGCAAGCAGCAAGCCTGTTCACTTTCTAGTGTTTACTCCCTAAAAATCAACACTTAAATGACATGTTCTGCTGACATCATAAACCCCCCTGAGATCTGACAGAACAAACCTGTGCCTGTGCCTGGCTTCCAGAGCCCTCCCACAGCTGATTTTGGGGGTTTGGGTAACCACTCTTGCCCTGCTGTTTTGAACTGTGCAGGGGTTTTGGTGCAGTGCTCACTCCTGGCCAGGTGGTGAATTTGCCTTCTTGCAGTGAAGATTTGGGGATGATTCCACCTGGAGTAATTCACTGCACAGGCACAGCACAGGAATGGATGAGGAGAAACTTGCCAGAGGCTGAAAGGCTCAGGTTCCTGATTTAATGGAGATTTTATGGTTCTGGTGCTCTCCAGGTCCATACTCAAACACAAGATCCTTTTCTCCTTAACAAGCTGTGAGATCAAGAAGCCTCCCCTGGGCAGCACTTGATGAGCCACTCGTTCATGATTTCACATCCTCACTAAATCTTCTGAAAAGAAGAGTACTGAAAGCCACACATAATCCCAGTTATCAAGGACTAGGGAGAGACACAGTTAAATCTCAGTTCTCCATCACTTTTCCTCTAAGGAACCAACCAATTTTTAGATTCCATAGAACTATCACAGAAATGAAAAATAAATTCACTGACTTCACACTAGACAACCCCCAGCAGCTCAGTTTCCATTATTTAAGCCCTGCTACTCATTCTAGGGGGTGGATTTTTAATTCCAACTTTGATGCTGCTCTGCTAATTAGCAGATTTTCCCTACCAGCCAAATGCCACTTATGTGCCAGCAAGACATGCAAAAAGAGGTGATCTGAAATTATTTTCCCTAATGACATTTTCTTTCTGGATGCAAATAAAAATTGTGTCTGAACGTGTATCTGTAAAATGCAATTACATGGCTGATACAAACAGACACAATAACTACAGTCCTAAATTAAATAACTGCACATGAAGATTCCATGATAATATAGTCCTGGTATTTGATATATCCCTTGTTCACCTGTCATTAATCAGCATCATGAGCATTTGTCTGCTGATTTTTAAGAAAAAAATAATGCAGTGTTCATTTTAAAGCAGTAAACATTCACTCTTGGCATGGCTGACTGGATTTTTACTAAAGTTAATGCAAATTCTAGGAATCTGTAGACATTTTTCTATTAATATGTCTATAAATATGGGCTAATAATTAGGTAAAAGTTGCATAATTTATTATTTCCATGCTGCAAATACTTTAATCAAAACTTTTTTTCTTGATTAAAGTGATGGAACATTACTTCAGCTATCTGCACTTATCAATAATCTCATCCTGAGAACAACACAGAATGAATAAATTAAAAATGAAGCTAAAAACTGGAGAAAAACACTGATTTTGCATTGTTATAAATCTACAGAGAAAAACTGCATCCATATACCAATAGTTTTCATACTTTTACACCTCCAAGTTAATAGGAGAATGTGTTCTCAATAACTTTTGTGTCCAAGGCTGGTCAGGGCTTGGAGCAATCTGGGACAGTGGAAGTGTCCCTGCCCAGGGCAAGGGTGGCACTGGGGGGGCTTTAGGGTCCTTTCCAACCCAAAGCAGAACAAGAAGAAAAAGAAGAAGCAGAACAGGACAGTAATAAAGGGGACAAGGAACTGCAGCTCAGTAAATCCTGATGGATGAGGACAGAGAAACCAGCCCTAAGAAGCTGCAAGGATGTCAGAATTTGGAATTACATTTTAAAAATTAACCTGGCCTTCCAAAGTAAATTTGAAAATAATCACAAGGATCACATTTTTCAAGATAAGCAAAATCCATAAAACACGCTGAAATTACATTCATTAAAATATATTTGTTAAAGTCAGTCTTGGTGGGATTATTTGAGTTTACAAGGAGCAGAATTTCTGCCTTTGAATGTATATAAACCTCCAAATGTCTGAGTTGAGTAGACATGTTCTAATTCAGTCCTGGTGCAAATGCTGAGTATCCTGAACATTTACAACATTCTTGTTTTCAGACACAAAACGTGCAAAGCCCTGCAGGAGCTGCTGGAGTCAGAGATTCACCAAATCCTGTGTCAAACCTCATTTGCACAGGTGGCAGAATTCAGAAGTGCTGCTGGTGGGAAAGTGAGAGAACAGCTCTCTCTGCTGGTGCTTTCCTGGAAAAAACAGTGGTGGAGTAGAAATAAATCCAGGATAATAAATGATAGACCCAGCCTGAGGTGCCCTTTGCTCAGTTCCTGCATTGCCCAAATTCTGCTGCTGACAGTGGCCAGAAAAGAACAGAATTTGTTAAATGCAGGTATTAAAATGCTCTCAGCTCTGACCAATGGTCCCAAAAGAACAGAATTTGGTCAAATGTAGATATTAAAATGCTCTCAGCTCTGACCAATGGCCACAAAAGAACAGAATTTGGTCAAATGTAGATATTAAAATACTCTCAGCTCTGACCAATGGCCACAAAAAAAACAGAATTTGGTCAAATGTAGATATTAAAATGCTCTCAGCTGTACAGGTACAAGCAGGCTGGGTTTTACTGACATAGGCATTCCCCAAAGTATTTTAAAAACCAAGCAAAAAGAAATAGGATTTGCTCTGCACCTTTAGGGGAGGGAGAAAGAAATATTTTCATTTAAAGAAACACCACCAGCAGTGATAAAGGCAGCTCTCCTCAGGATTTTCTGCTCCAAATAAGCAAAACTCCATCTCTGGATGACTGGGAGGATTCCTGGTTTATGCCATTTAAAAAAGGGAATGAGAACAGGTCAGCAACTAAACTTTGTCTGAATGCTGCAAGCAGTGGCTTTACAGAGGGAGAATGAGATGTTGAATTATTGCAGCAAATGAAATTATGCCTTCACTGATTCCAGATATTTTTCTATAACCTGAGAATTATAGAAAATTCTACAGAAAATTCTTTCATGTTTATATGAACTAAATATATTGTTTAATATATATATTTTTTAATATAAAACCATGGCAATATTTTAACAATGTGCCCATGCAAGGATTCCTACTATAGTGTTATTTTTCTTTTTATGCAGCATAGAAGAAACAAAAATAGTGCAATTTTCTGGCCCAATTCCTACACAAAGGATAGAGTGTTTATAGGATTTATTAAGGCTATAATTATCAAAAACCAAAAAGAAAGTTAGATTTTCAACTGTCATTAATTTGTGGATTTTGAGCTCACATTGCCCACAGGTAGCACACAGAGAAATATTTGATTTTTGAAATCTATAAAGAGAACTTGGAGTTATTTCCAAATGCTAACATTATACAAGATTGGCATTTCTACAAATGAAACTGTTTTTAATGTCACATTACAATAAAAATCAAGACACACATTGTGAACAAGACTTTCAGAGCAATTAGGCATGCAATTACATGTGCAGGAGGCATGCACAATTGTGCAGCTAATTTGTGCATGAAATTACTCTGCTCATGCTAATTGGATAAATGTGTGTGCAAATGCCACAGCCATTGGTGCTGCAATTATCCAATGCACATCCATGGTCATGGCACTGCCTGCAGAAATGAGCTGCAGCCTTGCATTCCTAACTGGGCTTGGCATGGCAGCAAAAACCCTTTTTGTTTTCTCCTACAGGTCTCCTGGAGATGATATTTCTGGGAATTTCATATTTATTTCCTGTCCAGGTGAGGCAAAGTGATGGAAGTCAGCATTGCCAAGGAATCTGATAGTTTAGTGAGCAAAAAGAGAAGCTGGGAGTTCTTGTCTCCAGATGCAGCAACTTGAGTCTGTCTGATAAGGGAGGAAATTAAAAATCTCCGGCAGTATAAAACACAGCAGGACATGGAGGTTTGTTTTCCTGTTACCTGAGGTAGCATTACAAAATGCTAATTACAGAACTAATTACAGGTTGTAATTGTGGTGGGGATGGGAAAGGTGGGACCCTTTGGCCTCAGCCCACAGAAGGTTCTGGACCATCACCACTGGCTCAGTTTGAGCTTTCTGTGCAGTTGTTTTCATGAACTTCCTTGGCAGTAATTTATACAATTAATAACTGTGAAAAATCTTCTGTCTTCTCACAGAGGTTTTCAGTAATTCCTCCAGACACGAGAACCATCCCTGTACAATTAAAGGCAATGGTCACAGTATTCAATAATAAAACTAAAATAAATTCTTCCATTTGAAAACAATGGAGTTAAAATATCCAGACTTATAAGTAGGGGCCCAAATCCTGAATGAACCCTTAAAAGAATCAGTTATTTACATTATTTCTTTTGTATTTAAAGAGCTCTCTAAACATCCAGAGGTACAGAAAAATGCTTTTCAATAAGAATGGGCTGTTCAAAGGAGTCTGGTGGGGTTTGAAATTCGATGGGGCAAAGGTTCCATAAAGTCCTTTACAGCCCTAGAAAATCCTCATCTAAGCAGATACCAAACACAAAAAGCAGAAGGGTGAAACTGAAGTTAATGCAAACTCTGTGTTATCAACCCACCAAGAGCACTGAATCAAGCACTTCCAAAGCACTCTCAGGAATTTTAAGGATTTTCCTCAGCCAGATGAGTTTATTCTGTTTGCAGAAGGTATGTTATTATGAGTCTGTCTTAGAAAATAGTGAAATAGCTTCCTCCCTCAATTGTTGTCTGCAATTCTGGTCACACTCTTTGAAAAAAAAAATTACAGAATGGACCAGGGATCTCTGCAGAAGAGCAAAAAAATTATCAAAGCTATGAACAAAAAACAGGAGTGCAAAACAGGATATTTTTCTTTAGTCAAGATGAGTAAGAGAAGAATAATAGATAAAATAGTGAACTTTTAAGAAAGTAAAATAAGTGATTACTCTATTTACTCTCATAATAGAGGCAGAAAATTGAAGTACATTTAAATCTAGAAAAACCCACTCTTCTTAAAACTGAGGCATAAAGAATCTGTGAAATGCATTGCCAACAGAAAGCACAGGAAACCAGGATCCTGTCAAATGGCCACAGAACTGCACATCTCTATAAAAACTGCTAATATCTGCAATTGTACCAATGCACTTTTAGAAGGTTTGAGATCCCTTCCCAAACTGAGAAATTCTGCATTTCTTCAGTTTAATTATTTTGGTTAGAAAAGCCCCAGCCTGGCCTGGCAAGCAAAGTTCTCCCCTCTGTTTGCCCAGGTTTGTCCTTGCAGGGAATCTGCCCCATCCTCCCTTTATTTCACTGTCTCCTTAAACCTTCCCAACCTTCCAAAACGTTTTGGGAAATAACTTTACTCTTGAGCTGAGGCAGAAGTAAAATGTGTAAATTGCAAGGTCTGCCTCAAACAGAAACATCTTGATTTTGTATTTTCTGTCCCTTCAGTGTTTCTCTTTACAAGTATTCCCTAGGCACAGCAGCGACACTGAGCTCAGGGTTTCAGAGGATGAAATCTCTGCTGACACTGAGCTCAGGGTTTCAGAGGATGAAATTTCTGCCTCCATGCTCAGACCTGAGTTACCTTCCTGAACATTTACTCAGTTTTCCCTCCCACACAGTTTTACTCCAGCAGTTTTTGCCTTGAGAACTCTTCATTTCGTGGGTTGTGCAGTGGTAAATCTGATCCCCAAGACACCTAAAGCTGGCACGGTTTTGGGCAGGTCCCAGCCTCCTCCTGCAGTTCTGTTTGCCCCCAAAATGGGGTCTCAGCCCCCTTTTTGATCTTTCCAGGTGTGCACCAGCTGTGCCAACAGCAGCACTACAGCAACACCATCAAACAACAAACATGGCCATGTATTAAACCCCATCATGTCAGGAGGAGGTGGGAGAGGAGAGATTTGGGGCTTGATAGCTTTTATATCATAATAAAGATGGAGGGATAGCAGTTTTGGAACTTGTTGATATGCATGGAACTCCAGAAGCTCCTGTTCTTTCCCTGCAGTGCATCTATCACAGCTATTCTCTTCCAGGACAGAGAAAAATGATTCAGCAGAAATTGAAGTTCCTCATTTCTATGCTGCAAGGGCTGGTATTCATTTCCAGGGCAGTTGAGAGGCTCAGAAAGATTGTTATTGTGAGCAAGCAGCATCCCTGGCCCCCAGTGCCCTGCTGAGGACACTCCATCAAGGAAATCACAGCTCTGCTCTAAGTGATGCCCTGCTGTCCTCACAGCCTATTACACTGGCCCTGGGAAATGTGTCCCTTGTCACTCGGGGAATTTGGAATTTTCAGCAGTTTGCTGCCATCAGGTGTGACACAGCTCCCCTTTTTTTCTGCAGATGGCAGTGTTCTCTACCTACAGGGGAGGAGGGATCTAATCAGGCTCTTACATCTCTGCTGCCAGAAAGAGCCTTTAAAAGTGCTCCAAATTCTTGCACTTTTACTCCAAAACCTGTGTATTAAAACTACTATCCAGTTCTGGCAGCAGCAGGAAAGAAAAATTCATTTCTCCAACAAAGGTTACAAAAAACCTTGTGGAGTTTCTTTGTTAGTTTTAATATTTTTTATAAACAGTCTTCCCATGAAAATAATGTGAAAAAATAGATGCAGTGATGTCCCAGTCAGATCTTGTGATTATCTACAACTATAGCTGCAGTGGTTTTTATTTTTTTAATTTTGAACTTTAAAAGTGCTTGTACAGAAAAGCCAAACTAAGCACTCGTGGTCCCAGCATTATTTTGTCAGTCAAAAAGAGCAAGAGTATGGACAAATTAAAAGGGAAATGGCAGAACTGACACTGGCCAGCTGCAACCTCTATTCCCCCATTGTTTCATATTCAGAGATCTTTGTATTTCTAAGTTTCAGCCCTGAGCCATAATTTTTTATGTATTCAGCTTCAGATCTGACAACATTTCAGTACTGGAATTTTTTTCCTCTGGAAATCTGTATTAAATGGTATAAAATGACAAAGTAGTCCTCAGAGCCAAAAGTCAGCAGCAGCAGTAGATAAAAAACTGCTAAAAATCTTAATCCAACAAATGATCTAAATCCATATTTCTCTTACACTCCATTCAGCAGAGCTTGCTCCTTGTGGTGATCCCAGGGCTGGACAAGGAGAGGAGAGGGCTGTGGTTCAGTTTAGCTTCACTTCAGTGGCTCCTGGTTCTCATTTAACATCAAATCTCTTTCAGTGCTGCTCAGCTTCTTGCACTCTTTTATGTCCATCAGCTCTTCCCCAGTCTAAGTAAAAACAGTTTATAGGTTGTTGGAAAAGAGATTAAATCACCTCAGCAAGCAATTTGGGCATTTTCCCTTCAACCCCTCCAATTCCTCACAGGTCCCCTTTGTTCAGGGGCTCTGTTCTTATTACTTGGCAGTAATTTAACCAATTAAAACACAGGTCTGTAATCAAAGCATTAATATCTAAAAATTACCACATGCTTTTAACTTTAAGAGCAACAATTCCCTTTGAATGAGCCACTCTGATTTCTGTACTGTAGGATTTCAGTCTTTAACTGCAGCAGCTTGTTGCTGCCTTGTCTGGACTCACCTGTTTTACAGCAGGGCAAAATTCAAATTCTTTGGACTTTTTGAGGAAGAAAAGCCACTTTTCCCTGGTTGCTTTCTTCACAGTTCTCAATGATGACTTTGCTGGTTCTGGTCCCTGCATGAAAGGGGCTTCAGCAAACAAACCTTGATCCAATGAAGTTGTTTGTAGGCAAACAGTTTATCCTGTTCAGTTCTTTCTCAGATCCAGAGGTGTTTCATTGGCCTGACTTCCACTTGGAGCTCTTCTCTACACCCTCTAATTCCTTCAGCACTGTTCACAATTTCAACACCACAATTAATGAGAAAACACTGTGGACTCAAAACTTAAACCTCCCTGACCTTGGTAGGGCACAACCCAATTTTTATATTATTATTAAATTTATCCTACATTGCACAGCGTTTGCTGGGAGGTTCTGTTGAGTCATTTAGTGATTTTCAAAGTCACTCCTGGCTGGGCACAGTGTCCATGCTGGCTGGGAGCTGCAGCATTAACACACAGCTCATGATAATGGCCCTGTCCTTGTCAATGCTGATTAAGGGATAATCATTTGGTCAGTGGTATTGCAATATTTATGTTACATTATTGATAAGAATATTGAAGGCATTAGAGTTTTCCACCCTGCCGTTGCAAGAGTATTTCCCATTGTTGGCTCCTGTGTGAGGGCTCAGATCCATTTTACATTTACTCTATTCCTAATTCTCTGCTCATTTGTTGGGTTGGAGCACAACCTGCACCTGAAATATATATCTGTGAAAATGTCTTTGTGAAGATGGATTTTGAAGAATGAAACAAAATTCATCTAATGATTTCTGTCATCCATAGTGCAGTGCTAACAGGCAAAAGGACTGGAATTCCCTACAAACCTTTTATTTTCTATTCTTTGCCCGAAGTTAATAAGCCTATAAGTAGTTATCACAAACCCTACTATCAAATAAAAACTAGAAATTGAGTCTGGTAGAAAAAGAGCAAACACACACTTGGAAAATCTCTAATTTACAATGATGAGACTAATACAAAAAATGGAAACATGGTTCCTAATATTCATTTATCTGTGTCTATTAAATTTTGAACAAGCTGCAAAACTGATTGGATTCCACTAAAGCTAAATTCCATAGACTGAGCTTTTAGGGGAATAGCATTAAGAAGCTAAGAATGCAACAAAATATTGTTAGGAAAAAATATTGTTAGAAACACTGCAGACAGGACAGGTTATGTGAAATTAAGCAAGGACAATTTGGTAAAGAGCCAGAGGAAGATTTGAAAGCATTTTATGACTAAAACAAGCTTGTTCCTCAAGGGTTGCACACATTCCAAGAAAAGCTCACTGGGAACAAAGTCCCTGAGCTTGTGTTAAAACCAGAATTGTATGAAGATAAAATGGGCACTGTGAGTTATAAATGAAACTACTACAGCACTTATGATATTCAAATGAATATTAACAAATCTTAAAAAATTAAAATAATTCTTCATTTTATTCAAGATGTGTTTACTTCTTGGAGCAGCTTTCTGTTTTATATTAATCCTGCTAAGCTACTGCCCCTAAGAGGCTGCTGGAACAAACCTGGTGCTTTGGCTGAGACAGAACATTTTCAGCTGGATAAAAGTCAGCAATGCATTTTAAAGGCTGAGAATTTTCTGGTATTTCCCTGAAACGTCTAAGTTTTCTTTTTCATTATGTGAATAGCTGGAAAATTGCTGCTGAAAAGCAAAGTTCCCCAAATCCTCCATGTGCTCTCCCCTTGCCTTTGATGAACACCGAGCAGCCATCTGGTCAGGGAGAGAGAAATTGTGTAAAAATGAGATATGCGTGTGTAAATAAAAGATTGATGAATGAAGCCCTGAAAGCTGAGATGAAAGTGAAGCAGAACAGACAGGTAAATCATTCTGATACTTATGTTAGTGCTGAAATTATGTTCCTCTACTTTCTTTTTTTTTTTTTTTCTTTCTGCTGACAGCAGTGCAGGTGACAAAAAATACTTTCAATTTTGCTGCTGACACAAGTGCTGGAGGTTAGCAAACTGTTTGAGTTCTATTGCTGAGGAAGGATGCTTTAGTCAGGAGAAGTGAGAAAGTTTTGTGGCTTCATTTTTAATTATTGAGTTCTTTAGTCATGAAGCTGAAGCTTCAATGTTACCTCCAGAGCAGCTGGCTTGCCAAAATTGAATCTGTGTTTAGAAAAAAATATAAGTTCTGCATATCTTCTGGCAGAACTTTAAAGTTAGATTCCTTCCCCCACAGATCTCAGAATTTTCAAGAAATAAAATATTACCAAGTTCCTTATTCAGTGCTTGATATTTAATGAAACTACAGGACCACACAAATCACCACATTTAGGAATTCTGGCCTTTTGATTAACATTCTTGTACTCTGTGGCTCCAATTTTTATTGGTTCTCTGAGAGTTTAGGAGATCCACCACGAGATGGAAAAGACTTTCCCCACCAACTTTCTGCAGAAGAACATCTGCAACTGAGCAGCTCTGAGGGCACTAAAAAAGCCAGAATTTATTTGGTGTTTATCACTTCATTGGACAGAAAGGTTTTAGGGGTAATTTTCAAAGGCAGAAGCAGGAATTTGATGCCAGCCTCTCCTCTAAATCACAATTTAAGAGTTCAGTCACATGTAGAACAGGGAAAGAAATCCTGTCCCCACACATACATACAGGCAATTATATTTAAACAAAACAAAAACCAATCCAAACCTTTTTACACCTGGGAATAGCCATTCTAGATTCCATCTAGGCATTAACACCCCTGGGAATGGAAAGTTCTTCAATGAAATAAACTGCAGACTTCTTGAGAGAGAAATGCTGTCAGTTCACCACTCAAATCACTATAAAAATCAAAGGTATAGAGTAACTTATCTCTCATTTGAGCTGGAAGGATAACATGGGAACAATGCTTTAATCTGTGCTCCACTGTTTATTCCACAGGGAAATCAATTAACTTCTTCAATTTGTTTTTGCAAGTTATAAAACAGAGATACTAAATATCAGCCATATATCAAGCCAAAAATCAGAGGAGTGTTAAAGGTGGCAAAGAAGCATAATTATCGTGAATCCCATGGAAATAAAAGGGAATATTCTCCTGACATGGAAAAGATTATTTCCTTTGAGAAAAGGCAAGATTAAACAAGGATAATGTGCAAGACCTGGGACAATTTTTAATATAATATTTATTGGACAATACTGGAACAGAAAGAGACACAGCCACTACCTTGAAAACAACAAAAGAGCCCAACAAGCTGTCCCAGGAAAACTCAACACCTTCACCTGCCAGCCACGCTTGGGAACCCAAGTATGGGTGGAAAAGAATTGATTTTGGTACACAGAATTCTACTTCAGTTGTTTTAAATTCCAGACATCAGCAGCATCTCCAGGACACCAGCTCCTAACTCAATCTTTGTTTCTCCTGAGAGTCACAGTGTGAGATCTCTTTGTAGAAGAGAGGAAATTTCCAAGGAGGATGCAGGCACAGGGCAGGGAATGGCCAAGAGAAGGTGGCTGGAGCAGAATGGGTCTGGAAATGCTGTCACCAGCCAAGAGCTGGCAGGGCTGGGGGGATTCCCAAGGCCAGCCTGGAGCTGAGGAAAGGCAGAGCCCAAAAGCACTGGAAACACAGCTCAGCACTCCCTGTGCTGCAGCACACGCTAAAAGCAGAAATCAGTGAGCAATGAAGGTGTCCTCTTCCCTTACTGGGATTTCTGTCCTCTCTGCATCAAGGAAAACAAAAATCCCCTAACAAACAGAACCACCACACTGTAAAAAAACGAAACACTGTCATCTGATGCTACACAACAGCCTCAGATGAGTCTGTTTTGATGATTTTGAGCAATTGCTTTCAAAACAGAACATGGTGATGAAAAGGAAGCCATAGGAACATATTTTACATTGAAAGGCTTTGTGAAATTATGTAATCAGTAAAAACTGAGAGATTTGGCCCCTGTTTGCTTTCCTTCCCTTCCTCATGGTTATTACTGCCTCATTATACAGTCGTTTGTACAATGTTTTGGCAGACATTCACTATTGCATAAATTAAAGTGGCTGAATCTAGTCATGCCTACAGGTCTTTATGAAAATACCAGCAACATTTTTATTTGAATGTCAAAGTTTGTCAACCATTAAACTGATTGATTTTTCATTATGCAATTCAATGGAAGAAGCAATCTCCAGTCTGCATGCAACATTACTCAGAAATACATGCAGCTTGGAAAAATCCTCCCTGCTTCAAGTCCCTCCACAAAGGAGCTGTGCTTTAAGGCTGATTTAGACATTTTATTAATACAGTAGCAGCAGATAAGATGCTGTAAGTCAATTCTGTGAAAGAGAATGAATGTGGTAATGCAAAAATTCCAATAATCCTGTAAAAACCTTTTCAAGTGGCTTTGTGAGTGTGAAGCCACCCAGAGCCCCCAGCAGAGTCAGGCTCCAGCATCTCCTCACCTTGCTCAGTGCTTGCTCATTTTTCTTTACTTCCCACTTATTAATCCAGTATTATTCTTGGCCTGGCACCATTAAACCTCCTTAACTCAAAGGTTAAAGAGTGCAGAGCACACAATAAAAAAAGACTCTGTTAATTAAGCTGGGACATGTTACAAAGTTTACAAAATGAGGCCTCTAAACATGCAGAATTCAAGCTGTAAAAAGGTGAATTAAAGTAAGGATGTGCATGATCTGGTCACTAATATAAACTGCATTTAGGAGTTAAGGACAGCAGTGAAATATCCAAAACAGGGCTGTGCTTTCTGACTCCTGTCACAGGCATCCAACTCACTGCTTTTATTTGAACATCTCCCTAGAAAAGATAAAATATGCAGATAATATTTTACAAATTCTTAGGGAAATGCCATAAAGAAAGAAATCCATAGAATTCATTATCCCTACTTGAAGGGATTATGTGGAGTTAAATCCAGCAGTTATTTTGCACTTTATAACCACAAATAAAGCACACATCCATATTTGTGGTAAGAAACTGAGAGCTGAAGTGCTGTCTAATTACTTGATTTAGAAGAAATATCACAGAATAAAATTTGGATAAGATTCCAGCTACTTAAATTCAGTGTTCCAAATCCCAATTGTCTTCAAGGACAATATATCAAACTTCACATCAGTTTTTTGAGATTCTTGTTTAGTTTGGTATATTGTTTTTCCCTCAAAGGAAAGGATGACTTAGACTCAACCAGAAAAAAAACCAAAAATCCCCATGTTTAGTGCATGCAGCAGCATTTTTCAGATTTACTGGACCATGGACAATGAAACTGAAAGCTAATGTCAGGTTAGAGTAAGTTTATTTTTAATTTAACAGCACAGTCAGAAGCATTACACTACAAAAAGTTATGACTTGCATTATGTCTATAAATAGGCAACTGAATTATCAACTAGAATGTTAATGACATTAGCATTAAGTCCTAATTAAACAATGAAGCAATATGCATTACAATCTGCCTGCAAAATATGCATAATCAGAAAAAGATTTGATAAAATAAGGATAATTTGGTTATTTTTATTAAGCAGTAAACAAAGGGTTTGTGCTGATTGGTGAAACCTCACTTGAGAAACGTGGGAAATGTCAGGGATGGAATGAGGGACCTGAATAATCAAACATCTGCTATCCCAGTCATGTCACAAGAGTTACTCTGGATTTTCTCCTCAGATCATTTGCCCCTCTACTCAAATATTCCTGCTATCCATTTTCCCAGTTATCATTACCACTGTTCATTTTCTTTCTCAAATACATTTACTTTTATATTTCCCTGACCTCCTAAAAGGCTTCAGAAAATACCTGTCACTATTTTACACCTTTTTACTACAGCATTAAAAGGAAATGTCTCAACCACATTCAGTGAGGAAAGCAGTGCCAGAACAAAAAAAAAAAAAAAAAAATTTCACTTTTTTGGAGTCCCAAATATCCCCCAATGAAACTGAGAGGGCTGCTGGCTTTTACCATCCTCATATTTTCAATCTGGAATCAGACTGAGAGTCTGGAAAGGAATCAAATGTTTCCTGGCTTAAAACTTCCATGGAAATAAAATACACCATGTACAAATGTCACTAAAATAAAAGGGTTGCTTTTTTTTTCATTTTAGAGCAGCTTCCTTAAAATTAGATTTTAAAATATTTTTTCATAAAGCTATTTTTTCTTTCTTAAAAATGTCTGATATTTTAAAAATGGTGCATTCATTATTTTAGCATCCAAATATGGAGCAGGGAAATAGCCCATGACTTAAGCTAAATAAATTGCTCTAAGAATCCCATGGTGGATAATCTAGTCTAAACATGATTCACTGAAGGTACTTAGCTGGGGTTTACACGAATTTTTGCACAAGAAAAAAAGGCTGAATTCACTGGATAATTTATTCACACTGAAGGAATCAGGCATGACTTGCAGTGACTTTCACACCAGGGAGAAGTTCCCAAAGCAAGGAAATGTTTAGTTGCATTGGGCTGACAGCTGGTCTCCCATGTGATTAAATGGCTTTCCCTTGGGTGAGCTCCAGAAATATGCTGGGTTTGAGGCAGAATAGATGCAGAATTCCATATTAGCCCTCCCTGAGTTTCTTATTCTCACAGGGTCTGAAACAGCTCAGGAAGGTTTGGATCTGGGATTTTTAAAAAAATGGTTTTTTCAGAGAAGATTCTTGTATTTCTCAGACTCAGATTTGCAGGGATTATGAGTTTATTCCTCACTCTAGACATCCAGCTCAGCAGCAAAACCCACACTGGTTCCATGGTTTGTGGTGTGGTCCAGCATCACCCAGAGTTTTCGCCCCCATGGCCAGAGCAGCTTCATGCTCACCCAGCAGGAGGGAGGCAGAGCTCCTGGGAAAAGCTTCCTGAAGCTGGAGCAGCACAAAAACACCTCTAAAATCCAAATGTGCATTTGTCTGACACCATGTGCTGTTTGGGGGGGCTCCATAGGCTGGGCCTGCCCCACTCCTGAGCTTAACCCTACAGAATGTAGGAACAGCACCAAGGCCTTCTCCAGACCCCAACATACAGTGAATTATGGGGTGGCACTTCAGGAGGAAGCATGAGATCCTGAAAATCTCCATCTAAAAATGTGGGTGTTCTGAGACTTTGTGATTTGTTTAGTCAAACCCACCTGGCTCTGATATACACTCAGGTTGATACTTTCCATCTCTTTTGTCAATGTATGCAAGTAGTGTAAAATAAATTGTCTGTTGGAATTGTGACAGGAAGAGTATTTTCTATTAAAGTCCCCTCTGATCAGAACTCCCATGCAGTCAACAACTGCATCTTCCTGATACTTCACTGTCAACTTTCTGAATCTCAGATGTCACTGAGATTTACAACATTCCTGCTGGGCTCCCCAGCCAGATTTTGAAGAACCATTCACTCTTACAAACAGGAACTGGCAGCCTGTAAATAAACATAATGGTGGAATTGCTAATAAGCTCTATTTCCACCACGGGTTGTTTTGTTGCTGGAGATGAGGCTGACAACATGAATTCCACATGGCTGACCATTTCCTACCACTCACCTCTGCAGCTCAAGGAATCCCTCCATGGCAACTTTTAATCACATTAAAAATGTTTTTGAAATCATACACCTCAGCTAAGGTTTCCATCTGGTCATTGCAGCAAGCTCACTATTAAACTGGGTTGCAATAAATGAATGTTTTGTATCAGTGTCTTGAACTTCCAGTGTCACAACCACTTCTACATCTCACCAGACATTTGGCATTATTGATTATCCAAGGAAAGCAGGCAATTTCTCTGCCACCACAACTCTCCCACGTTTTTGACAATTCTGACAACTAACATTTGGACATTCTATAGTGGTTGGTTTCTGCAAAAGTTTAAGTGATAAACTTTCACGAATTAATAATTTTATCATACAATACTCATATATCCACCCATTAGAGAAAAATTGTTAGGAAATATACACACACAGAGATCAACTGTTTCGTGATGTGACCTCAGCAAACTGCTGGAAAATTAGCAGGCACAAAATCCTCAGAAATAATTCAAAAATGAACATAAACAGAAGACAACCCACAGAGTTTATTGATAATTCATGGCTGAAAAGAGCAGTTGTTAATGGCAGAAAAGCCAGGAGAGATCTCTGGAGCAGTTTAAGGCTATAGTTCCACACCAGACTTTTCACATCCAAGAGATGACTTGCTACTGATATAGAACTACCAGGTAAGTAAAACCCAAAAATGCACTGTAGAGATTATATAAAATATCTACAGAAGTAACTGAGTGAACACCATTCACAATACAGAATGAATAAACTTATCCACAGATAAAACACATTCTCATTTGTACTGCCAAGGCATTGAAGCACATATGAGTGTTGAGGAAATTAATTTTATCCTTTCTCCAGAAGAGACTATGGATTGTAAGTGACCCAGTCTCTTATTGTGTGAAAACAGTACATTAATACTTCTGACTTTTCATTAATCAATACATCACTAGCAAATTATTCTTGAAATTAAGCTGTTGCAACTCACACTGCTGAAGCACAAAGACTTAGAGAGGAGAGAGAGGGGCTAAAATAAAATGAGATCCAACCCAAGGAGATGTGCAAGCTCTCAGTATGGAATGGGAAACTGCATTTCCCAGCTACACAAAGAGAATCACTGACGGAACTCTGACAAGAGTCAGTCTGTTGCAAATATAAAATACAATGAAAAAGAGAAAATCCTGAAAATTCCCCCAGAGCATTCCAGTAAAACATCCCATGCTCCAGCAGTGCCTGCATGTTTCTGAATCAGCAAGTCTAACACAGTTATTTAGTTACAGGGGTCAATTTTCCCATTGATGCAAGGAGGATTTACACATGCAAGTCCCATTAACATTAATAGGAGTTGCCCACATAAATCCCCCTGCAATGATGGGAGAAAAGACCCCATAGTCTGCAAGGATCCATGTTCTAATGATTACCTGTCAAATGGCCCTAAGCATCATCATCCCCAGAAACAGCAGACAAAGCAGCTTCATGGCTGAAAATGCCTCCAAAGGAACAGCAGCCACCTGCAGTCCTACAGCCCAGGAAATGCCACAGAAGGGAAAATGGCATCAAATGCACTCGTGGAATATGAAGGGTTAATCCAATTAACCAACTTAAAAAGAAAGTACTCATTAAAAAAGGAATTCAAACATATCAAAGCACTCCTTAGGAAAAAAAAGGTGTGAATATTGTATGAGCTCCAAGGTGCTTGAAGGATAATACAGCTACTTGTTTAAAAATTCAATTAACCTTATCTTTCTTTAACTTGATTTATTAATAATCCTACAGATAAATTGCCAGTTTTTAAAAAGTCATGTTATCTTTTGAATACATCCTGTATGACAAGGCTTAAAAACGACTTCAAATAAGCCTAATCCTCACTTTGCATACTTACATCATTTAAAGAAAGAGCAAAATGCACTTCAGAGCATGATTTCTGTAAAATACCAGCATCAACAGTCTGATCTACTGCTCCTGCAAGTGAGCTATTGGGTACTCAAGTACCATAAGAAAAACATTTAATGTTTCCATTCACCCCATGAAAGAGACATGAAAACAGTTTTTAAGCAATCAATGTAGTGTAAAGTCTCAGCCTCCAATGTGTGCATCATTCCATTGGATCTCAAATCAAATTTGCACTATTTCCAAACCTGCCTTCACATGGACACAGAGCACTCAGACATGAACTGATACAAACTTGAGAACACAGGTACCATACAGCCATGAGAGTTCTCAGGAAACCCCAGCTAGAAATGAACTTTTTCTTTGAAAAAATATTGAAAAAAACCCACAGGACAATGCACTTGCAAGCAAACCTTTAATTTTCATCAAGCAATTTCCTTGTAAGCATAGATGAGATTCAGCTGTGATCCCTGTTTTTGAGAGACAAACAGGGACAGGTCCCTCCACTTAGCTCTTTTACAGATCTGCAGATGTTAAATACAATCACCATAAACTCATGCTTCCCAATACACAGAGAAATTACAGCTAAATGAAGAGGCAGCCTGCTTATTAATAGATATATTTATATATATAAATAACTGCTCAATCACAAGCATCCAGAGGTTACAGCTGTTGAACACTGGGATCATTCCAGCCTCCATTCCAGTGTTTTTCTGAGGACTTTGGGATTATGCACACACAGACACACATGTACCTATCCAACAAAGGGTGCAAACACTAACCCTGAAATGCAAACTGGACAGTGGACATGATGCAGGACAAAGAGAACAGTATCAGTTATGCTGTAAAAAAATAAATAAATTCCCCTTTCTGGCCTGGAGCCAGGTTCAGGGCAGGCACAGGCACTGTACAGAAGAGCTCTATGGTCATGACTCAATGGCATTTTTTATTTACTTACAGTATTTAAGCACTGCTGGAACTGCCTCCACCTCCATGAAGAAGTTTAAATTCCAACTCATCAACTCTAGAGACACTACTGATCTACTGGGTGTGCATTTTAAAGTAAATCTTTAATGACAAATACTTTTCATATCTGATTTCAAGCATGGTTCAGAAAAAGTGCAAGTTTAACATGGTCATTTATAACAGCTTTCTCATTTTGGAGCTTTTTCATACAAACTAGGTTTATAAATAATTCAATACATTTTTTTTTGTACAAATGCTTCATGATTTATCATTACAAAATGCATAGTTTACAGCTATCACACTAATTTTAATTACTAACTACTAACTGGGTTCAATACAAACCTTTGGAATTATGAGTTGAACTTTCTCTCTGCCACAAACCCCCTCAGTTGATGGTAATTTAAACTTCTCAGACCCCAAACTTCAACAAGTAACTATTGGCTTACTAAAGGCCCAAACAGTACAACAAATCCAGGGAGACTAGTAACAGAAATGCTCCATTCATGACTTTGAATTTTGCTGGGAAATCTGGCATTAAGCTTAAATTCTGCCATTTTCTTGACTCTAGTAAATGAAGTCACTGGTAAAAATGTGTCATCTATTAGGTCTTACTAAGAAAACTGAATGTAAAATAGTTCCATGTGAGGAATATCTTCTGGATTGTATTTCCTACTTGATTGTGGCATCACTTTCAAAACCATACAATAAAGCCACTCCAAAACTGTCAATATTATTGCCTCTAAATTCCATTCATAAGACCACTGTGAAGGACAGATGGTGAGCCTCACCTTCAGCTGTTTAATTAGCAGAGATCCAAGGATTTTTAGTAGAATCATCTTCTAACTGGTAAACAAACTTGCACTTTTTTCTTTTGCTTAGTTTTGACTTGTTGCCTCTTTAAAAGATGGAGGATTCTTTCCAAGATGTAAAACAAAACCAAATCATCTCAATAAATCATGAATGCTATTTTAGCACTTTCAAATGCTTCATTCTGTGTTTTTTTGTTTAGCTACAAACCCCACTGAATCTGGTGGACCTATGACTGTTTAGAAGTGCCTCAGGTATCAATGAAACTACTTTAAAAAGATGATCCAAGCTAAGGGAAGTAAGGCAATGGCAAATAACACATCTCTGGGGATTTTAAACATCTTTTTTTTACCCCTTCTCCCTTATGTTCCAGTTTGGGTCAATCTCCTCCTAAGAGAACACTGTTCATTCATTCATTCATTCATTCATTCATTCATTCATTCATTCATTCATTCATTCATTCATTCACTCTTCCTTTGTAACAGCAGCACCATCTCCACTACTGCTCTCCTCAGCTGAGGATTCAGGCTTTGCTTCTGGTGAATTATTCAATCCAGACTCTTCTGGCTCAATCTCATCTTCATCATAAATAATATCTTCTGGATTTGGTGGTGGGGGACAAAATTCCTCTGTTGGAAACATTTCTCGGAAAATAGTCTCAGCCTATTCAGGAAGAAGAAGAATAACATAAACTTTACCTTGAAATGTAACACCCTGAAGCAATATTTTACAGATATTTAAGATTAACCTCCATTCTTTCAAATCAGTGGTGATTTAGTACTTTGACAGTATTGTAAACACATGGGAAATCCATTCCTTCTTGCAGACCTCGAAAGAGAAAAAGCAATTTATCTTTTTACATTGTTCTACTAGGAAGCCACAGCATGGGGCTTGGTAAAAAATGCTGGTCATTCTGTGTTGTATTGAGAACAAGAAGGAGGATTTTTTTGGAAGCCAACTGATCTTTTGCACTATAGAACTATCCCTAGCATGCAAAGCATGGGAAAGATCTTGGCTCTTTGCAGAGAGAGGGATTCACTGCATGTAACAAGGAAACTCAGCCATACAGAATAAACAATAATAATTTAACAACTCTTTCATTGTAACACTTTGATATATAATGTAAGTAATTAAGGAAGACAATAGTTCCTTCAATATTTAGTGTATCAGCTGAGAAATGTATGTCCAGTTGAATCCAGCATGAGGACACAGGTATAAAACCCCCACACAGCAACTCCAGTAAGCTGGAGTTGAATAAAACTAAATTCTTTCCCTGCATTACTTGTGGATAAACTGTGTGGACTTTCACAGCAACTTTTATAGGACCCACAACCAAACTAATAACACTTGATTAACTCTGAAATCCTTCCAGATATAGAAAATAAACAGGTTAAAGTACAAATATTGGCCTGACAGTTTTAGTACACCCTCTCATGACCATGAAGATGCCTCAGAAGGCTGAAATATGTCAGGGAATATATTACTTTAGCTCATAATAATTCTTGTCAGGTTGCAGCAATGAAAACACAGAAAACTGGAAGCCAGATGCTTTGCTGGATCCACATACAGAGTTTGAAAGGATCACAAATGCCACCTTCATTTCTTTTAGCCTGTCCTCAGGGCAAGTAAATGCAACCACCAGCATTAATTCAGTATCACACCAGGAACTGAACACAGAATTACAATAAAACAAGAGGACAGTAATTTGTATATGAGGTGTAGATGGAGAGTTGTCTGTAAGAGATGTGGCCTTGCCTTCCCAATAATGTATCAGCAGTGCAATCACACAGCATGACAATCAGAATACAGAAATACTGATGGTAATGAAGAAATGAATCACAGCAAGTATCACTAAAACACTAATCCCAAAATGATTAGAGAAATCAGATATAATTTTCCAAGCTATCTTCAAGACTAATACACAACACTGGGTTTTTTTAGGTTGTTCTGATCCATGAGTTTGCAAATATCTCCTGGAGATTCCCATCCTGTTCCTAGGAGGGTGAGAGTGGTTTGGGACTGGAAGACACACAACTTACAGCTACTTCTCTCCTCCACTTGTCCACAAGGTCCCTGCATGGGGTGACTCCTGCTTCACCTTCAGCCTGTTCTTCACTTTGCTCTCACACACGACTTCAAACTATGAACATGGTTACACTGAAATATTTTCCACTTTAACTTGTGACTATTTGTTGCAGAATTTAAATCAGGTTCAAACAAATGCAGCCTCTCTCTATTTTGTCTGAAAGGCAGTGATTTAGGCTCTTGATGGCTCCTTCTCAGAGATCTGCTTAGCATCTCTCTCACTGATGGCCAACAGCTTGAACACAAAGGCTGAACTACAGCACCAAGAATATTTAAACTGATCTATCCCATCATTGTTCATTGGTGGGAAGAAAAGCTCTTGAGGGAAAACAAACCTAAATGTTAGAAATGTTATAATCAGAAATAGCTTGGTTTAAAGTGGATTTGATCAGTTTTTAACATACCCTGTTTTAAACAACAGTTTGAAAAAATCAAATTTAGAAAGGAACTAATTTACAATTTAAAATTGCTACCATAATAATTGTCTTGCATTATTTTTTGTCTTTACATTTCTTTATCCCTCTGAGAGGCAAATTATTGCCTTGTAAAGCCAAATGAAGGTTACTATTAGTCCTTAATGACACTGTTCTGACCCTGCAGCTCAGGCTATGTCAGCCTTCCACTTCAGAACCTTATTTTTAAGAGGTTTATGACTTAGTCATAAAAAATCCTGCAACTGGCTAGAAGATGGCATGCACATTGTCTGAACATGGCCATTAAAAACACAGCTTTAAAAATGCCTAGTGACACTTAACCCTCCAAAGCTGTGGAGTGTTCTCCTGTCTCTGGAAGTGCCTGACCCCACAGGGGCTGCTGGGGTAAATCTGCCCAGGAACTTGTACCTTCCTCATCCAGGGGATCTCTGAAAGGAGAATTCTGTATTACAGAGATACCAAGGCAAAGAGAAGGCAAACTGAGGCAGGAGGTCTAATCTACCACATCAGGAATTGTGCAGGGTTTTTCCCCAGTAAGTTTTTGTTTGTGACTATGTGCTGCCAGTATTAAACTTCTTTGGTGATCCTTCCAACCTCAACTGTAGCAGAATTTTCTGGCTTTGATTTGTACTGTACCTCCTCCTTTACCTTCCAGATGAAAGACTGAAACCATTTCCTGATCTCTCCATCTGCATAGTTTTACAGTTTTGCAGAGTTATCATGTATATTTTTGTATAGCAGAATAACTCAGACTGTATCAGATTATTTCTTTACAATTCAAATCTGACAACCAAAATCTGTTCTGCCCAACCTGTTTGACAGCACAGTCATTTCCTAAAGCAGAGTCTGGCCCAGAGCAGACATAAACATTGGAGGGTAAGCCAGCATAGGAACTCTTCTCAACTCCTGAAGAATCTCTCATGTTGAAGTAGACTGCCCAGAGGGCTCTGGGCTTCTCCAGTTCTTCATTTTCAGTCTCTGAAAAGGAAAAGGAGTGTTTTTAGCAACCAGTGTTGTTCTGTGATGAGGTAGAAATGTAATGTAGCATACTGGGAGTCAAATTTTTACCATGGAACTACTGTAATGAAGTATTTTTTTCCTTCAAAAACCCTATTATTTAACTTTCTGAGATTCTCCTTCACCATTCTTTCCTCTCCAAGCACAGCTATACAAACTCTCCTCTCTCTGCACCCCCTCCACCACACCAGCAGCAGTTATCACTGCCAGCACCCTACCAGAAGTCTGGTTTAAATTTAAACCTCTCACATTATCTCCTTCACTGGGGATAAACTCCCAGAGCACAGGAGACTGAGCAAGTCCTCCCTGGGCTCCCAAGGCATTGCATTCCCTGTGCACAGATATTTTCTGATGTGTCATTTCTTCCCCTCTCATTTCACACTTTATCTTTGTATACAGAATCTCTAATTATGGCAGTGCTGCTAAATGAAAATAAGTGACTAATTTGTATTTATCTACACTTACTGAGGGTTGTACTGTGCTGCAATACTCATCAAGAATACAAAATTATCACAAACTCAACTTCTTTCCTCATAATCTGTCCCTCCCTGCTGTACTTTGCACATTCCTACTGCACCTAGGCAGAAAAACCTCTGGGAAGATGAAGGTCACTTTTTCACAGTGCACAATGCAATGGAGGAATACACAACACAGATTCTGAGCTTAATAGATACTATTTGTTTGGAATATTTGCTGTCCCCTTTCTTGTATTTTACCTCCTCTAAAGTAAATGAAGCTTGTAAAAGACCTTGTGAGATTTACTTCTTTCCAACTTCTTGATAACTATGGCATTCAAAACAGCATTTTAAAGCAGCTGAATTACAAAAAAAGAGATAAATCTATGCTATTCCTTCAGTATCTTTTTATAACTGTCAAATAGTTAAAAAAAAATAGGTGCTACCCATACTGTACAGTTTGAAATATAAATTAAATTCATCAGCCTGTGAAAGTCTGAGCCTTAATACAGGGCAAGATGCTCTTTAATATATTTAAAAGTTCACATTGCTCATAAAAGTTACTTCTTCCTCATTTAGGCAGGAAAATGAATGGAGTCCTCTTCTCCAGGTGACTTTGCCTCTTTGACCTGCCATGGCCCAGTGCTCACTTTATCTGGTGATTCATTTTCAATAACTCCAACAGTATTTGTTCTGACATTTTAATTAAAATACGACCACTACCTCATCCTGATGATAAAAAGGCCTATGTGTCAGGGAAAACTGGCTTTTCAGTGCCTCAGTGCACCTGAGGACCCCTATGATCACAGAGTTCCTACAGAAGAATTTCAGTCAGCTTCCAAACAATCTATCATTTCAAAACTGGATCACTTCAAACATTAAGATTAATGCTACCCCTCCCCAAATGATTAGAAGACACTAAGCTGATCTTCTCTTCACCAGGTCTTTGAAAGACATGGCACTGTCTTGAAAATTGAAGACAGAAGTTAAATATTAAAAGGTGAAAATTAGCAGGCTTTAAGTTAACACATAGAAAAATGAGAAATGTTTGCAACTCTCCAGTCTAATAAAGTTTTTTATTTACAAACCCAACTTGTTTTCTAAATATTAGAAGCAAACCAATTTTGAATATTATGAAGTACTCCCACATCTTAGTAACTTGCATTTATCCCAAGAGAACCCCTGTCACTGGGAGCTGAGCACTGTTTTCTCTCAGAAGTGGGATTTACTGTTTCACTGCCCACTGTATTTAAACTGCTTTTACCAGGGCTAGAACACAGCAGCATCTCCCATATGCATCTATCACAAACACAGTTACATTCAAGATCTCTGGATTAAATTTCTAAAATTTTTGTGGAATCAGCCAAGTATTTCAGGAACAATTTCCTTCTAGGCAATAACTGCTTCATCAGCAGCTGCTTTCCTCTGGGGCATGGAATGGTCCATCTCAGGGCAAAGTTCAGAAAAGTAGCCAAGGTTTCCTTGAATTTAGGGCCAAGTAGCTCATTACTGGAAATCTATCTTTGTGATAACAATATAGAATAACTTTATGCTTCTACTGTTTGCAGCAGAATTCAGAGAATTTCAACTCAAACAGCAAAAAGGAAACACTTGAAGACAAGAGGCTGAGCAACAGCCTGAGAATAAGAGGCAAGAACAACCCCAGCAGCTTCCAAAAATTTTACAAATATTTCATTTCACTACTGCACCTTTCAAGGATGTGCTGAACAGCAAATATGTTTCATGGAAAAAAGGAAGTGTGAAAAATAAAAAGGTCCCAGACAATTGCAGTTAAGTCCTTGGATACAGAAGCCACAGCTGAAGAAGTCAGTAACAGCTAATTTAGTAAATTATATTTATGCAAGACAGCATCAAAATACCTCATGTATTTTTTTTACCTTTTTCTGTGTTTAGATTGAATAATTTCTGTACAACAGGCTCTAAATCTTCCCTTGCAGTTTTAGTTGATGGACAGGTTAGATGGACTAAATCTAGGAAAAGAAAACACAAACTAATTCCAATCACCAACACACAGACAGATAAACATTTACAATTTTTATAAGGCACAGTAGGCTTTTAGAAATCACAATTCTTCACACAATCACTTCCTTTAAGCCAGGGAAGTGCTGTACTGTGGACATACAGTGTATGCAAACACCTCAGAATTCTTTAAGTTACTTCTGTGATGCACACTATGTGCAATCCTTAGTGTAACATTTTATTTATCCCCTTCATGGGAGGAATTCCCTTCTTTCATGGGAGGAACTATTGCTGAACTCTTCCTTTATTTGTTGTTTTGCAGACTCTGCAGTTGCTGCCTCCTTGGACAATCACCTGATGCAGCTCCTGTCCCTTTTCTGTCCCACTGGCCTCTGCTCAGATCCAGAACCAGCTGCTTTACCCCACCTGATTTTCCAGCCATTCATTTATTTGAAAGCCTCACCTTAAAGTTTTTCATAAAACCTCCTAACTGAACTCATTTGTTCCTGAAAACTTCTCACTTCAGAGAAGTGTCCATCAGAGAATCATGAAGGAATTTAACACTATACAAAGTTTAAACTGATTAGTTTTTTCTTCATTACTGCAAATTTCTGACCCATTTAAAAGCAGTGCACAGCTCTGGTATTATTTGAAATCTAGATGACATCTTTGTCTCTTTTCTCTGAAGCCTGGCTGTATTTGTTGTCATTATTTTCCAGTACATCACACAGATCTTGACCCTGATTCCATCAGGAACAGAAATTTAACCCTTCATGCTTCTCTGCTTTCAGGCTGCACACATACAGATTCCATTCAAACATTAATATTCATTTTTTTACTCAACCCAGACCAAACCTTCTGTCTGAAGGAGTATGTGCTAAAATAAGGAAAAGGGTGGTGATAATCAAAGTCTCCCCCTAATCTTAACTAGATGCTTCCCAAACACTGTAATAAAATCCATTCTTTCCTCAAAAAACCCAGCTATAAATCACTAAAGTTCACATCATTTACTTTCTATAAAATCTTTTTTATTATCTTTAAGGTTATGGTTATGAGTCACAGTCATCAGTATATATTTTGATTATATTTGATTTACTCAGGTATAACTGCATTAGTTACAGTGGTTGCCAACATTTGTCTTCAAGTAATTCTCCCAGCAAGAAGAACGATGAGTTCAGTTCCTGATTTCATCATTACAGCCTCCATTTTTAGGGCAAGTGAAGGAGTTTGGTTCCACTCAAGTGGCAATACAGATGATGTGCCTGTCATTTGTGCAGTGTGATCAAAGAGTAGATGTATTTGTATACTTATCTTAAATAATTGTTCCATGGAGAAATCAGTCAGGTTAAAACCCATTTAGAGATAATGATGTAAAAGTTTTTAAAAAAATTATGAAATATGTCCCATAACTGGAACTCAGCTATGCCTAATATAGAACTTTATTATTTCAATATATGAAGACAAATTTCATTAAGGAAGGCAGTACCTTCTCTTCTGAAATGAATTTATGGAGAAAAGTAAATAACAGAAATCCTCCTGAAACTAATATTTTAGATCTATGGAACATCAATCCTTCCTTAGTTTCACTTCCTGCTGTACATATTTGGTGAATCCTTAATAAAAAGAAATCAGCTATTTAAATGGTATATATTAACAATATGCTTTATAGTACTAAGTAATTAATTAATTCATTACAAGCTTATTTTTTTACTGTTATTTAGTAGGAAATATAACTTTGGAAGACTTAATCATTTACTCTTCTTTCATATGCAAAGAACTTAGTTCAAGCCTATAAATAGCAAAATAAATTGGTTATTGTTACAGTTACTTATTTCTTGTTAAAAAGAATTAGGTAAGGTAACCTCTAATTCCATTCCAATAAATACCCAAAATGAGCATTTTATTGCTCATTCATTTCAAGTTCACATAAAATACTAACAACAGAATCCTTTCAGAAGATAAAAAGCTTCCAAATACAGTGTATTTCAGGTATTTCCATTTAATAGTTCAACGATGGGAATTCTGAAAAACAAAGGACAAATTATCATGTGCTTTGGAATAGGATTTTTGTCTCCTGAAGGAGGATTTATCCCTGTAAAAGTGAAAATGAGTCCATGAAGCTCCACAATGGCAGGAAGCCACTGCTCCCTGTGTTCTGTGCACAGAGGAACAACACACAGAGATTTTCAGTTCTGCTCCAGAGCTGCCAGAGCCAAGGGTGAAAATCTCCTTTACTTACAGGTGTCCTTCATGCAGGTCATGGTGGAGGAGCAGAGCTCAATGACACAAACTGCTGCTCTGCCCTGCTCCAGGGGAGGCACTGTCAGGATGGAAACCTGGGGAGCAGAAAGCTGAGCTTGAGGGAAAGCACCACAATCCTCACCACAGGTGGAAAGGAACTGCAATTACACAATCTGCTTTTCTAGTTTACCAGGACAGAACACAACACTGATTAATGGCCTCTAAAATTAAGGACTGCAAAGACTGACAAAGCAGATCCAAAGAAGCATCAGAGAGTGTACAATGAGAACTTCAAACAGCAAAAAGGAATGTTTGAAAAAACCAAAGGAACTCTGACAAAAGTTTAGATAAAGGAAATAATTAACAGAAGAGTAAGGGGAATAGTTTATTAAAAGCAAGCAAAATTAAAATTAAAGACAGCAGCTTAGAAAACTCTATTATTATAGTGTGAGCCAAACAGGAAAATCCCAGTCATTGAACTAAACTAGACTAAAATTTGTAACAGTTTTATAGACACTAAAACAAATTAAACAATTACCAGCAGAGAGAGCTGACAAAAGGTCTTGATTCAAGAACTGAATTAATGATTTAATTCCTACCAACAACATGAGACAAGTGATACAGAATTGGTGTGTACCTGCTGCTCTGAGTCTGTGTTCAATAGAGACTGATCTGTAATGAGCACTGCCCTGGAGATCTGCCTACAATAAAGAAAAGAATGATGTAAAAATAATTATATAATCAATTTAATTATGCAGAATTAAAACAAAAGCATAAAAAATAGAAATTTAGAATTATAGTTTTTGGTAATACCAGGGCTATTTCACTATATATCCTTGATTACTCTGATTCTTTAGAGGAGTATTTTCCTGTTATTGAAGCAGAAACCCACCTGGAACACCAATGTAGTATTTTCAAAAACCAAAAAAGGTGATGAATAAATGAGTCAGTGCAGTGTCAGCCTCCTTCTGCTTTTTCAAAAAGTTCTTTTTCCTATCTGACCAAGATTATCAGCAGCACAGAAGGGCTGGGCTGAGGGGAAATGCAGCAGGGTGGATGGAGCTCACTCCTCAGCTGCAGTTTGTGCTCCTGCAGTGCCAGGGATTCCTGCCCTGCCCTGACCAGCACAGCTCTGCTGATCCCTCACCTCTGCTCTGAACACACTGCTCATGGCAACAGCAATCAAATCACACAATCAATCAAGTTTAGTACTCATCTAGAGCTGATTACTAAATTTAAAGCAAGGACATTCTAGCAAATATGAAATTCCTAACACATTTAGAGTTCTTGGATTTTTCATATGGAAAGGGGGAATATGATTTTAATATCAACTGAAGAAAATCTGACTATAGAAAGTACACAGTATATCCTCCAGTTAATAGAAAACTCTGCACAGAACTGAACTGTACTGCAAAAATAAAGATATGGACAGGAGGCTCCTCAGTTTAATTTGTAGGGTACTTCACACACCATTATTTAAAGAAATTGTGGTTTTTTTTTTACCACATACCTGTAAGGCACATTTGTGCACGTGCTCTCTGAGAGGTAACTGTCTTCCACAATAAAATAGTTGGCATTTATTCTTTGTCCAAAATGATCCACAATAGCTTTGCACCTGTTTAAAAAAAAAACCAACCAAACAAATCACAATAAGAAATTTTGATGTAAGGTAAAAAAAAAAACGCATAAATTGTTAAAATTGATTTACACAGCACAATATTTGTATCCTTAAATTAATTTAGCTACATACTTCTTGAATATGTGAACCCCTAAAGCAAGTCAACTGATCACCAAATCCTAGAGTGACACATTCTACCTGCTATATGCAGCTTTCCACATGCAATGCCAATAAAGATAATGGTATCCCAACTTTAATAAATCAGTCACTTTTTACAGAAAATATAAGCTTACAACACTGGCATTTATTTCTACATTTCTTACCTCACAATATGTAAAAAAATAAAACTGAATTATTTTGTAGATACTACCCTATTACAGTGGAATTTCTTTCTCAGAAAGGCACCTTTAACAAAACCAAGTTTATTTTGACAATAATATTTGACAAATTAAATAGCAGATTAACTTAGGACATTTGGGAAAGCTCTCTGACAAATGAGCACATCAGACTGTTCCAAGAGTGACCTGCTGTGTGACTAAATATACCCTTTATCTCTAAGTTACACACAAAGGGATTAACTAAGTCCTGGTGTTTTAAGAATGACACAAATGTTCTCCATAGAACAAGGACAGAAATAGAAGTGGGACAGAAATGCAAACCACAGAAATGAATCCATTCAGTGATCTTAAATGAGAATACAGATTTCAGATTTTAAGGGGGAAAATTCTCTATGAAAGAACAAACTTCACTTATATATGACATATGAAGCTACATCATATATAAGACACAAAGAAAAGGGAGGCTGCACACAGATACTCACTAAAGCAACTCTACAGCTGATTCTACATCCATGATCTGTGTTCTCTTCTACACTATCAGAACATTTACTGCATAAATAAATAAAGCAAATTAGCTTCACTTAACTTTTTCTTGGGACATGAAAATTATCTTTTTTAAAAATTAAACTTTTCTGAATGACTTTATCAGTGCTTCAACAATGTAACACACAGGACTTAAAACAGTGAATTTTCTCACACACTTACACATGTGCATGCACAGGGAAACATCCAAAGAACACAATGCTGAGCCAGAGACCATGAACAGATTTACCTGAGTTTTATCATAGTGCAACTTTATCTGTGGAATATCTGGCATGCAAGTTATGCCTTTGGAATGAATAACATTTAAACCTATTTGTCAGCTTCTGTGATTATAATGATGTACAAACATAAATCTAAATAAATAATAGCAATCAGCTCCCACTAGCTCTGGTAGATCAGTTCCTATAACCTGAGATGAAAGTTGAAAAAGGGTGCACACACAGTCCTCATTTGTAAATGTAAGAGGTTTATGACTCTTAAACACATTTTTGTAACACTGATTTCTAATGCTGACCTCCCAGGCATCTGGCCCCAGCATATATTCCTATTTTCACATCCAACAGGTACCTTGACAGCAGTACTGTTTAACATCTACCATTCTTCACTTTCAAATCCTATCCAATGTGTGTTTCACTTGCAACTTTAACAAGTTTCTCCCAACTGTTAACCCCAGTGATTTCATCCTCGAGCTCTCATTTGAATACTGCAAATAAACAAGGAAGTCGAGCTGCTGCAGCTCATTTCTAATTATAACCTTTCTTATTGTTTATGAAACAATTTCCCCACCACCCCTCAAACATTATGGAAGGGGAAAGGTTGATTAAATGTCATGTTGCATCACTCAAAGCCAGCGAAAGCGACGACACATTTTATTTCCCAGCTAAGTGTTGTTTCCTCTCCTTTGTTCAGGAATAGCAGCAGGTCATATGTGTGATAAGATTTTAAACTGAGAGAGAGAGAGAGAGCTTTTTATTTCAGTCCCACTTTACTTCAAAGGGTGATGCTGAGAAAATTTCTTTCAAGTAGTGCTTCCACATGCAGCAAACACTCGTGCACTGACATTATCAGGTCTCTGTCATCTGATCTGTGTTGAGACAATGAATCACAGAGAACCCTCCATTGACCTTCTTTCAATGTGTCTGGATAAAAGGATGAAAATTAGAATCCATCTCCTTGCAGTGCCACGAGTTATAAATGTACTTTATAGGGCTCATTATCCAAACTAATGGACTAAGGGCGACATCCTTGAAATGGACTCAGCAGCACTGACAAAGCCAGGCTGCAGTATTTCAGCAGATATGTAAATTACTGCATGTTTGCTCTGTCTTTTTATCACAGATGTATAAATGTCCATTTATCACATCTCCTTCATTTTGAGACAGAATTATGCAATTGGAAACATATGGGAAATGTGATCAGTATAAAATACCTGTCATTATGATGAAATTTTACATGTAGACAGAAAAGTGACATACAATAAACACAGTGAAAACAACATTGTCATATATTCATTGTGTTTTTTTCTTCAGCTTCAGAAATACAATGTGGTTTTTATTTTCTAACAGAGCATCACAGTTCTACCAAGAACTCAGGATGTTCTACAAACTTATTAAAATAGCAGATCTGGTACAGTACATAAAAACCAGATATTTTCAAGTGCATTACCAAAACCTTAAAATAGGGATGTCTAAAATTTCTATTCTTTCACTCTGTCTTACCTGAATCCTATTTTCAAAAACTATAAAAAGAACTAGAGAAAAAGGATTGAAATAATTGTAGAGCTGGGTATGAAATTTACTGTTCTCTGTATATACAGGCATGGCTAGGAAAATGTGAAAAAGCAATGTTAGCCACATCTAGAAAAAAGTTGGAATAAACTTTGGTGATATTTTGAGAGTTTTCATTAAACTCTAACCTAAAAGTTTTAGAAGAAAATCAAGGCTGTATGTAGAAATATATATTTTCCTTCTGTGTACTAAAGCAGGAATATTAAAAATAGAGAGAAAATCTCTGCCTTAAGGCATGGATGAAGCCTGGAGGGCTGTGGAAGGAGCTATAAACTGGTAATGACCACTGCACAATGCATTCCTGCAGTGCTGAGTGAGCCATCTGTAACCTGGGGAAGCTGCCTCTGCAAGCACAGAGCCAGCTGCACTGACAACCAGATATGAATTTGCCTCTTACCAATTACTATTAATGGTCTGTTGACTCAAAAGCTCAGTAACTCATAAATAGCCTCATTAACAACTTGATGGCTGATTTTTATTAGGCAAAACACTGAAGCCCAAAGTCAAGAGGAAATACAAGCTGGTGCAGGGAGGGAATACACAGTGAGGAAGGAGATAACAGCAAGAACAAAACAGAAGATAAAGGAAATGGGTATCCTGGATGTGTTGTGCTTCTTCATATTCACTATCAGATAATGGCATTATTAAAAGCTCAATGGTTTTGGAATAATGAAAGTCTGGTAAAACCTTTAGAACTATTTCAATAATTCTGCTCCACAAAAATCTCATTCTAAAATGGTACAAGTGAACCCCAAAAGCAGTCTAAAAAAAGACTCTTGACAGCTATGTTGAACCCAGTGGAACTCAAAACATGAAGGCAGATTAATGGGAAAGCAGCACTCCAGCTAACCTCATAAAGAAAACACTGATTGCAAAGGTCTTCAGGATGTGCAAAAGAAGCTGCAAACTGGGGCAATCAGTACCATTGACCAGTTAAGATCTGCACAGAGTGGGGTTTGGAAGTTGCTACCAGCTATAAGCTTTGTCCCCTTGCAAGAGCAATTTATGTATTTAAACATTACTGGAATTTAAAACTTCAGCTCAAATAACAGTTCAAATATCAGTGTTAAAATAAATGTCAGTTTCTGAAAGGGGCTTAATTTGCATACAAATAATGAATTTGGAACAACACACCTGATGAAACACATTTACTTCTCAAAGTCTACAATTCCAGAATCTTCAGGAACTGGTAGAAAGGTAAAATCTGGAGTTTATCCCATTTCAGGAAAAACAGCTACTACCTGACCATGCTGTGACAAATGCAGCTGCAAGGACTGTGTTCAAGGAATTGCAGAGCAATGGGGAAGTAAACACACCACCCCCTCATTTAACTACTCATTCTCCTAATAAATTGGAACTGTATCATTTCTAATGTCCTAAATTGTCTGCATAACATGTTGAACTTTTCAATTATAGAAACTAAGTTTCAAACAGAGTCTTTAAAGCAGTCAAAGTTAGACTGACAAAATGTGTGTAACAGAAATATGACAATTTACAGAGGTGTGAAAAATGCCACTATGGAAAAAACTCTCTGTTGATTTTTCTTAGCTCAACTTTAAACCTGCCTTCAGACCTGATATTGTTGTAAAAGAATTTATTCTGGAATAAGAGGGCAGCATAGTTTATAACAACAATCTACCTAAAAACTCATTAAAGTCTTTTCTCTTGGAGTGACATGCATTATCAGCAAAGATTAATCTGATGAGTCTTTAGGTGAGCTCCATTTTTAAAAATGCAATAACAGAGGGCTTTGTTGTCATCTGATGAAAATCAATTAGAGTAGGTAAGGCCACAAGGAAAACTAACATCACTCATCACCAGCCCCCCGGCAGCTGAAATGATTTGTCTTCCAAGCTTGGGTGATCAGGAGCTGTAGTAATATCACAGGGAAATTAATTTAGTTTCTATATTCTAGACCCACTTTCCTTGTTCTGGAGGACCTATACACAAATTACTTTTAATCAAGGTTGATGTGTTATTAATACCAAGGAGGATTTGGGAAGAATCTTTTTTTTTTTTTTAATTGACTCCAGACATTTTTCACCTGTGTTTTCTGTACAAACAGAAGGTTCCTGTGTCAGCCTTACCTTGCTGAGGCTCTGTCCAGCACCAGGCAGCGCACGGCGTGCCGGAGGCAGTAGATCCCCCCAAACACAGCACACAGCCTGCAACAGGGCAACAAAGGTTACTGCAGTCAGCCTGAGTGGCCAGCAAAGCACTGAGCTGTTGGTAACACTGATTTACAGCATGGCAGGGTTGGAGCCAGGCTGGGAGAGCTGGGGGTGCTCACCTGCAGGAGAGAAGGCTCCAGGCAGAGCTCAGAGCTCCTGCCAGGGCCTAAAGGGGATCCAGGAGAGCTGCACAGGGACTGGGGACAAGGGATGGAGGGACTGGGGACAAGGGGAACAGCCTTAAACCAAAGGAGGGTGGGTTTAGATTGGATATATGGAAGACATCCCTCCCTGTGAGGGAGGTGAGGCCCTGGCACGGGGTACCCAGAGAAGCTGTGGCTGCCCCTGGATCCCTGGAAGTGTCCAAGGCTGGACAGGGCTTGGAGCAACTTGGGTAGTGGAAGGTGTCTCTGCCCATGGCAGGGGTGGCACTGGATTAGCTTTAAGGTCTCTTCTAACCCAAACCAGTCTCTGATTCTGTGATTTTGAAATGAAAGCATTTTGATCTCTCTTCACAGATGATGAATTTGAAAACTTTCACTTTGCAAACCTCAGAAAATGGCATTATTTTGTCCTTCTAATGTCAGAAAAGCCAGTTCAAAGACAGTCAGTCCCACAGTCCCTTCTGACCTGCAGGGCTGCTGCAGCCCAGCCAGGGACACAGTGTCCCCAGGCCCCTCTCTGCACCCCCAGGGCAGCAGCCCAGGGAGCTGTCTGCACCACCAAGTAACCAGAGTTCCCTAAAAACACCCCTGCTCCTCACAGCAAACCAGAGATACATCCCAAAATTCCCAGCCCTGGCTGTTTGGAGATTGTTGAAGATGACACAAAGGTTAAACATCCACTGAAGAATTCTTAGAGAACCTAGAGCCATGGGTTTATCATCTCTAATGCTGTCTGCAATCCACAGCTCCCTGCCTGACACAGCACTATCAGGATCTTTCAAGAGGAGTTTTTTTCATATCTTGCATATAAAAATAGCACTATTCACTTAACTACAACTGGATTCCTTAGTTAAAAACATTAATTACAATTTTGCTTTGACTTCAACCACAGCCAGGTGTTTTTGATATATACACTTTATTTTTCTAGTGTGCTTTGAAAGAACTTTGCTGCTTGATTGCACAGAAATGTGAATTATTTCTTTCCAAGAGTAACCTGCTATCCAGGGGAGGAGGGCATGACCTGTTTTCATAGGCCAGCAGAAAATTTCTCTTTTTAAATGAAAATTAAAAGGAATTTTGATTGAGTTGCTAAACAATCCCAAACAGTCAAAACAGCTATTAAAACAGCCCAGCATGAAAAACAACAGTTAGGAAGAACTTGCCAAAATTATTTAAATACAGAAACTGAAATATTAAACTAAGTGGCACCCCAATAATTTATGACAAAATGAAATCATTGTGCTGGCATTACTTTCATACAATGGGCTATTCAAGATGATTTGACTGCATTTGAAGTACAAGGCAACTCTTTGATACCATTAACCCTAAATGACAGACATTTAAACTGATATTACTCTAATTAACTGGCGACTGCCTCCACCAATAATTCAAGTTTTGCTGAAAGATAGCAACAACACTGTACTCAGCTTCAACTTTGCCCTGGTGACATCAAATCATATTACAGCTAAATTAACAGTTGTGAAAATTTTTGGCCTGGTAGCCCTCCATCATCCCCAGCCTTTAAATGCCATTTCAGTCCCCATTGAGGCAGAAATCAGCAGTTGCAATTTTTAATACAGCTCTGAAACAATAGGACATATTAAAAGCTGCATTTTTTGACAGCATATTCACAGTGATTTATGAGTTTGTATATAATTTGATTATTCTATTAATTTTACTGATTACTGATTCAGCTAATACAGTGAAGGTCACTTACAAAATAAATCTTCATTACATTTCACAGAAAGTAACTGCCTCCAACTAGTTGTTTTCTTTAATTAAACACTAATGTAACAAGAGAGAAAATAGGCTTCAGGGTTGCTGCATCTGTTGATACAAGAGGAGTTTACCGCTTTGATGTAATGCTCTGTGATATTAATTGAACAAAAATAGAATGTCTCTCCATTTGACATCTCGATTTCCACCACTGAAATACCACAAACACACTCAAATTACAGTCTCAGCCTTAGTTCACTCTGAAAGAATTTTAAAATTGTATCAAATAATTTTACAGCAAAACCTATTTTTTATTTCTAGCATGTAATTTGTCTCCTGCTTTCTAAAATGCGTGTTGTGATTAATTTAAAAAATTACTATTTTTTAACTGTGCATTTTTTCTATAGTAAAAACTACTTGTTTCTCTCCTTAAAGCTGAATACTGCATGTACAGCACTGCAAGCTTTGGAGAAAGATCAAAGAAAAACAAGGCAAGTGCTGAAATAATGAATTGTCCTCTTTCAATTTATTTTTACACACAGAGCAAGCTGTGATCTGGTTCTTATGTTAAATTCTGTTTCCTGAAAGGCCCCTAGAAATCAGCCTTTCCTCCAACGTTGCTGTGTTCTAAAAACATTAACAAGTAGAGTCCAGACAAATCAAATCAAATAGCTACAGCTACAAAAATTGATGGCTAATCTTCCCAACACAGGATTCCCATACCAAAGTCAAAACTCAGTGTGTGCATCCACCTGGATAACCCCAAAAATCCCAATCCCCCACAAAAAAAGGCACAAAAAAAGAGAAAAAAAAGCACCAGTCATATGTCATGTTTTAGGAAGTTTCATATTTCACAGCTCTTCTAGGGATTTAAGAACCAAATTTAACTTTAAGAAATTGCTCCTTTTTATTATATGGAATTTAGACTGCATATACAGAAATATAGGAAATTATATGGAATTTAGACTGCATATATAGAAATATACATTTACATCCTGTGAAACATTCTAGCAGTGAACACAGTATCTGCCAGTAAAACTGACAAGATAAAAACTGGTGTGCTTGGTTTTGGTTAGAGCACAAAGCTCTATCTACTTATCACTGACCCTAAATAAACCCTCTGTGCACTTCTCTCCATAATTACAAAACAGAGGTAATTTAAGTCTATTTCATCAGAGTCTGGCAAGGATTGGTATTCCCTGCTGATAAATTCAGAATGACCACACTGCACTGAGGTGTAGCTATTTCAGGAGTATGAACATTTGAGTTCCTCATGTGATGGACAGGTTTTGGGGTTTGGGAAGTCACTGCTGCCTTTTACAGGCCCAAGATTCCAATTCCATTTCCCAAATTCAAATGTTAAAAGGTGATGCAATAAATATCTTAGTCCATCATATATTTCTGTGTTCTATACTTCAGCCTTGCTTTGTGCCAGTGTAGATTTCTTAGGGTGTTTCTAAACATGAGGAAATTCTGTTGACAAAAATAAAACCATGTTTAATCTACCTTTTCATTTCAACTGGAAGTAATTTAAACAACTGCAGTACCAGCAGCTTACTGCTGATAAAAGTGCCATGGTACTGATGGCTCTTGTCACAATATAAAAGTGCTGTTTCTTAAGATTAACCACATTATCAACCTATTTTTGTCAAGGATATTGCAATTAACCCTACTGCTTAGTGAATCAAGGTTAAGAAGCCCTCTCTGGGATTCTAAACTCAAGAAACAGATGATTTGTAAGAAGGTTAGGTGAGAAACCAGCAGGCAACGTGGTTAAGTGGCCTAGAAATTACAGTTACAACATTGTGGCAACTGTAAGAAATTGTCACAGAGTTGGAGAGGGAAAAGAAGAAAAAGGAAATAAAAGAGTCGAGTTGTTTCTGTGTTGCTGTGAGGGCAGGGAAGTGCAGAGGCACTCCCAAGGCTCCTCTGGGGGAGGTGGAAGGATGGGACCTGGCTCTAAACCCCCTGGACCTCACAGGAGAAGCAGCTGCTCCTCACCCAAGGTCATTCAGCTGCAATTACACAATAGCTCTGCCCTCCCAGAAAAGCTGGGGAGAGCAGGACTGCAGGGCAAGGCACAAACCCAGGCACTAGAAACAGTCACTAAACATCAGCTCATCTATAAAACCCATTTATGTGTTCTCTGCCTCCAGAAAAGACACAAAAATTCCAGTTCTCTTAACCCTCAACAAAATTCAAGGGCTATTTTACTATTTTACCATTTTACCACTTCTTCATCTTTAAGAAACTACCAATCTCTGTCTTCTGGTTTAATGAAAAAGGACTCTGCTAAATGCAGTTTGCCTCTTCTCAGATTTGCTCCAATAAAACAACTATGTCATTTCCACAGGTCTCCTGATAATGCTGCAAATATTCAGGTCTGAATCAGAATTCTCAGGAAGACCTTGCAAGGCACAATCTGCACATCCTCACACAACCAGGGAGGAATCTCCTTGGGACTGGTAAAAGATAATACCAAACAATATATTAAGAAACATTTCTCTTCTATTATCACTATTATCCTAATTATTAAACCCTGAAAAAGCATCTCACAATAGTGTTTTTATTTTGTGCTTTTAGGTTCCAAATATGTTTTTTAAATGAACCAAGATGATCAAGAACAGGACAATGTAAGTCTCACCCCTTAATACAATTTCTTGACTGAAAACTTTTCCATGCCTAGTTAGGGATGGGAAATCAATACACTTTGACAACATCCACATGATTCAGAGCATCCCATGTGATAGATTGTAATGGCTGAAGGCTTTCATGGGGTAGAAACTCCTGCAGAACACAATTTCTAGTCAGAAACAACAAGGAGCAGAACAGTTTGCAAGTAACTTTTTAAACAAAGACTTGACAAACACTCACTGAGAAGATAAAATCTAAAATAGGAAGGTATTCTGCAAGTTTCGTCTACTTAATGCATTTCACAACAAAGGTTATTTCCAAATTAAAAGTCTTTTCCTGTCAAATTCTGAGAAATATTGTGGGCAAGGACACAAAAGCATTCCATAGCTGTATTAACGACAAGGATCACTGATCTGTGAATAACCTGAAAAAAATGAAGATTATTGAGTTACTTTACCAATCTATCCATCCATCACTAGTGAACAGGTCTCAGAATGATGGATTATCTCACTTCCCTCATGTTTATCCCAAGAAAGACTTTCTCCTTAGAGGGAAAAACAAACAACTGATCCTACAAACAATCCTGCTAACTCTGCTTGACCATTTTTGTCTTTAAAGGCCAAACTACATTTGAAGTTTCATTATTTCCCTGAAATGCAAGTGAAAGCAATTCAGAGGAAAGCAGCACTGCAGCTACTGGTATTATTCAGTATTTTAGTACAACCCAAGGAATAGTGCTAAGTTGTCAGTAATTCCAATTACATTTTCTGATCCAAAGAAATGGAATAATTGTAAGTGATAAGAGATAAATAAATATGAAAATTAGGTGTTTTGAAATGGAGGACTGAACTCTTATCTCACTATATTTTATAAATCACCTGTGATTGTTTCACATGTGCTGAGACTCAAATCTGTCACACCTGACTGTCACCAGGAATCAGCATGGTTTGAATTTCTCATTAATTTCTCATTAATATGGTGAATCATAGAGTTCACACAGAGGAAAGTTCTGCACCTTGCTAACATGCAGAGACATGATACTCCTGTATAGATTTAGGTGAAACACATGGTGTACCCAATTTTTAATCAATTAATGCAGTCAGGTTTCCTGAAGTCCAGTCTTGAATTCAGACCACTAAAACCTTCCTAGATCATAACAGGGATAATTGGGAATTTTAAAGGACCTGAGACTACCCCAGAAGCTCTGAGATGTGTAGCAGATAACAGTGCACATGTAAAGGTAAAACTGATTATTCATTTTTAAAGATATACAGGAACCTCAGAATCAATCAGACTATCCATCTTATCTCAACCTGGCCTCTTAATCTTCCTGTAAATATGGGCACTGAAAGAGATGGAACTGTCTTAATCAGATTTTTCCTCCATCACTGAATTACTGCTGTCACTATCACAGAGACAAAAATTACTATTTCAGACAGAATCTGTAGGAACTACTACAAAGGGTGACACTGCCCACTGAATATACAATGGGAAAGTTCAGTCTTTTTACAGGAAATGCACATCATTAACCACTACCTACAGAAGTCAGGGAATCACCAACTCCTCTGGAAAAGCAGCCAAGGATATTCCAGCACCTACTGCCACCCTGACATTTTTTGGGTAACTCTTAAAGACACAAGAGACACAATGTGTCACCTGTAGAACCTTGGTGAGATGACACAGTGGACAGTCACCAATTCCCTCTAAAAGCACACATGGAAAAAAACTACTGCTGCTCAGAAAGTTAATTGCATTATGTTCATATTTGCATGAATGCAGAGGAAAGGATCTGAAACCAAACTGAAGGGAAACTCTGCATGCTCTGCCCCAAATTCAGAGTGTTCACAAAGCAAACACAATACCAGATGTGAAGGTTTGTTTGGGTTTTCCTCAAGAATGAGATATTGCTATATCCACTTTCACTTAACCTCAGACTATTGCTACATCAACAGAGGAAGAGCCAGAACAGTTTTGTACCAAGAAGGAAGCAAAGGAAGCTGTTCAGGGCCAGGAAAGTTTTGCTGCCTGTCAGCTCAGGAGAGCAGGAGGCTTCCAATGACCTTCCTTGTTCCACGACTCCAATTTATGGAGACAGAAACCTCACATCTGTACCTCACCATATTGGGATGTACATTACAGTGATATAAAAGTTTAATTTTCTCTCCTAAACCATCCCTGCTTAAACCAATAAAGAAAGAAGAGAGCTTCTGCTCACTCGAGTGTCGTCAGCACTTCTAAAAGGTTGTGGTGTTTATGCAGGATTCATTTGGGATGCAAGGATGTGACTTACAAATGTCTTTGACTCATTCCCATCAATATGCATGTGTGCCATTTATAACAGTAGCCTTGATGAGAACACACAGTGTAACTGGCTGCAAGAAACGCTTAAGAGGTTTACATTACAGCAGAATATAGAACAGTGGTTAGAAATCACAGGCCAGGTGACACCTTCCTCTGATAAGCTGGTGATAAAAGCTGTAGGCTGTGATCTATAGGCTCTGCTGTTGGCTCTTTACTCCACAGCCCCAGAGGGATTCTTGGCTCACTTTGAGCAAGACACAATCCTCAGGGCAGAAAACCTCTAAAAATTATTCTCAAAAAATAGTATGGTTGCCTCCTAAATTGTTCACTTAAAAACAAAAGACAATTTTTTCTTAAATTTTTAGAATGTTTGTAATATGAACATTTTAAAAGTATAATTACTTTTTGGGTTGACAGATTAATTTGCTTCAAAATACCCTCTTTGTTGTAGAACTTACACATTTTAGCAAAAAAAAACCCCTAAAATGCAGCAACATTTAAGTGATCTTAAATAGAAAGTTCAGGCATTCTGAAGAACTCCTGTCATCACAGAATGATTTCCTGGTAAGAATATTTATAATACTTCTAGACACCTCTACTGCTAACTCTTTAAATATATATTGCTGTTACAGATCAGAAAACTTAATGTGCTGGTTATTAAATAAAAAAAAAAATTAAGCCAAAAGGATTTTGAGAATGCAAGAAAAATTACATGGATAAGAATCTACAGAGAAAAAAAAGCAAGCAAAATTTTAATTTTAATAATTGAATTTACTTTTTTCCCCAAGTATTTGAAGCCAAGGAAGGCTGAACTGCCAAAACTGTACTGCTTCAATGACTCTGATAATACTGTCATTTATTAATCTGCTGGTCACATACAGATACCTGGCCTCACATGAAGTCCTACAAAGACACAAAGACACCCATGATATCCAGAAACACTAATTCTGTTGCATGACTGTAGTTACCTAACCCCAATTCTTGTTCAGAAATTGTTTGTCCAATCACCTAATTACATAGGTCTGCACTTCTTTAAATCACCATATAAATACAAACAAAAGATTGTAGCAAACAACATTTCTATTGAATGGAGCACAATTATTGCAGAATGTTTCTATCAACATATAACTGCATCCATCCTATAGACAGCCAAGGAGGCTCAAGCTGCTAAGGCCATTCTTCTGGCAGGAATTTAAGTACTGCTCTGGAGAAGAGAAACAGAATCTATCAGAGAGACAAACAGGAATACCCAACAACGTGCTGTAAACCACAATTTCATAGTAGCACACACGTAAAAAGCAGAACTTGTCCAGCACCAAACAAAGCAGGTAAGACCCTGCACTGCTATTTAAAGCACTGATGTACAAATATATCACTCAGACAAAATGGCCTCACCAGGCAAAGCTGCTTTTTTTAACCAGAGCTCATGTTTACTTCAGACCTACAGGTTAGCACATTAAACCCACATTGAGCAGATGGAAAGGCTGCTTGCCAGCAAAAGCAAAGATGAAAAAAGCCCCTCAGCCTTTTAAAAGGCAGTTGAACTGTTGGAAACAACTGAAATGAAAACCACCCACCCTCTGCACAGGGATCCTTGATGGTCCCAACAGCACCAGCACCAGCTCTGTGCCACAGCCACAGCCAGGGGCACCTCAGGAGCCAGGCAAGGTCTGCACTGTCACTGCCACAGCTCAGGGGGCTCAAGGATATCTTGGCTGATCCTGGAACCAACTGGGCTTTTCTGTTTTATGTGCTTTCTAAGGCTCTTGGAGTGGAGAGCACAGAGCTGCTGTTTGGGATGTGAGAATGAAGCAGGGGCTGAGTGGAACAGGGCTGCACAGGATCTCCTCTGCTGTTCAGTTCATAGCAACTGGAACCTTGTAGTCCAGGGAGGGCTACAAAATGATGCCAAGAGCATAATACATGATTTCACATCAAATGCCCTGCTTGTATAAAAGTCTGATGTAGAAAGGTTTGTTTTAGATCTAATTGTAAACTGGACAGATGGCACCATTCTCCTCTTTCAGAACAATTCAGTTCATTATTAAATATCTACCTGTGAATGGCAGATGCATTCTCACCATTAATTAGTAACACAAATTGACAACAGAGATCCTCCTGCAGCTTCAGGGAAGACTCACAAATTTTTTCAAGCTATCCAAATGCACAGTCACCCTTTTGCACAGGTATCACCTGAGTCTCCTCTGTCAGATTTTAAAAAAGGGCAGCTACATATGGGTTAAATTATGGCTTTCTCATTTCCATGGCTTTCTCATTTCCTAGCACTTATTAACTCACTCACAGGCAGCCACCACAGCCAGCAGCTACTACAAGTTGCATTTACAATACAATGAAAAATGTTGCAAAGTATTATACTAGTGAAGGATACCTCTAACATCACCAGGGTTTCCTTTCTGGAATGCATGTCTGGTAAGTGATGCTTACCTGCAGAAGCACTGGGGGATCTCTCCCTGCCCATAGAGAGGGAACAAGAACGGGGTGTTGCCATAGCGGCCAAGGCACTGCAGGAATTTTTTTGTTGCCTGAAGACCTTGCAGAGTGCTGCTCTCAGTCTCTGACACCATTGCAATGGAGTGAAGGATGAAGTGCTGCAAGCTGGGGGTCAGCTTCCGTGTCTGCAGGAACTGAGCAAAGGTGCTGCTCTCATAATCTGGGGGAAAAGCACACGAGGCACTGAGCACATGTGACACCTGCTCTGTCTCCTGTGCTTCAGCTCAAACAAGTGCTTGTGGATTTCAGCAAACTAAAGTGAGTTTATCAACAAACACCTTGCTGAAAATGGATCATCCAAGTGAATGGAAGTTAGAAAAACAATTCCCAGAAACTGAGTTTTCTCAGAAGACAGAAATATCACTCCATTAAAATATTTCAAAATATCACAAACCCACTTTATGGGTCTCCAGTGGCATCACCTATTCATTCTGTTGGACTTATCTAACTCCATTTTCCAATCCTGAGAGAAAAGTGAGAAACTGGACAAAAATCCACTGAAGTGCCTTGGGATGCTGTTTCCTGTAAATTACCCCAAATGACACCCACTCCAGAACAGGACTGCTGCATCCACACTGCCAATGCTAGACTGGATATTTATGTTCAGAGCCTCACACAGTGCCACAATCCAGAGATGAGAAGCTGCAATATTTATTTCAATTTGATGACTTGCTGGCAACAAACAAATGTGGATGAGACAGAGAACAGAAAGGGATCAAGGACTCCATCTTCCCTTTAAAATAATATTATTGCTGGCACATTTTGAAATTCAAAGAAACACAAGTCTTCTGGGAGATGTTTAAAGCACGTTGGCAATGATACATCTCTGAAAAACTTTAGTTATCTTCATAATTGAAACATTTTTCTCCAGGAAAAGATTATATTTAAGCAATAACATACTTCCATACTATTCAGAAATCTGCTCTTATTTCAGTCCTGGAGAAATTCCTAACTAATTCAGAAACACTTCCATCAATCCAGAGACCAATATTACCAAGCTATATATCCTGTTAGAGATTCAACCACTGCTTTATTACAAATGTATCTTACTGCTCTTTGTACAGCCATGCAGAAAGTCATAAAATGACAGGGCTTTTTTTTTTATTTTATCATTCTAAGAAAAATCTCAAGTCTTCTTCATTTCAAACTTCTTATATAATTCTATATTTTACAGAAAAAAAGCTTTTAAAAAATTCTTCACTCTCATGAACTCTTCCTATTAAAAGTCTGCCTTCCCACGAATGCAATGATCTCATCAAGAGCAATTTTAAATTTCTGAAGTTATTACATTAGCCTAATCTGACTCAAAATATTCTCAATTACTTCTCAGGCTATTTTAAAATGTAGGAACAAAATCTGTTTAACTGTCTCTGGAAGTAAAATAAATCTAATGTTATTTAGGAACATGAATCAATGAATTCATTTCAAATTAATGTGGCATCTCCTTCTTTTACTTAATAAATTTTCTAAATACCACCAATATCCTCACTCTGAGCACCTCCATTTCTTCCAGCAGCAGCAAACTGAGATCACCTGTAATCAATAAACCACTTCAGCCTAATGAGTTTTTCCCCCTTCAGGATTTTCTGGAGTTCATTACAGACTCTCCTTTTCTTAATCTTACCAGATCTTGATACTGACTGTTTTTCTCTCGCATATGTTAAAAATTTTCTCTGATGTTTGTACTTCTCTTTCCTCACTATTTCTTTTTGACAGATTTCTTTTCTTTGCCTTAGTTTACTTTTAGACTCCAAGAGCTGAGGCCATCACTTCATTCTTTGTACCCTGAGGAGCACAAACCCAAAGCACCTTCCTCCTGTTAAGCTGATTTTCCTCTTTGACCTGATGCTCGTTATTCTTCACACATTATAGCTCAAATCTATTCTGATTTCCTCTCATCTAAACAAGTCAACAGTTGATAAAAGCACTTTGAACCTGCCCTCTACAACTAAAGAGCATTAAATTACATTTAGTTTCATAGCTAAAAAATTCCATTTTCTCCATTTCTGATTTTGTGGTAACGCATTGTAAAGATTTATGCAGTACCCAAAAAACCAGATAGAAAATTCAGATACATCACATTATTTTAAAAAATAGCTGGGGGAAGGGAGGAAACACTTAAAAATGATAAAAAGCATTTTGCAACCTTGCTGTAATATATAATTTTGCTGTTAAAGAAAAATGTAAATAATAAATGATGTGGGAACTAGAAGAGCAAGTGCTTAAGTAGAAGAATTTAACACTGAAGTGAAAAGGTCACAAAAAGGTGAAAGCATACTTTAAAAATGAATCTGTAAAAATAAACCACGTGAAAACACAGGAGAGCTCTCAGCATTGTGCCTCCCTGGGAAGGGAGTGTGCCTTGTTCAGTGAGACACTACCTTGGTATTCCTCAGGGTGCTGTTCATAGTCCAAACAAAATGTCAGAAATTTCATGAGCATTCTCTTCTCCACCATGGTGAGCTGTCTGCTGTTGAAGACATCTGCTCTAGAACAAGGCACCTGCAAAATATTTTTTAATAATTTCAGATACTTTCTACATTATGAATGTAAAAGCATCATGCAACAACAGTCTGAAATACTTCAAATTGCTGTTTTCAATTACAGTTATTTTCTTACATATTTCTTTCCCCTATTTTCTGTTGAAACTAAAGCTACCAATTTTCCACAATAAGAATATTCAAAAATATTTTTCAGCCTCTTCCTTCTTTTTATTTCCCTTCAATTTCACTTGCATCTCTGACTAGAGTTTGCATTAAATGTGCCAATATCTCCTGTTGCCGTTATCACACTGATTTCTCTTGTCTGTCACACAAACACAAATCAAGTCTATATTAGAAACTTAAAAAATAAAATCTGTGAATCTTCAAGAATTAACTGAAGAATGGCCTAAACACTTAGTCTGAGGTAAAGATTTATGTCAATATACTGGACTGCACAACTTTATTTTAGTTTGCTTTGATTATTTTAATATTTTTATATAACACATACAAACGCCTTTTCTTCCAGAAATTAAATTAGAATCCTAACTAAGCTCCTTGTCACAAAATTCTCAAAAAAGCAATTTCAAGCTTGCTGCCTTTCAGGAGATGAGCTGAAACACAAGCAGCAGCTCGTGTTCTGGTACCTGTTCTACCTTCCCCTGGCGGAAGGCGAGGACGCGCGTGGCGTTCTTGAACTCGGCGTATCTGCTGACGTTGGACTTGATCAGCAGGTCAATTAACAGCCCCCGGGAGTAAAGCAGCTGCACAGGAGGAGAGAGGGAGGGGGCTGAAGAGTGAAGCACCCAACAAAATCCTCACCAGCTGCTTCCTAAGTCATCTAAAGAGTCACTTTTTCCAGGTAAATTCCGTACCTCTCAAGCTAAGGGGTTTAGTCATATGTAATTTAATCATCTTTCTATAAGATATAAGTATATGATGAAATATAGAAGGGCCAGAAATGTAACTATGAACTGAAAATTTTTGTCTGTATTGAAAAGTGGTACTGAGGAACAGACTTTGTAAGATCATACAGGAATTTTCTGGGTAAAGATTTCCTGGCACACCAGAGAGGACACTACAAGGGAGCTGCCTGGGAAACCCCATGACAAACTCCTGGCCACTCTTGTATCTGCATTTCTGGGATTTTCTGAAATTAACACCATGTCCCATAGTGGGACAGCCAGAGTATTAAAAGGATACTAAATAGCATCATCTGCTTAACTGCCACCCACTGACTGCAGTGCAAGATGTCATTGCAAGCATGCTTGGAAGTGGGATCCATATTTGGAACACAAAGTTTGCAATAATGCATTCTGCAGTGTTTTCACAAAGAACTGAATGAATTGTTGAAGACAGTTTCTTTTTCAGTTTCCAGGAGTTTGAAAATTTTTTTTAGGCATGATATGAAAAATGAAGCATTCAACTTTGAAAAGACTTCCCAGTGCTGCAAAATTCTTTATCTTTTTAAAAATATAAAAAATCTGCACGCAGATTGCTCTTTCTTGTTTAAAAATATAATTTTTTAATGGTATTATTTAAAAGGAAAGAATTTGCTAAGTGCTATATTTCACAAAATTTACTTTCCTGGAGGTATTTCTGAGCTGTGTTTTTTGATCTCTTTGGTTATAAAACACTTAAGGACACGTGTTAAATAGCTCATGTTTGTTTTAGGGGTAACAATTCTTACTTCTCAAGAGTGGCTATTTTGCCTCAAAGGTGCTGTCTCAATATGAAGGGTTTTAAAACAAATGTCAGCATTTTAAGCAAAGTAAATGTACTTAAACAGAAAGAGTCATTCAGTTCCTACCTTAGAAACTAAATCAATATTAAACCTTCTGCCTTCTCTAACAATTTGGGAATAGGTGATTTCCCTTGGCTCTTGGGCAGTGCTTTGGGAGGGCGCAGTTTCCGTCTGTGCCGGTTCTGGAGCGGCTCCACTGCCAGGGGCTGTTCCTGCCCCGTCCCCTGGAGCTGCCCCTGGCTCAGAGCCCGGGGCCTGCTCTGCCTCTGGGCTCTGGGGCTCCTCTCCAGGGCTCTCTGCTGCTGCATTCTCTTTCTCTGACCCCTCTGCTGCTGGACTCTGCTCTGATCCCAGAGAAATCCCCTCTGCTGTTGGATTCTCCTTCTGCGATGCTGGAGAAACCCCCTGGGCACCAGGGGCTCCAAACACAGGCAGCTTTGGCAGTGCACCAGCTTCTTCAACACCTTCAGCTGAATCCTGACTGATTAAAAACACAGAGGGGAAAAAGAGAGGGGAAAAGTCTTTTTGAAGAGTCTTAAAAACTTGTTTGAAGTTTTGATTCGGTGCCAGAACAGAAACCTCAAGCATTTCTAGGAAAATCATTAGAATTTCTTTATCCTGGCCAAATCAGGTGTTCCACCCACTAAAAACTCTGGTTCTTTGGCTGCAAAGCTATAATTCAAGAGGACTTTTTATTGAGGAGAAAAACATTCCAACAAAATTTTTACTTTACATACACTCAGAAGGATCTCAAAATGAAAATCAGGGCCCTCATGGTGAAACAATACACAACTACATAAACAACAGAAATGGAGATTTTTGAAATAAAAACAGTCACTTGACTAGATGTTCCCTATGGATGAAAAACCATGAAACTGAAATGCAAATTTGCATTAAGGTCATTAAGCTGAGATACTGTTCTGAAGAAAACAGCCAAGCTTTACACAAGTGAGCTCCTCTGCAGCCATGATCCCAGCAGGGCCATTGAGAACCAGACCCCTTCAACCCAAACCTTAAGCAAAACTTTCAAATTCCTTTTTCAATTGTGCCCTTGCATTCTAATTAGCTGTTCAGGCAGCAATGCTGTCATGCAGGTGCTCCAAATCATACACAGGGGATGAAGGCAGCCAGTCACAGAGGACATTCCCACATAACATTTACTCTGTACAGTTCATTTCCTTTCCACAACATTTCTTTAAAATTCCCCTTTATAAGCAGCCCTCCACTTTTAATCTCATCTACTTGCTTCATGTTGAACTTCAGTGACACCTCCTTTAGAAAGCAGGACTTTTGAACTTGGTTTAGTTTACACTACCAGCTGAGATGAATCAAATCAGTGTCATTGCAAGTGAAAGGAGTTCAGCAGTAATTCCAAGCTATCTTTTTATCTTTATACCACAAGCCATTAAAGCACTGAATAAACAATTTAATCTTGACTGAAAACTAATGAACTATGATTTTAAAGGTGACCTGCAAACACAGAGTATGAACAGGATGGTTAAAATCCCCAGAACAGCAAGGAATTACTCAGCATTGATACCAAAATGCTCCCTCACACACCTGCAGGTTACAAATGGAAGCAGGGACAGGATTTCTGTTCAAAAAGGAACAAAAACCTGGGATCCTTTAAAAACTGCTCCTCATTTATGAACTCATGGAGCTCATATGAACTCATGAAACACTTGGGCACAGTCACCAGGAAGCACTTAACTGATGACTGGGGTAAAATATTGCCCTGGGAAATACAGGAACTGCTACAAGGAAGCACTAATGAGAGAAGGCTGTTTCTGTACATTAATTATGTCTTTTTGCTTCAGATTGCCAGCATTAAGTAACTATAAAATATCAAAGAAAGATAAGTACTCTGTCAAATGTTTGGGTTTTTTTTTTAAGTAATCTCTGCTACAAATAAAAATGAAAGTCAATTAAATGTTGGGGCTCTATTTGGATTTTGGGGGTTTTCTTAGGATTTTGGAATGCGGTGTTTGTGAAAACTGCAAAAGTTCTTCAGTAATTCAGTAAGTAAGAATGAAGCTTTTATTTAACTCATCCTAAACCTTTATAACACAAAATTTCAGAATAAGGTTTTCTACCTTCTCCCAATCTCAATGAGCAGTTCATCTTATTTTAAACATACCTGACTATTACTTTTTAAAATCAAAATAAATTTGAATTCATAATACACTGCATTTTTCTATATCACTCTGAAAAGCAGTGTAACAGAAATATTTACATATTTTAAATCTCTATTCACTTCCCATTAAATAATAGGTAAATCTCCATGATTTGCAGCTCCACACTTTTTATAATGAGAGCCTAAAAACTGTATATAATCTAAATTCATGACATCCTTCCTATAGGACCAAATATCCCTGAATAATGTAAGAACTGTCTATAAAAATGACTCAAATTGAACTTCTGTACAGACAATTCTTCTCCTAATTCAGAAAAAAATAATACATCTGCAGACAAATTGTTGTGTAAATTTAGAATATTATCTTCCACCATTCATCAATTAATGGTACTAACAAAGGAATATCTTAAAATGAATGTGTCTTATTAATGCCTTGTAACAGCAACCCCTTCAGATAGGTCAAATGAAAAATTGCCAACCAGCTGGTTAATTTATTCAGCACAGGTGTTCACTATTTATTTTTCAGCCATTTGCCTTTTTTCAATCCAGCTTGTTGTAGACACAGTATTCTTTCCCTTTGATGGATGCACTTTGTTCTAAGGCCATTCATTTCAGATTTGCACTGTGTATATTATACTGCTACCCAGCTGTTTATTCTTTCAAAATAAATGTTTAATGGTTACTTCATAGGAGTTACAAAAGTTAAGCAAAAACAACAGAATCTAGGCAGAACATGTAAATTGTCAGAAACACAGTAATTGACTCTCTCAGAAAGTTTGAAGTTCTTTTGGAGAACTTTTCCTTTGCCAGGTTTATTAATCTTATCCTTGTCCCTTGGGGGGATTGGGGTTTTTTTTTGGTGATGACCAAGACAGACAGCACTGTACTGAGCTAAGTTGAATGTTTAAAAGCATAATCTTACCTAAGTATAATCTCACTTCTAAGTGTGAAATCTCAGGGCTGGGGGTCCAGCTATCAGTCAAAAATCATACACAAAGTGAGAAGACTATGAAACCTTTCCATCTGATTTAATCCTGCCTCTGAACAACATTTATTAGGACAACAGGATGACAATTACAAGATCCAAGTGCTATTGCTTTAAAATAAGCATTACATTTTATCTGCAACCCAGTCAAGCACTGTTATTCACTGTTAGTGAACCTTGGATGGGTCCCAGCCTGTGACCTTCAGATTGTATTTATGTAATTCACACCTTTTTTTCCCCTACTTATGGTGTTTACAGAAAGAAATCTGTGTTTCTCTAGAATATGTGGCAGCATTTCACTTAGCTACTTGTGGTATTTTCTAAGGGATTCAAGGTTAAACTTACAGAGTTATCTCAAAAAATTTCCTCTCAGGAATTCTGGAGAGTGTTCAGTTCAGTGCAAAATCCAGAAGATTAATAAATACACAGTTCATTTAGTTAAATTTATATTCAGTGGATTTAACTTCAGTGAGTTAAGTTCATTGCATATAAGAAGCACAAAGGGCAAATACACTTTATCATCTTAGCACAAGGAAGTATTTCATAGTTACAGTCCTGCTGTCCATTTGTGTTCCTGTTCTTTTATATGTGGTTCATTTTACAGGTATTCAGGGGTTTAATTTTTGACTATGAGAATAGCAGCTTTTAGGCAAATTAAGAATGGAAAAATTTAATTGATGGCAGTGCACAGCTGCCTACTACTACTAACATCTAAACACAACACTGCTGTTTTCTACTCAGAAGTAAATCACAAACTCACAAAGTTGGCCAACAAATCACACTGCACCCAGAGAGGTCATTTTGGAAGGATCAGATTGTTTCAGTGAAGTGATTTCAACAAAGCACAAGGACATGAGGAACATTTCAGAGGCCAGGGTTACCTTTTGAGACAATGTGCAATATGGCAGCATGGTGAGACCCTTCAAACCAAAAGCACAATATGATCATTTACCCTTGGGCATACAAAATCATTCATGAATTTCTACATTTCTACTTACTTGCCAAAACAGAAATCTTCTACATTTTGAATAGTTTTATCCTTGCTGCTAAGAGGAATTGCTTCTTCATCCTCAAGGATCAGTTTTCTCCAGTCTTCACATTCATCACTGATATCTGTCTTTTGCTTAAAAGAACAAGTATAAAATTACATTTTGTTCTGTGCAAGCTGTTCTTGAACTATAAATCTCTGTAGATACAAATAATATGTACAATCTAATAAAATAAGAAAAAAACCAAACTCTTAACTATCCTATTTTTTTTTCTATTTATATTTTGTGAGTTAAACCAGTAAGAGCTGGCTACTTTGCCCTACAGCATTGGCTCCAGTAATCTGAAATACAGTGTTAAAGGAAATACAGGCTTTAGTAGAGAGTTGAATGTAACTTGGAATACAATCTCCTAAAAGACAGGTCTGCCACAGCCAGGGTAGTTTCAGACTCTGTTACAAAACTCTTTGAATGGAGACTTTATGGACAAACCTGGTGATCTGGGGGGGTTGTATTAATCTGTGCATGCAGGAATCTCTCAATCATACAACAGAACTCATAGGATATGAAGCTGTGACACTGAGAAAATGCCCTGATTATGCCAGGAGGCAGCACAGTGTAAAGAACAGGCTGAGAGAGAGACTGAGCTGAGAAACTTCCATCTTCTACAGCCCAACAGGCTCCAAGCATTTCTGTAAATAACTGAGCACCATGTGCTAGCCCAGCCCAAGTGCTCAATCTCCTGAATAAATATCCTGTCTGGAAGATTTCTATGAATCATGAATCAGATTAACTTTGGTCATTGAAAAATACACTATCAGCATTTATCTTTTTGTCCTGGTTACAGGACATTTCAATGGAAGGATCCAGCACCCACTTTTCTCCCTCTAAAGAAGAATCAGCTGAATACAAATCAGAGAACATTGCAGAGTGGAAAATAATCAAAGAGGAAATGGAAAGGACCAGATTATCACAAAGGAACTGAAACAAAGGTGTAGTTGCTTCTCTTTAAGCTCAAGAACCCAGAAGTGTGGCTGAGCACCAGGCTGGTCTCAATCAGATGGACAAGGCAGCACATCAGAGTCTCAGGCCAGATGGGTGAGGCTCAGCCAGTAAAACTGGGAACCTCTTTGATCTGTCAAATTACCAAAGAGCAAAAGCAGAGAGGTAATTTGTCTTGTAATAAATCATGCAAACAACAGAGATTCAATGTTAAGGAGGTCTAAAAGAAGCAATTTGGGATTTTTTTTTTACCTGATTTTCTTTAATCCAGGATAATAATCCTGAAAAACTAAAGCTGGCCCAGTTTCCACCATAGTAATTTCTCCTGTAAAGAAAAAAACAAAAGGAAAACTTCTTGTACAGGTAAAACAGCTTTCCCAGATTTAAAGAAAAAACAACCAAGTCTGATATATTCAAAACATTTTACATGGCAAGATATTTTCAGATGCAGAATATATAAAAACCAGTATTTTGCAACTCTTAATGAAAGGCAAAATTTCTATTTTCCTCCTTGTATGAATGTCTGACTAAACACACTATAGTCCAAAATCAGATTATTTGGAGGGTAAATGGATAAAGCTGAGAACAACACATGGGATGGTGTGAAGAAAAGGAAAATAGAGATAATACTGCTTTTTGGCCAAGACTGGCTCTCTTATCCATTATGTCAAATACAGGGAAGTGCAGTTTATTGTTTATCTATTGCTTACATAACATATTATACCTATTACAGAGTGTGAAGATGCTCTGGCAAAACACTTATTGAACTGCATGTACTGCAGGTGGAGCCAAAGGAACTGATTTGTACAAAGTGATCATCCCTCCATGAGCACTTCCCAGTTTTTATTTACCACCTTCTTGCTTGAAAAAAGATTACTTACTGCTTTTAAATCACAGAAAATTAATAGTTCTGCTGTTAATCAAAGAAAGTCTTTGCTCCCTCTTTTTAAAATTTCTCTACCAATATTTCTCTGGATTAATTGGCTTTTGTTGTCATGCACAGCACATCTTAAATACTTAACAACTCTGAGAAGAAAAATAACAGAGCAATTACATTTTAAAAAGTCACCAGTTCTTGCAAAATAAAAGCTATTTCAGGATTTAACTCTGTGTGTTACTGAATACAGTAACAGGCTGTAAGTGCCAGTACAGGCAATGTGTCCTGGCACTTCAGAAGCCTCAAACATTCCAAAAATACCCTCCTGAACAGATAGCTAATGATTTGCATACACTTAAAAAAAAAAGTAGGGAGCAAGATAGGGTTTGCATTTTAAAGAATAATGTGAAGGCTGTTAAATCACTCTTATCATAACCTCCTCCACTTTTCAATTGTAGAGATCAGGGTGATAACAGTGAAAAGCTAAATTCAGGTTAGATTCTCCTGACTAGATTTACAATGGGATGCTTTTGACAGGGCTTTATCTGCACTGCCAAAGACTTCATTAGGAGTGTCAGCCCTGCTCCAGCACCAGGGGCTGCTGCTCTGGACCATGGTGCTTACTTAGCATATGAAGGACAGATGTCTGCTGAGCACTGCCTAATTGCTCCTGACTACAAACTGACCTAAAAAAGTCTTTCAGCTCCTGCAAGGCAAGAGTGAAGAACATAAATAGGACATCTTTTGCAAATACAACAAAATTCAGCATTCATTGAATAAAGGTGAAATCACCAATGGATTGTGGTGCTCCAGGCCCTGAACTGGGGGGACTGAGCAGCACAGCTCCATCTGCAGATGGTTTCCAAATTCCAAACCTCTGTAACAGGAGTTCATCCTTTATTCCTGTGACTGACATGGTGAGCTCCAGAACTACTGTTTTTTGGAATCACCCAGAACATAAAGAAATGAAGATTACATCTATGAAATGCCCAATTCTGTGAGCTGTAAAAGACACTGACAGTGGCATGTGATGATAACCTCCAGCATTGTTCAAGCTGTTAATGGTGCAGATTAATTTTTTCATGTTTCTTCAAATTCTACAGAATAAGAAGTTCAATATCCATGTATTATCTGGCATTTCTGGGATTTCCAAAAACCCTGGCCATGAAGACTTATTTTTAAGGAAAGATGCTGCTCTGGTTGCAAGTTTCTTGAATATGGAATACAATATATAGCAGTTGGAGCAAGCAATGCCATGATCACAGAAATGCCAGAAAACACATTGCTAAGATTAGAAGTGGCTTTCTTGAATCTACACCAATATTAAGTCATGCATATTTACACTATTTAAAGTTGGAACTTTCAGTAAGAGAAATTAACATTATTGTCACAGAAAGTTACAAAAGTTTATTTGTGAACTGTCTGACACCTTTCATATGAACATTCCTCTGTTCATTAGCTTGGTTTTCCTGTGAAATTGTTTTACCCAGTGTTGAGGAAACCCAGTGTGTCCAGCAGCACTGCATGACTGCAGTGGGGCTCCATCCATTCTGAGGAGCTGGCACAGCCCTTCCCTCTCCAAAGGACAATGAAGCACAGCTGTCCCTCCTGTCCTCTGGTGTCTGAGCACCCTTCCCAAGCTGTGTAATGCCACCTCAAATATTCATCTGCTCCTCAAGTAGCAACTTCCAGATTTTTTTTTTTTTTAATCCTGGAATTTTAATTAGTTTCCCTGCACTACATGATGAATCAGGATTGCTTCATTTTCTCATCTGAAAACACCAGAGAAGGAAGACAGAGCAGACATGATTACTGACATAATGAGCAAAGTTTATAGCAAGTCTTGAAGAGGAATTCTGAGAAGAGCTGACTAATGGTTTTACAATTAGGATTCCTTTGTAACCAAATATTTTTGCTGTAATTGCCCTGAAGATGAACTGGGGAATTCCTTTAAGTAATGGTCAAGATCAAAGCCCAATTAAAGCTAAAATATTGTCTCAAAATCTCAAAGCCTCTTCTCTTGCTATATTAGCAAACTATGAAGATGGATATTCTCTCCCTTTTTTAGGGTTATAATCCAATTTTCCCTAACTAAGAACAGGAAGCATTTTGAAGGTGTAACAGCAGAGGTGGAAAATACTTTTTCTACCAAGACAGATCACAGATGTTTTCATTCCCTACCATACATAACTTCTTAAACTGTATTTGCTCAAGACTCCTCCTGTTACCTGGATTTCACCTGAATTACAACACTGCTCCTTTTCCTCCACATTTTTCATATCTCCAATCTGCAGTTCAGAGCTAACAGCTGAAAAAAGTTTTGCAAACTTTTGGATATGTAGCTGAAGTACAATTTTACCTCTGTCAAAACCTTGTCTCTTCTCCAGTGTTGGCTTTTCACTTTCTCCTTCAGTTACCAAGACCATTTTTTAAATAATTGTCAAAATCCAATCTAGAACACTGAAATCACAAATTGTTTCTGACTGATTAACAATCTGTATCTGCACCAAGGAAATATCTAAAGTGCCCTTCTGCAGACAAAACTGCAATGTGAGAAACTGGACACTTCAGAAAGCAGATTCACAATTAAAATGTAAGACCAGCAAAAGCATTTGCTGGGCAGTGCTGGTTTGGGAACCCATGGTGACACTCAAAGCTGAAGCTGCTGATGCCTCACAATTTCCCCCAAGAGCTGCCTGGATGTGTCTGTCCAGCATCTGATCTCCCAGAAAGAAGTCCTGACCCATCAGAGCAGCTGTCTTTTGCACAGGAAGTTACTGCCACATCGATTTTAAGGATCTGAACACAAAATGATTCATGTTTCAACCCCAGAAAGTTTCCTGTGCTACCTATTAGGACACAGGCAAATGGATGGAAGATCCCCACTGTGCCCCAGGGATGGTGTTTAGGAGCTGCCTGGATTTCAAGAGCAGAGTTTTAGCCAAAAAAGCTCCTGAGAGCCTTCAGCCCAACAAAAGGGTGGGTGATGGTGGCAGTCACTTGTGCTACATCCCATTAAATCCTGGGATATGAACATGACTGAAGGGAATCACCATGGCCCAGCTGAGACCATGTTTTATTCTCTAATAGCTTTGCTGTGAGATTGTATCCTAAAACGGAATAAACAGAAAAAGGACTTTCTCAAAAAAGCTCAAAAGATACCAGAATTAATAATTTTTTGGCCTAGATTTCCTTATTGAAATTAAAGAAATTGACCAGCTTAAAGAAGCACCTGTTTTGCTCTCTGACTGCTGTACTCCCAGAGCTCCCTCACTTCACAGCAGTTAAAGATCCAAAAGAAGGCTGTATGAAACAGGGTCTATTACAACATGTATTTTACAAGTTCTGGCAAAAAAGAGGGAGACAAATTGTCTAGCAGGAAGTGGAACAAGCCAGAAAAGCAGGGATTTTGGGCTGGGGAGTTACAGGAGCAAGGCTCAGCACTTTTGGATGCTCAAATAAAAGAATTCTGGACACTAGGAACACTCAAGTGTTCTACAGGCAAAGTATAGTCAAAAAATAAGAAAGGTAACAGGTGTCAAGAAACAAGACATGCCCAGTTTGGTCTACTTCTCACAGAAGAGAAGGTAAAGTTCTGCATCTTGACCCTCCTTTCCCTCTGAATTAAATTCTACATGGACACATAAGCCAATAAGGAAGTATGTAGACAATTAAACTGCAGCCTACAAATGCTGTATTCCAGATGCTGAATATCAAATATAAAATGTAGCTAAACATGCCTCACCCCAAACTGTTCCATCCTCAGTAACCAAACTTGTGCAGAACTACAGATACAGAATTAAAAGAGGCAAATAAATAAAGGAGCAAAAGCAGAAACTTGAGCAAGTGGTTTGGACAAAATCCTTTGCATGTGCACAATTAGTACAGGAAGCATACTCACTTCAAGCAATCCACTTTTAGTCTTGATCTACCTTCCTCCAGCAGCTTCAAATTTAAACTAAGTGCCAATCTCCACATTTTAAATTGCAAATTACTTTTCTAAATCATTTAACAAATATCCTTGAAATTCCACATGTCAACAGCTCATTAATATCTACAGTAAATGTAGCTCTCTGAGAAGAACCACAGATTTTACATTTATTGAGACAGATAGCTGGCACAGAGAAATAGAGCTCCTTCAATTACTAGTTGGCAGAAGCTAACTTCAGTTTAAAATCAGTCTACAGCAATTTATGGCAACACTGCAGTGAAATGACTATTTTGAATAAGATTAGCTACTGGTGATGGCAATGCTTGGACAGTGTTTATAAATCAAACTCAGAACTCAGTATTTTATAATAGGCCATTTCAAAACTATCTCCCATAATCACCTATGCAGTAAATTATGATAAATGCAAACAGGGCTGGAGATTAAAAGTAATGAAAGAAGGTGCACAAGGTAATGAGAGCAAGTAAACTATAAACAAAGACTTTATGCATATATGTCTGTAATACCTGGTGCCTGACTTAACCTGGGCCTTTGCAGGGAACAACAGATTAATCAACCTAACACAGTTATTTCAGTAACCCCAAATCCCATTTCTTTATACACTGAGAAAAATTTTAATTCATAATTCTGACCATTAGTGAAGGGAACAACTTACATAGTTAAAAGGTGATATTCATCACAGCTAAAAACAGAAATCAAAGTTCCAGTGGCCAGTACTATTACAGACTTTGACAGCCAATGAAAACAAAAAACTGAAATAACACATATCATTCTCACCAAAGAGAATGGGATAATTACTCAGGAATGAGAATCTCAGGAATGAGAATCAAGGGCACTAAACCTGTAGCCATTCCTGTAGCAAAGAAGGAGCCATCACAGCATCCTTCAGCAGAGCAGTGATGTTCCAAATGCCTGAGCTAGCTTCCAAAAACTGCCTGCTCTATTGATGGAAATTACACCCCCAAAATAAGGCAGAGACAGAAACATAACATTACTTGGTGCCAGATGAAGAGAGGAGTCCTGCAGCCCACACTGACAGAGACACAGAAACCCCTGCAGTCAGTTTAGCTCCCAAAAAAGGGAATTACTGCAGTCACTTACGAATCCACATGAAGAACTCTCTGGCCACTCCTGGCACAGGCTGCTGCAATAATGGACTCAGGCAAACCTGAAATGACACGTCCAGTTTTTAGAACTTAGCATGCCATGATATATTAGAAATTGCAATAATGATAGCACTTGGTCAGAAGCAGGCAACTCAAAGAAGTTTCACAATGTAAGTCACTGACATTTTTAACAGTCTCATGCTACTAAAATAATGAACACTATTTTGTGCTCTTTAACATTTTGCTGACCCTCTTAAATGCAACTTTGATTTTATTTTTTTAATAACTTCATAGCACATACACTTGCAAACACCACTGAGTTAAAGCTTGACACCAGCATCTTTCCTCCATAGCCTGCTATCATCATGAGATTGAATTGCCAGCCCAATGATACCAAAGCTTAGTGGGGTGCTCTGTAACCACATCCTTGGTAATGCAGTCAGATATTACCTGAGAGCATTTTTGTGTATTTTTGGTCACTCCAAAGTGAAGAAGATTGTGATTGTCCTTAGAATGGTATCCCTGTCAAAATCTCCCACACTATGCAATTACACTCTACCAAATCAGTATGTTTTCATTATAGTTAGAAAAAAATGTATAGCAAAAAAAGGCTGTGATATCTCTACCAGCAATACATGCTTGGAATGGCACAGGATCCCACTGGAGTTCAAGAAATAAATGGGGCTGCTCTGCAATGTCTGCTCCCACTCACCAGATTTTACATGCCCAGTTAAATGCCTTGGATTCTGGAGCAGGTTCAGAAAAGCAGGACAGCTCACTAAGCTCTGGCACTGACTTCTCTCAAATCTCTTTTTCAATGATCTGCTGGCTGTTTGAGCAAGTAATTCAGGAACAGCAAATAAAATTCTAGGGACTGGTGTCAGGAGACACTCAGGCCATGTATTCAATTAAGGGATGAGATTAAAGGAAGTGAAAGGAGTTTTTGGCTGACCTGATTTCCAGCAGCACCAGAAGGAGCTGCACTGGTGCAGCTGCAGACACAGAACTGGAAGGGGAAAAAGCAGCTGTGGAAAAGCACAATCTGCTCTGGCCCATGCCATGACAAACATCTCCAGAAGAATTCCAGATCTCCACCAACAAATACAACCTTGCAGTCTAGGAGATATCCCCTGGGAGCTGGGTACACCAGACCACAGTTTCACCAACTCTTCAAATCACCAAAGGCCAACACAATCATCAAAATAAAGAGATGCAACCTCTGCCCTCATCATCTGCCCCTCCTGACCTCCTTCCAAATCAGATAAATGGTTGGTTTTTGGGAGAACAGTTTCATGGTGATGTTCAAAAGTACAAATGTTTGTATCAATACAAAGAAGGAAGTTTAAGACAAGCATGACAAATTTTCCAGGAAAAGAGTTACAATTTCCCTGCTAATTTTCTGGTTTTAATGATTACTTTTTCTGATGGATTTAAAAAAAATCCTTTTCTGAATTGATAATGCAGAAAAAATGAAAATAGTTTTGCCTTGCTGACCTTCCACAACAAGTGAAGGTTTAACACAGAAATAACCTCCAGGGGCAGGAGGAGGGATGAACAGTTGCAGCAGTTCCTGGGATGCTTTTTTCACAGCCTAGAAGGGCCAAAAGTCTTCTGAGTTGAATTTTTGGAAGGAAGAGCTCAAAACCCCCATTGTGACAAAGGAGACAAGGAGAGAATACCTAAGTGCAGCACACACTTCAGGACTGACATGACACCCATGTACAGTCATTATGTGAGAGCTCCACACTCAGCTGTCCCCCGTGTTTATATATATGGCTCATTTTGTTCCCTCTATAAACTATCTGGAATACAATCTACAACTACTCTTTGTTTGGAGTTCCCAAAGCAGCTTTTCTTTCCCTCATTGAGGCACAGAGAGTATTACTCTAGAAATGGAATTGAGAAACTTGTTTCTCCTTCCTTATTGATAAAAGCCACTGAGAAAGTGTTGTAAAACATCACCAGTGCTGCCTGGCTGCCCTGGGCCGAGTTATAGCTACCAGGGCATAACTGATTGCTTGAAGCTTGATCCAATTGATACTGTGTTGGAGGTCTGTTCTTCCATTAACCTTGGATGAAATTGTTCCCTGAATTAGCTTCCTCTCTCTTGAAAGCTGGCATCAATTTTCTTCACCAATCCTGTGCTTCTAAGACACTGTGGCCCCCACACACACCCAGTGGTAAGAGTGGGAATGTGGCCAGCACATCCCAGCTTTAGGAGAATTAAAATAAAATTAGTAATTTCATTCATTAGTGATGTCTGGATTGCTAATATGTTCTTCCAGATAGAATTTCATAGGTGGTACCTGGCACCCAGCCAGGCAATGCATTCACTGCCTCACTGGAACACTCTGCAGAGTCAAACTGAACCAACTTGGGAGTGTTTCTAGTGCTGCTGCAGGGACTGTGCTGACTGCACACTGCTCCTGCTGCCTCTGCCTTCCTGCTGGAAAGAAACAAAGTGGCAAGCAGACTCATAATTAGCTGTAATTAAACAACAAGCATGGTGGCATGGCCACTTCAGGCAGGAAGGGGGAGGGTGCCCAGCAGGAGCAGCAGGCTCAGGACAGTCTGTGATGAACAGGGAGCTTCATCTGCACAGTCCCCTCTGCTGCCTCTGCCTGAGCACTGTCCCCACCCCAGCCTGCCTGGACACACAACAGGCAGATTCATCTCAATAAATCTCAAAGAGGTGGCTCTGCAAGCTGACCTTGAAGTCTGCATCTGCTTGTTTCCAGTAACCTCTGACCAAGATAATCTCTATTACATGAATTGTTGGAGCTTCCCTATGAAACAAAATCAGCCATACTCTGTATTTGCAAGAAGAGTGTTTTAGAAGTAAAAAAGAATCAGAGGAATTAGCTACACATTATTTAGTTATCCAAAAGGCAATTCTATTTTTAGCTCCAATACAAAATTAAAGTTTGAAAGAACTGCTAAGGTGGAAAACTTTTTTCTCTTCAGTTTTAAAAGCCAAATAATTTGTGATGTCTTAGAAAATAATTCACTTCTGTGTGACCAAAAATTAATTTTAGGCTTGCACATTGTGTCTCCTGCTGTACTTGCTGCTCCTGCAGTCCCTTGAAAAGGATGCAATCACTGCCCTGAGCAATTTCTAAACTAAACAGCTTCATATGTGTGGGAGCATCTTGGTTCCAGAGCTGCTCACTGCAAACTGTTTTGCAGTCATCCAGATGCTAAGTTTTTACTGAATTACACAAGATCCATCTTGAAAAGGCTTAAATGTTTAATTTGCTCCACTCCATCTACTAAATAAATCACAAGTGGCTTTTTCATAATATAAAATGTTGAAGGGAAATATATAAAGAAGTTGGAACATAGACAATTTCAAAACAATCTTCTGGAGTCAGACAGTTGACCAGCTGCAGTACACTTTGTTTGCATCTGAACTTCTAAGTAGAAAAGAGCAGCTGGAGGAACTCACTAAAAAATACTCACAATATGTTTTTGGTACATGTGAAATTTTAAAAGTGTTCCATAATTTAATTGCAAATTAAAATACTTCTTGTATGTAATATTTTAAGTTAAAGATGATTAAAATTGATTCATTTTAATATTTGCTCATATTGCAGAGCAGTATCAGAAAATACTTCTGCATTACAGAGTATGGTACAGAAATGACAGCCCACTAAGAAATATAAGAAAATGTTACTGGTCAAGAAACAAGTCACAAATAAAAAGTTTGTTCCCCAACATTGTAAATGCATACAGTTATCTGTGTCTCATCAGAGGAACTCAGCAATGAAAACCATTCAGTCTCACAGTTGGTGTAAATGAGCATTATTTAGAAAAGAAACACAACCACTTAGGCTTGAAATAAAAATTGAACTTCTTACTAAAAATCCCACTCACACCAGCAGTGCTCTCTGAACAGTGTTCTCCAGCACATACTACAGCTCTGAGTCTGATCTTTGGTTTAAAGCAATAGCAGCAGATAAAGCAAAGCACTTGAATTAAAAGATCTGTATAGAAAGACACACACCAAGTTTTATTTTCACTTGAGTCTTCTAATACTTTCCCTTCCTCTTCTGCTTCCCCATGGGAAAAGAGCTCCTTGCTCCTTATACATTTTTAGACATCTCCCAGAGGATATTCAGGGAGTTTCCCCTCCTGCACTAGCAGCTGCAGGGAGTTCCCTGGTACAGAGGGGCTGGCACAGGCAGCTGTGGCAGAGCCCAGAGAGCAGCTCCTGCAGGACTCACCCTGCAGCTCTCTGCCATTCTCCAGGCAGTGGAACCACAATTCCTGCTGGGACACACAAACCTGGTTCCACTGCTCCTCATTCACACTGGAATTTCAAACAAAGCCTTTTTCTAAAGGAGTTTTTCACCTTGATATGCAGATGACCTGCTCTGTATTTTTCACAGCAGAGTCACAGGAGTTCTACTCTGATTCTGTCAGGTCAGCAATATAATCTGGAAAAGCTGCAGGACACAAACAGGCTGAGAAGGACAACAAAGGGTTCACAGAACAATGAGTTTTCCCACAAGAGCAGCCAGGGACACTGCACAGGATCTGGGAAAAAAACCTGCCTGAGGTACCAGTGGGAACCTAAACCTCCCAGGCAGCTGTGACAGCACCTCTGCTACACCCCAAAATCCAGACTGGAAGCCAGGCCAGAACACAACCCCTCCATTTTAGGTTAAAAAAATCAGTAAGGAAGATAAAGGTACATTAACATGTGAAGAATAGTGAAAAATGAAAGAGTGACACACATAGAGAGGACACAGGACAGGACTGTAAGTCAGTTTTCATTCTGTTTGACATTTACATGGACAGGCAATAACTTATCTACAATTGATTATAAAAACGTGGGTCTATTTCCTCCTTCCAGACATCAACATCACAAGTCAGTATCACTGTGTTAGTCCACAGTGACCACTGACGTCAAGAAATATCCATCTTCAGCTGGTTTTCCATTGAGCTTTCATCAGCTCTGAATAGCTGCTGATAGAAACTGAACACTGTGCACTTACATAAGATAATGTAACCAAAATATCAGCCCAAAAGATGTATTAGAAAATATTTTTGTCACATTCTAAAAATATCCTGTAACAATAAAACTATTAGGAATTATTTTTTTATATCAATCTTCAGTGTTTATTTTAAAATTCATATCTGTAATATTTGGGTTAGTTTTGTAAGGTAGATTTCCAAAACTGTGCTAGTATCTGGAAGTGATTTTTCCTAACACACTACACTTACATAAGATAAACATAAAGTACTTACACCACTCCCAGCATATCGAACAATAAATAATAAATTCTCCTGACAGGACTTTGATGACCTGGCAAAGCCCGAGTGCTTTCAGCCAAAATCATATGAAACCATAAATCACTCTTTATTTTATAGAATATTTCAAAATGGATTCCTGCTTTCTACCTTGAAAGTCATTTCATGTGTTATTTATAACCACTGAAAACCAGAATGGAAAGAAAATTGCATAGAACTAGAATATTTACTGTGACTGCTTTTATAAAGAATAACTCCTTTTTAGAAAAAAAATTAGAATTACTGGCAGACAAACTTGTGAATACAACACCTTTCAAAGAGCCATACCCTTTACAAGTTTCCCAGCAGTTAACACAGGTCTTGGGGAGTGCCAGAGAGAAGAAAACTGAATACAATCCAATTCCCTGAAGAAATTCCAAGGTAAACATGACCCTGCACCTGTATCCACACCACTCTGCACAGCCACAAAGTTGCAAATCTTGGCATTTACAGGCACTTCTGCCCTAAACTCAACACTGCTGAATGTTTTGCCTATGAATTTTCCTATGTGACAACTGCCTGAACACAAAAGGTCTGCCACTATGCCCAGCTCTGCTTTCAGACCAATAAAAATCCCAGAGAAGAGCCCTTCCCAAGGAGCAGAGCTGCTCTGAGACTGATGATCCTGGAGAATGCCTGCTTTGGGCAAGAACCATCTAACAAAGCCACTTCTGCCTGGCTGATGGATAACTCAGGCACAGCACTGTTCAAAAAACAGGAAATTAGGGATAGGAGAGACTGGAGGAGACAGGGAGGGAAGAGGGACTTGAAGGCTGCAACAAAAAAGAAAGTGGAGAAAATAACAACAGCATATAACAGCTTTCACTCCCTTATTGTGTTGGCCATGAAAAACCTAAGATGAGTATTTCTGTAACCACATCCAACTTGCTCTAAACTTGCTCAAGCAATACCTGAGTTAAAGAAAATTAATTTCTTCTAAAAGAAAATTTCCTTTTCCCGTAGCAATATTGATGAATTAATTGAACCTAGACATTAACTGAAGCACTGATGACTAAAATTTAGTTGAGCTTCCATTTGCACTAAGCTTACTACAGGGAAACAATTAAATGAGCCTGAAATACAAACAAATTCAAATCTTATGTTACCATTCAGTCTAATTACTAAATTTAATAGATGCACCAGGAAAATGCCACACAGGCAGAAATTAATGTGATTACTACTATGCATTAAAAATACCATTAACCACAAATATTCTAGTTATTATGGTAAGACAATTAGCTGCTCATAGGTACACTCAGCACTGGTGACAGCATTAGAAACCAGAGAGTTGAAGACTAGGCTAAAATATTCCCTCAGGAGTCACTTCCCAAAGAGAAGACAGATGAAAGTTCTACTCTGAACAATCTTCCATACTGAGAAATTGAATACAGATTGAAAAACCCTCAGTTAGTCACCAGTATTAATCACCTCAAATATATGTTCTTAGTAAAAAGGAATGCAAAGACAAAACAACTCCTAAAGTGCAGAATTCTGACAATCTCAGAATCAGTTACAGCAGTACTCTCTACAGCTGGACAACAAGGCATCTTGAATATAAATCAACACCCCTAAATACAGCAATATTTCACAGAATTTAGCTCAGAGAATTTCCCTCCTGCACCATCAGAGCTCCAGTATCACACCTCACTCCAGAGCAGGCAAGATTGGGTTTGTTGGCTGCACATGAGCTGCTCTCTCTGGCACAGGTAACCCTTGTTCCCTTCCTGGCTAGAATAGCAAATAGCTGAACATTAATATCATTGTCATAAACCTCTGAGTTCCTGCATTGGCTGCATGAACATTATTTACCCCATGGCAGAAAAGAATGGATGATCCCCAAAAATCACAGAAGTTACACAATGTTTAGTATTTCACCCTCACAGTTTAATACTTCAGCTTCTCATTTTGGCACACACTCAAAACGTTTTCAAATCTGAGCACGTGTGAAAATGCCAGATTCATTACTACACACCACTCCACAAAACAGGGTTAAGACACAGAAGGGATCTCTTAATTTGCTCAAGAACTTAAATGTTGCATTTTTAGCAGAGTTTTGGACAAAACAACAGGGGCAGTATGGTTTTATAATTACTTGAGAATTCCAGATATGAATCAGGAATCATTGAAACCATTACACATCCACTGTATGGGGATTGCTTTTCTGAACACTGAAATCTGCAATTTCTTTAAGAAACTCATTCATTCTATTCCAAATTGCTAGAAATCTTAAATCCCATGCACATAATTGGACAGATCAGTGAACTCCAAAAACAGAGTTACTAATTTCACATGGAAAACAGAAACATTTAGAAATGTCTTCCCATTTGTGCTCCAAACAACACCCTGAGCTCTTTACAAAGGCAAACAAAAACTGACTGTAAATCTGGGACCTACAAACAGTGATGCACTTTAAGACTAGAGCTCAATGTTGAATTTAAGGTGGGGGGCTTATCAAGACCAATCTGAATCAGGTCACTGTCACTGGGTTCTAAAACAGAAATCTATTCCAATGCTTTGAGATTATTTTGATACACAAGCACCAAGAATCTTAGTTCTGAAGGAGTATTTGAAAATTCCTCTTGTAGTTACATTGTGGTAGGTTACAGTGAGACACTCCAGGTCTCCATCATTCATCTGAATAGGATGAACTTGTACAGGATGCAGAAAGTGCAGAAAAGATTAGAATTAAGTGTCGGGTATATGCAATCATTCATAGAGAAATGTGCTTTGATGAGAAGAACTCAGAGAGTTTTGTGTTATTTATAAAGCAGGCATGGAAATTAGAAGAATAACCTTGAAGATTTAAAACTACGTGTATTGCAGAGTATGATAAAAATGTATTATCAGCCTATAGCACACATACTGCAAGGAGACAGAAGTTGAGCTCTTCAGAGCTATTTTCCTTGCACAAAAGCAAACCTGAGCAGCAGGATGGCAGCTGGGGAATAAGGGCTGGCAAGGGAGGCAGGGTCAGTCTCACACAGGAGCCCCGATCCCGGCTGCGGGGACAGGGTTGTGGCTGGCACAGGGTCCTGCCAAATCCCTCAGAGCCGGCCGCACACGGTTCTCCGTGACAACAGGATTTATAAGTAAACGCGGCCATTTCAGCGTGGGCAGCAGCCCCACAGCGGGCTGCGAGTGCCCGGGACGCCGCGGGAATGTCCCCGCCGCTGTCACGGACACGTCCCCGCAGGTACCTCAGCAGCCACTCGCACACCCCGCCCGCCCTCCCCAGACGCCGCTGCCGCCCCTCAGCCGGGGAGCCGCCTTCCCCCGCCGCCCCTTCGAGCCGGGGCCCCTGCCAGGGCCGGCGCTGCCCCCCGTGCCCGTCCCGGCCCGTACCGGTGCCCACCACCACCACATCGAACTCTGTGGGCAGGTTGTCCGCCATCTTGGGAGGCGCCGTCACGCGCGCGCCGCCGGCGGAAAGGGCGGGAGCGGCTGCGGGGGTTCCGGCGGGGGGGGGCGGAGGGATGGACCCGCCTGAGGGACGGGAACAGCAACCCCGCCTGAGGGACGGGAACAGCAACCCCGCCTGAGGGACGGGAGCGCTCGGGGACAGCCCGGCGGTGTCGCCAGTCCGTCCCCTTTCAGCCCCCCAGCCCTCCGGCCTCAGCATCCCTCGCCGCTCTGCTTCCTGCTCATCCAGCCCTGACCAGAGGCGCAGCAATGCTGCGGGATGCAGCAGGGAACATGTGCAGATGTACAAGCACCTACATCCATCAATAAGTTTCTTAACTACAGTTACAGTGCATTCCACTCACTGAGCCAAACGCAAATCGCTTCAATGCAATCACGCGTGTTTCTGTATGATTTACATCGATTTGAAGAATAAATTGCTAAATTCTTCCTTTGGAGGGAGGTGCTGGCCCGGCGCGCGGTGCCCGGTGCCCGGTGCCCGGGATCGCTGGCAGCGCCCAGGGCCCGGCTGGATGTTGGAGTTTGGCGCAGTCTGGGCTGCGGGAGGTGTCCCTGCCATGGCAGGGGTGGCACTGGATGGGCTTTAAGCTCCTTCCAACACAAACCCTCTTTGGGACTGCCAACTCCATTGAGGTTCCTTGACCATTTCCTCAGAAACAACAAATTCCACTTTTGCTGTTTTCCCTGCATATTCACTGTTTCCAAAACAATTTTTCTTGTTTTTTCGACCTTGTTGCTCACTGCTCCTTATTAATATATCCAAGAAAGTATTTTCATCATTTTTAAAAAGTTTCCTTACCCCCAATTGCAATATTTTTTCCTTTAGCCAGCACGTTGAACACAGATGTAAAGATAAAGTTATTAACGTTAGTTAGAAAGTTTATCAGTCATTATTTTATTTCCTTTCTTGTTAATTAGCGTAATTTTTGACTACTACATTCTCTCTGTACAAAACCCCTTAAAGCCTTTCTATTTTTCTCAACTCATTGATTAACTCTTTCCCTCTCCAAAGCCAAACTTTAGCTCAACCTCTTCCTTCACCTTCCAAAGAAAAGAAAGTGGGATCGGGTAAAGTCCAGAATCTCTTTCTTCAGAGTTGCCCCTCCCTCCCATAACACCAGTCTGAATGTAAGAACAGCAGGACCAAAAGCACAGATTTGGAAAAGCCAGATACAGCAATGTAGGCAAAATAACCCAGCATAGAACACCTGTGCCAGAATATGCTGGAAATTTCTGGAAAGTTTTCCTTTTTATTTTGCATTTAATGGCTTATATGGCTTTAAACTAATCTCTTGATATTATTCATTGTGTATGATAATATTAAAGTCTTAGCACCTTGAATCAATAATAACAATAAACCAGCTAGCAGCCTGTTAACACCTTATTACAAGCTCCTTGTTCACATAGCAAAAGAATAGTGAAAATAGTAAAAAGTGACTAATGGAAAGCAGAGGCCAGGTTACCCCTGTGGAACTGCCAGACATGCAGCACAGAAAACAGTCTGGCAGGAAACATCCAACCATGCACGAACAAAAAATGGAGATTTAAACATCAGCACTTGTTTGCTGTGCTGATAAACACTTCACAGAAAAAAAAATTAGAAGTTAAGAATTCAGATAGGAGTAAGATCAAGTCTTATGTTCCTTATATTTCCAACTATCCCATAGAGATTTTGATTAAAACTTCCATTATGCAGCTCCCATGCAATTCCATGGACAGGGCTGTCATTTCTACTTTTGGACATGTCAAAGAAATATAGCTGCAGAATTCTCACAATGCTGGATCATCCCTGACCTAAATGTTGTGTGCTGAGGAACAAAGCATCACTATATTGGTTAGATGAGATAAGACAAACTTCCCTTGCACATCCTTTTCCTGCACACTCAGGAAAGTCTAACATCATCACGAAATCCTTTTGTTACTGTTTAATATAATTCTAGGACTGCACTGGAGCAGAGCTATTTCACTGTCAATGTCTCACTGTTTCTCAAGTGCTCAAGTATTTATCCCACCACAAAATGCTGTTGTTTGGTGCTGTGAGTTGCTGTTAGCTTCATTCATAAGATGCAATCAGTGCAATCCTATTTCGTGATGACAGTCATTATCCACTGGACCAGAAATCCTCCTTAGTACTTTTTATTTGACAAAAATGATTATTCAGGATCTTTAACTGCAAGGTTTGTCAGTCCCCCACAACACCAAAATATTTCTCTGTAGTTTGCAGTTTTACTGTCAGCAAATGTAGAAGTGAAATATGTAAGTATGAATAATTTTTATGAGAATTTCATGGACCTTGAGAAAATATCTTGCCATGTTTTTCTCTTTAGCTATTTAATTGCAATGTCATATTAACAGAAAGCAGCATACCCAATTCTGCATGGATGAATAAGCACATTCAATAAAGAAGATTTAACAGAGTAAATCAAACACTGGATTAAACATTTTCTGCATAACAGACCACAAAATGGGCATTCATTTTACCAATAGATCCTCTACATTAGAAACAAATAGAAATGCACACCAACGTAATTAAACTGCACATCCTGTGCCCTGATTACTGAATTTCCCTATATTTTGTTAAACTAGGTCTCATCAATTAGGATTTCCTAAATGCATTCCAAAATGCATACTGAAAAACTGAATGTAAATTTTTTAAACATTTGGATTAAATAAATCTTTCTCTATGCTTTATGAAATAATTCCTACATATGTAATCCTATATATTGCAGAGGATTTATATAGAATTTTTAGCAATAGCAATTCAAAAAGGCACACAAAGATAATTTTAAGATCTCCTTTTAGCAGTTTTAAATACTTTTCCTGTGAACAAGTTTTCCAACCAAAATATCTCTTATAAAAACATGGTGTTTTTCTTTAGGACTTTTTTTGGGATTTTCACATGTCCATAGAACTACCCTTGTTACTTTAAAGTTTGTGTAGTTAATATTTAACTCTACCAAAATGCTTTTCAGAAGTACAGTAATCTCAGTCTCATAAGCTCTGGAAGTGTTTTTATTTTCCCAGGCAACACTGAAGTCCAAAAGAAAATTAGGAAGAATCAGCATTAGAATTCTGGAGTTTCTGGTTATCTTGAGATCTAGTCTCCCACCATTTGATCAAATGTGTCTTCCTCCAAAAACAAACAGCAAATGCTTCATATTCACTATGATGAATTTTAATTTTCTTGAGTTATGTAGTCTCTTTATCCTGCAGTGATTCCATGTGTGAAATCTCATTATTCATTCTATTGTTCCCTCAATGGATACAGAATTTAATTCTCCTTGAGTACCAGTTTGAATAAGGATCAGCAGCAGGATTGGGCCCATCAGCTGCCTCAAACATCCAGTGAATAACCTGATTTATCCCGATGGAATGGCTCATTAGTCCAGGTAGTGTTTGTGTGTGCTGCACTTGTGCCTGGTTCTCCTCTGCAGTTCTGCACTCCCACAAGTGGCTCCCACTCAGGCATGCACCACCCTGATTGTTCAGTAACCACAAACAGCCTCACCCAGTCAGGCGTGTTTGGGAGAAAATTATCGCTTTCCAAATTTATTCTAAACTCTCAGACAACTTTTATTCCAACTTCTTTTTTACCATTATCTGAATTTGTCTTCCTGTCACAGCTTGCAGTGGTCAGCCTCAATCATGCCCATGTAACTTGTGTGATATTTGTGGCATTAGACCCTGTGCTGCAAATCCTTAGTTGGATGCAGACACTCAGTGGATGGGATGAATATTCTTGTGATGCAGACCTTGGTAGATCAGTGACCTTAATATATTTTTAAAACTCTGAATAATTAAACCGACATCCTCTACCTAAGGAGCACTGAAACTCATTTTGAAGTTGCCCTTTTGATTAGTAAGTGTATAAATTATGGGATTGCTTAGGGAGACTGGAAAGAGAATTACATGTCACTTGACTGCTGTAACCATGCAAGGCAAAGAGTTTACTTTTTCAATCTTTAATGAATGACAAACTGCAAAACTTCTCTCATGGCAGTCAAAATTATCTTGTACAAAATGAGCACCAAAGAGAAAAAAACCCATGATCATAGTTTTGACCAGGCTGCACTGCCAGTGTTAACTGGCAGAGTACAGAAATAAAATTCCACTACAGCTACATTAAGGATTACCTATAAGTTTTATGGATTTTCTAAAACTACAGGTGTCCAGGAAGAAGGAGAAAGTCTTTGCAGCAGCCCCAAGATTCAGGTTGGTTCAAAATCCAGGATGCCACAAGTAGAGTTTAATGCTTTCTGTCCTGGCAGTTCCACTATTTGTCTATTCCAGCATCTGCAGTCTTGGTCAATTACAACACTTCAGAAAGTTTCAGTAAGCACCAGAAAAAAAGAAACAGACTGGAGGTATAAGACTGCTGTATTCGGTTGTGCAATAAATAAAGTTTCATTACAATTTATTAAGATTTAAGGAGGATTAAGTAAAGATGGCCAAGTTTGTCTAATGACATTCAGTTACTGCATTCCTGCATTTGCAATATTACTGGAAGCAAAGTTTTATTGCATAATAAGGTTTTCAGACTTGTGTTCTCTAGTTTAGGAGAACTGTTACCTTTTCCAACACATCTGGAGACTGTAGCTTATGTAAGAAATAAATCTCTTTTCTCTGGAAATATTCCCGTTCTTTTATATATTGCATTTTTTTAATTCACCTCTTTTGACTTGTTGCCAGTTTATGAATGCAGATCCTTCAGCCATTAGTGCATGTTCCTACTTCATTACAGTCAGCACGAGTTTTGCCATGCAAAGTTCAGCTTCCACATCTTGGTCTTTTCTGTTTGATTAACAAACCATAATTACAGCTGAAGGTGAAATGTATATTACCTTAAACAGGCGATAGGAGCAGTTATTTTATTTCACCTAATTTAGAGATATGTATATTTTAAAATGTGTCCATACAAATACTGAAAAAAACCAGGAATTATTTTGGGAGATGGATGATACAGCAAATGAAAAAAAAAAATCTGTGAGCCACAGATTGGAAGCTTCGCATTTCCCTATTTGAGGAGAATAACAAGTGCAAGATTATTGAATATTTTTTAAACAGCAGTGTTCTCCAGTCTTCAAAATCGTAACTGGCACCTGGCTGAAATGAAAAGAGAGCATAAACCAAGACTTTAAGTTCTGAAACTGATAAAGGTCCCTTAGGAAACTCCCCATAAATATTATCATATAATTAAAAGGGTTTAAAGTAGTCCATAAAGTAAAGGAATTGATGTGTCTCATATGCAGTATTTTTGCTTAGACTTCACCAGAGAAACCATAAACAAAAGACTATAAAGGCCTCAGCTGAAATGAGTTTTTGCCAGCTGGGATTCTTGTGAAGACACACGTGTCACCAAGGACTCCAACACCAAACTGCAGCCAAGAGAATCTGAAAGCCAGGAATGAGTAACAACCAGGGACTGACTTTCAGGTAAATCAGGCTATTGGTGATAACACTGCTAAAAATCAAATTAATACACAACTACATCTGAAATTATGGAAGTGGGTGGCTAAAAATGATAAAGCAAACACTGTTCCTACTTTGAGCAAATCTCTGTGGGAGGCTGGTTTGCCTCAGCTCCAGCACTGGGTCTGTCAGGGCTCCACTTGCAGCTCTGTGTAAAAGCAGAGATTTAGTTTGGGGTTTTGCTGCTGCAGTGGTGGAAATTTAACATTATCTGAGGGTACACCCAGCCAGGGAGAGGCTGCCAGCTCCTCTTCCTCTGAAAGGGAATATATGAAAATATCTGTCAGCTGCAGCAGGGTGATTTGGGGACAGATTTAATTGTGAAAGAGCTGTGGCTAAAAAGAAAGTTATCAGCTTATAAACCAGGAATATGTGTAATCACCTCTTTAATAAGTGAATTTATTAAACTCATACGTAGAAAAATCCTTATTGAACATTTCCCTCCCAATATTACATTTCAAGCAAGTTATGTGTTTCAAATACTCTCTTTAGGATTTTAAAGCCAGAGAGTAGCAATAGTGGTGCACTGAAATCTTTAAGGCATTTGAAATGACATTATATTCAGCTTGCTCACAGAAATGAGACTAGCTCTTGTTTTCCTTTCAGAAGTTGTGAACTGGTGCCAGACTCTATGTATGTGTGATGCTTTTGAGAATTCAGGATGGACACTCAGGATTTAACATCCATTTTTCATTAATCCAAACATAGTACACTCCACTTAAATGCTGCCTTTTCTTCTGCAGAAAAGAAGACATCCACATTGCACTTATTAAACTTTAATTAAACTGTACATCTAGGAAAAGAATGCTCCTACTGTAAACAATATGTAGGCCAGCTATATTGAAGTATTTAATATTTTTTAAGATGTTTGCATTTTAATCTGGTTTTGGGGGATGATATCTGCAACCTGAATTTCAACCCCATTGCTTTGATAACAGAGTTTTCTCCAGGCTGTATGTTCTTAAGAGTGATAATACACAAAAAATGAAAACAATGAAAGGTCAAATCTTGTAGTCTGAATAAGAATTTTAGGTTTGAATGCAATAAATCATAGTGCACAGTACTCATTAGAAAGTTGTGCCTCCTTAGCACCTAAGGAGCAGCACTTTCTCCTTGTTTGATGGAGTAAATAAAGGAACAGGCTGTAGCTCCTCACACTGGGAATATTAATTCTATATAAAGACCCTTATTTCGACCCTTCCAGTAAGCCAGAAAAGACAGAATTCCCCCCCCCCCCCCCATTTCAGAAGAATGCTGTGCTGTTGTTAATGTTGAGGCAGATTATTAGGAAGATTTGCAAGAATAACTACTTAAAATGGTCACATTCATTTTAAAGAAAAGAAATATAATTGGTATTTGCATGGAAGAAAATGGATGAATTTAAATTTTAGTTGATTATAATTATTGTCATCGTAATCATCATCATTATCTTTGTATGCCTAAATGACTGATTCAAAGAAGAATTTTTAACACATTTCACATGTCAGTGCAATTCTTTTCTGTTTTGTGCTTTAGTGCTTGGGGTTTTTCATTTGCTTTTTTCAGTCTGAACTTTTCATGGAAGCTATTGTAATTTTCTTAAAAGGTGGAAAAATGTTTCAAAAGAAGTCAGATCTAGAAGTACTACATACATCCTTCTTTTTTTTCCAATAAAATGTAATCAAATTGTACAGAAAAACAGGTACATAAATACTATGGGATGGCACTTGGAAATGCTTCTAAGAAAGAGATTTTAAATAGTGAGGTGCTACCTAAATCTGGGGATATTAAACAGGGGTAGTTGCACACAAATTAGTAGATGAACTAATTGAAGTGGTCATGCATCCAGATGAGGTATAATTCAAAAAGTCCATTAATGAACTGGGACTGTATGCAGATACTGAGCTCCTAAAGATTTCCAAAGTTCCTAATAATTTTTTGTATTTCAGCACTATGGGGTTTAATTCTGCACTCCCTGGTAATGTTGCTACAGTAAACTCTGTGTATTCAACTACTAAATCTATATTGTGTGAGTTTATCAGTATTGGCAGTTATGAACAGTTCAGATCCACAATATTTGTTGGTGAAAGCAGTTTGCTTTTTCCTGACTTTATATCACATCAAACCAGAGATGAGCAATCAAGACTACAAACTCTATATACTGTGCATAGCAAAATAAAAGTTTCATAATTCCCATTTCCCTGATGACTTTGAAATGACTATGAAAAGCATTTTGCAAGAGACATCATCAAAGCTGGTGTGATAGCTTTTCCTGATCTTCTGTGAAAAACAGGGCTTTATCTTCTAGAACTTAACCTTTGGTGTTACTTCATTTTATTTTGTTCCTTTACTCTTCCATGAGAGCCAGTGAGCCAAGTGCTAAAATCCTATTTCTGACCAGGGTTGCTGTGACTTGTGGAAACAATTGCTCCCTGCAGCCTTGCAGATGGCAGTTTCCTGACAGCCTCTTTTCAGATGGCTTCCTGAGTGACAAGGAATTCCCTAAAAAGGAATTGGGGAGATGGATTATATGGGAAGCTTTGCTTGTCTTTGTTCAGTTAAGTTATGGTGTCTTTCCTATTTTCTTGGGATAAACAGAAGCACGTTCATGCCACTACACAGAAAAATACCTTAAAAAACACATTTGGAGCTGTAAAAACTCACAGATGAGCTGCCTCTGCCCAAGAGATGGACTGAAGAGAGCCTGTAGGAAGGGTTTTCCTGAGTGGCTGCTCTTAGGCAGAGGAATTGTCAGATGGGCTGACTGCAGCACAGCCATGGAAAACCTCTGGCCAAAAGAGTTTCCTCTCATCTCCAGGAATTGGATTTTTTAGCATGTATTTTGTATGGAAAAGGATTGCACTGAAAGATGCTGGATTCAAGTAAATTTCAATGAATGGAAAATATCAGCAAACCCAGGATTTCTGGTTAATTCCATGCTCTGAAGCAACCACAGTGTGTTCAATCAACATTCCTTATTAAAATAGCAAAGAAAATCGGTGTCTGAAGTTCTATGACTCTAAGCAAAAAATATTTTTTTTTATTTTCATTTTTTTCTACTCTGTTGATCATATAAAATAGACCACTATCTAAAATAAAATACTCAGTTCAATTTTTAAAATTTAAACTGTATCATACATTTGCATTATAGGGAAAAATATTTACATTGCAAAGTCTCTATTAAACCTTGCTTTATTCTATATTCATAGATCTTGCAGGAAAAAATAGGGGAGATCTTGTCATATTTAAAATCATAATGGAATCAAATTGTAAGACATCCCTTTAGAAAAATTATGAAGAAATACTTCTAGTTTACAATGCAAAATACTCTAAAATTATAATACTAATGAAAGATATCAGTGATGGTTTCCCAGAGTACTAACAGGTTTTAGCATTATAAATATGGGCAAGGATAATTTTTAAAAACTCAAACTTACAGGATGGTAATGCATTAAATAATTATGATCACAGGTGTTCCAACCTGTACTTTCAATTCATGGCCTGATCATCCTTATGCCTCCACAAGTCACTGGTAATTCCATCAGAAAGTCAATGAAGTTAAAGTATGTAAAACCAGGTTTATGTAAGATATTTTTTTTTTCCTGGGTTATCAATGTTTGTCACATCAACCTTGATGTGAAAGTAAGAAAGAGGAACAAAAGGTAAAGTCAATAATGTCTTCTGAAGATGAAGAAAGACACTTCTTCTTTCATTTGACTTTATCCAAAAGCTCAGACAAGATACTGAGGCACAGAGATTGGTCAAGTTAAAAACAAAAGCTTCTCCTAAATATTTGATTCTGATCTCACTCAGAGTTGCTTTGACTGAGATTCAGACAGACTCAATTCTACTGTGGGCTCAGCCTCACCTTGGGTTTTGTGATGGGGTAAAGCAGCAGAATGAGCCCAGTGAAACCTTTCCCTCCACTTCCTCTAAAGAACTATGGACTATCCTGCAGCTAATTTCATTAAATATTTACTTATATTAAAACAAACAAACAAACAAACAAAACATTATGTTTTCTTGAATCTCCATCAGAGCAGTGAAAAGGTTGACCCAAGAGTTGGCAGAGTGGCAGGAAGGCCTCAGGACCAAACTCACTCCTTGGGGAGTTGAAAAATAGATGAGAATTCTGAAGGAGAGGCTTTTGCAAGCTCTGTGTGTACTCAGGAGTCAGATGTTGTGCAAATCACTGGCCTGAACTTCCCTACACCTGCTTTCTGTTCTCTCCAGACTGTCTTCCTAATGCCCTGTACCTCCCAGAGCTCTTAGTCAGGTGGGATTTTTATTCCTCTATAAGGGAATGTGAGGTAGAACATCCTGGGCTTCATCAGCTGCAAACAGTATTCCAAATGAAAGTACTCACCTATTTATAAATTTGCATTCTAAATTAAATTCAAGCCTTCCCAGGCATGTGGTCCAGGGATCAGTGTGTCAAAATGGCATTTATTACCTCAACCAGTTTGGACCAGTTCCACTGATTTTTCCTCAGAACTCCAGACTGATTTCAGTAGGAACTGACAGCAGATTGATATTACCTTGTGGATTTCAGAAGAAATGCAGTGTTTGAAAAGACAGTATCATAAAATTGATGTTCAATGCAAAATACCCATTGATCCCCATTTATGTCAATAAGTTTTCTATAATTTGAAGATACTAAGACACTGAAATTATCTGGTAGTATCCAAGGTAAAAATACCACTCACTTCCATGGAAACAGAAGCAGGCCCACATTATGAATACTAAAATATTATCTGTGTGATGAAGTATTTAAATCTTCATAATTTAATTACTGGTTTAGATAGTAAAAAAAAATCAAAGTATCTATAGAATTTTAAAATATGGTAATTTCTTAATATTTACTCTCATGCTTATAAGAGATCTGGACTCCTGGATGATGTAAATCAATTATCCCTGTGTGTGTGAAATGCTGTAACAAGATCAATGAGACCTGAACACAAGGAGGCATCTTAGGATAACAGCTGCAGATGCACACGTTCTGTGGTAAAAACCAACCCAAGGAACACACACTGCTCACCCTGATGCTTCTCCCTCCCCCACAGAAAATCCCTGCCATTCCCCTGCCCAACTGGAAATGCAGGAAAGGAAAACCAAATCAGGGCAGGTAGCAGTCAGGATATCAGCACAGCCAAAGCACAATACATGGTGACTCTTAGAGGTAAAAGGAATGCTTTGCATTCAGCTTGGGGATTTATTTTAGATGGGACTTAATGGTCAGACTCTGCTTACAACCAGAAGCTGTACAGTTAATGGCTCTGTGGAAAATTGCAAGGACAGATCTTTACTGCCTAAAATACACATTGGTTTTAAAGATGAGCTCAAGATGATTACTTTCACAATATTAATAATTCTGTCAATTGGATTTCCACAAAGTAGATTCAATAAAATACTGGAAATATTTAGTCAATAAATCAATTACACTTCCACAGAGTCTGGATAGCTATAAATTGTTTTCTCATTGATAAAATTCTGTTTATGAAAACCTATTTTCAAGGAAACGACTCCTAAGGTTTGTATTGGAAAATGCTTTGCAGTTAAAATAGAAATGAGAAGTAATGGAAGGGCCACATGAGCCTTATATGAACAAATTTAAAAAAAAAATCCCAGAAACTTTTTTTTTGCTACTTGAAGTAGAATGTGATATCCATGTTTAAAAATACCAAAAAAATGTAAAGAAGATTAAATACCTTCTTATCCCACTAGATGGTGGTGCCTTCAGATTAGGGCTGAGATGCTCAGACAGAAAGTGCAAGAAAACTTTTGCTTTCTTTAACTGACCTGCAAATGTGGAGAGATGAGGTTGATCTTGTTCCTCTGGGAATGGTAACAAGCATTTGGCTCTGATGACTTACTGAATATATTGAAGTACATGGATTTGTGTCCACAGTGCTTTGCTATGAAATGTGCTTTAACTTCAATACACATTTAATAGTATCAAGTTTTTTTTTTTTGTGAAGAAGAAAAGGTGAAAACAATATTGAACCTTGACAATGAGTGTGTCTTGTGTAAAAACAGCCTTGTTCCATCAAGGTTCTGGTCCTTTTGCTGCCCTCCTTCCTCAATCAAAATCCAGATTAACGTGGGGGATCATTAGCAATGACTGCATCTTTTATTTCTGGATTTCCGTGGAACAAGCTTAAAAGTACCACTCACATTTCTGTGTGACAAATGTGCTGCTGGCTTTCAGAAAATGTATTTACACATCTGTTAGACAGAAAGTGATAGTGCCAAATGTGGCAGGTCACATCTCTCCAGCGATAACACAAGTGACATTTTGATGAATAGGAAAAGTGGATGGGACCTTGTTTGAGAGAGCATGTTTGTGCTTTGGTTATCTCAGGCTCTGTAGTGAATGGTCACATCCTTCATGCCTCACATGGAGCTCGAGCTGGGAGTTCAGGGCAGGTTCTGTCAAGTGCAGGATTTGCCTCAAGGGCTGTGTCTGCTGAGGGCTGGCCCAAGAGGAGGCTCCAGGTGACACTCAGGCACAGAGGGAGCCTTGAGGTGCTGCTCAGCTGAGTGTTAAATGTGCAGCTCTGCCAGTGAGCAGCCACCAGTCCTGCTCACACAGGCTCTCCCAAACCAGCCACAGTTCCCTGGGTCCAGGGCAAGCCATGGGCACAAACTGCTGGGTGCACATGGCTGGTCCAGGAGCCACGAGCCCAAATCTGTGCAAAGCTGTCAGGAATCAGTCAGAAACAACGGGTGAGACTTGCACTGGAAAGAATAAAAGGAGTCTGCACTGTTTTCATTTAGATTAAATATCATGATGGCCATTGTAAGTATGAAAAAATTAAAATTTATAATATATTTATAATACCTGGAATCATTTAGAAACCAGCCCTCCTTCTGGCACAGTTTTCTTCATGCTTCTTTGCTAGATACTCCCTTCCATTTATTCTGTTCCTCCTGTTCTACTCCTTCACTTTTTGATTCCCTTGTTTGCAACATCTCCTCAATTTCCTATTTCTGTTGCAGGTAGCATAATGAACAGCAGCACAAAGCTAAGATATGTCACATTAGTGTGACTTCCAACAAAGATTACAGACCCAGTAATCCAGACACTTCCATGTAAGAACATCACAGCCAATAAAGGCTTAATCTGAGACTCTTTAATGAGTGCTTAGCAGGGAGTTCCTTTGTATATACAGAGGACTGAGGCAGAAAAATGGATACAGAAATGGATGTGGATGCCTGGTTCTTCTGTAGAGCTTTAAGTGTTTTGCATGTTAGAATCTTCCCAGCTGTATTAGGGAGAAGAGATCTGCTCTTACTTTCTCTGGAAAGGTAGGCAGGATTTTCTGAAATCCTAAAGAAGTAAAATTCACTCCAATCATTGTTACTTGCTGCCAGTAAGGGTTGAAATGCAGCATTTGCCAAGAGTGCAAGTTCCTTTATTTGATCCCTTTGACTGTACCAGTATAACTGCCAATCACAGGAAATACCTCTAATAACTCTTCCTTTTACTTAATAAGGAATACCACATCTTTAAAACATTAGAAACAGATGTCACTGCATTACTTCACTGCTGATGTATGTAATAGAAATGACACACTAATTAATTTAATGCAGTATAAATGTACTGATTATTTATCATGGCTGACAATAAAATTATGAAAACATTCAATTACAATCAGTGGTAATTCATTATTTATTGATTCTGCGTTATGCACACATTAATACAATACATTTAATCACCTAAGAGAAGGGATCATTTTTCTATTGATACTTAGACATTTAGATTCATCAGTTTTATGTAAAATCCTTGATGTTTAGGTGGGAAGTTTTAATCCACAATTCCAAAAAAAAAAACCCCTCAGCTGAAATGTCAGAACTAAATTGAATACAAGTGTCAAGTACGAGTCTAGAAAAATGTGGGCACAAAGAATGACACACTAATTTCAGTCTCTTTCTCACGTCAGTGGCCTACATTTGTTAATATAATTGTGGGTACTCTTTCTCAAGGAATCCAAGGCATTAAACACTAACCCAGCAGAAAGCTCATGCTGTTTTTTCTTCCTTTTCAAGCTGTTAGGAGTAGCACCATCAGGGCTTTGCATGCTCAGGATTTAAGCTCAGAGCTCTCTAGGGCAGGTTACCAGCTTTCAACTGGGCCCTGAGAAATTTCATTGCTAAGGACAAGGAGAAGGGTTTGTCACTCGGACTCCAGTTGGGTTGGAATTCAGTAAAAAAAGGTGTTTAATTTCGTTATGATTAGGGTGCATTGCAAATGCATCCTCCAGTTATCTTTTATCTTTCATTTTGGACCTGCAGTTACCTCTGACCCTTGTAAGTCTATGTTCACATTTATTCCCTCCCACTTCTTTTAGGGACAATCCAAGTTCTTTACTAAAAAGCAACTTTTTTTTTTCTACGATCTATTCACATTTGACATAACTCTATGATGTCGATAGAAAAAAAATTATATTAAAAAAATCACATTGTGATAGCTATGGAATCCCTATTTTTATTGTCCTGCCTCATGTTTGGCTACATGGAACTGAGCACAAATAGAAGTACTGAGTCTTCTCTGAAGAGAATAATTATTTTTAGTTCATATCCTACTGCCTCACTTAGCTGTCATTAGTTTTCCTCACCCTTGTCAGGTGTGTCCCCCATCATTTTCTCCCTGGAGCCCATGGAGAGCAGGAGCATGTTCCTGCCAGCTGGCAAAAAGAGATTTCCAGAACGCTCTTGACTGGGGCTTTCCTCTCTCCTCCTGCTCCAGGGAAGACTCTTCCCCATTTCACTCCAGTGGGGCATATGCAAGGATGATAAAAACAAAAACAAACAAATGGAACCTTTGCTTGACATCTTGCCATACAAACACAGCCAATTTTTGTATAGGATTAATACAATACACCAATATTTCTATGGCTACCAGTGTAAGAAAGCAGAGTGTTTTGCACACCAGTCAAAAAGGAAGAGAAATAATGAAACCTTACATTTAAAGTAATATTCTGAAATACTTATTTCAGCTATAGGGAGGTTTAGTAGTTTGTACACATTCAGATTACGTTCTGCTGGACTCCATTCAAATAAACCATCTGGATACTTTATAACTGACAAGATATTACTGAGTGATTGTTAGGCTTTAGCAACTTTGCCTTGTCTTTAACAAAATTACAGAGAAATAATAATATTCATGGATATAGTTGATTTGTATATGCTTAGTTGAACTGGACAGCTGCCTGGCATTAATTCTCAAACCTTGAGCATTTTCTGAGTTTCAGAGCAGTTCTTCTCTCCATGGACAGTCACCTCTCAAGGGTACTGCTTTTACTACAGCCTTTATGATTTTATATTGCTTCATGCCACTCCAACTCGCTGGGTGTTGATGTGCAAGGCTTCCTCTGGCCTTGTGAAAATTCAGTCTTATTTAGAAATATGTTTAGCTTATGGAAGGCATTAAAGTCAAAAAGGAAAAAGAATTCTCACGGTGGATTTTGATTGTTGCATTAATCTCAAAGGGAGAAAAAAAAGTCTTTAAAAGGGCAGTGTTTGAATATGATTTATTAAATCTCTTAATAGCAATCATATTCAGAAATTAATGCCCAAAAGTTTATATCTGGAGTCAGTTATTTGCTCTTTCTATAATTTCCAGTATATAAATACCTCAGATGAGTTCAGGGCTTGGTTGTACTGAACACTCTGCCAAATTAAGTAGCCCTTGCCCCACAGAGCTTCCAGTCTAAGGTCTGAGCCTGAAGAGATGTATGAACTAATTCAGAAAATACGAGAATTCTTACTGAAAGGTATTAATTTAAACTAAGTTATGTGAAAATTCTTCCTTGGATTCAGGCAGTGAGGTTAGAGACCTAAAACTAGTGGCCAGGCTTCTTAGAACACATAAAATCAATGGGGAGAAGGGGAGGTTCCTCCCGAGTGTAATTTAAGATCAGTTATGTTCACAAATATAGCAATTTAGTTAGCATACAGTCATCTTCTCTCTTCTAAAATGGGATTACTCATAATGCAAAAACCATTAAACTTTGCAGAGAAGGTACCTAAATAAGCAAGCCTAACAAAAGTAAAGAAAAGATGGCACACACAGGCAATGGGATTGTGGAAACAGCTGAAATGCTCTGCTGGTGTTGCTTGCTTGGCATCGACTTTAAAAGTTTTGTTTATTCCTTTCTACTTGCTTTGTTTATTGAATGGCTTAGGAGAAAGAAAAAAAAAAAAAAAAGAAGAGGAGGGAAAAGTTAAAGGACTAGGACAGAAGGAAAGATAAAGAATGAAAACGAGCGTCAATAAACAGGAAAGAAGGATGTTGAAACACAGGACGGACGGGAAGAGGGTGGGAAAAAAAGGTGAGAGAGAGAAAAAGGTGGGAGAGAGCGAGAAGCAAATAAGCAATGCAGCCAGCGAGCCCTGGTGTGCCGGGTGTCTGAGCATCCTGCGGCTCCTCGCCCACGGCTCGAGGCTCCGGTTCCCAGCCCCGCACCGGCGGCAGGAGCCGGGATGCGCTGTCCCGGGATGCGCTGTCCCGGGATTGTGCTGTCCCGGGATGTTCTGTCCCGGGATGCGCTGTCCCGGGTTGTGCTGTCCCGGGATTGTGCTGTCCCGGGTTGTTCTGTCCCGGGTTGTGCTGTCCCGGGTTGTGCTGTCCCGGGATGTTGCTGTCCCGGGATGTTCTGTCCCGGGTTGTGCTGTCCCGGGTTGTGCTGTCCCGGGTTGTGCTGTCCCGGGATGCGCTGTCCCGGGATGTTGCTGTCCCGGGATGTTCTGTCCCGGGATGTTCTGTCCCGGGATGTTGCTGTCCCGGGTTGTGCTGTCCCGGGATGTTCTGTCCCGGGATGTGCTGTCCCGGGTTGTGCTGTCCCGGGTTGTTCTGTCCCGGGATGTTCTGTCCCGGGTTGTGCTGTCCCGGGTTGTTCTGTCCCGGGTTGTGCTGTCCCGGGTTGTGCTGTCCCGGGTTGTTCTGTCCCGGGATGTTCTGTCCCGGGTTGTTCTGTCCCGGGATGTTCTGTCCCGGGTTGTGCTGTCCCGGGATGTTCTGTCCCGGGTTGTGCTGTCCCGGGTTGTTCTGTCCCGGGATGTTCTGTCCTGGGTTGTGCTGTCCCGGGATGTTCTGTCCCGGGTTGTGCTGTCCCGGGTTGTTCTGTCCCGGGATGTTCTGTCCTGGGTTGTGCTGTCCCGGGATGTTCTGTCCCGGGTTGTTCTGTCCCGGGATGTTCTGTCCTGGGTTGTGCTGTCCCGGGATGCTCTGTCCCGGGATGTTGCTGTCCCGGGATGTTCTGTCCCGGGATGTTGCTGTCCCGGGTTGTTCTGTCCCGGGATGTTTTGTCCCGGGATGTTCTGTCCCGGGTTATGCTGTCCCGGGTTGTTCTCGGGCCGAGGTGCCGCATGGCGCTTTGGGGGCCGCCTGTGCACAGGGCCGATCCCGCTGAAGCCAAAGCACGGCTGATGCTGTGAATTTCAATCAACTGCGTGCCAGACCTCCCGAGAACGGGCTTTGCCTGGTGTGAGGGACCACAGCCTTGTCCATGTCCCACTCGTGCCTCCGTCCTGCTAGTGCAGGGTCCCGGCTTGCTCTAGGCCCGGCTCAGTGGCCGGGGTCCCGCAGCCCTGCGCTGGGCCGGTGGCTCCGCTCCGCCTTCGCCTCCCGCCCCACACGGAGCTTCTCTCTCCCCTCCACCCTGTTCCCCATCCCCTCAGCTCCGGCGGGGCACAGGTGTTTCAACACTCACAAACGTGCCAGGGCGCAGCCAGCGCTCCAGGTCCCTGGGCAAGGGATGCGGAAAGGATGGTTAAGGGATGGGGAAAGGATGGGGAAAGGATGCGGAGAGGATGGGGAAAGGATGCGGAAAGGATGCGGAAAGGATGGGGAAAGAATGGGGAAGGGATGAGGAAGGGATGGAGAAGGGATGAGGAAAGGATGAGGACTGCCCCAGCGCTGCCTCCGCTCCGCTCGCTCCCCTCCGAGCGCAGGGACCCCTCCCGCTCCGGGCACCGAGACCCTTCACAGCCCGGGCGCCCCGCAGCACAGCCGGGCGAGCGGGACGCTCTCCACGTTTCCCCCCAAAACTTCGCCCCGAGTTGCGGCGCGGGACCCCCGCGGCCCGGCCGCCCCCCGCCCCAGGTGCGCGGCCGGCGCTGCCCCGCCCCGCCCGGCCCGCAGCCACTGGCGGCGGCGGCGCTGGCGGCGGGCGGGGCGCATTGGCTGGAGGGCTCCGTCACTCTCCCCCGGCGGCGCTGGGGAGGGGTCTGGGCGCTGCGTGCGGGCGGCGGGAGCGCGGCGGGTCCGGCGGCACCGCACGGAGCGCAGCGCGGGGCTCGGGCAGCCGCGGGGAGCCGCGCCGGCCATGGCGGTGTCCGCGCCGCCCGTCATCGCCGCAACTTCCAGCGGCGGCGGCGCGGGGGGCTCGGCGGGTTTGTTCCGGGCGGACCCGCTGTACTCCAGCCCCGCGGAGTCCCCGCGCCTCACCAACAGCCTCGTCAACACTTTCCTCTCGGCCGGCGGCGGCGGGGCCGGCGCGGGCGGCGGCGGCGGCGGCGGCAACGAGTGTAAGATGGTCGACCTGCACGGGGTGAAGGTGGCCTCGTTCCTCGTGGAGGGGCAGGAGCTGATCTGCCTGCCGCAGGTCTTTGATCTCTTCCTCAAGCACCTGGTGGGAGGGCTGCACACGGTCTACACCAAGCTGAAGCGGCTGGATATATCGCCCGTGGTGTGCACGGTGGAGCAGGTCCGCATCCTGCGCGGGCTGGGGGCCATCCAGCCCGGCGTCAACCGCTGCAAGCTCATCACCAGGAAGGACTTCGAAACTTTGTACAACGACTGCACCAACGCGAGGTGAGCGCTCGGCCCGGCCGGGGCGCGGGTCCCAGGGGAGGGGGGCACCGGGGGGTTAAGCGGGGCTGGGCGCGGCCGTGGAAAACTTTCCCCGCTTCCATCAGCCCCCGCCGTGCCGGGACCGCCGGGCAGCCAGCGGCTCCGCGCGCCGCTCCCCAAACTTTTCTCCAGACAGATAGTTCCCGACAACACTCCTTAAAAAACCCCCAAAAAAGCAGCCGAAATCCCCAAAAGTTTTCTGTGTTGTTTTTGTCTCGCTGTGCCAGCCGGGTGCCCCCGGAGCGGCCGCAGCTCCTGCCCGGCTCCGGGCACCGAGCCCCCGCATCCCCGCTGGCTCGGCGTACTCGGGCTCATAGAGCTGGTTTGTGACCTCATGGCTGCTGCCTTTAGAAATGATAATGATCTAAATAAACACAAAACCCTCTCGGGGCTCGGCAGGAGCGCTGGTGCCGTGGGGCAGGGTGCGAGGCAGGGGCTTTGGAGATGCCGTTCCTGCTTCAGCAGTTGGTGAGGGACGTCTCCAGAAACATTTCCATGTCAGCGTGCTGCTGCTGCTGCTTTCTGTGGCAGCAAACTTTCTTTACAGCGAGCTTTGCGTGCGATGCCCGACCTGCAGCGGGCCAGTGTTCTGCAACTCAGGGCTTTGTGTCGCTGCTCCGACCTGCTTAGCACTGAACGGGGTTTTGTTCTTAATATTTTCATTTTTAATAACTTAATTCCGTGCCAGTGCGGGGCCTGATCCTGCACTCGCCGCTGAAGCAGGAGCGGACCGGGCGTCGTTCTTGAACGCAATATTTGCTTTGTTTCGAATCACTTTATGTTACAGGTGGTAGATTAGAGATGCACTTAATTCCTAGATCAGTTCATATGAGCTATATGCTTTTTTTCCTGCTCTCGTTCCGTTTCTGTATCCTCCCGCTGCCTGTTTCAATGTCAGGCACCTCGATGACATCACACCCACGGCTTTATTAAAGTGATGGGTTTGGAAGCAAGCTCTGAGACTTACATTAATTTTATTCAAATACATTAGATTACTAAGGGGCACATTTAGCATGTAAATGCTTCCGTGAAATGTTTCTGAGACTCTACTAGCGTGAAAGTTGATGGTTAAAGAAACACATCTCGTTAATTTCTGTGACCGTGCCAAAGTTTTTTATTAGGGAAATGAAACACAGGATCGGATTTGATGATGCAGCCTCATGATTTCTGCTCGCTTACAACCAGCGATTTAAAATCTCGAAATACTGGAGTGTTGAGTGTTTAAAACTTGTATTTCCCAACTTTTTTTTTTTTTTTTTTTTTTTTTTTTTTTTCCCTTCTGTTTGACAAAGGCTTACAGGTGTGACAGGAGGAGGGATGGGTAATGCAGGTGATGCTCCAGGAGGGGCTGAGTGAATGGAACAGAGCCCTGGGGATCAGGCAGGGCAGAGCTCTCAGCTCAGCCTCACACGTGTTGAATGTGCTTAAACTCTCCCCACCCTGCTGGGAAAAACTTGTATTTTTACCTGTTCAAGAACAGCAAATCCCTTTGTGTTTTCACTGCTTTATGAGGATGCCTGGTTGGAAGAACCTGCTCGCTTCCAGGTGTTTAGCATTCATAAGTTTCAGGTGTAATGCATGAGGAGTGTTATCAGCACACCTGAAACTTTGCTCGAGGATTGTAACTCAATGTTAATTGTATTCTGTCATGCTAATTTAATGCTTAATGCCTCATTTTATTTACAGATTATTAGTTCTCTTGAACAGACCATACTTACTGGAGAGAATGTTGGGTAAAAATATTTAAATACATGAGTAATCTTAATTATTTTTGTTTGCTGGGAAATGACCTGGGAAGCACTGCAGTGCACGTTATCAAACAAATTAAATGCAGTAGAACTGTTAAAAGACATGCTCACAGTTTATAATTCTGTACCTGGAAAATAAAAAATGTGATCTTTTAGAAATACTGCTCTCAACTCAGAATACTGTGCATTGCTTTTCTAGTTAAATTTTTTAAATTGGTAGCTATTTATATATTTATTTGAACACTGTAGAAATGCTGCAGTAAACTCAAGAGCTGCTGGAAAAAGCAGTAAGAAATGCTGGGTATCATTATTTTCACTGGTAATTGACTTGTAAAAGTCAGCATCTCTTACGTTAGCATGCCCTTTTAGTTACTTTTTAAATTGGAATGCAAACCATCAATTATATATAATTGAAAAAAAAAAAGATAAATTCTACTGCTGTTGCTTACTCTTGCATTTTTCTAGTTGAGTTTGTCTACAGAGCTCGTAAGAGCTGCAGAGGAACACACCCGTGGGTGAAAGTTTTTTGGTGTTTGTGTTCTGTGGCAGGAGTTACTCTGTCCAGCAGCTTTGACCTGTGTATTTCTGTAGTAATTTCACATGCACTGTTTACATTTTCAATCACATGTTTACAGAATGTTCCTAAAATGTTTCTTGTTAGCCAGCACCCTGCACTGTAATTTGCAAGCGAGGTTTGTGAAATGAAACTAACTGCTCATTTCATTGCAGGTCCCACCTTCAAGTGAGTACAACATACTGACAAATTCTAGCTCCTGATGGGCAATACCTTAGAAGATAACTTAAATTATGGAGGATTGCTTAAATTTAGTAGTAAAGCATAACGTTTACCTAATTAAAAAAAAAAAGCAAACTGTAATGAGGACTTATTTTTAAAAGGAAATTAAAAACTGGAGTAAGAACATGTTTCTCATAGTACATATGTCAGTCCTGAAAAATAGGATTATTGGAGTATGATCACAACCTCTTCCACACGATTCTGTGTTTGATGGATGCTGCTGGCCACTGAAAAAGCAGAGTGTTGGTCTGGATTATTCAGTGAATGGTCAGAATAATTTCCAGAAAAGAGCATTTCAGTATGTGGCATATCTTTTATGATTTAAAGTAAGCAGTTAGGCTAATATTTTGTATTACTCTGGCTATTCACAAACAATAAAAGGCTTTAGAAATGAATTTAAGCAGTAAATGCAGACATTTAATTTTATGAGATAATGAGGGTCTAGTCATGTTGACTATTAAAAGCTACCCTATAGTCAGCAGTACTCTGTCTTTTATTAGGAGACTGATGTCAAGATTGTAATTAAAGCAATCCAGCCATGTAGCACTGCACACAGCTTCCTGTATATTGATAGCAAATGTGGATTGTCTATAAACTTCTTTCTCTAAGTGGATATTCAGCCTGCATTCAGACTTGGCCAAATCTATGAGTTTTGGAGGTGTTTGCATTTTTAAATAAATATGTTTTTTTCAGTTTCCTCCTCTTCCTTGGAGGGGAGGCTCACTTCAAACACTGTGAAGAGAGAACAGTGGCAAAGTGGATTCTGCTTGAGATGGAGAAAAGGAATTCTCCCACTTTCTGAGTGGTGTAGTTATGCTTTTGGAAAAATCCCTCTTTCTTTTTGGATGTCTTGAAAGTCTGTGCCTGTTCAAAACTCCTAAAATACTTGAATATTTTCATCAGATGCATATCTAATCTGGAGAACCCTTGATTAAAATTCCCTTCTTTCTTCATAGCACTAGAGCTCCCCATTTGAAGTATAACATGCTTTTCCTCCAAAATGGAGTATTTGTATGATTCCTGCATGTGTATATGCATAATACATATGTAATTTTCTACTGAGACTTCCACAACTGAAAAATACTGTGTTTTTGTAGCAAAGACAAAAAAGCTAAACAATTAGGTATTAATGATATTCTTGTTGCATATTCAAAAGGTCTTTGCAAGCATTTCTTCTCCTTTTTTTCTTTTCACCATTTCAACCTGCAGAACTCTTCACTGTCACTTCAAATCACACAATTCTACGAAGATAAAACAACATTTAAACTCATTTGCTTTGGGAGGAAAATTGAGCATTTGCACCCAATAAGCCTGATTGTGGAACTGCATGCAAATTGTGTTTTGATTTATCTCTTTTGCACTTTTTTCCATTTGAATTGATCTTGCATTAATTTCGCCAAGCGGCTCTGTGAGGCTGCAGATGTTGCCCTGTGTTTAATAAATCAATGAGACAGATCTGAATGAATCACTTCAGATGGATTCTCTGCTCGGTTTGATGTCTAGATGTTATTCTTAGCTTGTTATCATGACAGATGCATTAATGTTCCCATACACTGCCAGCAATGTCAAAGAGATTGAAGCTTTTAAAGTGGCGGTATCCCCTTTTCCCCCTTCTGTTGGAATAACTAAATTGCCTTTAGGAATAGGTCAAAATATAAATTTAATCTTGGCATTATTGTGGGGGAAGATGCTAAACTTCTGATTGTATTGTAACGCAGGCAAATGCAGATTCTTACAGAATGATTAATTATTCCCAAATAGTGGAGATCAATATTAAAATCTAAACATAGGATAGCTCCTTAATAGAGTAACCACTTTCTCAGCATTAATATTTCATTGTAGTAGGAATGATAGGAATAAATAATATAAGACTAGAACATGTTAAAAGTATTGCTATAAATAGAATATCATTGTGTCCAAATTGATTACAGGCTGAAGTAAGGCTTTTCTCTTTTTTCTTTTATCTCATTAAGAATTTTCTTTTAAAGCTAAGTATGTCTGGATTCAACATCTGTTAGGTTTAAAATACTTGCTTGTTACGTTTCTGCTGCTACTCCCCATGTAGGGCCAGATATGTTGGGGAAGTTGTTGATCCCTGTTAATTTCGGGTCAGTTTAGTCTGGTATCCATTATCTTGGACAGAACCTGTGGAACGTGTCTTTGTGGAAAGGTTTTAAATTCTGAAAAAAAAAAAAAAAATTGCATAAAAGTGTAACATACTCTGCCATGAATAATGAAGATCTATTTCCCACATAGGCTATGCACAGCTTTTATTTCTTAATGTTCACTAAACCACTCGTGATCATTGTTTTTCTTTAGAGGATAAAGTAACATTTTGTGCAGTCATTTTGTTAAACCCAATTTCTTTCTGTGACGCTTTTATTTTAATTTTAAAAATTATCAGGAATGTTCCTTTTCCTAATCTTGATGTGGGAGTACTTTGACTTTTGGTCTTTAAGGCTTCTGAGAATAAATTGGAGAAACTGCCTGTAACAGATCTAGATTTATGTTGGCATTCTTGGTATTCTTGCTCCAGTAGTTCCAATTTGATAAAGGAAACAATATATGTAATAGAAATTCACAGTTTATTCAAATGAGTTTAAGCTTTAGCATTGTTATATTTGCCTTTCTCTCACCAATATATCAATGTGTGGCAATAGCATTATACTCAGAAAGCCCCCAGAAGGGACCAGCTCTGTGGATGGGGAATTATTCTCACGCTGGGGCTGTGGCTGCACACTCAGCCTCTGTTTGTGCACTGGTTTGAAAGGCAGGGAAAATCAACTTTGGTAGGACTGAGGAGCCCAGCAAAACCCACTGAATTAAAGAATTAGGTTTTATTGTATGGTAGTGGCCCTGGAGTGGGAAAGTAGTTTTTACCTACCTTAGTAGCTTTGCAGTAAATATTTCAAATGAGCCTCGTGAGATGTTTTAAAGAATTGTCTTGTTTATTTCACTGCTTTCAGGCTGAAATTGGTGTTTTGTAAGGGCTGTTTGTCAGCATTAGTATTAAAAGGGTGTTGAAATCTGGGCTGTAAAGTCTCTGTTTTGACTTTGCTGGGGTGAATCTCCCTTTCATGCTAGGGGCTGTTTGCCAGAACAAGGGCAGAGAACTTAAAAATGTTTCTAGGATCTGAGCCCTTCTCATCAAAGGTGGGACATATTTACTGAACCCTGCTTTTGAAAGAATAACGTGTTCCAATGTTTTTGAGTCTGATCTTGTACTTGCTAAATGTAGAATCTTGAATCTCTTTTGTGCCTTTCCAGAGGTAGTAATTATGAATTTTCTGAAGTTTCAAACAAAATTATCCAAATCCTTACTTTAAAATGTATGGAAAGTTCCCAGCTGGTTGCTTTTGTAAGCTCTTTGTGTGATTATCAGTGCAATAAAACCTGAAGGTATATGGAAATGCATAATTTTAATGATTATTTACATGCACAGTACTAATATTGAGCCCAAACATAATGAGGCTACTTCAGAGTTCCTGCTGTCTGGGATGTGTTCTTTGGTGTGAGCCAAGGCAAGGTTTTTATATGTTCTGATTAAACCTGCATTCCCAAGCACAAGTATGGTAGTTAGTCATGATTCTTAGTGATTTAGATTTATCCTGCTTGATATTAGAACTGTCCCTCGGGGCTACAAGCTTTTGATCTTTGTTCCCTCTTGGTAAAACAGGGTTATCCAAAGTGACTGGGTAATAGGGTTTCTCCTCTCCCTCCCTTCTACAACCTGTAAGAAACACTGATACCTATTAACCAGTGTACTTTGATACCTGCCCCAGAAGGTTCCAATATCCGAATCCTGTAAAGCAGAAATTTCTTTGCTCGCCTTCAGTTTTTGGTAGTGCAGCCTTGTTGTTTTGTGTGTGTGTGAAGTTTATTGTCACTAGCAGGCGTGGGGAGGTTATATTCCCTTGTCAGTACATCTTGACCCGCTGAGCCCATTTTGCTCATTAAAGTAGATTATGTCAGAGCCTTTAGTGACTGACTCACAAATATAATTTCTCCAGAAAGTAAAGAACCAAACCCAATTAATGTGCTCCCTTTATTACTGGGCAGTGGTTTAAAGTGTGATGCTTAGGAGTGTATATTGTTCCTGGGAAAAGGTATAAAATGTTCGATTGCAATTGTGCCTGATGTTATCAAGTTTCTGGAAATTGATATCTGGTACTGGCATTTAACCTACATCCACTCCGTCTGCTATCTATGGGATGGGTTAAAAAGAAAAAGTACTATTGATCTGGAGCTGGATTAAAGTTTGAAATCGGCAACAGCATGAGCACAAAAGGCTTTTTTATGATTTCTCAGCTTGCCATTGATCTACCAGTTTTATTGCATTCATTATTTATTAAAAGAATTTGCAAGCTAAACATAACGTTAAGCTAGTTTGCACACAGGGACTGCACTTAGGAAATTGAATGGAAATTGCATTAGAGATGAACATCTGTGCTATTTTTCCACTCGTGTGTTTATGGGTTTGTATAAAAGGTGTATTGGATTAACAGTTATAACCATTATAGCTTGCAGCAATATGTTAGAACCCTGAGCATTTAGTAGTTATTTAAGAAGGAGACTCTTTTTTTTCTTACACTAAAAAGTATGGTAATGCCAGGACAAACAGAGCTTTTATTGGATTATTCTTTATTAATGGGCTTTTTACAACTTATGTGTAAAACTTGAGGTGTCTTGCCATATTATGCATGTGCACTATTATCTATGCTACATAAAGCTCCATTAATATTGTCATTAATTGAAGGTTTCCAGTGACAGCATTAGTTAAGGATTTGGCATGCAGTCACTGAAGTATTGAAATGTATTTTATAGGAATGTAAGTATTGAAAAAAATCCTTAATACGTGTTCCTTCAGTTTTTCCCCAACAAGTCAAGTAGATTACTCCCCTCCTTGAGCTGGGTACCTTATGTGATGTATCATATCAGTGAATTGGGTGAAGTCTTAGATGTCATGAAATATTTTTCCATTTCAGTTAAATGGTTCAGTTTCCCTTAGCCCTGACTGTAGTTGTGTGTGACATACAAAGTGTGGGGTACATCCAGAGTTTTGAGGTCATCTCCTGTAATGATTTTAGAGTTTTTTCTTGATTGTTCTCCTTCTGTAAAACAGAGGTGAAAAATTACTTCAGGGGCTTTGGGTGAAAACTGTGTTTGTATAATCAAGATGTTACCTATTTATTTGGTCTAAAATTAAGTCCAGTCTGTTTATGACTAAATGTACTAAAATACATCATGTTGTGCATCAGCAGTGCACTTGCAGTTTTTCTATTCAGGACTCAACCTGATGCATCTCCCAGCTTGTAAGACTGGAGGGTTTCCTGTGCTCAGACACAGAAATGAGCTTCATGCCAGGAGGTTGTGCTGCCTCCTTTCAATGCCACCCCCACATCCTTTTTGTCTCTGCTAGGATTAAAGTATTTTGAGCAGAGGTAGCTCTGATTTTTCTTTGAAAGAATCTCAGGGCTGTTTTTCAGCAGCATTTTGCATTTTCTGTTCTTGGTCTTCCTCTCTCTTGTTCCCAGCCATGGGCTCCTGTGATCAGAGATTTCATATTCTGTCAGATAACACATTTCAGCTACCCTGTAAATTAAAGTAGGAGTTCTATTTAATACAGGATTTATGCAATTAAGATATACACATATTCATTGAAAAATGTTTACATACACACAAATTTATTTATGATGGATTTGAACTAAACTTCTGGATTTTTTTAAAGCTCTCTCAACCATGGAAATCAATATTGATTTTTGGAGGGGGAGACCTTAGAATTATCCAGAAATTTAGTTCAAATTGCATTTGCTATGGGTATGAACTAAAATTGCTAAATAAACTTACAGGGCTGTGTGGACTGTCTAGGTGTCCTTCACGTCTTTAGGGGATTTTTTTTAATGCTGGTCATAGCCATGTAAATGAGTAACATTTTCAGCATGTAATTCCATTTTGTCCAGAACTTTTAGCCTGGGATGTTCTCATGGCATTTTAAATCAGCAAAGCACCAAGACTTTTTTTTTTCCTTGCTGGTTTCAAACCTGAATGGAGAGTGGAATTAGAATATTTTTGTTTTCAGAAGTTCATCAGAGTTACTTTTCACTGTGTCTACAGTTCCAAATCTGACATATTTTGCAGAATCAAAGAATTGCTGAGGTTAGCAGGGTTCTCTCAAGGTCATCTTCGTGCATTTTGGGATGATGGCTATCCTTCTCTCTGATCTGGAGTGATGTGGACTGAATGGATGGATGGATGGACCAGGGATGGGGAATGGGCTGGATGGATGAACCAGGGATGGGGAATGGGCTGGATGGGTGGACCAGGGATGGGGAATGGGCTGGATGGGTGGACCAGGGATGGGGAATGGGCTGGATGGGTGGACCAGGGATGGGGAATGGGCTGGATGGATGGACAGGGATGGGGAATGGGCTGGATGGATGAACCAGGGATGGGGAATGGGCTGGATGGGTGGACCAGGGATGGGGAATGGGCTGGATGGGTGGACCAGGGATGGGGAATGGACTGGATGGGTGGAACAGGGATGAGGAATGGGCTGGATGGGTGGACCAGGGATGGGGAATGGGCTGGATGGATGGACAGGGATGGGGAATGGGCTGGATGGATGAACCAGGGATGGGGAATGGGCTGGATGGGTGGACCAGGGATGGGGAATGGGCTGGATGGATGGACAGGGATGGGGAATGGGCTGGATGGGTGGACCAGGGATGGGGAATGTGCTGGATGGTTGGTTGTGCTCAGAGCTGCAGTCAGCTGCTGGACACTGGGTGGTGCCCAGTGGGGTCCAGGGGATTGGCACTGGTGCAGTTTAACCCTGGTGTCAGTGACAGGAGGATGGAGCCCCTGGGGACTGTGACAGTGGGGTGGACAGCAGCAGCCCAGGCTGGTAGGATGGATCCAGAGGGGACAGGTGGGACTGGGCAAACCTCCTGCAGCTGGAGAAGGCCAAGTTCAGGGTGCTGGCTGCCCCTGAAGTGCCCAGGGCCAGGTTGGACAGGGCTTGGAGCACCCTGGGCTAGTGGAAGGTGTCCCTGCCCATGGCTGGGGTGGGATGAGCTTTGAGTTCCCTTCCAACCCAAACTATTCTGGGATTCTGTGGTCTAGACCAGTTCCTCTGTCTCAAGGGGTCAGCTGGAGTTGTTTGTCCTAAGCTGTCTCCAGTTAGATTTTTAGTATTTAGGAAGGTTTTAGTGGGATGGCTGGATTCCTGGGAGCTGGGAGTGGATGTCACAGGCAGCCACTGCTGGGGTCAGTGTCCTGCTGGGGAGTCACTCAGGCAGGGCAGTGCAGACTCTGCTGGTGTGTTTGTCCTTCCTGGGAATCATCTTGTGCCATCTCCATCTCACAAATCATCTCCTGAAATCCTGTGAGTGTGCTGAGGAGCTGACTTGTCCTATTCCCCACCACCCCTAGAGAAGAATATTTGTATATTTGTAATTATAAAAAATACAAGTGGCTGTAAAGAAAGCTCCTGGCACAGAGGTTGTGCCAGTAGGGGGATTTAGTTACTTGTATGTTACAGTAACTTAAGAGTTGCTAATTAAGAAGATAAAGCTAGTTGAAAGAAAAAAAAATATTTTGAGTTTCACTTAGAACCTCTAATCAGCATGTTTCAGATATTATGCATTATGCTTTTTCTTACATGTGTAGTGGTTGTTTTTGCCTAGTGCAAGTTTTACATGCTAGCTAATAGACTGTTTTGATAACAGTTAATCAGAGGATGTCCTGTGTCTGTGAAATGTTATCCCTGTTGTTTTCTGTAAGGCTGATGAAGGCATCTCTCTTCAGGGCTGCAGGTGTCTGCAGCTGCCTCCTCTCCTCCTCGTACTTTTAAATGTTGTGTGCTGAAGGAGGGCAATTTTCTAAAGAGCTGCTGAGATAATACTGAAAAATAGAAGCAGGAAAAATGTCAAGTCTTTCCAGTGAGACTTAAAATACATGTCTAAACAAGAAAAGCTGAAGCCCTTCCCCCAAACACACAAAAACTCCCAAAACCAACAATAAAAAAGCCAGAGCAGAGCAAGGTGGTAAAATGCTGGCAGTTAGACAAGAGCAGAATATGGATACTGAAACAGGACCCAGGGTAATGAACTCAGTGTTCTGTTCCCTCTGTTGTGTGAGCTTGTTACTGAAAGATGTATTTGTAGGTTTGGGGAGTCTTTTGGCTCATAAGGCTTTAATTGTTGGGGTTTTTTTATGTGGCAGTTTATGTATCTGATAGGTGACTTAAAAACAAGCATCCTGCCATTACAAAATTGTTTTTGTGTTGTCCCAGGCTGATTTTGCAGAGAGCTCAGTACAGGCTGTCTGCACCTTTTGCTCCTGTGCTAGAGTAGTTTGGATTATGGCATTAGACTTTAAGAACTTGTGTGCACTGAGTGAAGGTCAGAGTGACAGATTAACATTGGTATATTCTGATCTGGATAAAACTCTTCATGAGAACTTTTGTTACTCATTCATGTGAAGTTTCTGATAGTATAAATGCTGTATTTTTGTTGTTTTTTTGAAACTTAGCTATTCACAAGAAGTTCAGTGCCTGTCAGGGATGAGCTGCTCAGTCTCTCATGTAAACCAGCTATAAAGGAGTTTATTCTACCAGGACTGCATTTCATTTCATTAGTGTGTTGTATTAGGGTCTGAATGTGCCTCTTCTGTGCTCATTCCCCCCATCATTGGCTCTCACAGAATTTCTCTTTGACATCTTCAGGTTCTTGTGGCCACACAACTTCATCTTTCCTCCTCATCTAGATTGACCTGTCATTCACAAAAACAGCACAATAATTCAGTACACAAACAGCAGACACCACTTGCAGGTTTCATCTGCTGTGTCGCTCACTGAGTTGTCCTTAAAACTTTAAAAGTATCTTTTAAACTCAAAAAAATTGAAGATTTTCTTGACCGTGTTTTGATATTGGTGTTTATTTAAGGGTTTCTGATGCTGCTGTTCACTCTTTTCCTTTTATTTAGAAGCTCTTTTTAGCATCTTAGTACATGAAGTGGTTTATCTGATGATGTCAGATTGTTTCCAGAATAATCCCCTGTAGTGTCTAGTGCTGTGAGAATTTGAGGAAAAGTAAACAAGTTTGCAGACAGTAGGTGGGTAAAGACTATTTTTGTTGAAGTGTTTAGGTTGATTTCTTAGTTTGGTTGTATGACTGTGGGCAAATTTTGAAAGTTCCTTTTTTGCAGTTGGTTTTTCATAATGTCCTGACCCAAGCAGTGCTTTCTGTGCAAGGCTGCAGAGGAGACTGAATGAGCATGAAGGTTTGGATCTCTCATGAAGGAGGAGATTGCTTTGCTTTGTCTTACTGACTCATTGCAGGTGAAATTCCACAATGGAACCATTGTAGAACCAGAGTCTTCCAGCTGATTTCAGTGATGTTTGGATCACTAGCATAGAAAGCATCCAAACCTCAGTGCATAGCCAAGAATTAATCTGTAAGTGACTTAGGGCCACATCAGGAAACATTTCATGCACATTTGGAAGCAGAATAATGAAACAATCCTTGGGACATCAGTTGTAACCCCTGGGTATTTAGCAAATCTCATATTTGGATGGATTTTTGTATAGGAAATAACCATAGAGAGAGTGCATATTGGAACCCCAAACCTTTTCAGTAAAGATCTGTGTATCTGTGTATCTTTCATCATTTTTGTGATGAAAGGCACTCCATGGGCCAGGAGTAGTGAGAGTCAATAGATGTTCATTTGCATTGCCTGGTACACACTTGTCAAGAATCAGGGATTACAGGGTGAACAGGAATATTCACTTTTTGCATTGAGGGAAGTGTTTACCAGTGGTGATAAATACAAACATTTTAGTGTAGGGAGCACTGTAAACTTGTTGCTGTGCATATATTGTACACTGCTGATATTCAGAAGTCCTTACTTGGAGCATAATCATATTTAATGTGTTTGAGACTATCGTGATTATTTTAATTAAGGAGTGGATTTTAATATTCTAAGTGTAAGGAATAGTGAAAAATAATTCTATTTACCTTAACAGTTTAAAAAGTAGTAAACTGATAATTATTCTGTATTTAATTAGCACATACATTTCATAAAGGTGATGGCATCGTAGGTAGCATCTCTTAAATAAATCAAGCCAAATCTTGATTTATTCTTGCAGAATTCAGAAAAGTCTGAAAACATGATGAAGGGCAAACCACCCAGCCCCTGTATTTGTGCCTGAGTGGTGGTTGGTGATGAGCAATTCACACATTCACCTGGCTTTTCTGGGAAATCCTCTGCACTCTCTGAAGGGGAATGGCCATTGCTGGGCTATTTCTGACTCTGGTTTTGGTGGAAAATTTGGCCTTGTGTGTCATTTAGACTTTGTGACACGTGTAGCCTCCCAGGGCCTAATGACTTGTCTGCAGATGGGCTGTTATTTATTACAGTCATGTAGAATAAAATTGATTGTCTTCTAAAATTAATTTTTCATTTGCCTCCAGCTCTGCTTTAATAGAGGACACACAGTTGCCTGTTTGCAGAAATACTGTTTAATCACATTAATATCTCAGCCCCCCAGGCTGGTGAAGATAATTGTACAAACGAACAGCAAAATCTGTATCTTTAACTTCTTTTTATGATTAAATTATGCAAATGACTTATCTCCTGCCCTTCCAAGCACTAATCATCTAATTAGGAATGATGTGTTAAAGGGATGGTTTTGAATCAGGAGAAGGGGAGAATGGAGGAAGCAGAAAATGGGACCTGACAATGAAACTGCTGAAAGTACTATAGCAGTACAAGATAAATTTGTGTATGTGTTCAAAAAGCAATAATAAAGGCTTGCTATGCTATTTCTGGTCCTGTTTTTAGTGCTGTTTTTCATAAGAGGATAATTCTTCTGTCTGATCTTCGCCCATAATTTTCTATATTAACTTTAAAATCTATATTATTGTTGTTATTATTAACTTAGTAGTTTCTCTTCCAGTCCTCATAAACAAAGAGTGCAAATGTCTCTGCATTTGGCTTTAGTAGTAGAATGGTTTGGAAGACAGAATATATTTATTTGTCATTTGTTTTTTATCAAAGTGCTTGGTAGATGTCCCTGTTAAATACTGGTTAAAGAAACTCACAGCTTTGCATTTTAATATAAAAATGCAAATGTCCAAGTAAAGGGGGTGCTCATCTCTTCAATATCCCTGTGCCTAGTTTGTGGAGTTTCCCTTTGAGTGAAAACCTTTAAATTTAGGTACTTAAGTGATCATAAATTTATATTTTAAGCATATTTATATGAAGTAATCATGCCTTGACCTCTCCAAGAACTAACAGCCCAGTTAGCTGTATTTTTTTTTTTTCCTATTCCATAAGGAAATTCTGTTTTTTGTAAATCAGACTTTGTAAGCAGATCTTGCTGCTTGAGGCACATTCCCACATTGGGCCCAAACTGTCTGTGTTAAAGGTACAACAAACCAGCTCTTACCAGGTGATAGCCCTGAGAGCTTGGTGATGTATTTGTTCTTGTTTTCCCTTTACTCAGTTATTGCTGTATTTTCTATACATGATTAAAGGGCAGCTAACCAATAAAACAAGAATATTCTAGAGACTGACTGAAATGTCAGGTATTCCTCTATGAGAATGTATTAATTACCTTATAAATGTGTGCAAGTAATCATGCATGAGAGTAAATGGATTCACAGGATGCTTTTTTTAGATAACCAGTACCTTCCACACTCCCTAAGACATCTTCCACATCTGCCTCATTCTTTAAGGAACCTGAATTTCCCTGCCTGTGTGTCAGGCTTGTGCCTCTGTGTCTGTCAGACACAGGTTTACTGATACAATCTGAGGAGTTTAACTTCCCCAGCAAGGTGTGAAACACTTTTACAAAGGTAGATATCCCCCAAGAGAAGCCAAAAGCAAAATGTCAAAATAATCTTTGTTAGTGCTTAGGTGTGTGTCACAGGGATTTAGGAAGAATGAAAAACCTCACACAAATGAGTTTTAAAAAACTAAATTGCTGACTGGGGCGGATAATCTGGCTTTTCTGTGTTGTTTTTGAATGGTTTAGCATAAAGGATGCAAGTTCTGACACTGCTTTCATTTGTCTGACACAGACTTAAATTGCTGGTGGAATGTTTTCATAAACACTTCATGGATGGGAGGCTGCATTTCTTTCTGTACCTTCCAGCAATAGGATTGAATTAAATCAGTTCACATCTATCTTTTTGTGTATTTCCATCATTATCCCCTCAAATTCTTCTCAAAAGGAAGGTTGAGACCACCTTGTTGAAGAGGGCTTGCACCAGGTCTTTGTGTAACTAATTTCAGTACACAAGGTCTAAATGTTTTGGCAGAATTATAGGACACTCAAAAAAAACTTGGGAATTTTTGTGTTAAAAGTTCTGGGATCCATCAGGGATTTAAATTGCAGTGGGGATTTGCAGCAGAACTGTTCTTTGGGCAGGAATTCTATGATAATTAAGGAGCAAACAATCCTAGACTACTTTCTTCTGTTTCTTTTAGATTGGCTGGATGCAGATACCACAAGAAGAGATAAAAATAGAGGCTTTGTGCCTAGGCTGATAGTGTGTGATAAGTCAATGGGGAGGGTGCTGGACAGCATCCAGCTGCCATTCTTTGTGTGGCTGTTTCCTAAGCCTGATGGCTTTTGGCAGAGGTGTTTCAGGACAGTGGTACTGAGCTCAGGGTTTCTGAGATGGACACCTGCTGAGAGACCATTTGTAGATGGTTTTAGCATCAACAAGGAATTTAAAAACTCTTAGAATCTGCATTCTCAACTCTCAGGCAGAGGCAGATTGGAAGAAGGTAATCTGCAGTAAGGACTTGGATATCTTTTTCTTTCCTGTGTCTGCACATGCTCAGGGCTTTATCTTACCCAGCTGCTCATTCAGATGTTTTTCTTATCTCTCCACTGGGCAGTTTGCACTGAGTAATGATTTGTGACAACAGATGGTAGATAGTGAGTTGTTTTATGAATTAAGTTGGTCTTGCAAGAAGTTGAACAGGAAAGAATTCTTCAAAGACTTACCCATTAATAGGTGCAGTGCATTTTTCTTGGTGTTCAGAAAGTGTTAAATAACTTTACTCCCATCAGTTCTTCCTCTTGGTGGTTGGAGTGACCAATTCTCTGTGCTGATATAAATGTTGGATGCTAAAATACCCAGCAGCCTTTCTTTACATGGTCAAATTGTGAAGTCTTTTAAATGTGAGAGGATTCAAGCCAATCTTGACCTCTCTTGATTACTGCCCATGCAGGGCATGGTGAGAGAAGTGCAGATGAGTGTTTCAATTACTCTCACACCTTACTGGCTTGTACTTTGTGAAGGATTCTACCCAAGTAAAGCAGGAAATTAATACCTGCTACTTTTTCCCTTATTTTTTGATTTTTCTTTCTCTTACAATCATTCAAGACAAAGGCTATTTAAATATTAATCAAGTTACATATGAAATTAAAATAATTTTTGCACAGAACACTAAATTGTAATGCACTTCCTCTAGCATGATCTCACAGCAAATCCTGTATCAGTGGTAAGGTCTAGGCCAGCTGTGACATTTAAGAACAGTGAGAGCTCTTACAGAGGAGTGGTCATAGTTATTGATTTGTCTGCTAATTTCAACCTAATTTAGTCTAGAAATCCAAATGAATTCCTTTCTGTGGTCTTATTGTGGGTTGGGGTAATTGAATATTTTTGAAGAAACACATAATCCTGTCATTGGGCTGAGGTTTTGGCAAATATTGATAAATAGTAGAGCATTTAAATATTCAAGGATCCAGATGTCAGTGTACATTATATGTTGCATGATTTCTGGAATTATGGGTGATATGGAATGAAACTCTGTTGGCCAAGTTTCCTTGATTTCTTAAGAAATTATGTGAAGATCTTTCTTCACCCATATGGTTGAAACTCCAGTTTGTGAACAGAAAATGATGGTCTCTGCTTTCCATGGCTGTAGGGTGCCCACTGCTTCATCTCCTTTTCAGAGCATGAAATGACACCCTGAGCATATTTGTGTGGTCAGTTTAATATATTCCCATAGCTCTGCTGTTTCTTAAAAGTTATAATCTTTGATCTTGGTTTTGCAGAAATTGCTGAACTTGAACATTTGATGACTCACAAGCTTTGGAGAGGTCAGCTTTCTCCATGGAGCTGTGATTAGCTGTCATGACTCAGTGCTGTTCAAGCTGGGATATGCAATGGTTTTCAAATTGCAGCTGTATGAAAGTGTTGTGGGAAAGTCTGTGGAAAAAACAGTGGAAATGCAGGGAGGATGCACATCCCCCTTTAAACTGGAGGCTGTACATAGGTTACCCTTGGATTGTGCATTCTGCAGAATTACCTCTCTTGATCATGTTCTGTGTGTTTTAAGAGGCAGGAGAAATAAGCAGTTCTTAAAATAATTAGTGATGCATAAGAAGGTGAAGTTGGGATTTCAGGGCTGTACTGACACTTGGGTAAATTCTTCTCCAGGAATTGTTCTGGTTTCTGCAGTCTCTGGTTTGACAAATCCTTGTTGCCAGCTATTTGTCATGGAAAGCAGTCTGGGGAAGGGTTAATCTCCTGTTTTTCAGGTGGAATCTTGGGCCATTTTTTAGTTGGTATGCTTCTGCATATGCAGCAGATATTTAGTATTGTTATTAATATCTCAGGAGGTAAACGTCTGATTTTGTCAATGGACAGAGCAATAGTTTGAGGGTAATGAGGGTGCCTATGTATTTCTCTTTACTTGGCTGCTAAGCTTCAACAAATGGGGTGAAATAGGAACAGGGCACATCAATTCTGGATCCTCTCAAACACAAACAGATTGCCTCAGGGCTCTTGATGTAGTCACTTTGACTCAGAAAACACTAAGATGTGTCACAACTGGATCTTGTCTCTGAACATTTGAGATCAGACTCGTGTCTGTGTCTCTAAACCTGAACAGGCAGCCTGTAATTTGTAAAATCATCTGAGTAGTTAGCAAGGAGCAGCATGATTCCTAACTAGGCATTGCTGGAAATTGTTTGGCAAGGTCTGTGGGGCAGCCAGAAAACACTGATTCTGTAGATTCAAGGGACACTTTAATCTTGGAAACTATTGGGGAAAAAGCGAAGGAATGAGAGCAAAGGTATCCAGGAATGTTGATCAGGAGATTTTTTTTTTTTTTTTAACACTGAAAAAATCTTATTTAATGATGTAATGTATTCACCTTGGGTAAGCAATTAAAATTAATTAAACAAAACAAACCAAACAATCACTCTGTGTGTGAATGCATAATATGAAAGACCTGTAATGATCTAGAAAAGTAAGGTGTGTATTCAATAATGCAGTTGTCTTGGGCTGGAAGATTGCTCAGATCCCACTTGAGATGTGGAAAATGGATTTTTAGGAATGGAATAATATTTTTTTTTGTATGGCAAAATTTATTTCTTCTGATTCTAATTTCTTCAAAATAAATTTATTCTAACTTATTTTCCTGAAGATAGTTGGAGAGGGTAAGTCATGAGTATATGTAATATGAAAAAACACATTCTAAAACTCCTTTGAGTGCAGCAGCTGCCCCAGAAGACTCTGGGAATCATTTCTGCAGGCTGGACAGCCTCAGGTTGTTCCACAGCTGGTCAGGAAGGAGCAGGTTCCATTCCTGGTTGGAGCCCTGGGACACAGGTCTGTGCCTGGCAGGAGGAATTGGTTTTCTCTGAATCCATCTCTCTTGATGCTGTGGATTTGCAGAACCCAAATTGCATCTGATTCTGGAAATCAAAGCATTTTTAACAGAAATTTAATTCCCAGAAATGTGTTATGCCCAGACAAAATGTTGTGGTATGGATTGTTGCATGAGAAGTTATTTTTAATTTTATTTTTCTATACATGTACCCTATTTATACTGCATATGTGTAAATCATAAACTAAATTTTCCAAAAGAATGTTTGTTAATCATAACTAAATTTTATTTGCATTTCTGTGGCACTTAGAGTTGTGGTAATTTCAGGAATTCCCCTGGTGTTAACTCTCCCTGGGCACTGGATGTTAAACTGCTGCAGTAGTTTATAAACCTCAGATCCTGATTTTCAGGTAATTGACCAAAAGCATGAAGAGCAGCTGTATCCCCAGGGCCCCCTGAAATCCTCTTGGTGACTGGGGCAGGATGAGCATTTCAGTGGCTGCTCTGGAGAACTTCAGCCAGAGTCACTCAAGGTCAGAGCAAAGCTGGACACATCAGAGAAACAAAATCTAGAGAGGCAACTCTTCCCCATAGCTGAAAATACAGCAGTGTAGAACTCACAGCTCTACAGAACTCTGCAATAGTAACTCTGTTTTATTGTGGGATGAAGGTGAAAAATACTTTCCAGATTTCCCCTTTTATGCTTTCATCTTAACAGCAGCCTTAAATTTTTCTATAGGAGAGAGTATTTTTTTATCTCTTTATTCTCCTAGTATCAACACTCTAGAGCTGGGCGTTGCTTCTTTTTCAATCCTTGTTACATTTAAGAATCAAAGTGTGAAGTATAACATTGATAAATTCAGTTTCTGGATCTTTGCATATACATGTCTGAAAAGATAAATTAATTTAAAGGACAAACTCAATAGGAATTAAGGTTAAAAAATCCAAGCAAGTTGTGCTTATCACATCTGTAGTTACATAAAAATAGGGCTTTACTTCATGATATTGAAGCAACAAATTACTGATTTATTCCTATAACAGGCAGATTATCTTTCTCAGTATTTTCTGATTGTATCATTTCATAGTTCTGTGAATATCCCATATAATTTGCACTTTGCAGATAATGTAGACTTCTGAAGATGTTCACCATGGAATTTGTATTTTGTTTCTGTGGTAAGAAGCAGAGAAATAGGGAACAGCCCCCTCATCATTTATGTATCATGTCCCAGCATCTCGGAGCCTTGGGCTATTATTTCAAAATCCAATATATTCAAACTTTGGCCTCAGAGAGCAGTAGGATCAGTACACAAGAACAATAGAGTGATAAATATAGATTTTTCATTAAGGAAAAGACTATATCCTGTCATTTTTGAATCAGTGCTGGAAGGAGGATCTGAGAATTCATAGCCTCCTATAGGCTTGGCATTGTTTTTGTTCCAAAAAAGGGCTTTTCCAGCCTTTCCACATCTCTGCCACTCAGAAATAAAATTTTAATATATGCTAAAGGAGGGCTCCACTAGCACCCTGGCAGTAATTTAATGCCAGTCAGTTTTGAGCTGTGCATGGTGGGGTTGGATTTGCAGGGTCTTGGCTTGGGCTGAGCTGGGCTCTCCTCCCTGCACCAGAAATTTGCTGTTTCAGTCAGATTACACACGGGTGGCTCCTTGGAGCACAGAAACCCCAGATTTCCAGGGCAGAGCAGGGCTCCTGGATGGGTGGCATATGCTTTTAGGATGGGTGTCCATATGTACGTGGAAGCACACCACCCCCACCCAGGAGGGGGATCTGCTTCACTTCTAGAAATTGCTGAACTCCTCAGAGCTGTTGACACATGTTATATTCTGGGAGACTTTCCCATTCTAGGAATGCTTTTTTTTTTTCTTTTTGTTCAGGCAGATTTTTCGCTCAATTTCCGTAAATAGAGCAGCTGTGATAGTGTACAAACAGTCAGAATTTATGCTGGAAAGTAATTCTTGTGCTGTTTGTTTCATTCTCAAGGAAACAATTTATGTTCTTGTTTTGAACCCAAAAGTCTGATGCTTGTTACTGCAGAATGCACCAAACAGTGAAAAGTTTTGGTTTGTGCAGTAAATTTAAGAAACCTGTGATTTTTTTTTTGTTTTTTTTTTTTTTTTTTTGCTGGGTTCAGATGCTACAAAAGGATGTTTGACCTCATCTGTCAATATGTGTGTACCACTTAACCACACATAGTTCAGATTTGAATGTAAACAACAATGCTGGGGAGGGCTTGGGATGGACTTTGTGCATATGTGCTGATTATATATTGCTGTTGTACCTTGTGGAAGTTAACAGAGGAGACCTGTGTTTGATTTGGTGGGAGGGAGGGTGGAGGTGGAATGATAAATTATGGCCTTGCTTTCCAAGTCCTGACAGAGAGATGCTTTATTCTGTATTGTTATCAATGAGAAAATAAAATTACAAAAATAATATTATTTCAAAAGTTCTTTGCTTGCTTTTAGCTGACAGGTCTCAAAGTGGATATAGCTTTTTCCACCTGCAATCAAATGCAATAAACCATCTTCACTGCAGAAGTCAAATTCCTGGAAAAAAAGAAGTTGGAAGCTCACACTTACACCATAAAACCTTGTTTATTGCACCCATCAGTCTTGGAAGATGTGCCCCACAATGGGGTTTGGTAAAGCCATTACAAGGTGCCATATGAGTTCCATTTGCCTACAGTAAATAGAATGTCAGAAGTGTCAGGGGGAAATAAATATCGGGCTGGTTAAAAGGGAGCAGAGATGGCTCAAAGCATCATTGAGAGGATTGATTTATCTGGCATGCTGTAATGACTGCAGATGTGGATCTGTTATTCTAGATGAGCAATGAATTTGATGAGCTGATAACACAGGGCCAGAGAGGCCTGGTTTTAATTACTGATGAGGAATTTATTTGTGAAGCACTGTGATTTACTGAGGGTTTGTTCTGTTATTGACAGGTGACCTTGGGGCTTTTCTCTTTTGATGAATAAAAAAAGCGGCATTTTTTAAAGGAAAACTGTTTTATCAGTGCTGTGAATACAGCGAGGTCATTTTAGATAGAGTATTGTCTTTCAAACCATCTTTATATATAATTATTTTTTGCAGCAGTTGTTAATTGCCTCTCTCATTGAGATTGTTGTGTATGCTACACTTGCTACTTGAGAGACACTAATTCTGGTGCAGATTGGGGGTAGCAAGAATATGTTGAGCAGAACTTTGTGGTAGAGATCTTAAAGCAAATAACAAAAAGTCAAATTAACCAAGTGTGTTTTACTGGGTTGTTCAGCTCTTCAGCTGCATATCATATCCTGCATGAATTTTGCTGTTTTGATTTTTTCCTTACAGACCATCAAGGGGGAAAAAATACAGGGAATCAAAAGGCTTTTTGTTTATCTGTCTGCTTTAGCTTGGTTTTTTTCAGTAAACATATTGTTTTAGTTATTTTAAGCAGCAGTTTTTTGGTGTTGTGTCGATCAGGATGCATTCTTTTTCTTAGGCAGAAAGTTATGGATATACCTGGGTTTTTTTATACACTTATTTTACTTCATTTTGTCCTACAGCCTATAGTTTTCTTTTTGATCTCTACATACAATGGGAGTTTTAGTTTTGACTTCTGTGCTGCACTTGCAAATTAGCATCAGAATAAATCAGAGTGGTTTCTGTCTGAACTGTGTGCAGATACTGTAGATGTTTTCCAGTTTGTAGGTGCTGTTTGCTCTTAATTGTTTTGTTTTGTTTTTTTTTAAACACAATAGGAATTCATTTGCACTCAGCATTTTGTAGATGACATCTTGATGAAGGTACCTGTGATTTTGGACATGGAGGGAGGGTGAGAAGAATTAGGAAGAAGTTCCTTTATTTTTTACATGGAGAAATAACTTCTGGAGATACTAGAGAACAGAAAGGAACAAAAATCACTTGATGAAATGCAGAATGGCAAAACCCAAACCAAACTGCCCAAAACCCCCTTTGAAGTAAATACCTCCCCTTTCCCCCTGCCCTGTAGTGCAGCTTTATTCCCTTGCTTTTTCTGTGGGATTTTCCATGGAAAAGGAGCAGTTAGCTAATCATGAATAACATGTATCTTATTATAAACACTCACTGTTTAGCTCTAGGGATAGTATTTCAATTAAGTGCATCTGACAATTTTAGATCTGCTCATGACTTAAATATCACAATTAAGCAAACTGCAGTTAATAAGAGTATAAAGCAATGTTCTGTTTTACAGATTTACTGGTTTTATTTTTTTTTTTAAACCATTGTGTTTTTTAAGCCAGTTAAGTACAGTTCACTCATAAAGATGAATATTTTAAGTAGCAACAGCAAAAATCTGTCTCCACCTTTTTCATGGAACTCAGTTCAGAATATGATTTGGGATTTCCCTGATACTAATAAAGTGAAGAGAGATCTCTTCCATGAGTTTCCAGCAAAGGTTTGGGTACTTCTGTGCAGTAATTGCCAACTCAAATTTTGGTCTGGTGGGCGACCTGCAGCTGCTGAGGTTGGTTGATTTTTGTCATGGATTACAGCAGGAGATGGCTGCAGGCCACAATTTTAAGGCAGTTGCAGTGCTATTTATAAAATTTGGGTTTAAAAAAAATCACTTCTTACATAGCATCTTAACATGCACAGTAAATATAACAGAATTAACAGACTTGAAAATTTTTAGAGCTTCTGTGGGACTGGGCTGAACTTGGAAACAATGCTCCAGAAGACACATTCCTTATTGCTGCTTTCCCCAGTGCCAATCTGTGTTTTGTGGCACTGTAAGTAGCAAGGATGGAAGGGACAAATAAGCTGTTGTATAGAAACTCTGCTTGTTTGGAACAGGGTTTACTTTTTTTTCCTCCCTCATGGATAATTAATGTAGTTCTTATTTTAAGGTTGCAGTCTGCTGCTGAATTGCTTTTTGCTCTTGTAGGAAGGTTCTGTAATAGTTGCGTGCATGAAAATAATTTCTTGTACAAAGTTTGCATTATAAATTAGCTGTGATTTTTTTTTTTTTTTCCCCAATTTCATGCCCTTCTGTGAAAGCCATTTTACTCTGTGTATGCTGTGATTCCAAGCTGTTGGTGTGAGGGAATTGGTGCCTTCACTCCCCTTTCATCCCTGCGTGGCCACTTAGTGATTAGTGTTTAATGCCTCCAGCTTCATTGTCTGGATTTACTGATGCTGTCAGGAAGAGTGAAACTTGTGAATTCCAGCCCACTACAGGGAGCTGTCTGTGCAAGAGGAAAGTGCAGCCTTGGGTATGACCTGGAGTGCTGGTTAAGGAGTGCAAGTTTTAATTTCTGTGTGTGCTGCTGTGATGGCCCCACGCTGCTGCTACCTGTGCTGGGCTCCAGCCAGGGGCTCTGTACCTGTGCCTGTGTGTCTGGAGCTGTAGGGACAGAGAGGTGTCACCTGTGGAGTGCTCACTTTCTGGGGTGTGCAGCAGAACCCAAATTGACCTGCTAGGATTGCCTCTGCTGTCAGTGCATGGCAATGTGCAGCATGCAGCAGATGCAGCAGAGGGCCTGTGAGGCAGAGGAGCAGTAATTTGGAATATGAATGTCTGTGTGGCAGTACCTTACTTCAGGACAGTCTGGAAATAGACAGCAGACTCTATTACTAATTACTATTTTTTTTAAACATTTTGTTAACTGTTTGATTTGAGCATTTATAACATTGTATTTTGTTAGATGATTTTTCAATCATTTTATGCAGTCACATACATGTGTATATATATAAATCCCTCCTATAAGCAGTCTAGAGCTGTGAAAGGTTTTGCACTTTTTGGATGTTTAGCTCACAAACAGCAAGGTTTTGCCTGGAGCAAGGTGGATCATGGAGCTGTGTGTGCCTCAGCATGTGCATGCAGTGAGTTCCTGCATCTGTGCTCATCAGTGCAGGAGCCTCAGAACAGGAATTAAGATGTGTCAGGTGTGTTAAGCTGCAGATGTTTAAAGGTGTGTGACTGTTGCTGCCTGGCAGGTTGCATGGTGCTGCTGAAATATAAACACTCACTCTGTTCCAGGGTGAGTTATTCCTGGCCATCCCTTCATCCTGTGGGACAGAACACTATTTCAGTTTAACAGTTCTCAGCAGCTGTATGAAAACTGTGAAGCTGGAAGCAAATGATATTTTCTCCTGGTGAGAGTTAAGGCAGTTGGAATGAAAAGTACTGATGCAGCTTAATTGAGATAGCAAATGATGTCCTACAGAGCAGGGTGGCACAAAGGTGAAAAGTCCACATCTAAATAAATGTCAGGGAAAGGATTAAGTGTTCATTTGAAGATGTGTACAGCAGTACTTGCTTTAAAGAGTCGTAATTAATCTTGCAGTGTGAACTTTTTGACCATGTGGCAGTGTAATAAGGCACAAGCAGTTTAATTCAGTGTGTGCCAGTGCTGCAGAGTGAGCAGCTGAGCTGTTCAGTCCTGCAAAGCTGGTTCTGCACTGGCTCTGAATTTACTGGTGTCTTATCAAATCCACATTGTGCAGAGCAGAGCAAGTATGGCTCATGTCTGTGGAGTTCTCCTCATTCAGGAAAACTTGTCTGTTCTGTTTCTGTCAAGGATTTTGGTGATTTCTGTGAGTGTGTAACTGGAAAAGGAGCAGGAATGCTGCTTGCTTTCCAGCAGTTCCTGATGTCCTGTTGTGTTTTAGTGCTCTGTAGGAAGCTGTTTGGTAGAAATTCCTGAATATTTTTATTTGCACAGTTAATAAAATTAGATTCTACACTCAGGCTGGAGCTCCTTTCTTGTTCCTGTTGAAGGTATTTTCTTGCAGTCCTGCTCACGCTCTCCCCTTGCATGGGACCTCTGTTTTTAAATATTACACAGCCCTGTAGCTTCCACAGAGGTGCAGACCTGCAGCTGGTGCTTTTTCTTGGTGTTTGTATTGATAATTAATGTCATTAGAAGCTGTGTGAGATCACTTACTGCTTCCAGTGTCTCTAAAATAAAAAAAAAAAAAGCCATGCCTTGGTGGCTGTAACTTAGCAGTGGGGGGATATAAATGAACATTCTGGAAGGTGCTGGGTGCCTGTGCTTTTGCAATTCTGCTCTGGCATTTCTCCCTGCAAAGTTTGTATTTATAGATTTCTGTAAATTTGTCAGGTGAAAATGAATTATAATTGTATTAGGATTTATTTATCAGGCTGTTTTATCAAGTGTACCTCCAACAAGGTATAGTATAATGTGTTCATTTACATAATTTGGAAGTGAATAGTAAAACATGCAGCTTTGCAGAGTTCATCTTCAAACTCAGATTATTGGCATCACCAATAACAGCTCAGATGGGATAAAGCAGCTCTGTTTATAGACACTCTCACACTCAACATAATCTCATGTTCCAAGTTTTTTGTCACTACATGAAAAGTAATCTTTGGCTTCTATCATTACTTTGAATTACTTTTAAAGTAATTTTTTTTTGGTGTTGTAATGAAATAAATACTAGTTGATTAGTTAGTCTTTGTCTTTTCTTAGGAGAGGAAAAAAAGTCCAAATTTCAGGAGCAGTTTTGATACTTTGCTGGAAAAGCAAACACAGAAATCCATTCCTTTGCTTTCTGAGCCTGTGGTGTTAATGTTTCAGCAGATACTGGGTATTTGTGGAAATATCTGTAAGTCTTGAAGGTTTCACAACTTCCATCACAAAACCGTGTTACTATGGAAAAGTGGCGTTCACTCTTTTGACAAGTGTGACACTTAACGAGGAATAAAAATAATACAAACCACATAATACACAAACTGAGGAGGGAGTTGTCTGCACAGACAGTTTGTTGACACTTTGTTGGAAAAGATCTCTCTGATCTGTTTGTTGGGAAGGATCAAAAATACATGGGAATTGGACAGGGTTGTGAACGTTTTGTGGGGATGTTGCTACATATACATACATTCTAAATTGGGGCAGAGCTGTTACGGGCTTCATGTTGAACAGAGAGACTGTCCAGGGCTGGGGAAATGCCACCAGCTTGTTTGGAAAAAAAAAAAAAAAGCCAAAAAAGCAGAATACAACACTTGAGTGCTATTTCAGAATGAATATCTTTCTTCACAGCTTTCTGTGAAGATGCTAAATGTAAGGTGTGCAGCTCTTTACAGATTGGAGAAAATAGAATGTGCATTTATTTATTTTTTTCTTGTTAAGATTGTTTTCCAAACATGGATGCAGCGAGACAAAAATGTGCAGCTTTTTCTTGGCGTAGGCTGTCAGAAATGACACTCATGAAGGTTTATTTCTGCAAAATACAAAAATGTGCTCATATAATTGGTGCTTTTTTTTAATTTTTTTGCCATGTTTAGAGTTGGCTGTGGCAGAGTTGAGCGTTTGGTGCTTCCCCCCCACCCTTTGCTGAATTTTGGGGGCAGAGCATCAGTGTTGGTGTGGGGTGGGCTCTGGTGCACAGAATTGCCCATGGATCCATCCTTTGTCCCTTCCCTGCTCAGAGCCAGCCCAGCTCACTGTGGATGTTGTTCTGGAGTCTTTTCAGTGGGGATGTGAAGCAGTTTGTCTGTCCTTTTGCCTCGCAAGAATTCTCCTTTTTAAAAAACAAAGCTGTGGCTATGAAGTAGCCTATTTGTCCTAAAACTTATGAAAAGGAGGGGGAGGGAGAGCTGGGACCCATCTTTATAACAACAATCAGCCTTTGTAAGGTTTCATTCCAGGCTAATGGCTGGTGAAATTGTTCTGGGTAGTTAAAATGAAATGAAATGAATTAAAGAACATGAAGGAGAGCAAGCAGAATGGTTTATTGCTTTTCTTTGAAGGCACAATAGCTATACTCTGTCTCTTTTTGTTACTCATATCTGTGTGGCGGATATTTAAAGTCAGGGGTTTGAATAGCATGATGGCTAAATGAGGGCTATAAATCGAGGGCTATGGTGCAAAATTCTAGTGCCAGCAAGTACTAAAACACAATACCAAAGAGGCTGGGGTCTAAAATTGTTTTAGACTGATGAATATGCAGACATAAAAACAACAGAATGCGGATATTCCCTACCAAAAATCTCCGGAAAAAAAACTATTGATCAGTTATTTTAAAAAGGAAAACAAATGTTTTAAACACATTAATGCTTTCAATTTATCCTGGAATGTTACTGGTATTTCCTTAGAAGCCTGCCAATCCCTACTTAATTTTAATTAAGAACGTGAAAAACATGAAGTAGTCAAATATTTTTGTTAATGGCAATATGTGAAAATGTCAAGAAGTTGGTGTATAGTATTTAATTTATAATCCTACAAATACAGGCAAAAAAATATATATTTTTTTAGTGTGTTACCTTACTGATAGCAACACAAAAAGTTCCCCAAATGGGATAATGCAGCTTAGAAAGCACCTGGTTTAAGGCTGTTGTTACACAGCTGAAAAAATAAAGTGTCATATCAGGTTGGGGTCACGTTTGTCTAAGAAAAACTAACAGGAGGATTTCTATTGTCAACACAGGAGATGAGCAGTGTGATAACAGCAAATTATACTCTCTGATCCACCCCCTGTTATAGAAGTGACTTGAGATTAAAGCCTCAGCCAGGAATTTCATTACTCTTATCCATTTTTCACAAAGGCAGTATTTGCAAAAAGAGTGGTAAAGAAGGGTCAGAAACTTTCATGAAAACATGAGATGATTTTTGACTCTGTGTGTGTGGGCATACATATATATGTGTATGCACTACTATAGGCATGTTTAGAAGCCCAAAAGATACTTAATACAAAGTAATGTGAAAGTAATGTAAAGTTAACATGCCTAGGCCTTGGGCTCAGAATAAGAGATTGGATGTTGGCTCATATTTAATTCATGTCATGTTAAAGGTCTGGGGGTTTTTTGTTTGGTTCTCATTTTTTTGGTTTTAAAACCACAGCATAAGAATATAAACTAAAGTTGAAGATAATTTAGAATGAGTTAATAAAAAGTAAAACGTTTTTTAGGAAGTGAAGAGTACAGAACTTTGTTACTTTTCAAACAAACAAAATGTCATTAACAGTTTTGGTTTTATTGTCATTCGGTTGAGGAAAGCCCAGAGTCTGGGATTGTCAGTTTTCAGGTTTTTAGTGAAATATATATAAAGTGAAGTATATAAAACCGTGGCTACTCTAAGGTTTTATGGTGGAGTCTGGGGGAGCAGTTGCCGTGTCTGGTGCTGAGGGAGGGTCAAACTCCAGAGTCAGCCTTGGGGCACACACAGATGTGGAGCAGGGGCCCAGATGTGAGCTGAGCTTGTTCCCCTGGATGTCCCTCAGCTGCTGCTTCACTGGTTTTAGCTGCTCACTTAGAGGCAAAGGCTGCTTGAGGATGTCCTATCCTATCCAGTTCTATCAGAGCAGGTACAGCAAGTCTCAGAACTTCATCAAAAGAGGAATTTGGGGTGTCCAAGCAGGAATCTGACTTGTGACCTGAACATTTCCAAGTGTGAAGCTGCTGCACAGCTTCTGGGGAAAGCAGCAGTGGTACTTTTATCATGTGTTAAGTTCATCCCTCAGCTTTAGGAGCTGGGGCAGCTCCTGCCCTGTGGTTTGCTGTGGAATTGCTCTTTGGCACTGCCCATCTGTTGCTGCAGAGCACTTAGTGCTGCACGTGGCTCTGGTGGTAGCTGTTCCTTTTTTAATAAATGTATTTCTGTGCAGATGCTTTGCCATCCATGGGGGGGATCACAAAATATGACTCCAACAAGGGATGGGCTTTGTGCTCAGTTGGGAAGAAGCCTGCACATGTACTCCTTACTTTATTACCTTGTTCTTGTTTCCTATTGGAATGCTTTTTAAATGTCTGAAATGACACCTGCTTAGGCATACACCAGGAAAAGCTTCTTAATGGTTATGCATTTAAAACTTTGAAGGAACAGTAGATAGGTGTCTGTGAAAATATTTATTACATCCATATGAATTGGCCCATTTTTTAGCAGCTGCTGGTGTATTTCCATAACGAGCATGTTCCACTGGGATTGTGTTTACTTTAATAAAATTTTTCACTGCTTCGCTCTGATCGTATCTTTTCCTGGATAAGAATAGTTTGCAGGGCAAAATGAATGAGTGGCTTTATGCATAATACAGGAGTATCAAATTAATCAAAATGTAAGGTGCTTTCTGCTTCTTAATACTGACTAAATGTTTTTCTTGCAGAAGTTAGTGGAGTTGGCTGCAAAATAGATTGTTATATTTAAATGTCTTTTTTTCACGACCTTTAAAGATTTGACTTTTTCTTTATAACAAGGTCCTTTTCCCACAGTACATATGAGAAATACTCTAAGAGGGGCTATGGGAAAGGAGAAGTAGTAGAGTTTAAGACTTAACTATGGTTTTGGGAAGCTGTGCCAAATACTGAGGGATCCTGGAGGAACAGTAGCTCATGAGTTGGGTTTCTTGGGTTTCCAGCCTGGTTTTTCCTAAGTGAAGGATATTTGACCCATGGAGCCAGATTGTTGTCTTGCAGTTTTTATTGCCATGGCTGATACCCTGAGCAGCTCATGGTGGAAGACTGGAGTCATTTCATACATGGGTGCTTTAAAAAAAAAGAGATTCAAGTAGATAAAAGTTTTCTGCAGGTTTAACAGGCCCCCCTGTCATTGCTGCTCACCCAGGTCAGTGGTACCAGCCTGTGCTGTGGCACCCTACAACTGGCACTTTGATTCTGATTAAGTAAAATTCTTGGTGGAAAAAGGCAAATAGTGCAGGGATTAGGGCTTTCACCTCTTTCTTCTTTTCCCCATCCATTTTGGATCCTTGTACAATTGTTCTTTGTTCAGGGGCAGCCTGGGATGCTGCTGTCCCTGCTTCCCTGAAGCTGCTCAGTGTCTCTGGTACAGCTGTTGGCTGCTCATAACCAGCAGCTTTGAGGTGAGATGTTGGTCTCTGTTCTCACTGCCCTGAGCTTTTTCAGCTGTTTTGGTTTGGAATTTTGTAGAACAGTTTTGCCAGAATAATCTTCTGATCTGCATGTTTTGCAGGAGTCTGATAGCAAGTAAGGGATGTGTTGTTTAGCATTAATGTTTTTGGTCCATGGTTAATGCCACTGATGAATCCTGTAAAAATGTAGGAAATTCACAGTAATTTAGCATGGAATAGGAAACTAATAATATTGATCTTTCTAGGTTATTGCATTTGTTTTTAAAGTAGATGAAGCATTGACACCTGAGACTGCAGCACTGATCATGGCAGTGTAATTGTAAAAACCTGACAACTGTAACTTCAGAGATAATACAAAGAGCAGCCCACCTTTAAATCAGGTGAACTTCATTCTCCATGCTGATGCTGGAAGAGTTTTTCCACTGAGTTTCAACAAAGGGCAGATTCACAAATTCTGTTCTGCCCAGACAATGGGAGTTGCAGTTGATGGTGCTGTGAATTTTCCAGTTGCTGAGCATTTCCCATGAAGTGCTCTGGCCTTTTCTTGGCTGTTCTTTTGGAAACCAACTTCCAGAATATAAGTTTGGGGGTATGTAGGAGTAGAGGTATTTCCAGATCTTGTTTTTGGAAATATTTGTGGCATTTTGTCTGTGAAAAATAACCTTAGAAGTATGAAATGTGCTGCCATGAATCCCTTTTGTTAAGGAAAAGGACAGGTGGTGATTTTGGGATATCTAGTTGGACACCCCAGAGGTGAGATCTTTGACAAGGTAAAAAGCCTGTTTTCAGTGTTGCAAGTTTATTTCAATGAAAAAAAAGCACCTTTGTTTGCAAGTGGAAAGCTTGATTTTAGTTTAACTATATGTTTCTAATTCTGCAGTGACTATTTCAGTTGTGATAGCTTCAGTACTATGTTCCGAAGTTTTATTAATTAATTTAACAAGAGCAGCTTGCATGTGGCCTTTTTCGATTCCTACATTTTTTATAAAATATAAAAATTTCTGAAAGCCTTTCACTGCAGTTTGAGATTCAAGTGTAAAATGAAAGTAGTCACAGAAAACAGTTTTAAAGTGGTTTTGTCAGAAGAAGTAAATATTAAATATGTTAGTTGTCTGTTGAGGAATGCCAAGAGGCTGAGTATTAATGTATGACTCTAAGGCATCTCCCACTCTCTATTTTTTTTTCCTCCTTGCCCTCTGTTTGCCTTTTTGATAAGTAAATACATAATGAATTTGGGAGTGCTGGGAGACAGGAAATGAAAGGAGTAGCTATTTAATACTAGTAATACTATATATTTTGGGCACCAAACTTTGAATTAAGATGCAAAATCTAAAGTAGATGACTGCAAGAAGTTTGTGTGAGGCAGGATTTAAAATTGCTAATGAGAAAATGCTGCTGAGGGTTTGGAATTTCCCCTCCTTTTTTGCTATTCCTTCAGAGCCCAGAAGGTATCTGACAATCTTTACTACTGGGGTTTGATTTTTGAATGTAACAACAGAGTAAAAGTCTAATAAAGTAAAACTGGTTGCATGGTTTGAATTTCTAGGAGTTGGGTGGATTTTGGATTGGGGTTTTTTGGTTTTTTTTTTTTTGTTTTTTGTTTTTTTTTTTTGCTTTTAAGCAGTTTAGCAGAAAGCAATTAAGAGAGCTCATTCTAGGGGCTAATCAAAATCATAAACCAAAACACAAAATAAAGGCAAAGTATAAATTAGTGCTACTGAAAAGATGTTCCCAAACCAGCTGTGCTTACATACATCAAGTTTACATTATTAACTGCACCATTTCTCCACCAGTATGTTGTCAGCACAGTGGAATGAAGCCTTCATCTTTACCCATTATTTCCTTTCATAAAAACTAAAATAACTTCATCACAAAATAAGGCAGAAAATAAAGTCACATAAGACTCAGGGTTGGAAATGTGCCTTTTCATTCAAAGGTTTTGTTGGAAAAAAAAAAAAAAAACCAACCCAAAAAAAATAAAAGTGATGCTGCAGGTGGGGAGCTGAAGAGGAGCTGGCTGAGATAAAGATGACAGATGGGTGAGGGGCCCCCAGCCCCCCTTTTGGGGCTGACAGATCTGTCCAGCAGTGGCACCAGGGCAGGGAGGCAGAGCTCCAGTAATGCAGAGATGTCTGCTGGAAAGATTGCTCCATCACCCTGATGGGCTCCTCACACACCATCAATCTGAGATTGTGCTGGGAATGAGCAGAATGAAATGTCGGGCAGGGAGAGGGGCAGAAATGAGAAGCAGAAGTGAGGAGGGAAGTTACCTTTTTAACGTAAATCTCTCGTGCAAACAATAAAAAAAAAATCCACAAAAAGGTGGTTTGAGAAGCAGCACTTTGGCAGTCTTTCTTTGTATTTATTTTCATTTCCCTCTACTCTCTGGTGCCTTTAATCTTTGTGCTGGAGGGATGGGCTGCTCTGAGCTGCTGTTGGGAAGGGAGGTCAGGGTGGTGGCAGCCTGTGGTGTCCCCATCCCTGGAGGTGACCAGGGATGCTCAGTGCCCTGGGCTGGGTGACAAGGTGGGGATCACTCACAGCCTGGTGGTCTCAGAGGTTTTCTCCAGCCTCATTGTTCTGTGGTTCCTTCCTTGCCTTTGGAATGTGATTCAAAGTGATGAACTGAGGATCAGTTTCCAGAGAATTCTGAAGTACAATAAAAAATGATAATGGGGCATGTACTTGCCTGGGGCTGGGGTTCTGAGAGCTTTGAGGGTCAGCTCCTGGCACACAGGCAACCCTGCCCTTGCTGCCATTTATTTCTGCATCCTGTGTGCAGCTTGGCCTCATCTTGTGTCTGGTGTGAAAAGAGGATCTGCTTCAGGGTTTACTTCAAATTCTTCTGTCCCTGTTCAAAATGCTTTGGGAGCCCTGAATACCTGCAGGGTTTGGTTGCTCTGGTCAGCAAATAATGTGGATCCTTCTTATGCCTTAGGACAGATATGTGAACATAATTTATCTTGGCAAATTTATATGAGCTTTTATTAAGTTTAGGTAGCTTATCAACATAGGTTTCATAGTAGGAAAAATGGAAAATTTAGAGGTAATAATTAATCTAGTTTGCAAAGGGGAACTTGAAACACATTTTGTTATTAAATATAATTCAAACCAGGCAGAAAAGTGGCTAGATAGACACAATGTCATGTGATTTTTTCCATGGGTGGCTTGTGCAAAGCTGACTCAATAGCTGTGTTTGCTAAGATTTGATTTTTCTGGGCATAGGGAAGGCTGCCATTGCTGTCTGGACTTCTGCAGAGCATATACTTAAGGAAATTCCTGGTTAGGTTGGCAAAAAATGGGGAAAACAGCTTAAGCTGTTCAATATAATGTTCAATATAATTTGAACTTATCAGACCTTATCAGAAAGGTTATTTGATTGAGTTTTCAAGGATTTCTTTGTGCCTGACCTTATTTAATATTTTTAATGATCACCTGGACACAGAGTGGATGTGTGGTAATACAGTTTGCTGATGACAAATGTAAGAAGATATTGTCAATATATAGAAGAATAAAGATGACAATTTGGTAACATGAGGGACTTGAGTAATTGAAGTGGGATGAAAATTTGTAAATTATAAGGCAAATAATTCACTTAAGTTGCACTGTCTGCATCATCTCTTCTGCTTCAGTCTCTTCAACAGCTTCTCACCAGAGATCTCAGATTCTCATAACCATCCCATTTGCTCTTCCCCAGATTTTCCTTATTTGTGTTTCTTGTTATACATACTTTACATTGCACATTGCCTTTTTGTTTGTCTAATCTCTATGTTCTGACTCTATTTAATGAGTAATTATTGGAATCCCTCCTGTGCCCAGTGGGATGTTGAGTTGTTTGTTGCACAGTCTGCTGCTTCCACACTGAACCTCACAGTCCACAGTCACCTTTGGTTTGTGAGGTTGTTTTTTCAGAAGGGGAGGAATTTATTGTTTATTTTTCTCTTTTCTACCTGCACAAGAGAGGGAGCAGCATTCAGGTTATAGTAAAATAAAGGACAATTGCATTTAAATCAAGAGGGGGGGCCATGCTTCAGCACAGAAACAGACCTCATTTTAAAGGGATCCAGACACTTGCAATTTATTGAGAGTGAATTGAAAAAGTTTGGTTAAAGCCACCCAGCAGATGAGTTGAATGATAGGGAAAGGAAAAAGAGTCACAGAAAGGGTGATGTTGGAAAGGACTTCTGGAGTTCATCCTATCCAAACTCCTGCTCAAGCAGGGTGTCCAGAACCATGTCCAGACAGCTTTAGGAGAGAGTCATTACAATATATCAATTTATTATTGCTTAATTTCCTGTATTTATTTATTTGACAGTATAGTTCAAACACTTAAACATGGGAGAACAGCCCATGAAGAGAGTAACCTTTCTCTCTTGATTTTTTTTTTTCGTGTATTCAAGGAATAGCTACACTGAAATATGTATTTTGCATTTTGTAGTGGATGTTGTAATGATTTATGCAATTTTTCTTTCACTAAATTGTCAAAACCCCCTGTAAGAATGATTTGCAGTTTGGTGACTGGGCCCTGTTGTTTTCCTCTAGCTCTTTGTATTCTGTTTCATGCAGTGGAATTACCTACTGTGAAAAGAAATTAATACTTTATTTAATTTATTTTAAAACTGTGGAAATTTATACATGATTGCAGCAGTTTATTTAGCATTCAGTAAAAATCCCATAGCTTGTTCCAACTCTGCTTCTAAGCCTTCTGTATAATGGCCACTGTTCCTTTTAGCCATAGGACTTGGGGCACAGGCTGTTAATTCTCTGTGTCCCTGAAACTGCTAAAAATGCTGGAAAATAGATGGATAAATGGATAAGAAATAGTGAGTGCATGTTTTGTTTTTATAGACAGTTGTTTGCCAGTACAGCTTCTGAGATTTTCTCAGCAGCTTTGGGAGTTTTTCCTGCTCTGCCTCCCAAGTTCTCAGGTCTGTAATAAAGTGTTGTCCTCCCATAAAAATGCCATAATCCTGGAGTGATTTAGGGTGTTTCTGGAGCAGGATTGATGGCACCAGGAGCATTTTGCTGTAATTCACTTACAGGCATCATGGTCCAGCTGCCAGAACCAGGAGCTGGGCTTGGTCTCACTGCTGGAAGTGATTGGTGTGGTGACCTTGGGCAAATGACCCTTTGTGGCTCTGAGTGCAGGTGTGAAATGGGATCCTGGAGATCCTAAAGCTCCTGTGGCCTCATCAGGGCAGTGTGAGGAACACTGGGCAGGATGGATTTGCCATGAGGGGACAGCTGAAGTCTGTAAATTCCATATGAAGTAAAATTTGTCTGCTTTATCTGAGTTTATCTCTACTAAAAGCCTAGAAACAAGTGCATAAAATTGTATGAGTGTTTTTCATCAGTCTTGGCTATTTCAGCATCTCACCCCCCTAGCAGGGTGCATTTTCCATTTGATTCCACTGGAATTTACTCAGGATATTTTTCAAATTTATAGTGCCTGTTAAGAAAGGAGGTTTGCCCAGTGGGCCAGTTGCTGTGTTTTAAAGAACATATTTATTATATAATCAATTTCACTCTGCTGTTCTAATATTCAGCAAGGATTCATTTTTCCACAGTTCTGAACCTGCCTTGTGCTCACATCCTGGTTGGATATTGCACATGTAGAGTACCTGTATTGACCTGTTACAGGTAAACAAAGCAAAGCGAGGTGACATATGGCCAGTCTGATTTCATAGATATGATTTCTTCTATTTTCTGTTGATTCTTACTACATTTGCTCAGTTTCAGCAGCTGAGGAATTTAAGAAAAAATGGGTTAATATTGGGAATTCTACAGTGAAGATGTGTTTGGCAGCAGGGTATTCCTGATGAGCATCACTCTCCTTGTGCCATGGGATCAGTCAGATCTGCTTGAAGGGAGAACATCTCCCCTCCCTTTTGTTTCTGCCAGCACCTGAGTGACTTTTGGGAAGCTACAAACACTTTGTGCAGGTGCTTTCATGTAACATCTCTGCTGATGTTCTATGTCTTAAATGCAGTGCAAATCTAGAACAAAATCAGACTTGGTGCATGCAGCTGGGTGCCTTTTGTTCATCAGAAAGCACTGGAATAATGTAGAAATGAAATTAGTCATGGTAAATGTGGCATCTTAAGGCTTGTGTTCAGTTCTTTATGTACCAAAGAAATAAATAATAGAATTTGACCCAATATAAAATATTTTTTCTGGTCCTTTGAGGGCATTTTGTCTACACTGTAGGAAGATTTTATTACCATTTAATCTTAGTATTTTCTTCTTCACATTTTCTTTTAAAACACATATTAAAAGGAACATACCAGACTGAGAATGGACATGACATTCAGGTTTAAAAACGGAGTGTTTAATGGAATCATGAATAAATGGAAACAGATTTGTCTGTCAAAAATTAAATAGGAGTATTCTTTGATTAATATCAAAATCTAATCTAAAATAGTTTTAGCCATTTCATACAGGTGACATCTGTGCTTAAATATAATTTCCTCTCCCTGTTCTGGCATGACTGTTAATTACTTACTCAATGTAGTTCAACATTTAGTTAATAAATATGTCAAGCTTTTACCATGGTGTTCTTTTTGCAGAGTTGTGAATTTGCAATTAGTTTTAGATTTACTACATGGTGACAGACAGTGCTGTATAAATAGAGGTTAAACACACAATTTACATATTAATTTCATGATTCATTTATTCAATGATTTATGTGGATATAGATTGTATTTAATCTCTGTGCTGTAGTTGTTTCAGGCATGACGAACAGAATCACTACACTGGTGAAGAAGTAATGATGTCTGTATTGAGCCACAGCAGCAAAGAGGAACAATGAGAGATTTGGAAACCCAATTATTCATTAATCTCAATACTTTTTGAGAGGCTGCTGAAAAGCAGTAATGGGTTTGTAAAGCATGTATTTACAGATGTACATGTGTACACATGCACATGCACGCTGGGGAATTGGACACTCCATCTTGTCTCTGTAATAACTCACATGATCATTAGATTGTGCTCTGTGCCCAGTTCTGTTAACCCTGGAGGCCACATTAGTCACCACCTTCCCATTCTGGTCCTGCATGTGTCATGCCATTGCTTTCTGGACTTAATGTGCACTTGTGCTTCATTTAAGTGTGTGCTGGTTATTGTATTCCAGAAGTCTCCATCTCTGTTTCTTCTGATCATTTCCACTGACTCTCCATTTATTACAGTTTCTAAAAGGAGTTTAACAAGTATAATTTTATCTGTAAAAATACTTTCTATATTTTTATCCATAAGTTTTAATTTAGTTTTATTGAAGAGGAGCAAAGTATTCATAGGTGAGACGAGAACTTGAGAAAGTGCATGCTCTGATTTATGTTTGCCTGTTATACATATGTAGGTATAAAAATAGTTAGAGGAAGTATTTTATAAATGCAGTTAGGGTTATAACTAAAGCTCTTGCACATGTATTTGGTATGATGAATGTACTAACTCACAGCATATTTTTGGTTTAGTATGATTTTCCTTCCTGCCAGTTGGGAGTATAAAGGTCTCTGAAGTGCAGATAGATCTTTGACCTAATTTAGCAGATTATGGCCTTTCAAAGGACTTGGTACACTTCAGACAGTGTTGAATTAAAGTTTATCTCTGATTCTGCTGGGTTCCTGTTCCTTTGCAGTGCTGTGTGTGAATCCTGCCTTACCCCAAGTCTTTTGTGAGGAAAGGGGAAGGCTCCACCTTCAGTGTGTTCTCTGAATCCCTCCAGACTAACACTGAGCACAAAAAAAACCCAGTAACACAAAACTGAAGCAAATAACCCATGGTAGTTGTAAACAGATTAAGAAGCTGAAACAAAAGACATAATTACAGTAATTTCACCTTTAATTCATTAGGATAAATGGCTCATGGCTGCTTGATTTTTGCAAAGACAGATTCCCTTTTCTCAGGGAATGTTCTGGGTGCATCCCTGGCTGTGCTGTGCCATCCTCCCAGCACCTTCACAGGTGTTCCACACACACGGTTTGTGTACATTTCAGGAGAGTGTTTTTGGAAGAATGCTCTGATTTTTAAAGGACTGGAAGAATCAGTGATTATATAAAAATACTGTATGAATGATCCTTTGGAGATAAGTGCTTTGAACTGACAGTGGTCATGACTCTGTCACCAGGTTAACTCCACAGCTGGGAGAGGGGGAAATCCAACTTGGCTCTAAGGAATTGCAGCAGTGTGAGTTGAGTTCAGGTGTTGAACCTGGCCAGGTTTTGGTGGTGGGGAAGCTGCACAGGGATGAGTTGAAAACTTCAGCCTCTTCCTTAGGTTCCCATTTGCTCTGTGTTTTCCTGGGCACACAGGTGTGTGCAGCATGTGCCTTCTGCTGCTGCTTCCCCTTCTTTACCTGGAAAGAGCTGCCAAGTGTGTCTTGAAGCTGCCATTTCTACTTCTTAAATCAAGTCCCTGAAATATGTCAGTAGATCTGGAACCTCACTCCAAACCCCTTGAAAGTGCTCTGTGCTGAGTAGCTGACTGCAGGGAGCAGGTGTCAAACAATATTTAAATGACATTCTCAACAAAATAAATATTGAGCTGCCCTGTCACTTTGGTGGGAGAATAATCTGCTAAAAAAAAAAAAAATCCCATTCATTGTAAACTGCCTCTGACATTTGTTCTTCAGGAATTATTTGCAGTTTATCTTCTGAGCTAGAGCCTTTATCAGCACAGCAGTTGAACTGCAGTGCAAAAAAAAAAAAATGGTAATTGAGTATTTTATCAAACGCTTCCAACAAAACGGACTTTGCAAGTCGTAAATGAAGATTAAAACCATTGTTGGCAGGGATGAACAAATTGGAATGATTTATTATCCGAAACATCAATATGTCACTGCTCAGAAATAAAATAAAAAGAAACAAACAACTGCCCCCCTCCCTCCAAAATGTGCACTTAGTCGCAGCCAAGCGATGGAAGGTAAATACATGTTTTAATTATTTGTGCTAGAGAGGCTGTTTGAAAAAAGAGAAAGAGAGAAGAGAAAGCATCATCATAATGGCACAGCTGCTGTGGGACATTATGTGAGGAAAAGAGACAGTAATAAGAGAACTGTGTCAAAGGAAAGCAACTCTGAATGTGTACTTCAGCTCTCCTGATTACAGAAGGAAGATTAAATATTATAAATGGGGCAATTTGACAGAGTGGATTTACTGCTTGTGTTTAACACCTAAAGAGTCAGGGTTTTTAAAAGGAACCTAATCTCACTCGTGAAATATCTTCAAAAACAATTTGAGAGGAAAACACATTGCAGTGTTGTCCTACTACAGTATATAAAAAATGGAGTGGTCAGGAACAAAAGAAGCCAATAGTTTATGAGCTCTGTATCAGTTTCAGATTGGAAAACAGAAGGGATGAGGAGTCTTACAAGGACTGTGGGATTTAGGAATTGTGTTTTCTGTATTAGTCCATAAACCAGGAAGCCTTACAGGCTGGATCTAGGCACTTGTGGCTGCTGGCTCAGCCAGAGTCACTCCCTGTGACTGGGCAGTGGTTCTCTCTACTCTGAGAGCCCAGGAATAGTTTTCAGGGAAAACAGCAAAGCCACTCTGCTCCTCTCTCCCTTGAGAACTTTGTTTAGACATGGGATCTTTAATGTTGGAGGAGACTTCAAATCATCAAGTCCAGCCTTTGGCATTCTGTGAAGTGCCACTTCCACATTTCTTGTCACCATCCCTGAAGTGTTTTCCAGCACTTCCCTGGGCACTCTGTTCCAATGTGTGACCTTTCTTCCAGTGGAGAATTCTCCCAAATACCCAACCTGAAGCTCCCCTTAGCTTAGGGCCATTTCCCTTGTCCTGGGGCTGGGGAGCAGAGCTGACCCCAGGAGTTGGCAGCTACAGACACATTGCAGTGGTTTCCAACCATTTCATCCCTGTTTTTTACATCAGGCAGGATCAAAGGGTTCTGCTGGGATCATTTGTTTATAAAAAGATCAGAAGGACTGGGGAAAACTTTCCTGGTAGCTCACCAGCTGCTGTTCCCATTTCTGAATTAAGGTAATCACCAAGTTGAAACTTTTCTCTAAGTCGGAGGATGTGAAGCTGCACTTTCAATATCCCCACATCTTTTCATTTTCTTGCTCTTCTTTCTCAGTAATGTTCTTTTATCTTGAACACCAGGTGGAGGAGAGAAACAAAAGGTTCTGCTCTGAGAACAGATTGGCCCATTGCTGCATTTAAGGAAGAGAGAAAGACTTGTGTATTAAAACCTTACATGTTGCATTTTTTTCCCATTGAATAAAGGAGTCAATTTAAAAACAAACCCAAAACAATAAAGCAGGGACATAAGACCAAAGCAGGAGGTAAAGTCTTCTCTCATCATGGAGAGCCAGCTCCACCAAAGTCATTCTTGGTGTTGTCAGCCTTTGTGCTTTGCTAAGGTTTTCAAGAAATGACTTAGTAGTAGAGAATTAGCTGAAAGAAATACTCATCTAAGCTTTTGGTAGTTCACATACAGTAAAACCTGTGTGAAACCTTTCTGCTCTTCTTTTTGCAGCACAAACATTGCTGTTCTTCTGTTTTCAAAATTTGGGTATGTTTTGGGTTTTTTTGTGTGTATTCCAGAAGTAAGTTTGTGTCTGTTCACCCTGCTTTTGCTATTTCCAAAGTATTTTGTATTTGAAACAGCTATGGAAATTGACTGGGGAGATACAGAGCTTCTTTCTACTCCAGAAATTGATTTTTCCTAGAGTCTTATGGTCACTATTTTCACCAAAAAAAGGGATAGATTTTTTAGAAATTTCCTGCTGTTCCTGTACATTGCTGGGGATATGGTAAGAAAAAAAATTTTTTTAAAGAAAAAAAAAATAATTCTGTTTCCCATGGGAGTTTACAGCTCATTACTGGTTTGATTATTGTACATCCTCACATTACCTTTGCATAACGAGTCTGAGTTGTTGAATCTTCTGTGTTGTTGCTTCTGAGTGAACCTCCAGCATCTTTCAGCATTGAAGGTGATACCTGGGATTTCTGTGCTGAAATACTCCTCTCTATACTGAACATCATTTTTATTTGTTGTAATAAAGGTGGAGAGGCTTTGTGCCATCTGTACAGTGTTGGTTGGAAGTTTGTTTAAAACATGTTCCAAAGCGATTTGGAGCTCAACAGAGATAATATTCCATCTTCCCCAATTAAAAAAAAAAAAAATTAGCTTCAGTAACACAATATTGAGGTTGGAAATAAAGCTTTTAGTAATTGGGCAAATGCTAGATCTGGGAAACAGGACATTTTCCATACACTGTTAACTGCTTGATCCTTTCTTAAATGAAGCTGCTCTTCCATGGTTTTCTGACTTTTCCATGAGTTTCTGACTTTTCCATGGGTCTCTGAGTTCAAGTAGTGTGTTTAGGGAAACCATTCCTGTTGAACTTGTGCTGCAGAAGGGACTTCAGGGTGTGTTCTGTACAACCTGGAAGGGAAGAAGGGAGGGAGAGCTGTCCTTGGGAACCAGCCCAGGGATGGGGCCAGACTGGGAGTGCCCAGCTCCCTCCACAGTCAGTCCTAAACCCATCTCAGGAACCCCTGAGCAGCCATCCTGAAAGTAATTCTTGTGGTATAAATCATAACAAGGGCTGTGCTTGCTCAGATTCTGTCCTGCTTGGTTGTTTGGTTAGAGAAACATCTCTGAGTACTGGTGAAGAGTTGCTGAGTAAGGAACATTCTGTGTCCAAGCCAGTAAATTTCATGTATTGTGGCTGGTTTTGCATAATAAATTCACATTGTGGAGTTAGAGGAGTTTGACAGGTCTGCATGTGCTGATTAATCTTCAGTGTCACCTTTGTTCATAAATTTAATGTAAAGTAGTACAAAGGAGTGCAGAGCTTTAATTGTTATCCTGGAGAAATTAAAGTGGTGTAATTCCTACCCCACCTATCCCAGTTTGCTGTACCACTGGCTTAAAATATATAGGGAGAATAAATAACATTATCAAGTTAACAAGGCTAGGGGTATTCTGTGGATACTATTAAAATATGCTGAATATAAGGAATATTTTGGTTATATTTAGCTCTTCCAAATCAACATTTTGCATCAGGTTTTAATATAATATGTAATAGAGGAAATGCAGTTACAAGAAATTGTTTATGTACTTTATTTTTTCAGTCAGCAGGTTTTTGTCTTGGCCCCTGATGTGCCAGAGACCTTGAATTTTGAACAATTAAGTAACAGCACCCATTAAACTTTATCATCTTCTGCTGCTCCCCAATTTAAAACCATACTGGGCAAAACTGAGATATTCTGCAGGCTGAATGAAACAAGGAGATTGTTCACAGTTTTTAAGAGACCTTCCTTATGTGCAAAACACACATATTTATGTCCTGGCTTAATCAACACTGGTCTTTTGAGACTATGCTGGGTGATTTAGGGGAGGTTAATTTGATATTTTTAAGAAAGAAACTGTAAGAATTGTCAAGAAATTGTATTTGTCTCTTTAGAGAAGACAGATAATGAGGGATTTTCTGCACAGTCTGGGCAGCAGTGACTCCTAACCTGGAAGAAAAAGCTTGCTTAGTGCTCAGTGGTGTGGTTTTGTGGTTGGTTTCTGCTCTGCTCTGTCCCTGTCAGCTTTGGTGTCCCTGTGCTCAGCCCTGCTGCTGTCCCTGGCATCCTGCAGGGGTTCTGAGCCAGGCAGCAGGACAGCTCTGCCAGGATTGTCCTTGCCTTCCTGGCCCTTCTCTGGCAGAGTTTGTCTTGGTGCTGTGGGGCAGGAGGTGTCCAAAGCTCTTGGGCTTGGCTTTACCAAGCTGTGCTCACCTCATTTTTCCAAACCCAGCAGATTTCTTTATAACAAAATTCACTTCTGCTGTAGCCTCAATCCCGTGGACATCAGGGAAGAGAGTTAATATAACAGTCAGTTTTATTATGCAGTATATGGATGAGATAAAACTCCATGTACCACCTTGAACTGCATTGTTCAGGTGCAGGTTTTAGTTTTTTCTCCTCTTTTAAGGTAGCCCTTTATTGGCTGCAGTGGGAAAAGCAATACCTGCTGGAGGGATCAGATTTTCGTGCAAACTCCTGTATCCCAGTGGGAAATGCATAAATAAATCTGAGACACAACAGCATCTGGGATAACACCATGCAGAATAAAATGGTACTGGCTCTCCTGAGCCCAAATAAAATGCACTGAACAGAAAAGCTCCTGTGGAATTGCCATTAGATACTCTCTGTAATGGTAGTGTCTGTGTCCATCCTACCTCAGTGTTGAAATGGGGTTTTGGTGGGTGATCTTCACTTAAGAACAACTCACTGCTTGTGCTGCATGTTTTAACTCAACCAAAAATATTTTTCACAAGTTGGATATTGCTATAAAAGGATTCTATTGCCATTTTACAGCCCCCTTTTTAACCCACTTTGCATCCTGGCAGCTGCAAGTGGTGGGAGCACATTTAAAAAATACCCCAGGTTCTGAATTGGAGGAGTTGGAGCATGAGTTTCCTTCTCCCTGTCCAAGAGCTTATCAGGTCAGTTAGAAAGCATAATGCTGATTCTGTTGATTCAGGCTTTTAGAAAACAGAAAATTCCAGAAAGCTGACAGTTATGAAATCTGTGGTGAGGTTGGAAATTAATTTGTAAGATGTAGACATGTTTATTTTATGCATTTGGTAGCTGACTCAGGTAATTTGAAAATAAGTTACTCCTTGTTAACAAAGTGTGGAAGTGAGATGGTTTTCTTTAGGTAATTGTTGGGTCTTCTGAAGTGAGAGGAACAATCCAAAGGGAGCAAGAAAACAAACTATTCCTTGGTTACCAGTGTTTATGGGTGTTCTTGTGCACTGATGTTTCTGATGTCACTAATTAGTGTTGTGGTAGAAGTCTGAGTGATGAATAGTTGATACAAAATCTAGCAGACTGCCCTTACTGTGAGTTTTTAAATGGTAATTTTTCCCTTTAAAGCTGTAAATAGCTCAGATGGACAGTGTGTAGCTGAAATTTGAATTTGAAGGATTTTTATGTTGGTTTTGGAATGTCCTCAAGAGAAGTCAAACAGCCAACTTAAAGACTTTGGGTGTGGTTTTCTTGTGGGGATTTTTTAATGTAATTTTACATAGGGAGTAGGTAGTGTCAAGGCTGGATGTGAAAAAATGTCAAACACTGTGTTCTGTGCTCAAAACCTCCTGATGATCCTCATCTTTACTCCAGCCACCTCCAGAGAGAGTTTCATTTTTTTTCTGAGAAATAATCTGCAGAAATTTGCTTGAAAAGGCTTTCCAACTGCTCATGTCAAGTATTAGGTATTGGAAAAAGAGTCCCCAGGAGGTTTCATTTTATGGTATATGTAGTACCATAATATTTTTGATTAATATAATTGGTCCTGGCTGCTGTTTGAATCCCAAATTTGAGTGAAAATTCTGCATGAAGTGTGAGGGAACAAGTAACTGGCCCATCACATGAAACCAACAATTTTATTTCTTGTAATTCTCTGTCTGTAGCAAAGTTACCAAGGCCCAGGTTCAACCTTGGTGCTGTTGCTGCTCTGCAGAGCAGGTTGAAGATGGAGATGATTTCGATTTACTGGGCTGTCAGTCAGACATCAAATTAATTACAAATAGGCAAAGATTTCACAGTGAAACAAACAAGGTCTTTGACATAAATTATATCCTATCATTAAAATATTTAGAAATGTGTAATTATGGTATTTAGCAATGTTATTCAAATTATAATTAATAGGAGCCTCAATAATACTACCACATCTTAAGCGACTTCACATTTTGAAATGCTTCCTTTTATCTTTATGTGCATTTTGGATTTAGATATCCTATTTAGGCATTTTTATACTCTTCCTTCAGGGATCATTATTCTGGTGCATCGTGTGCAGAAGTTTCAAGGTCAGCATTACTTGAACAGTTGTAATAGTCCCAACAGAAAGATAAATATATATTGACTAAGGCTGGAGCTTCAATTCTTTTAGTTGCTGAAGGTCAACAGCTCCTCTGAGGTGCTCTCCAACCTTCAGATGTCCATAGGTTAAATCACTGATGAATTACTGCACTTCCCTCAATGAAGGAAACACACTCTAGGCAGAGGCAGCTCATGGTGTTGTTGACTGACACAGTCTGGAGGAACTGAGAGGAAACTGTTCCCAGACTTGTGGAAATGTGTAAAAAGCCAAGTGTCTGAATGTGGTGTGGCAGAGCTGCAGTGGGGAACAGAACTCCACTCTTTTCTCTGTGGAAATCCTGCCCCTGCACACCCCTCCAGAGTTAGGATACACTGATTTTCACTGACTTTGGACCCGTTGGTAGCAATAGCTGGAAGCAGCAGGGACAGAATTCCAGAATTCCAGGCACAGTGTCCCTGTCAGGACAGGGCACAGCCATGCCCCACTGTCAGCACTGCTGAATCCTCCCCTGCCCAAAAATTTCTGCTGTAATCCTCTTGGAGAGCACTTCAACCTGCTCAGGAGGGCAGGGGGAGGAATTTGTATTCCAGGGAATATGGTCTGCAGAGGTCAGCTCGAGGTCACCAGGGGAGCAGAATAAAGAACTTTGTGTTCTTTCTCTGTGTTTTGCATCTTAACCTTCTAAATAAGCAAGCACTGCAACACCCTCTGCAAGGTTAAGGGGCTTCAAAATATATCTTCATTTAATGTTGGCTTGAAATGTCTTTTGCAAAGTCAAATACTCTTAAAAACATCATTTTAGTGTGCCATTTAAAGCACTTTATTGTAGATACTGTCAATATTTTTGGTTTCAGTTTGAGCTGTAGAATATGTGTACAGTGAAGCATTCTTACATAAAATGTAAATTAAAGCTTTACCTTTCAGAAGATGTATTCTACAGTGACTTCTGAAGTTTGCTTTGTCCACACAGGTTGTCTGCTCATTTGATAAATCCTATATCAGGAGGTTCAGTTAAAGATTTTTGACCTGTAGCTGGTCTAGAATAAATTATATATATCTGTCTTTATGTGTGTGTGCTTATATGTTACAATTTTCAATATACAAAAAGCCCTTTTATATTGGGAACTTTTTACTATCATTTTGATAGCAAACTTCTTTGTTTCTTTCTACACCTGAAAAAGCTGATGTGTTCACCAGCAGTGTAAATGTATGAGCAGGTACAGACTGACTCACCTAAGTCTTGTGGCCAAAATTAGGGAAAACATTAAGCAATACAATTTCTGTGGTACTTCGCAACTTCTTTAGTGTCTGATTTTCATAGGATCTAGTAATTAATAGCAAAAAAATTGTAACTACCTTGTTCAAAAAGTAGCAGTTTCCCTTGTGCAAACATAGCTATTTAATGTCATTTCTGCAACAACAGATATTTGTGAAGTAAACCACTTGAAATATAAATTGAAAAGTATGAAATACATTTCAGGAAACCCACTTGTCTGATAGCAGCTGAAATTCAACCCAAAATACAGTTAAGTGTAGCTGTTGTCATTATCTTGAACAGTTCAGGGAAATTACATGCACAGTATTAAACCTCAGCAGTTTATTCCACATAAATGGCTGGAACATGCTGGGCAACATTTTTGTCATTTCAGATTTTCATCCCAACTTCTCCTAGTGCTGTTTATTAAATGCCCTCAATATCTGAATAAAGCTCTTGGGGTCCAACAGTCTGCAGGAAGATGTGTTGCTAAAATGAGGAAATGTGATAGAAGGGAAGGTGAAAAAAAATTTGGTATCAGCAAATAAATTAACACAGTTTTAAAAAAATGCATAATTTTTGTAAAAATTAAGATTTTATTTACTTTCAGCCTTCTGCTTTTTTTCTTTTTCTTCTAATAAAGCTGGTTCCCCATGCATGTACATGACTCAGAGCTGAGAACTCTTAGAGAACGTTGCACAGTGTGAAATCTATGAAAAAACTGAACATTGGTAACGTAAACCTTCGATAAAATTTGGATTTCAAAACAGTGCACCCGTGGGGGAAATGGGGAAATAGTGAAACCAGAGAGTGCATCAGCAGATAAGGACAAAATTCTCCTGGTGCTTGGGACCCCGTGTTGTTGTGTCAACTTGTGACTCACTGGATTCTTCCTGGAAGGTTAAACCACAGCCCTGGCAGTTTAAGTGACAATGACATGCGAGTAATTGCTGCTGTGTCCCGGGAAATAATTTGATATTAATTGGAGCACAAATGGGAAAGGAGTTCTGTGGCTCCTGGCTGTGGTGAGGGTGTGCACCAAACCTGTGTGACCTTTATGTGCTTTATTTTATTATCATCAGAGTTCACTGTTGGTACAGTTGTCTGCATTTCAAAGCACTGCAGGTTTTGTTGAGATTGCATTTGATGTAGGGTGTGTTTGATGTCAGAATTGGTTTGGGAAGGGTGTCGTTCATCCTTTGTTGAGTGGCTGGGGATGGGATCCCACTCAAAGGGAGGAGGAATTGATCTGGGCACCTGAATCCTCAGTTTGTTTGCTTTGTCCTGCTGAGCTCCAGGGCACAGAGGGGCTGGTTGGGATGCCCATGGAGGGACAGGTGCATCCTCCCATGGGCACTGTCACCACCTCCCTCCTCCTCCTCCTGGGAGAGGACACCAGGCTTGCTGCTCTGTGTCCTGTCTCCCTTCTCACCTTGGCATCTTTCTGGAGTCTTTTTGGCACTGGTGGTGCTCCTCCAGACTCAGTTCCACTGGGGTTCTGCTGTGGCAAAAAATGCTGTTTGAGAGGATGGGTCTGATAGAGGATAGTTGGTGTTGGTTCTTCTTTTAAACCCATTATGGACTGAGTTTTTCTTGGGTTCTGAGGGTCTTCTAGATGCTCCACACCATCAGAAATCCACCTTTATGAGCATCTCCTAAAACAGTGTTACTGATGGGATCTCCTTGTAAGTATCAGTATTGACTCTAAGGATTGTTACTGTCTTAAAAATGAGCGTGAAAGGGGAGAAAATGTAAAATCTATACAATTTATTTCTTTAAAGACCTAAATGCTAATAAAGGAAAGCATAAACTCCTTTAATCCATCAAAGTTGTCACTGAAATGCCATAGCTTGGGCAGAGGATAATGCAATTTGGTGGAATTTTCCCTGTCTTATAAGTACCAAATATAGATTAATATATAGTTCACAACACTTTAATTTTTAAACTCTTGTCTTTCTTCTTCACCGCTGAAAAATTATTCTCGAAAAATAAAGAAACTGCCCTGTGGTCAAAGATAGTCTTAACTACCTGTCAATCAAAAGGAGAAGTTTGTTGAGACATTTAATTACAAGATAATGTAGTCATCAAAATCTCGTTGTGGTAACTGACAGCTCATTTTGGACTGAAAGCGTGCAGCTCCCTCCCCTGAGGTCAGAGATGTTCCGAGGTTAACGTAGTAATGACAAGTCCTTTATTATCACATTATGACATTGAAAAAAATTGCAATTATACTAATAAATTAATAACAGTAATAAAATGACAGTCATAATTGCATAATATACATGTTGTCAACGGCATTTTTGTTACATGGCTGGAATTCATATTTTATCTGCATATCTTGCAGGGTATTAAATTTTCCCAATTCAGTCCAGGCATGAAGTGGCTCCTGAAATTTCTGAAATCTTGGGCAGTGACAGTAACTGCTGGAAATGAGAGGCATGAGTTGTCTTTTTAAATTTAAAGATTAAAAACATAAATAGTGAAATTGAAGAATTTCACACTCATCTGTAATTAAATATTAGAATTTGGTTTTTAGCCATATCCCTTAAGAAAACATAATATCTGTTTTTGGATATAATAATGGATAAAAGCCTGAATTAGACAGGGACTCCTAAACTGTCCAACAGACAAAGAATGTTCATTTTCCTCTGTAAATAGGGAATTTCATAGTGGTTTTTTCTTCAGATTTTCTTTGCTTAGCATGAGGTAAATTTTGTGTGGATGGGACCAAGGGAAGAGGATGGGCTCTTCTTATTTTATTGCTGAATTACCATGACACAGATGGAAATCAGAAATCTTCCATTGTGGTATTCACCCATACATTTAATTTACATAAACCTTCACTAGGTGCAGAATGAGGGCTCAGCACAGAGTTTCACCCTTTTATCTCTGAGCAGGTTTCCTTCTGGTGCTAATGCAGCTTTTCCTGCCTTGCTTCTGACAGTTCTCTGGAATTCCCTGATCCTGATCCCAGCCCATATTCCCTGTGCCTGATTCAGAGTGTGAAAACACCACCAGTCTTTATCCTATTCTTTGATTAAGTTAATTCTTACTTCAGTTCTTTCATTTTCTGCTTCTTATCCATTATCAGTTCTGTTAGGGACTCATAAGTGAAAGCTTAGGGTGCAATCACAGTGAGGCACAGTCATCCCAAGAGAAATCCCAAATACTTTTTTTTTTATTCCTGTGATTTGAGATCCTTTGGAAGGATGTGATGCTCTGTCCTTCAGGCTGGTTTTTATACAGGACTCCCTCAAAAAAGAATTTATATTCTGGAATTTGAGTTGGGTTTTTTTTAAATTTTATTTCAAATTCTGTAACCTAACAAGGAAAACGCAAAGGGTTTTCTATCACATAGAAAATTTTGTTAATTTAGATACTGCATAATTAATCTTTAATACATTAGATTTACACAGAGATTTAAAGAATTAGTTTATGATGAGGAGCAGCTGACAATATCTGCATGACTGCAGACTGAGTTTTCTGGAGGAGTCCAATCCATTCTTCAGTATGTGGAGGTGCTAAAGTTTTGCAAGAAAAGGCTGGTATTTTATTAATAAAGGAGCAGCAACCTGTTTTTCTGTGTTTCCATCACAAACTTAAGATGGAAGCAGATACCAGATGTGGAAAACTTCAGTTTCAATCATTAATAATTTGCTGAAATGTAAAATGCTGACTTTAATATTGCTGTCTCTGTAAAAGCAGTTGAAAACAGGGTTGTAATAACTTCATTATCACATCTCTGTTACACCAACTCTGCTCTTGGGCAAGAAGTGTTAACAGAGAAACTGGGCAATGCATGTGTAGCCTGTGTGGAAACAAATTCTACTCTTGTCTTAAAATTTTAGTTCCTTCCTCTTTTTTTAAATATTATTAAAAGCAATTTTTGAATTAGATAACGCTAAGAAACAAAATAATTTAATGTTGAATACTTACATGAGTTGTAGGTACTATTCTAGGTGATAAATTCCATGATATTTAGCTCAATAAATTATGAAATGCAATATTAAAAAAAGTCACAGCTAATATTTCATTAATTTAATAATCTGCATGAGTCATGTATTTCAGCAGTTCAGGTAGAGTTTGCTCAATGCAATTATTTTACTGTTCATGTGCATGTCAGTTATTCTCTGGAGGTAGTGATGAATATCAAATAATTAATACAGCTGAGTATGTTTCTCTGGAGCAATAGGTAATTTGTGAGATTAAGGGGAAAGGGTTTTCTTTTAAATTTTTATTTTTCCCATATTCCTAAATTTACTCTGTATCAGTGACAATTTCCTGTTCCCACAAAAGTTTAATGTGAAAAGTCCTTTCCTTGAACAGCTATTTGGATTCAAAAGAAATGGCACAAAGCAGTCATATTTACAAATGTGTGTGTAGAAGTTTCAGTAGGGTTTTGCAAGTAAAGGACTGTATTTGATCTGCTTTTTTTGATCTGAGATTTATTTCTTTTGAAGGGACAGTTTTCTTGTCAAAAACTGGTTCTTTCTATCATGTGCTGTGTGCAGGAGTCAGCTTTAGATGAGGCTGAATTTCAGTTATTATTAAATACCCAGTGATTTACTTGTGTCTGATTTTATCCTTGTTACTCACATTCCTTCCCAATGGATCCCAATCTTCCAGGATCCCCTTTCATTTTGCTTTCTTCCTTTTTCCCTCTTTATTTAGTGGACAAGTTTGGATGGGAGTGTGAAAATCTGGTCCCTGGGTGTGTGGAACTCCTCAGCAGGATGCTCTGCACATCATGCACATCTTTCTCATAACTCTGCTTGCTAATGTGAATATTTTTCTTTCTGGAAGGAAGAAGACACTCAGAAAAAAAGAAACCAGAATGCAAAATAAATCCTTTTGTTCCCCCAAATCCACACTGCTCCCCCCTTCCCTTTTTCCCCCAGACATGTGCTTTTCTGGTTGTAATGCTGATTCCAGCCAGTTTCCATTTCTGTTTGGAGAGGAGCATTTTTTTTAGATAGTTTCAAGTCATTCACCTCTAATTTCTGAACTGCAATTAGAAATAAACTTTTTTCTTGCCCCCACTTTTGCATCCTAGGGTGGCAATTAGGAAGAGCTGGGTGAATAGGTTACCATTTTATCCAACTCTATTACTCTGACTGATGGAGCTATTAGATAAAGGCAAACTGTAATTCTTTATTACCTGCCTGGCTCATTTCTGCACTTTGCCCTGGAGAAGAGCTGCATAAAAGATCAGAGTGTTATTGAAAACTCCTGAGCAAATATTGAGCAACTTGCTCGGTCACTCAGGTAATGACAGAATTCCAGGGAAATGCAGGGTTTGGGTAAATCTGTGCTGAGAAACTGCTGGATGGTGGAGCTGGAGTGGGATGGCTTTGGGAAAGAAGAGCTGGGAACACTCTGTATATGATAAATACGCTTATAATTAGTGAGATCATTAGCATGGACACCATGTACTTAAGTATTCACAAAGAAGTCTTTAAGCTAAGCAGTTAGCTTCACAATGAAGGGAAGAGACAAAATGAATTATATACAGCTGAATAAGCTTTTCAGAATCTCCAAGGAGGTGACTTGTCTGTTGATGGCCAGTGGGGGTCGAAGAGTGAAATAATTACTTAACAGCATGTAAACAATGTGAGATGTGAAGTGTGCATTTTTTCCCTTTTCTTTTTCTTTTCCCTTTTTTTTTTTTCATTGAGAGAGTTTCTTGTTGCGATGGCTCCACTGGGACAAGCAGCAGAGAAATTTGATTAAATGGATGCCTGGGGTCACGACCCTGTCTAAACATGCTGCAGCTCTCAGCATTAATCAAAGAATGTTAAAAAAAAAAAAGAAAAAAATTCTGACCTTGCTGCATATGAGTATTGGTGAGCTGTGAATGCAGGCGTGGATGGATGGAGGCTGTGTGAGCCCTGCTCACAAAGGGATGGAGGAGGAGGCAGCCTCCAAGGACAATGGGAACCCATCACGTTATTTCAGTTCTTGTTCCGGGACTTTCATGTGCTGATAGCCCAGCAGCAGCTCTGGAGTTGGGGAGATCCCATTAGGATGCAGTTGGGAATGCAGCTTTTTGTTATGGGCTGCTGCTGCTTGAACCCTGAGCGTGGAAAATATTTATAGCTCGGTGCTACATGGGAGATCCGTGGGTTCAGAGGGATTCTTGGCTGCCTCCCCTCTGTTTAATGGATCTGGAAGTACAGAGGAAGCAGCTCTCCTCTGTAGGAGTAGCCAGGATTAGTATCACACTTATTGTTTAAGTGTGTATTCTCAGAGTTCTGCTAGTAGCAGGGTGAAAGGTCTTGAGTTTTGCTGAGTGAATTACCTTGTAATAGAGCTTACGATAAATCAGAAAGTGAGATGTAGCCAGGAGTCCACAAGTGGTTTTTTAATACTTGCAGTAGTCTGGATTGTTCCCTGAAACTCTAACTCCATTTGATTTAGCCCTCAATACCAACAATTCTCATTGCAGGCAAGAGTATTTTGGGTAGACAGAATTTTATCAGGGGAATCAAGTGTCATTGGTGTCCTATTTTGAAAACAGTCCAAGACAAAGATAGATCTTTCATCTATTTTTATATTATTTAGCAGGGAATTGAAGCAGTGTAAATACAAGGGCAGACTGATGTCTTAGCTGTATTTTTGAAGAAGGTGAGAGAAAAGAGAGATGGTCAGTGCCATATTAGAGGAATTACTTTGGTCTTTCTGTCTGTTGCTCTCCCCAAAGAGTCACTATTACAAAAGATTCCTGGTCTCATTAATGGAAGCAGCTCCATAGATTTACATGTTGGATTCTGGTAAAAAAAAAAAATTAACAAATTAGAAATTATATTAAACTGTAAAGAAATATTAATAGTGGAAAAACATGAAGGAGATATCCCAAAGTTTGGAAACACCTGGATTAGCTGGATAGGGAAAAAAGGTAGTGGAGATGTTTGTGCTTCAGCAGGGACAAGGTATCCCCACTGTCAGCTGTAGAACCTTCAGGTGGAATTTTAGGTGTATTTCCAAGTGTACTGATTCATCATGGAATTCATCATGGAGCAATAATACCTTTTGGAAATCCACGGGTTGAAAGAAATGGAATCTTTAAAAAACAACCATCAGTGCTAGCGAGTTGGTTTTTGGAAGAGGAACTTAGGCAGAGGTGCAATTTTTGACTGATCTTTGCTTGTTGATGCAGAATTGAGTCAGAAATCACCCCAGAGAAACTTGGATTTTCCAAAGAAAACCCATCTACTCCCACTGAAACCAGAGTCAGTATTTATGTGACATTGTTCAGTCTTGTCTTTGTAAAGAAAAGAGTTAATCCAACAGCAGGTGCTTTTCAAAATCTCACCTCAGTTTCCCACCTCCTGAGCTTCTGAGATGTTTGGAACTCCTTGAAGAGATTTGGCCAAGTGAGGAATACAAAGGCAAACTTTGGGTGTGCCACGATGGGCTCCAGCACTTACTCTGTGACAGAGAATAATTAGGTTTCTGAAGTTCCTTTTATACTTTTATATCCTAAAATCCACTACATCTGCCAAATGCACGACTGCCTGCAATGTCCTGGGGGTCTTTAGGTCAGAGCCCTTCAGGTGGGCACAGGATTAAGGTTGTTCAGGTATTTAATGTGCTGATTTAGGTGCAGATAACCCCTGCATTTCATAAATGGCAGCGCTTTTAGGATAAATACTTCATAATTGTAGCATTTGAAAAGTTCTAGATTTTTTGATAAAACATTCCTGATTTTTTAGCTGTATTTTGTGCTGGTTATTTTCTGGGTTTTGGCTGGTGCTCACCATGTATTTCTGTAATTGCCTGCATTTATCTTTGAGCAATGACGCAGAGGGTGGCTGCTGTTTGGACTGAAGGTGATCCAGGTCATTGTGCTCATGCCAGGCTGTTTGTATTTTTATAATTGCAGTGCAGAAGAGTTGTTTTGTTCATATCAGAGCAAGTTATTCATGTATAGATTCTTTTCTGTGAATGTTTCTGAAATTGAATTTAAAAAATCACCATCAGTGTTCTTTTACCATCACCCTGTGACAATCACAACACATCATGGCATAACTAACCCTTACTGGCTTTTCCACTAAGGATATTTGTATTCTAGTAACACTTACATAATGAAAAAAAATAACTTTAAACTCCATTTTCATTCTCTTTGGAAGCAGCATTTCCTGCTGTAAAATCCAAATGGTTAATGACTTTCAAATACCTTTGTTCAGCTCTGCTTAACATAACTTCTGTTATTGAGGTTGAAAGTTCTTTAACTCAGAATTTTTTTGCACAAACACAAAAGTGATTGTTTTTGTGTAGTAAAAACAGGAGAGCAGAAGATGACCAGGTCTCAACTTATGCATGTGCTTTAGGATTAATGTAATGTGAAGTTTTTTTAGCAAAATGAGCAGCTTGAATAGGAGTTACCTGGTTGAAAAAAATGTATTTAGAGAAGTTTTTGTTGTAGGTTAAGAAGAAATAGAATGTTTCAGAGGCTGGTCTTGTGTATTCACTGTTCCACTGGGCTTTGAAGCTTTATTGTGAACTTGTGTTTTTTGTAAAAGTGGTTGTGGAGGTGGAGTTGGCACATCTGCAGTTTGCAATCCCAGCTTCTGCAAGGCATCCTAAATCAGTCATCCTAAATCATGAGCCATTCCAGGAGAAACATTGATTTTTCTTTTTTTTTTCTCTCCTGCCTCTGCCATGCCTGATCTCTGGTGGGTTTGCCAGGCTCTGCTGGTTGTGGCTGCAGGATTCTTGGGGGGTTGATGTGTCCACTCTGGGCTGGACTGACAGCCCTGGATGGAGCTTCACTGCACAGCAGAACTCATCAGATGGGTCATTTTTATGTTAAACTAACACAGCTCACACTGACTGAAATGGGTTCATGTTCTTTGCTGTTGCTTGTGTCATAATCTTCCCTCTCTTTTACATATTCCCTGCTATTTCTCTCAGTCTTCCAGTAAATAATCTGAGTGTCAGATGGGAAAATTTTTTGGATATACAGATGAAGAAGGTTGAGCAAAACTGTCTCAATTTTCTTTCATGGAGGTTTTGAAGCAGGACTGGTGCACACAGTTGGGCTCATCAAAGGCAAGACATTGTGTAACTGTCATTAGAAAAGGATGAGGATTTACAGGTTGCAGAATTAGATTAAAATAAAGCAATTCCTGTAAAATTCAGAGTTTTAGGTTACAAACAAGACTCACATCTGTGTGTCACTGTAACCTCTGCAAATACAGAGCCTGGAAGCCATGGTTCTTCCAAATGATGTGTTTATTCATATTAAAAGGAACTTCATAAAAAGCATACTTTTAACAAAATATTTTGTTAAAAAGAGTTAAATTTATTCATCATTCTCGCTAAAAACAATTCTACAGTAAATATTTTAAGTAAGTTTCTTAAAGAACACAATGGGCCATCTAGACTCAAGTCACACTGACAGCACTAAAAGGCATTGCTCGATTTATGAGAGCTCTCTGTTTACCCAAGAATGTAGAAATTTCCCTTTCTAAATGGGACAGCCTTATCTTTATTATTCCAGTGCCTTTTAGTTTACAGTTCTGCTGTAAGCAATGTTTCAGGAGTCTACTTCAGGATTGCTAAATAAATGAATAGACAAAATTAATGCTCACTGCAAGCAATCTACATTTCATATATTGTGTGATTGAAAGTAAGCCTTGCAGAGCAGCAAAAAAGAAAAATGATGGTGGCACTTTATTGATACAGAATTTATGTGATAACAGAAGGTAAATTGAGCTTCTGAAAATAAACCTTGTTTACAAATGCTGGGGTTTTTTTTGAAAAACAGAAGCAAACCGTGATGGCAATGAAAATCCAGTTCCAGGCACATCCAAGAAACCATCTCTCTATTTTTCATCAGAGATGGGTCAGAATGGATGTAACTGTGCATCATATTTGCTGACTGCATGCAGCCAGCACTAGCACCCTGCACACAGTGTGGCTGGCCTGTGCCTTCAGGGGGGGGGAAATAAAGCCAGAATTGAATGTGCAAGAAGCAGATTGCAGTGCATGAAGCAGTGCTGATTGCAGGGTCCCTATCCGGATGTCCCCAGGAAATGTCACTTCCATGCATTAATACGGACCAGGGGCTTTGTGTGCACAAGAAAAGTTTTCAATATGTCCTGTCCAGAGTAACTACAAAACCAGCTGATGGAGTTGCAGCTCAGAGCTGTTTTCTCCCCAGTATAAAATCCTACCAAGGGGAGCAGCTGATGGGAGCTGAAGGGACGTGTGCTGTTCCCATCTTCAGATAAAAATCTGATAAAGAAAACAGCTGATGTAAGTTAAAACACAGTGTACTATTTATATGCTAAAAATAACATTTGGAATGCTTTTGTGTTGAGTTATCTTGGCTGTCTTGAGCAGCAATTAATAATTTATTCTGCCTATCTTAATCTGCTTTTCTGTCTGTTTATCAATGGACCTTCAGTGCAAAAACCACAGTGACAAGTCAGGAAGATGTTGGGATTTGATAGGCTTCTGTCTAACTGTGAGGTGGCTTTTGAGCACACTGCTACTGCAGCTGAAATTTTACTTAATGTGCTTTTCCCAGTTCTGTTTTGTTTACTCTTGAATGTGAGTGCTTTCCTCTCCCACCCCCCTGTTCATCAAATAACCCATCATTCTCCAGGGTGAACCTTAAAAAACCACCACAACCCCTCCTACCCCTTCCAGACAAAACCCCTAATGCTTGCTGAACTAAACTGATGGTTTCTGCTAATTTAGGGGAAGATTTTGGCCATGGAATAAGTTATTAAACCAATAAATTCTCAGCCAGAAAAACTATCTGTTGTTTTTTTAAGTATAAGGTAGTCAGGTCCCTATAGTAAGTTTTTGTTTGTTAACATTATTTAAATAAAACAAAATTGCATTGTAAAACTGATTTTTTTTTTTACCTCCTTAGTAATGTTTATTTTTCCCCTGCATTTTTGCTTGAAGTTTTGTCATGTTATTGTAGAAATTTAATATTGTTTTGAAGTTGATGAGAGGCCCATAGTTTAAAAAACTCTAATGTGAGCATAGTTTGGAGAACAAAATGCAGTGATAACCAGGTTACTGCTTTTAACATTAATTTATATCCTTACCCAGCTTGATAGTGATTAAATACAGGAAAGCATTCACCTAACATTTTAATTCAGCAATTTTGTGCATTTTCATGAATTTTCAGGCTGTTCCCCAACTGCAGAAAATCAGTGAAGCATTTACGTGTTTACCTAAATTGCTCTTTGGTGCTTGTACTGCTTTTTGGCTTTTCCAGCAAGGAACCTGGGGGCCCTGGAGCTGGCGGGGTCTGTGGGTTTGGGGCCAGCTCTCTGTCCATCCCTCCCTCAGATGTTTGTCTTTCCCTAATTAGATCCACGTAATCCATTCAGGCAGGCTGTGACGTCCCTGTCCCTTGTCCAGGCTGGCTTGGGCCAGACAATGAGCACAAAGATACAGTCGGACTCGTTTTCTCATTATTGATTTCACGCACCAGCTGGCAGCTGTTGGAGCTTGTTCGTTTTTATAACCCTCTGGGCAACTTTTTAAAAAGTACTTTTCTTTGACCATCTGCTAAATGCAATTGGTTTAATAATTAAAGACTTGCCATCCCTTTTTGGAGGAGCACAAATGCTGTTTCTGCAGCTGAGAGTTGGTTTTGTTTTAAGCATAGGTGGGATGATTCCTGTCAGCGATGCAGCTCCTGCGAGGGTCCCATGTTAATAAGGGGATGGGAAAAAGGAACTTTTTTGTGGGTTTGTTCCACACCAGCTGAGTGCAAGGGGAGGATGTCCAAGCTCTGCCTGCTCCTCAGTGCTGAGAATTCCCAGTTCTTATGTTTGCAGGAGATAGGGAAAAGCTCTGCTGGGTTCTAAGTGGCATATTCCAGCCTGAATCACTGCTCAGGCTTCATCCAGCAGCAGGGGAGTGAGGATGAGAAGGCTGGGAGGTGTTTTTAGTGTTTCTCTGTGGCTGCACTGATGACAGCAGGCTTTGGGACATCCATCTGCCTGTGCCCTGCCTGGGGTCAGGGTGACAGAGCCCTCAGCACAAACTGGAAATCAAACTCCTGGAAACCATAAAAACTTCTGTTGTGTTCTGTCACCGTCAGCTTCTTTCTGTCTTTCCCTGTGCTGAAGTGATGGCAAGTGAGACATTGGTGTTTGTTTTACTGAGAGTAATTTGAGATACAAAATTAAAAGTAGCCTATACAAGTTCTTACTAAGAAAAACCGAAGTGCTTGCTAAAAATAAAAGCAGAGACAGTAGGTCACTGCTGTGAATGGGTCCCTTGGAGCCCCTGGATTTTCCATGCAGTGTGTTTCATAGGCAGGATGTGTAAAAAAGATCCAACCTTAGTTTGAACTCATCTTTATGCTGTGATTAGATCTAAACTTTCCCATGATTCCTTCAAAAAGGGCTGCTGAAAAATCCTTCTGTTTACCAAACAGTTTACCATTTGTTTCAGATGTACCTCAAAGCTGACCTGGAGGATTACTCTCATGAGAGGTGAAAAAGGGTAATTCATTTTTTATGTTCCTTTAATCTTGGAGTTCTTTCAAGAACTCTCAGTGCAGGAATCGGTGCATTTTATTTTGCTATGGCATCATTCATTATTTGCTGCACAGTGTATGCTTCCAGAATTGGTTAGAAATTCGTGTGGAAGAGGAAAGTCTGTCGGAATTTGTCAGAGTTTTTTAATACAATTGAATAAGACTCTTTTGTAGAGAATGAAAAAGGAAATAGTCATGTGTTTTCTTAATAAGATGAAAGATATCTTTGTTTGCTTTGAGATTTTTATGTTTGTTTGTTTTAAAAGTATTCCCATCTTTAATATTTTTGTACTTTACAAACATAATCTTGTTCCAGACAGCTGTGATCTCTGGTCCCCTCTAATTCCTAAAGTAGACAAGAGCAAGTCAAATTTTCCAGAGTATTTGGCTAAATATCCCCTGAAATATAATTGAACTGCAAGTGAATGCTTACAGTAAAAGTTCAGATTAGAGTGCAAAGTTTGCATGAGAAATTCCTTTCTTGAACTTAATCCTGTGGTGGTTTTCATATGGAGCATTCTCATCATAGATTTCATGGCTGTAGTATTTTTTTAGATTGCAACAAGTCTGCCCTAAGCCGTGTAAGCCTGTGCTTTGTGTAGGTATTTCTCTTTCAAACAAACCTCCTCACTTCAATTTCTGCTGCCTCATTTCAGGAACTGCCTCTCTCTGAGGCTGTTAATTACAAGCTGGTCAGACTGTGGAAATGGGAAACGAGCAGAGGAGATAAATGCAAATTCTTGTATTTGTTGGGCTTGTTGGCAAAACCAGTGCCAGCTGCACAAAGCAGGTTTGGGTCAGGGATGTTTCTATCTTGGAGGCTGGAATGGTTTTTCCTTGAATGCCCTGAACCTCTTGGAGTGTTTCACAATACTCCATGGGGTCGCTTTGAAGTGTCCTTTTCCTGTGCTGAGCTTAGTTCTAAATGAAGCACAGACAGATGAATGGCCAGCAGGCCACGGCAGGGAATTCAGCTCAGGGAATTCAGCTCAGGGAATACAGCTCAGGGAGTCTGGCTTTGGATCAGGATCAGGGAATTCAGCTTAGGGAATTCAGCTCAGGGAATCTGGCTTTGGATCAGGATCAGGGGATGGAGCTTGGGATCAGGGAGTTCAGCTTGGGATCAGGGAGTTCAGCTTGGGATAAGGATCAGGGAATTGAGTTTGGAATCAGGGAATTCAACTTGGGATTGGGGAGCTCAGCTCAGGATCAAAGAATTCAGCTTGGGATCAGGCACAGGCAATTCAGGTTGGGATTAAGGAATCCATCTTGGGATCAGGGAATTCAGCTTGGGATCAGGCACAGGGAACCCACCTTGGGATCAGGCACAGGCAATTCAGGTTGGGATTAAGGAATCCATCTTGGGATCAGGGAATTCAGCTTGGGATCAGGGAATCCAGTTTGGATCAGGCAAAGGGAATTCAGCTCAGGATTAAGGAATCCAGCTGGGGATCAGGGAATCCAGCTTGGATGTAGCACAGGGAATTCAGCTCAGGATTAAGGAATTCAGCTTGGGATCAGGGATCCAGCTGGGGATCAGGCCAGGAGTTGCTGTGCAGGCTCTCGTGGCCGTGGGTAGAAATCCAGTCAAATCCTCAATTGCAGGAGCCACTGTTTGATTTTATAGAAGTACAGTAAATGGTCCTTGATTTATTCCTGGATAGTGCTGGCATTCACTTGGGAATGGGGGAGAAACCCATCCTCTTCCTCTCAGCCTTGCTCTGTGCAGGCAGCCCAGTGCTTCCTTGTTCCTGGAATCTTGTGGAGAGGTGAGGAATGAGAACTCCTGAAGACATCTCTGTCCTCACCCTCTGCCCTTCCCCTTTGTTTGAGCTGCACCCCTGTCCCAGGGAGAGGAGGGCAGGAGCCCCAGAGAGGTTTGGGGTGCAGTGCTCTGTAGGGCTGAACCTCATGGACAAACACCTTTATTTATTGGTTATCTGTTGGCATTTTACAGCCAAGTTTTTGCCCTGTACAGAAGACACATTCTTCACCAGGAATAACAGAGGCCAGAAATAAGCTCAGGGTCTATAAAAGGAAATCGTCATAAAATGCATTCATGTGTTTGCAATCCCCAGGATAAATATTTTTGTTCGTGCAAAGTAATGATCTGACATTGGTACAAATTCTGAAAGCAAGAATTGGTGTTTCATAAGTTATTTTTTCTCTGGCTTTTAAATTTCTTTTTTTTCCTTTTTCCTTCTGACAAAACTTTACCCAGATTATTTTCCTCAGAAGTGGCTTTTGTGGTCGCTGGGCTGGGGGTGTGTGACAGGCAGATTTCTCTGGGATGTGGCTGCAGACAGCTGTCTCCTTTTGGAAATGGACTTCTGGCTCCAGGGGGGGTTTGAAATGGATGCTGACATGTGGGAATTAATCCAGTTTGTCACATACACTGGAGTGTGGCAGAAAGTGGGTTTTTCCCTCCACTTCATGCTGTCCTGTAATAAAAATACAGGCAGAGTTTTTCTTGTGCTACAGCTGCAGTGGTCATGTCATCCCTTAAGTGACCCCCTCTGGAGATGCTCCCATTCTGCTGCAGGACTTTCCATCCTGGTTCCAAAGAAAAGGTGAAAGGATTCATTCTCCCCTAAAATGTGGGGGGTTTGTCCCATGCCATTGATTGCTTTCAGATGGTGGCCAGAGAGGATTTGTGTCTGTAAAGGTGGTCAGTGAAAATGGGCTCTGCCTGCAAAATTTTGAGTCCTGAGTAATTCCTGGGCTGTTAGAACTGGGTTGAAGACTTTTCAGTGGAGCAAACCAGGTAGTGCTGTAGGCAAATGCACTAAAAATTTGGTATATTTAGTTGTCTGTAATCTAATAATAACAGTGCTTGGAATGTTTTAATTTATGGTATCAAAGGACTTTCCCTCATGAAGTGATGGTCTGAAACAGCTCTGATTTCTCCAGGAGAGAGCAGGGCAGTGTCCATCCTGTTTGCAGTTGCCTGGAATGACTGATGCCCTCACCTGTACATAAAGACAATCCAACATTTTTTAGAGATTTAATGAGCTGGATTTCCCAGATCTCATCTCTAGCTTGTGGCATTTGTGCAAACAATTTGTGCTGGTCTTGATGAGGTTTAATTGTGCAAATAGGACAGAAAGGGAAGATAAGCACTTTGAACAGGACAGGAGAAAACAAAGGTGTTGGTCAGTGCTTCTGTTCTGTAATTTTTATTAAAGGTAATATAAATACTGAGGGGTTTTCTAGGGAATGTTAGCACTACATTTCCATATTATTTTTTATTGTTTGCTGTGTAAAATGTTACCTGAAGTTAAAGCTGTTTGCAAAGGGGGATTCAAATCAACCTAAGAACCCATTGCTCAACGTAGGAAATATTTTATCAGAGCATGGCAAATTTTGAAGTATTATTTCAAACAGTTTTATGCAGGATCAGTTCAACTAATATGTACTAAGTTCTGAAGATCTTTAAAAAAAAACTCATGAGCACAAACACTGCTGGGAAGAAATATAAATAAACCATTCCATAATCTTTTGGACTAGAATGAACAGCTTATTTGTAGATTCATCATCCAAGTTCTTTAAAATTAAGAGACGAAACAAAAACAGTAAAACAACTCTAAGTAATTTATTGGTGTTGTTGATGCTCCTAAGTGAGTGAAGTGCATAATGATGTCTAGATAGTCATTATTTGTCTTTTTTTTTTTTCATACTTCATAATTGAGCAAAATAGTTTCCTGAGGATTGTTTGTATTTGTTTGCAAGTTCTGTCAAATCCAGCAAGATGTATAGGTGCCATTAAAAATCCATATTGATTTCCCACAGTCAGCTGGGAGTTTACTTGAAAAGTCAATCATTACTTGAATGAGTGTCTAAAGAATGTTCCAATACCTACTGGTAGCTTAACTTTTTAAGCAAAAATGACTATTCTAAAATAAATGTTGTAGGTTTTGGAGTCTGGTATTGAATATTTTTTTCACCAGTGCTGCTGTGCTGGGCTGTTCTGCCCTGAGTGTGCACCTCTGATCCTTCACATTTTAATTTATTTGGATTCAGCCTTGGAGCTGTGCTGGTGTGCAGTCCCTTCCAGTGTGAGCCTGTGGATATTGGTGGTGTGTGGTTGGGTTTGGGGTGAAGGAGCTGAAGCTTTGCAGTTCTCCTTGGGCACTCACCATGGAGCTGAGCAGGATTTTTGGCTTCTCCCTCTTTCCTTCCTGTTTTTTGTCTCCTTTCTTACACTCCAGAGAAGAAGAGTTTGAGACAGGAGTTACCAGCACCTCCCTAGGTGGAGTGGAATGGTTATAATTAATGGATGATACATTCACTTTACACTTACTTTCATGGACAGCTTATGGGATATCTTGCTAATGGATTGATCCTATTTAATGTATATTAGTAATTAAAGAAAATACATTTTTAAGAGGCAAGGATATATTTAATTTTAATAACTATCTTTCCCTGAATCAAGGAGTCTTTGCACAGAACTCTAATGGGTAACATTAGTCAAATGTGTGATAGATCAAATTGTTAAGTATGAAGGGTGTTGTTAATGTAACACAGAAGAGAAATCTTGTGAGGTAATTCTGAATAACACCCAGGAAGAGTGCATTCATCATGGTATGCTGACAAAACATCTGAGTAATGATGGCCATTAAATCTTTTGTCATGGCTAAGATATGAAGAAAGGAAACAAGTTAAAGTGTGAACCGTTTAGGAGAATTGCCATTTGACATGTAAACCTCTCTGCCTCTGTGTGTTCATTTGTATATTATGGAATGAATTTGCATTTTAGGAGGAAATTTGATTTGCCTAGCAATTAGGGGGGGAAATGGTGAATTTCAATCTCTAGTTAGTCAAATATTTAAACAGAAAGAGCAGAGTTGCTTATTTTTCTTTTTTTTTCCTCCCCATTGGAAGGAAAAATACCCAAAATCATGGGGTTCAAAAAGGTTTTATTTATTGATATATTTCTTTTTGAAGAAGGTGTCTGACCATCTGTAGTGCCTTTGCATGACCCATGTGAATAGATGTTAATTTAATTGGGCTGCCCTAAACCTGGGAGAAGGGAGCCTTTCCCAAATACTGGGCACTGCTGAATTTGCTGAATTCTGTGTGGTCAAACATGGCAATAAAGCCATGGATTTACATGGTGAGGTCACTGGATTGTTTGTAAGAGTTTTGGAATTGATGAACAGAGAGAAGAGACACTGGAGAGATACAGTAAGAGCAGGAGAACTCAGAGGGTCCCTGGTTATTCTGATGTGGCTGAAAAGTTTCTTAAAAAGGAATAAACTCAGAAAAAAATTGGTTACCAGTTTCAGGACTTTTGGTGGAATTGGCAATTTTTAGTGTCTGGTTCCAGTATCACATTTTTGTAAGAAGATAAATAAGAAGAAAATGGTGATGTTGAGATCAGGAAAAAGTTTGTGGTGAGACATTTTGGAGTTGCTGGGAAGGTCTGTCGGGTCACTGGAGTGTATCCACACAGCAACATTCTGTTGTTATATTAGGAGGAAATGAGGCAAATTACAATAAAAACTACATTTAGCCAAGAAAGAATTTGTAGCAAAATTGTCCAGATGGTTTATCTTAACCCTGACAGCAAAATATGTTAACCAGATTAGTAATTTAGACACCAGTGATATAAGAGGGGCTGTTTGGAGCAATAGTGGTTTGGGTTTGGTTTTTTTTTTTTTTTTTTTTTTTTGAGTTGGTTTCTTGATTGAATTTCTTTAAATGAATGGTCACATTTTAGTGGTTCAGGTTGTTTTTTAGTAAATGTGTCTCTTCAAAAAAACTGAATTTGATATATACAACTTGGAAATAATGGCAAATGTAACTCACACAAGTTTATTGAGTTTGTTTTAGTGTAATCCTTTCTAAAAGTAAACTTTAGATAGCTTTGAACCATAAACAATGGTATTTCATCAGCAGCATTTATGGGGTAAGGAGAGGGCCTGGAAATTCTGCAAGTTGTTACAGCAAAGTAGCAGCCCCAAAAGAACTGAAGGGGATTTGATGGATTTGTAATTTTAAACTAGGGAGACATCAGTAAATATATCTGAAAACACACATGAGACATGGAGAGAGGAAAAAGGGGAAGGAGAAGGGGTACAGCAGCCAGTAATGGAATAAGAATGCAAGGAATATATGTAAAGGTTAGGAAATCTTCTGACCTCACTTAGGATATTGTTTTTGTTCTGGTTACCATATTCTTTAAAGATGTAACATTTGAAAAGGGGAATTTGATTGACCTTATGACTAAAGATAGGAAGTCTGAGTAGAGGCTAAAATCATGAATTTCTATAACCTTTAAAGAGCAAAGGTTGAATGGCATTTAATTGGAAAATATAAAATCTCCTGAATTATATATCGATATGTAACTCTATTTCTTTTATATCAGAAATTATTGTAAAAGGAAAGGTATCTGTCAGTTGAGGGGCAAGTAGCTGAGCAATCCCTGTGCACTTTTTGCTGTTCTCTTCTGAGCACAAAGAAACCAGGCTTCCCTTCCACTTCTGTCAGTACCTGAGCTCAGCTGGGAATTTACAAAAACACGTGAAATGCATCTGAAAAATCTAAAATCAGATATTGAGACACTCTTACAGCCATTGCTGCAGGGGGTTGAGTTCACAAATAAGAGTTGTCTTTTGGCTTTGGACAGGGGCTGTGGTGTAACTTCTTTGGTTTCTCCAGGTTCCTGAGGCAGGAGAGGTTGCACAGCTCTGGATATCCAGACCCCACTGCCCTCCACACACCAGGGCTGGATCTCTGTGCTGGCACAAATTCCCCTCTGGAACAGGAGTGGGAAGTGAACCAAACGTGGGGGAAGCTGTGCAGCACAATTACCAAAATACAGCATTGAACTCAAAACTCCTTACAGGCATAAGCAGGCTTTAAGATTGTTTTAAGATTAGGTTTAAAAATTATCCTATTCAATAAATGTTTTGTCTAATTATGTAATATTATTTAGTCACTAAAGAGATCAGAAAACAGGTTTTGTAGTAAAATACCCAGGTCAGTCTGCATCTGTCTGTGACAGCTCATCCCAAAACCATGTTTTAAGTAGTTGGTAGAAATAAGAAACAGAGAAAAGGAGCTGAGCAGCAGCAGTGTTGCTTCTCCTGTGGGTTGGTTGCCTTTGCTCAGACAGTGACACAAAAAAGAAGTGAGTCTACTTTTAACCCTGCTTAACTTGTAGAAATGGAGTCACTTTTCTAGGAGATGAAATGGGTAGATTCAGTATTTCCCTTTATCTCTGATAAATGTTGTTGTTTGTACTCTAATGCCCACTGACATCACTGTTCAGCTGTAGTAATTTAAATATGTTAACTGTGTGTAAAGCAGCAGCTCCAAATGCAGATCTGGAGGGATCCAGTGCTGCAGTCTCTTCATTTCCCTCTTTCCATATCCACTCACATCATTTAAACTTTCCATGGCAAGAGGATTAGGATGTTTTTATACTTTTGGATTTGTAAATACTTGCCATTTTGAGAAGGATGCTGGTCACTGGAGTAGTGCATTGATTAAATCTTACTGTTGAGCAGGGTCCATGAGAATGCTGAAGGCCCCATTAGAAAATACCCAGCTTGATTTATACTTGATGAGACATTGATCACGTTCACATACTGAAACAATTATTGATGGAATCTATGATGAACAAGTCATTCCAGTTGTGATGAACATTGGCTTCTAGCAGACATTTGACACTGAACCATGAGATTTCTTTGTTGTTACAGCACATCTGAGAAAATCATTAAGCTTTTTGAAGCCTTTACAGGCTGGGCTTGAGAGTATTATTTGCATTAAGTTCCTTTCACATCAGTTTTGTTTTTCTTGTAATAATACATTAGCAAATTTGGGGTTATAGTAGCCATAGCAGATGAGAGGAATGTTACATTTGTCCTTACAAACAAGCTGTAGATTTGGTGGTAGATAAAGTTCCTTAGATATTACAGGCAGAAGTATAAATGTAGCTCACCTAATTATCAGCATGAGCATGTGCCAAAGGACCTCTGAGAAAAAGTAGAGTTATGTTTAAGTTGCTAATAACATGGTTAAAGGCAAATTCCAGCAATTTTGAAAAACTGGAAACGTTTGCAGTTAAATTTTTTTTTATTCTTGTATTCTTGAAGAAAGAAAGTTTGAAAATCAGGAGAAAAAAGTCCTTTATAATTGGTTTAAGTTAAGTGTATGTGAGTGGGAGGAGAGGGTGGCACCAGTTGAAGAAATGACATTTTTGAGTATTTTTCACACTGGAAGTTGCAGGATTTAGTTGAGAATTTTGAGAGTGCAGCTAGATTTCCAAGAATTGTAGTAGTTTTCACATCTGCATTGGAGCAAGCTGCCTGTTGAGATGTGCAGACAGGGAGTGCCCCCACTGCTGGGCAGAGCTTTGAGATGGTTCTGCAGAGTTCTGCACATGGGATCAGGCTGCTCATGAACCATTCCTGGCAGCTCATTTCATGTCATGGACCTTGCAGGGGGGGAAGATGCTCGAGTTTGTAGCCAGTCTGTTCCCCTGTCCATATTATCACACACTTGGGGCCATGAAATCTGCTCCTGGGGAGATAAGAGGGAATCTGTGATCCCCCTGAGCTGTTTGGAAACAAAGCCAGGGAATGCAGCAGCACCTTGTCCAGCAGGATCACACTGTGTGTGCCTGGGGATCCCTGCTGATTTGTCTTACAGCCTGAGTAAGGAATGTGCAGTTTTAGTTTGGAGCTGTTCCACTCCCTGGGAATCCTCCTTTCAGCCTGTGATCCCCAAGTTAAATTCACTCAGTATCATTCTGCATTCAGAAAGAAGGTAAAAATTAAATTGTCTGAAGCATATGAGATTTTTACTTGTCTTTTTTGAAATGTATTGGTAATTACTCTAAGGTTACACGATGGAGAATGGCTTGCAGGATTTATTGTCACTTTAGTATTTAAATGTCTGGAGATCTCTGACCCAGTGTTCCCTGACCCACAGGTTTACTGTCAATCTTCTTGACCTTCTTGCAATCACTATTTTCTTTGGCTTTTTTTTTTTTTTTTTTGCAGTAAACTGATGTTACTCATAATGAGATAGATATATTAAAGTTAACACTCCTTTCTTTCGAAGCAGAGTCACTTGGTATTTTGCTCCTGAAGTGCCTTTGAAAGTGTCCAGGTAAAACAGGATCATTCTTTGTATTTTATGTGCTCCTCAAAGGATGGAGGACAAGCACAAACCCAGTCCTGTATCTTTCAACTCACACACACAGAGATCCTGTTTATTGAATAGTTTTGAAGACCAGAAACTAAAAAATCTTGAAAAAGAGATTTTTAACAATCTTTAATCTTAACACTGGAAGGTTTTGCATTGGCCTACATCAGAAATGCACAGGGTGAAAAACGTTAAAAAGCATTATTCTAACCCACCAAACTTTTCCATTAAAGGCAGTGTGTCCAGCAGTGATTTCTGCTCAGCATCACTTTCATTAGGTGACCTCAGGGGATGTTCTACATGCAGGAGAATCAGGCAGAGGCAGCTGACTAGCACTTGGACTTGCACAGATGCATTTGCAGAATGTGCTCCCTGAATAATTCAGAAAGCAATAGTCCAGAATTAGCAGCTCAGTGTTAGAGCATGCTGGTTTGTAAATTATTATTTTTATTTTAAAACTGACTACTGCAAACTTTGAATGTTTTTCTGTTTTCTTTTCATTTTCTGTTCTCTTAAAACAGACGCTCTTCAGAGGAGGAAAAAAATGGTAGAAAATTATTGCTTAAAGGCAGAAAAAAGTAGTTTTTTCACACATGGTCACTGAGCATTAAAGAGAGCTGGAATTCTGATATATTCTCACAAGATAGAAGTTGTGGGTTGTAATCACACTGCAGGAGAATGGGTCTCTGTTAGACCTTCCTACACCCAGAGAGAGGACTTAGCACTGGGCAGCACTTGGCAATTAAAAAGTGAGCTTGGATTTATTGCAGTACATTGTTTTGCAGTGAGAATTGCCTCAGGTGAGTGTTGCATGAAGATATCATCAAACATATGTGCAGACAAAGTAAATGGAGTGCTGTTGCTGACATATCTGTAGTAAAACTGGTAAGAAAATTATTTAAAAGATGAGAAGTGGCAGTGGTGATTCTCCATATAACTTAAGCACTGTTTACTTGCTGCCACACCAGCTCTCTCTTAGTGCAGTTTGTTTATTTATTCCCCCTCAGATGGTGAGAGAACAATTAATTCCTTCTAGATGCAGGACATCTTTTTCCTAATTACTTAAATTCTTCTTTTTCTCTCCTTGCATTCCAGATGCTCACAGATGAGAGTTCTGTTATGCTATCAGGAATATTTTGTTAATAAGAAAGTAACTTAAGTAGTTAACATAACATGAGTTGATTTGACCTGCTGATATGCATTTTTACAGAATAAACAAAGCCTGTTATCTGAGATTTTATTTATAAGGATCTGCTCAAGTGATCTGAGATCCCCCTTGTTTGCCTGTCCTGCCCTAGACCTCAGCACATAATCTCACTGTACTGCTGCCCCCTTGACATCTGATTGCCCTTTCCATCAGCATCCATCCAAAAGCATATTTGTCTAAAAAGGAAACAATTAAATTCCAATCTCACACAGAAAACCTTTACTTTTCAAAGAAAACATACTGAAGAAGTCACAAAGTCGTCCATGATGGGGAACCCTCACTAAATCAGAACCAGAAGTCATTAGGCCAAATTCAGCTCCCGCCAAAATAGACACCAAACCACTGATCTTGATGATATTTTGCCTGTTTATATTAGTAATATTATATGCACTTACTTTTTATTTGTTTTTCCATTAAATCCTGTAGTAAGACTTAAGTTATAATGTATGTGACAAGTATCATTGACATGCAAGATAAATAACAAGTGTGGTTGGGGAATTCTGAAATATTTCAAATATTAAAAATTCTACTTGTTTTAACCACCTGTGACAGTGGGCTGAAATGACTGAATGCTGTGAAATTCAGTTTAAATGATGTTACTCTCCCCTTGTTTGTGGATATCCTATTGCAGAGAGATCTAAGAATTGAAATATTGTGTTTTCTCAAGGCACTGAGTTACTGTAGTGCACAGAGCAGATCTGCTGCTCTCAGTTTTTCTGTTTGTGTGTCTGCAGATGATCCCACTTGGGAAGCAGCTCTTTGCCTTCACTCTGAGCATTGTTCCTGATTTTGTCCATAGTCACAGATGCAGTTTTGGATCACAAGTTTGAGCTGTGTTTGGCATCTGTGCCTGCAAACAACTGTGAAAAAGCTACAAATAATTAATGCTGTATAGTCAGTAGTATGATTGAGTTATGCTCTGAATTTAGGTTTGATAGGGAAGCAGACTCTCTGTTGTACCTTCAAAGCTTTTCATGCTGAAGAATTTACTGAAGGGAGTTTGTTACTGGTGTCTCATTTTAATTTTCTCCAGGAGCAACCAGGTAAATAAATACTCAATGTGGTGTTTTCAGAATGGAATGTTGTGAGATCCTGGTTAACAGCTGCAAAGAAGAAAGATAAGAGATATATTTCTGTGTCTTACACATGGAGGAGAAAGTGGTCTAAAGGGAAAAAGATGTATTTGTGTATTGTTTTTCTTTAACTGTTAGTATTTATCTGTCATGTTTATGTCATGCCTGATGATAGACTGGAGGTGAAAGGCTGATTATATCAGATTATTTTGTAATTTGAGCTTTGGAAGAAGGCTGCAGCCACTGAGCCCATTATGAACTTTGGTGTTGATGCCCAGCCTGGTGGTTCTGCAGCAGGACATGAGGAGTGAGCTGGCAGCAGCTCCTGGCTCTTCCTGACAGCTCCATCCCTGACTGGGGCAAGGGAGGAGCTGGAATGGGCAGATTCCACTCCTGTGGCTTCTTGGCAAGGGCCTGTTTTTATCACTGAGCTTCCAAATATAATTCCTACCTGAGAGAACTTGAAACAGTGTAATTTTGTCATTAATTAAATGTCCCACAGCTTCTGTTTTAGGTAGAAGTGGCTGAAATGACAGTTCCAAGGATCTGGAATGTCAGTGACATGTCCCTGGGCTCCACTTCTCTGCAGGTGGAATTCCCAGGAATTATTAAAGCCTCACTACTGATAAATCCCAGCCCATCCTGATTTTGTTACGTCTCCAGCTATGTAGCTTGAATGCTCATGGCTTTACAATGTTTGAACAGCTTTGGAAATGCTAACAAGGTTTTTTTCAGTGGTCCAGAAGAGGGGTGGGCTGATGTTTCCAAACTTGCAGAGCTTATGGATTTTTAAGATGTTGCCTGCTGATTTGAGGAGTGCATCTTCCTCACCTGTGCAGTCCTTTTGTTCAGTCTGAGTTCAGACTAAATCTTGGGTAGTTTGAGAACTAGACAATTGTGTGTATATATATATAAATATATATATATACTGAAACACATCTGTGTGCTTGGAGTTTCCTGTGTGCTTGTTAGGGTAAAAGAAATTCAGCCGCCAGTTTGTCTGTTCAAAAATGTAAATCACAAAAAAGACATTAAATACTTTCCTATTTGATATTCAAAGGTAAAGCAAGTCCAGCTAAGTGAATTAAAAGAATTGTTCTTAACAATGAGGTTAATATTTTTTCCCAGCTCTCTGACTGACAGTTTAATGGAGGTTTTATTGTGTTATGTTAATGATGTCGGTGGAATATATATTTCTTTGTTTGCATCTGTCACTTATAGAGTTAATTAATATTCTGCTGGTTCCATATAGCTTTTTGTTCAAAATCAGTGCTCTTTTACTCTGTGCATTTCCTTGGCAGTCCAGTCCTTACAAAAGAAGAAGTTTGCAGAGTCCTGAGCAGCTAAATGTCCCTACACACAGAACTGCAGTTTGCCTCTGATACCTTCTGCAAACCAGGACTAAAATATCAGTGTAGTACATAAGCCTTTTACCACCCTTGAAAACCCAGCTTGAACCTTGAGCGAGTCATTTACATGATGTTTCCTTGGGATTACCTACATTCTTGTCCACTTTGACCTTGTAATTTTGCTCACAGTTGGAAATGTAATGCAGAGTGACTAAGATAATGTTGTTTACACAGACTTTAAGTGGAGTGACATTATAGTCAAGCAAGTGTCACATCACCCAAAGTGAAGGAAGACTTAATTACCATAATCCTGTGAATACTAAAATTCCTTAGCCATGTGCAGCATAATAATGTAATGTTCTGCATGTTCCATTTAATAACCCGAAGGTGCTGCATTAACTCTTGGGGAACTTAGAGTTATCCTAAAGTGAAAGCAAACAGATTTGGAGCATGTTGGGAGAGATTCTGTGCTCAGTGGAGATCCTTGGTGTGTTTCATTGCTGCCAGCACATCCCATCTTCCTTTGAATTTACACTTTGGCAGGTGAAACAAAACTGAAGCCACTGCACCAGCATCTCTGTTGATCCTGTGTGTGTAGTCTGGGCCAGGGATTTTTGCAGATGAGGGAGGCTTAAGTTCACTAAATAAGAGGATTGAGACAGTAATAAAACGTGGTGTGTCATGGCAAACACACCAGTAAGTGGAGAGGAGTGTTGAATCCTTCAAGGCTGGAACAATCTGTTCCTTAAGTGTTCAAGCCATCCTACCTTTCTGCTGATAGAGCTGCAGCAGCCTTAAGGGCTCAGTGAGTAAGTAGATCTTGAATGAGGATATAATCATGAAAAGGCAAATCATGAGCAATTATGGTGCTTCACAAAGAACTAAAGTATTTGTCATGTTCTCTTCAGAGCAGCGTGTAACCGTTTTATAGAGATGGAGTGATTATTCTTAATATGTTGTCTTTATTTGAGTAACACTGAGTGGTAGTGCACGGCCTCCTGCGTGCCTTAAACACAGTTACAGACTGACTTAAACAATAAACAGACTCTTCAGCAGCTGCAGGAATGCAGTGTAGATAAAACAGAGTGCAGTGAATAGCTCTCTTCTTTTCTTCCTTGAGAGCCCAGAGTTCTCCAGGTCCTGCTGTCTGGGCTTGGTGCTGCTGTGGTCAGGGGCAGCAGGGACAGATGGATTTGGAAGCACAGGTGGAGAACCCACTGTGATTAGTGTTGTTTGAAATACAGATTTTGGGTTTGCATCTTTCTGAGGGCAGCAGATACAATGGTTAGTTAATCTAGGGAGAGGTTGTGCTTTGATTGGAAACTGGTTTTTGGTAATGGTGTGTGGTGTGTAGCTGTATGCTAACACTGAGTGTGTGTAAGTATGCAGTTCAGGTTCATGGTGTAAGGCTTGGTTCTCTGAGGACTGGAAGATGTGAGTTTAGAAGGAAATATTAGAAAGGGGGATGTGCTGCTGGTGGATGGTGTGGGTGTACAAACAGGCAGAAGCATTTGAGCAGTGACTCAATAGCTGGTGTTGGTTTGTGCTGGCACAAAAATGCTGTTCTCTCTACTTACACCAGTGTGATGCAATGGATGCAATTGCCTTCAATGGAATTGGACTTATTTGTAAGGAGATAGGAAAGGAGGCTTTCTGTGTGCTAGTAAGGATTTTAAGGAATGGATATTGGCCCTGAGGATACTCTCAGGAAGGAGGACACAAGCCACCATTGCATGGCCTGTGCTTTGCTGTATAACAGCAGTTTTTGAAAGGTGTTCTCAAAAACAGTGCTTTTCCCTGGGAATTTGGCCTGGGCAGGGAGACACGAGGATACCCATCTCTCATCTCCAAATCATCTCAAAATTTAGAAGAATGAAATTAATACAAGTAAACAGCTCGTGCTCATCTTCTCACAGGGGTGTTTGTAGTCATACAAATACATAGTGCTAATATACAATAATTTTCAAGCTAGTTTTTTTTTCCCCCCCTCTGGGGTTTCCAGCCATTTTGTGTGTTTAAAATAAATGCCAAATCTCTTATTAGGGCAAAGAACATAGACTTGCCATTTCTTGGGTTGTTTTTGTAGAATTAAGCTGTGCTTAACACTACTGATTGCCAGAGGTCTGGCCTTGCCCTGCAGTATTCACTAAGGGTATTATGGGCTAAATAATAGAAGATAAAGCAAATGCAAATGGCATGAGAAAAGTTTTGTTGTTACACATTTATTTATTTATTTTTAGAAACAAACTTCCACTCTTAGCAGCAGTGCTGTGTTCTCACTCACACATCTCTGTGCTCTCTGCAGCAAACAGGAGGATGTGGGGTAACCTTGAATCTGGGGAATGGGAGTAGAGTTCTGGAGTAACCTTGAGTCTGGGGAATGGGACTAAAGCTTTTGGGTGCCCTGGAATCTGGGGAATGGAAGTAAAGCTTTTAAATTTCAAATTACAGAGTATTTTTGGAACATGCAGATTTTATAATATAATTTTTGAGGGCAGAAAGGTCAGAGACTTCTGCAGATATTGGGACAGCAGAGTTTGGCTTTCGTCATTGCTGGCTTTCTTAAGTAGGTTTATTTTCCTAGATGTCTGAGTAATTACTGCTGTCGTGACTGAGAGCATTTTGGGTCCAGCACATTTTAGTTTTCCTCACAGAGATTTCACATTCTGTTCTATGTTGTTCTGGAACACAGAGATTGGGAAAGGGTTTTCCAAGACACGAGTGCTGGTTACAAAGATGTGGAAGAACATTCTGAGTGGCTTGAGTTTGGGAAGTGATGAACACTGGCTTGAAGGAAACACACATTGAAAGTTCAGTATGCATAAAATCTTGTCAAAATCCTTAAAAGAAGCAGTGGAAGTTGGTCTGGAGGGATGGTCAGTGGCCAAATTGTGTCCAATGTCAGGGTAAATCCAGCAGTATTTTAATCTCAAACTTTGCATAGGGCAACACAAACTATTCTACTAGGAAAGTAAAGCAGGTTTTCCATAATTTCTTTCCCATCCCATAAAAAGTCTCTCTGTCACTAGTTTGAAAGTAAGAGGGATATAAATATATAATGTGTTGATTTTGGGGGGTCCTGGTGGGCAGTGTGGAGCTGATATGGGGAGGATGATCCTGCCTGTCCATCTGCCCATCCCCTGCCCATCCCCTGCCCATCCCTTGCCCATCCCCTGCCCATCCCTTGCCCATCCCTTGCCCATCCCTTGCCCATCCCTTGCCCATCCCTTGCCCATCCCCTGCCCATCCCCTGCCCATCCCCTGCCCATCCCCTGCCCATCCCTTGTCCATCCCCTGCCCATCCCCTGCCCATCCCCTGCCCATCCCTTGCCCATCCCCTGCCCATCCCCTGCCCATCCCCTGCCCATCCCCTGCCCATCCCTTGCCTATCCCTTGCCTATTCCCTGCCTGTACCCAGCATTCCAGAGTAGCAGCCACCCCTTTTGGATTCCTGCAACTGCAAAACTAATTAGTGAAATTAAGTTGAAAACGCTGTAAACAAGTGAAGTTGTTATTCATTCTGTGCGGCACTACAAATGTGGGAGGACATGTTAAATGATAAATTAGGCATGAACTGCTTTAATCTGGAAGCTGAACATGCCAGCGAAGGGCCTGCATTTGTAATTAGCATCAGGGGCCACAGGAGAGTGGTGCCTCTTTTAAAACAGTGACAGGGAATTGATCAGTTTAGGTTGCCGTGGCAACCAGGAGCCCTCCATCACTTTCCCCTCGTCCTCCTATTATGCCGTCCCCACGTTCAGAAATATATTTATGAACTGTAAAGATAAACTACTCAATAATGCAAAAGAGGCTCCAGTGCTCAAATGCCAAAGTGATGGGGGCCAAGCGGCTGCCTGACTACCCGATAACAAGCTTAAGTGTTCTCTGGTTGTCATGACATTTCTTTTACAAAGCAAATGATGTCTGCAGGAAAAAAAAAAAAAAATCTTAAAATTAGCCGAGAATGCAAATCTCTTTATGAGGCTGTCACCTTCATAATAACAGACAATAATTGATGATTTATGAGATGCCACCATAGCAACCAACTCCTTTGGCACCCCCTGGTTCCTCTCACACAATAGCTTGGGCTCCTCTGGAAAAGTTTCCAGCCTGAAGCCCACGAGGTCTTGGAGCCTCTTACTCCGTGAGATGGGCAAATGTTGCAGGGATTTTTGCAGTTGTCTTACATGTAAAGGTACTGAAGTCCTTTCTGTAAAAGTAGTGTAAAGTATTATTGAAATAGAGTTACTTCAGTCTGAGAAAACAGATCATTTTTATTTGCTGTTCAAGTTGCAACAGGAGCTGGGACACCCAGACCTCTGCTGTGCACTTGGCTTTTCTGAGTCTGCCATCTAATAACTTTTATTCAAAAAGTGTTGGCTGTGTAGATCAGCTCTTTTTATGCCTTCTGGTGTGTAAGTTAACCTGACTGTCCTAGAATAAGTGATTGATTTGGATTAAAACTTAAATGACTGCAAAAAAAAGGCTTTTATTTGCAAATGGTTCATTACATAATGAATGATTTTTTTAAAATAGTTTTTTGGATGACAGTCTTTTCTAACTAATAAAATTGACTTCAGGAGAGTTAGGATTTCTAATTTTGATTAAAGGTCATACAGCACTAGGAGGTGTCAGGTGAACATGCCCAAAGACACATTATTTGCTGTTCTGAACATGAATAGGGAACATGGAAACCCTCATACACCAATCCTGCATCACTTTGTAAAACTCAGGTCCCTAAATTTGGTACCTAGAAAGGCCAGTTTGATGTTGAAGGAGACAAACTGTCAGTAGCAGTTTCTGCTTAAGGTGGTGTCATTCACCTCCTCACCCCCCAATTCCTTCCCCTCTTCCTGCCATTAATAAATGGAGATTCTAAATGTGCCCTTTTATTGCAGTTCCCTTTTTAAAAAAGTACTGTAGTAGTAAAAAAAATCCACTGATTAGAAAAAGCATTCTGAGAGTAATATGTTAATTCTTAGCCCTTATCTTCAGATCCATACTCAGACAATGATTCCAAAAAAAGTAATAGAGACTTGTTTGAATTAAGAATTCATGATCATTCTTTTTTGCTTCGTCAAATATGACAGGTAGAGCTGTCAGTTCCAGAAAGTGATTTCTGGTAGAATAGTATCTTTCAGTCACCCTGCCTGGCATAGAGAGGAAAAAAAGAATAAATAGATGGAAACCCTTTGTGTTGTGCCTGGTTATAGTCGAGGCATTTATTTTTCTATTTGCATTTTGATTTATTTTTTTACTGTAATCTGACTAATTTCATAAAGTCTTCAGGAATAGTTTTTATAGGATTAATTACTTATGTGTTTATAGGAAAAAATGGAGATTTCTTCAGGTGTTTAGGATGAAAACAAATAATCCTGGTGATTTTCTCCTCCATGGCTGTGTCATCTTTCCTCACCTCTGACTTCAGCAGAACTTGTTGCTTTCTCTGCCATTGACTTTTTCAACACCACAGACAAAAAAATCAACCCCATAGCATCTCCTGCCTTTTTCTGGATAACCAGGTTTGAATACTGTAAAAAACACACACAGGAGGAAGAGGAAGGAGTAAAGGCTGGTGGTGGTGGCTGTACAAAGTGGGTGAGATTTCTGTGGCTGGACCCTTGGGAAGCCCCCCTGGTTCCAGGGGCATGGAGAACATTCCCTGGCTCCCTCTGGAGCTGGGCTGGGTGTGGAGCTGTTCTCATCAGCATTTTACAGGCTCTGTGTGTGCAGCAAGTGCAAGAAAGGCAGTAAAATTTTTTGCAGTGTATTGACCTGAAGTCCATTTGAAGTTGATAAATACCAGCTGTTCAAACAGAAAATTAAATAAAAGCAAGTCAAAACTTACTCTGAAGTAAACAGGTGAACAGTATGTAAGACAAAGCAGTTCCCCAAAGGCATTTTTAGTACATGGTCATTATTTAACTCCTGACTGAAAATAAACAATGCTGACAGAGTGTGTGTTGGGGGGCTGTGATATATGAACAGTGTCAGTTCTGTAGGCTGATAACCTATAGCTTGACATCCTTATCTATAAACTTTGACAGATACATCAGTTTGTTATTGTCACTTTATTAACTTGCTTCTATGATAGCAGAAGATAATCTTTCTCAAAGCCTAACTCAGCTAATACTTTATTAGGTAAAACAGTTGGAAAAATGTCAAAAAATTTTGTTTGCCCCGCTAAGGAAAAATCCTTTACAGTTTTTTACATGTTGAGCCAGTATTTCACAATATGGAACAGCATTGTTTGCCTATCAGCAACAAACAATAAACTTTTGTCACATTAAATTATTTATGCCAGAGACATCCCAACTGCCTCTCTTAAAAAAAAGAATATATTGCTCAGAATTGTAGTTGTGGCTGTGTGAACTGAACTCTTGCTTAATAAATTAATATTGTGGTCTTGTGATTTTTAATTGGAAGATAACAGCTGTTCCTAGTTAGAAATGTGTCTGCTTTGTCTTGTGGTGGTTTCACAGAGCTGCAGCACAGCTCTCACCAGCCCTTGCTCCACATCCCCACCCTGCCAGTGCCATGGGCTGAAGGGGCATCACAGAACCTCCAAAACCAGGGCTGGCTTCTTCAGAGCTTCTCTCAGTCTTACTCTGGAACTCTGGTATGAATTATGCTTCCAAAGGAGAATTTATCTGCATCCTCTGAAACAGTTCTTGAAGGTTTGTTTGGATCTGGAACTTCTGTCCCTGTAACTCCATGCCCTGGATCTTGGGGTGAATGACAAATCCTGTGTTCCAGGCTGTGTGTGACTGATGGGGGAGCTGGGAAATGATCCTTTAAATGCTCATAAATGTTTTTGGTTTGTTTTTGTGCAGAGCAGTGAGGTGAGGCCAGGCTGCTGTCCAGCTGCCCGAGCCCACAGTGAGTCCATCCAAGAGGTTTTTTGGGATGGCTGGGACAGGCAGTAGTTGGGCTATAGCAGGACAGCAGAACTCAAGCTGCACAAGCAGCCTCACTTCTGAAATTACATCATTTTGGGTGCTTGGTTGTCTCCATGGTGGTCTTCAAACACAGTTTTGTGTGTGCCATTACCTGTGATGCTGAGAAACACAGCCAGAGCTCTCAGAACCTCTGTGACCTGCAGCCAGGGCCACCCACACAGGAGCTGCAGTGCCTGGGCTCTCCAGACCTGTGGGCTCTGCTGGAGTAGCTGTGCCTGTGGCCATCCATCCTGGGTGCCTTCCATGGATCCCTGTGCAGGAAATCCTCAGCTGAACTTGTGTTTGGAGAGTACTTGAGCAGCTACAAACTTCTGCCTTGCACAGCTCACACCATGCACTTCCCCTCCCTTTCCTGCCCTATTCCTTCACTCCATTCACAGTCCCTCATCCCTCATCTCTCTTCTTCAGACTTGGCCTCCAAGTCCCCATTTTACCTTCCTTCAGCTGCTTGCCTTGAGCTCAATCCTGGGTTTTTTGCCTCAAAATGATTGGCAGGAGTAGGAATCATTCCCCAATATCCTGAAGTGTTCCAGTTCTGCAAACTCTTCCAGGCAAGGAGGATCTGCTGAGGTTCATGCTGGGATCCAGAATAGATTTGGAGAAAGGGGAAAGGCAGAATTCAAGTGACAGTGGTTGCTGTTGATCTTAGCAGGAATTTAGGAGAGGAGGAGATCCAGGCAGGAATTGAAGCCAGTTTGAGCAAAGGCCTCAGTTGGCTTCACTGTACAAATTTAAAGGGAGTTGACAGTGCTAATTATCACATGTGTGATCCTGGGGGTGGGAAAGGATGTTAATAGGAGGACAGGTTTATGGCATCCAAATGAAATTTGAGAAAATCTGAATTTTCAGGATTTTGACAGCTTTTCAAAAATGGGTTATTGTAAGGGTGCCCCAGATCCAAATCTATTTCTGCTGCATAAAAGTCACTGTTATGAAATATGGGAGTGTTAAAGGATTATATGTAAAAAACCCTGTCATTGTACTAGCAAATGACAGTATTCTTCTCTTGCTGTTTTCCCAGAATGATCCAGTGAGGTCTTACCAACAATTTGTGTTTGCATGATTTCCAGAAGAGTCTCTGCAACTGAGCTTGGAGCTCAGTGTGTCATTGGAGCTTACAAATATTTATTGTTTGGTTCAGAAGAGTAATAGTATTATGTGTTACAGCATTATTACTTCACAAATTAAATAATTTTTGTCTCAAGTTAAAGCTCTATGGATAAAAAATACTGACCTTATAGTCCTGCTTTTTAATGGAATTCATTGATGCATGCTGACATGTTTTTGAGAAGAACATGCAGAATAAATTCAATTTTAAGGATAGATATGTGGCATCAGAGAAAAATCTTGCAGCATAACATTTGGTCTCTTTCTTCTGTTCTTTACTTAAGTAAAAGTAATGCTCCTGATTTAACTGCACACAAGTTTAGCATGGCCTAAAAAAGTAAATCATTAGAGAAGAGAAGCTCAGCTCCCTGACTGAATGGCTAATGAAGCACAGCTCAGGGAAGACAGATCCCTGATTCCTGTTAGGTAGAATTCAGCAGGAAAATAGGAGTTAAACAAAATAAACAGAATAAGAAGCACTTAATAAGAAAAGTAAATTGTTGTGGAATTGCTGTTGTTTTCCTGCTGGATTGAGATCAGGGTAACTCACACCCAGTCCCACATTCAGAGCCTTTAACACACTCTGGGTAAGGTTGGTGTGTCTTTGAGCCCACTGGATTTTCCTGCATTTCCCAGGTGGAGCAGGACTGTGCACAGGCTGTAATTAATTATTTCTGCAAGAAACGGGGTGGTTGTACCTCCATCAGTGGATCAGGAACTCTGCTGATGGTGTGATTTGGGGACTACTTGTTTTTTTCTGCATGTTTTTTCCTTGCCTAACCTGTTCTGAATGAGTGGAAGTGTTAGTACCAGAGGGAAATAAATGTGTTCATTGGGATGCTCAATCTGAGAAAGTTGCTGTGTGTGTTTATGTATGAACTTGCTAATTAAGCACAAAGATTCTAGATTAGAATAAGAGTGGGATGACAATAATCAGAGATAAAAGGTTATTATTAATGAGTTTAGAGTGGGTACAAGAAACAGGGTGGTGAGCTGGCTCCAGATCACCTTACAGTTATGTTGTAATCTCAGTAGGACAGGGAAATAAACAGGAAAAGCAGCAAAAAAATCAGTATATGATCCTAATTTATGGTTGTTATGTAAGAGTTGATCAGATAATTCACAAAGCTGAAATGTTGTAAAGGATGTGGCTTGTTTGGGAAGGAAAGACAACTAAAGAAGAAAGAGATGTTGCCTTTAAAACTGGGCTTGTGCACTTGCCTGAAGGTCCAGTCTGGAGGGAGATGATGTGGGAGAAGGGCACTGGGAGGCCACCAAAGCAGGAGGGATCCCTGTGGGTTTGGGCAGAATCATCTAAAGCACAGGATTTTGTGGTAATGTGATTTTTTTTTTCTAGGCTAAACATAACCAGCATGTACTGGAATGCTTTATATATAAATTTATATATATATATGATAAGCTCTAAAGTAAAGTTGATGGTAAAAAGCTAGTTGAGAATGTCAAAATGTAATAGAAACAGGGTGAGAGGGTTAAGAGGAGTTAACAAGCCATATGACAAGTTGAAGAAGAAATAAATAAAGTGCCCTAAAATCATGTAGACTGGTGTATTAGGATGAAGTAGAAACAACTCCATGGCATTAGAAGGGTAGAATTTTCAAGAAATCTTCGTTTAAAAAAATAAAATTATATGGTTCTATATCCAAATGATTCCTTTGCAGAGTGAAAATAGGAACAGTGGAAGGAGGTCAGATTGGGTGAGTTAGAATCTCTCTGTGGCAGAGAGGCAGCTCAGGAAAGAGATTTGGGATGGGGCAGAACAGCTGGAGCACATGGGACAGGATGGGAAGGGACAAAGAACAGTGGGAGATGCAGTCAGAGGGGTCTTCAGAGCCAGAGGGAATCATTCCAGGTGGCTGGTGTGCTGCAGTGAGAAGGGAAGGCAGCCACAGATGGAGCTGGGAGGGTGGGAGAGTTTCATGGCTTCTGCAGTGAGATGTCAGACACAATTCACAGCGGTGGCAGAAGTGCAGGAGCTGAGCTGGAGTGAGAAAACCAGAGGGCCAGAAAGCTGATTTAGGGTGGATGTGTTCAGAACAGCTGGGTCTGGTGCTGGGCTGTGAAGAGGTGGTGGATGAGGTGTGGGAGTGATTAATGGGTAGTGTGGGAAAGTCACGGAGGGATGAGAGGGGATGAGGAAAAGCTTGGAAATGATAGAGCACTCAACTAGAAATATGCTGTGATTAGTAAATGTGAGCATCCAGGAGATACCAGACAACATGGAATCATCAGCAAATTGCATCCAACTAGTGCAGTTTTCCAAAGAGAGGCAGTGCAGGGAGGACAGAGGTGAAGAGTGTCCCTGTCCTCACTGTGGGGAGGGTTTATGACAGTGGCAGTCCAGGTGAGGCTTGGGTTTCAAACATTCCTGTTTGCACAGAGAGAGCAAAAACGAGTCCTTAGTGATTTGAATCAAGTGAACTTGATTTGAGAAAAGCATTCTGGCACAATTACTGGGAATTTGTCTGGGCTTTTGCTGCCTCCTGTGCAAATTGTGTCAGTTATGTAGGATTAAGGCACAAGGATTTTGATTCAGCACCTTGATTAAGTTTTGCACATTGCTTCTTGTCCTATTTTCTTTCAAATTACAGTAAATTTTTTAATATTAGAATGTTGTCTTGCCCTGGACAATACATTTCAGGTATTTTTTTTTAAAGTAGTTGGATTCTGTGTTTAAAGTCTGGTCTGTGGAAGATGGAAAAAAGGCTGCTCATTTTTCTTTTTTATTCCAAGAACAGTCATAGACGATGGTGCTTGTTAATGAAAAAAACAAAAGGGATTTTAAGGGCTGCAAATCAATCTGTAGGGTGGGATTTGAATCTCTGTCAGTGGAAGGAAAATGTGTTTATAATAACTGAAATCCCACGTGCTCCTAATTGACAAAATTAGTGGCTATATGCACAATTTCCCTGTAGAGAAGGACGATAATGATTTCAAAACCTTGTTTGTTCAGGCTTTTTAATAAACTTTTATTAAAAAGGAAAAGGAAATTTGGTATTTGCAGCGGTCTAAACTCTTGCTCATGTGGGAACTTCAGATAAAATCATGGCTTCCTTTGCATGATTTGTGCATCATTACAAATCATCAGCTGCATTCTGTGCCACGAGGGCTGGTTGGGAATCGTGGCTTTTTTTGTCAGGATGTATTTGGATGGCCTCTTGATTTGTCTCCCAAAAATCAAGTTGGTGTTGCTGGAAGCCAGGAATACATATTCTAAATGTAATTTTATTGATTCTCTGCTTTTGCTGTAAGTTTACAAGTCTAATCTAAGAGAGCATGATTTCCTCAATATTTAGCATAGGAAAACCAGTGTTTTCTAAAAAGCAGCTTGTCAATAACTATTACAATATTATGTTGTCTGAAGAGATGTGTCTTGGCTGTTGCTGCCCAGTCCTAGGAAAATTTTAATTTTCTAGACTTTTATATCCTGCTGTTGAAAGCACTAAAGGAAATCATGTCATCCTGGTGCCAAAATGTTGGTTCCAGGGTTTGTATGAAATGGCCATTCTGCAGTTAGCAGGCCACAGAGGGGCCAGGAATGGGTAGCACAGAGGTGCTGAAATAATGCATTTTTTTTTTCTATTTCCAAGTTTCTTCTGCAACAGTCAACTCCAGTAGGAGTTGATTCAGTAGGAATCACAAACATTTCAATTTGCTCTCTCCAAATGGTAGTTTTTGTAATAAAAAGTGAATTTTAATGGCCAGGGAAAGCTCATTTGAAACAAAGAAAGCCGTCTGTTGGTTTTATTTTGATTGACAAGCGTGCCAGGGATAAACTGTTGGCTGACACTGGAACATGCCTCATCAGAGCAGCCTACAATGTCCCCAAAGTCAGCTGAAAATGTTAAATAACATAGAGCATCAGGATCTTGGAACGGCTTGAGCGACAGGAAACAAACTGTTTTTTGTTTTTCATTTGGTTTGTTTGTAGGTACAAAAAGGAATCTGGTGAGTGTTTACATCTTCCCATGACATTTTGCACTAATACTGTTGCAAACAGATTACAAAGTGGAATATTAAATAAATACCACAAAAGGAACTCCTGGTTTTCAGTTTCCCCCAGTGCTGAATGACAGTAATCCTCTCTGACAAAGGGGGGTTCTTGCCATTAGTTAATCCTGTTATGTAGTTCCCTCAGCAGCCTGTAACACACGGTGATAAAGACTGGGAAAATCTAAAATGTCAAACTAAGAGGCCACTGAGCACTGACCAGGAGGCTGCAGGAGCAGCCCAGAGCTGGTCCCTGCATCAGCAGAGGGTTTGGATGAGATGATGCTCTTGGAATTCAGTGCCATTCCCTGTTTGCCCAGCAAAGGGATGGGTCAGTGAGTATCAGCTTGTCACAGGTGGGTGACAACAGGCAGGATTTTGTGTATTTTTTATTGTGCCAGGCCCTGCCAGAGCCTATGGAATGAAATCTGCAATATGCAGGCAGTTTAACCAAATTCTTGATGTTACACGAGTGGTTTTGTAGACTGGGCAGTTCTTAAGTTTTTATTAAGTCCTCCCAGCAATACCAAAGTTGTATAGACCAGGGATTTATTTTAAGAAGTGTAACCCAGGTTGTCCATGGACAGACTGTCAGAGCTGGGGCTTGTGGTGAAAGAGCTAATGAATCTTTGGTTAATTTGGAATTATGAAAGGAGGGTTGTTGTGTGTTAGGGTGGAAGGTCTGTCTGGGAAGTAGAGCCTTGTCTTTCCCCAGCAGCAGAGACTGTGGAGTTAAAGTCAATGACTATTAATTGTCTTTGTTACCTTAATGAAGGAGAACCAGTTGCTTTCTTGATGCTGCTTCTCACCAATAATTCTGTATTCAATGCCTTGGCACGAGGGGGTTTAAAGCACATCCTGTGTGTCTGTTGCAGAGACAGACGTGCTAATTCCCTGCTGGGAGGCTGAGGATGCTCCTCCGCCTCTCCTGCAACTTTGAACTTCATTAGAATGTGGGTGATTTGTGTGATTTCCTGTTTCAGAGCATGTGACAGTTTAAAAGTTGTTGCAAATCTGGAGGAAACTTCAGCAGAACAGCTCACAAGTCTGTTGTCATGGCAAGAGACTTATTTCTCTTTTTCTGTTACAGCTTTTCACTGGTTGCAGGACAATTAGAAATGTTGGGCCCTCCTGACATCTTTTCATATGCACATCCACCAGTGAACTATTAGCTAAAATGTGAGCTAATAATTTTATATAATAGTGATAATTTCATAATGTAATTTTTATTAGTCATAAGTGTCACTTGAATAATTTATACACAGTAATAATAATAAAATATATATAAAACTGCATAATTTAGTATCACTCAGTAAGCAATCATTAGTATATAATCTAAACAAAATGCATCTAGTTCTGACATGTTTGAGTGCCTGTAAGTTATTTCCAAGATACTTGTAAATATTTGGAATACTCATTTCATGAAATGCATCTTTGGATCTCAAGTTTTGAACCATCAGGGTTTCTCTGGGATATCCCACTGGAATGTATCCCTGGGTTAGGGTAATGTTTTTCCTGAAGATTGCATGATGTGGTAAAACAGAGACAATTTTGTTTTAGCTATCCAATCCATCACATCACAAACTGATATTTTTTCAGAATATACAGGAATTACTCTAATTACTTTGCTTTTCCTTTAACTAAGCCTCCACTGAAAGCCTGTAGCTCACAGTGCTGCTGCTGGGAGAATGGCTCCCATTTATTTCTAGTCATAGCAATTGAAATCCAATATTTATTCATTTACCACTCAGTAATATATTTGACAGATGTGTTGAATAACTGAGTAAATTGCTGCCTTTAAACTCCTAGCCCTTTTTATTTGAATTCACAGTATCTGGGAACACTGCTGGTAATGTAGTAGTTACAATATCTACAAATTAATGTAGTTGAATTCCCACTTACTGTTGTGATTTGGCTGCAGATCGGATTTGTGGTTTTTTTTTTTTTTTTTTTAAGCACTGAGTCGGATTCCCTCTGAAAGAGTGAGAGCAAAGTCAATTCAGCAAATTCTGCAGGAGGCAGATCCATGGTGTTCCCTGCTGGGAGAGCAGCTCTGGATGTTTGGAACCTGCCAGAGGTTTTAGTTCTGGCTGATGGGACTGACACAGAACAGATTCAGTGCCTGTGTCTTCCTTCTTTCTCTAGGAAAAAATGAGTGGATGCACCCCAAATATCAAGATGCTCTTCCCCTAAAGGCTGCAGAGATGAATTCAGGGTCTTCTTGATTGACCAAAAGGAGCTGTGCAACCCAAAATCCATTTGCTGGCCCTGGTGGTGATGCAGTGGGGGATGGAGGAGTTCCTGGGCTGGAGGGATGGATGGAGTGGTGAGGGTTGGTTTGGGTGATGTCAGCCCTGAGATGCCAGGGGAGCAAAGCAGTTTCACTTTTTATTGTGGAGATACCTGGGTCCTCAGAGTGTAAGATAATAATAATTATAAAGTTAGTGCACTCTCAGTGTCCAGCTAGATCTGCACTGAGGCCATGAATTCTGTATTTATGGTAATGGTACAGGAATTAAAAGGTGGAGGAAAACAGTGAGGAAGAAAACCTTCAAAGTGACTGTGTAGTATTGATGGAAAGGACTCTGACAGACTGTGGGAGACTGATGTGCCAAGGCTGTTTGTTGAGTGCTTCATACCTGCAGCTTTTTGATCACAGGTGCTTTGCAGGGAATCCAGTGTAATTTCAGGGTGGGTTTATCCACTATTGGGACAATTTTGGGATGGGATAACTACATGAAGGGAAGAGGTTGTGTCAGGGCTGCATCACACACAAAACTGTTTCATGTTGCTTCATTGGTTGCAAAAATTATTGGTGTTGAAGAGAAGGGGAAGGTTCCTTGCCTTGTTTTTTCTTTTCTTTTCTTTTTTTTTTCTTTTCTGCAAGTGTTAATTCATCACTTGTGGTTTTTCAAGCCTAAATGGTGAAGTGGAAAAGTCTGGCTGGTGTTCCATAACAAGTGGAGCTGCTGGGGAGGAGCAGAGCTGACTCTGCAGGTAACTGGAAGGTGGAACAAATAATTGCTTTTGTATCTGGATCAGTCAGGGGTGGAAAACTGCTGAACAGTTTGGTCAGACTTTGGTTCTTCTTGGTGAACAAAATATGATTAAAACCGTCCCCAACAGTGAGTCTGTTGTTCCCTGCTCTCAAATATTAAATGGGAATCAGACAGTAAAGTCTGAAAATTTTAAATGCATCTTAATGAGCTGCTCTGCTCATTTATCTGAAGAAGGGCTTTGAGTGAAAGTGCTGCTTTCCTGCAGTCCCTGTTTTGAGAGGGAATTTGGGAATATCAGTTTACCATCAGTAGAGATTTTAATCTGAAGTAGAGTTTAGGGGTTTTTTTTTTAATCTGGAGGCAGTTTTTGCTCCAATAATGTGATAAGAACATGAGTGGCTTCAGAGTGGGGTGAGGTTCCCTCTCCCTCCAGGTGCTCTGTTCTCCCAGTGTTTTGCAGAAGCACAAAGATGCAAATAAGCAGTGCTGATGAAAGAGTGCATTTTATTTTCTCACTTCATCTCCTGCCAGAAAAGCTTAATGGTATTTTAGAGCTGATATTACACCTCAGAAAAGGGGTAATGCATCTTTAAAAGCTAAACTACATCTTCTTTACTTTTATCAAATTCTCTATAAATCTTTCATGACAGTTTATTTAACAAAGTGTCATTGAAACTGTATAGATGATTGATGTGACCCATGTAAGATCAACATGAAATGTTTGTAAATGTCAGCAAAATGTGACCATCTAGAAGCAAGTAAGGATGGTGTTGCTGTGAAAGTGAAAAACAAACAGAAAATGTTTATCTTGTTCTTTACTTTCTGGAATGAAATTACAAATTTATAGAAGTAGTATTAAATGATTTTTCTTGGACATCATACCATGAAGCAGGGAGGATGATCAAAATTGATCATACATACTGGGCTTTTATTATTTGCTTTTTTTATGGTGGAAAATAGTTTCTTACCTATTAAAAAATTCTAATTTCACTTCTCAGAAGAATAATTTTAATTTGGATTAAAAAAATACTAGAAAATCAGTCAGATTCTGAATAAAGTACCTTAATTCAAGCAGCTCCTGTCATCAGAGGAGCTGGACACAGGTCGAGATTCCCTTAATTTTCCACTTCTCTGAAGAATGTTGATCTCAGTAACACACATTTGCTTTTTACCTGTTCGTTGTAACATCTTGTTTGAGATGTTGACCTGGTAACTCCATACCAGTTCCATGCTTCTGACCTCAGTAGAGTTGAATAGAACAATTCTACTGGAATCCTTCTGATAAACTAAATTTTGGAGTCATCTTTTTGATCTCTCTCATTGCTGGCTTACATTTTGCCAAGATCAAGGAAAACAGTGACTTTTGGGGCTCTTTAGAGCCTTTGGATGTTGCATGGTAACATAAGGGGCTCACCAGCCTTTGGTGGCTCATCTTTCATCCTGCAAAAAACTGCAGCACAGAGCATCACATGCAATTTCTAGTCCTTTGTGCTGGTGGGTGTTCAGACACTGATAATATTCTGGTTGCAAGAGTGAGTTCCTGGTTTATTTGCAGCAGCTGCCCTGTTCTCTGTGTTCTTTGTGCAGGTCTGATCAGCCACAAGATTGTAAGCAGAGGGAAATAAATCATAAATTGGTGATAGGTGTGTAGGGTAGGACCCAGGCAGGGTCCCCTCTTCATTCATAACCACCCAGAGCAGCTGCAGACCTTGTGGCCAAAACTCCAAAGGAAGTTGGTGAGAGCTGGAGATAAAAACATTTTTGGTCAGCAGCCAGAGAGAGTCTGAGCCTGAGCCTGATGGTTTTTGTAGTATTGCAAAACTTCCCTGTTTGCCAGGCCCTTCCCTCAGTGCCCAGGGAGGAGGTTGAGCAGCTCATAAACAGGCTGAGAAAGGGAAAGCAACCTGAAGGTGAAAATAAATCCTTTCTGGTATCAACTGGGACAAAAGCCTTTGCAAATTAGTCTAATGAGGTGATAAGATATTGTGGTGATAAAAATCTTGTAAATCAGACATGTTTGTATTGCTTTTAAATTAAACTAAGACAACATCAAAGGAAGATGATTGGAAAATTTAATATCTGAAGTGGGAGACACAAGGCAGAACTGAAGGAGAGAACAACAATCAAATCCTGTGTGCTGATTCCAGATGTGATGGGATGAGCTGAACACAGAGATTTTGTTTGGATTTTTCACTTCCCTGGAGCTGATTCTGCCATTCCTGGCCTGTTCCCTCTGAGACACTTGAAGTTTTCAGGTACATTGATACAAACATCACATAAGCTGTGTGTGTTTAAAATGGGTTTTCTGGAGATGCAGTATTAGCTATTTATGGTGTAGTGCAACAGCACCTGGGTGATGTGGCATTGTCTGGGAAATGGAAAATATTTGGCATTTCTTTGGGAATACAGGATTTTGTGCTTTAATGACAACAACACATCAGAACCTCATCTTATTCAGGAACCAGGATGCACTGGGGTTATTCTGGTATCTTTAATAACCACAGTACCCTGATTTAAAAAGTATTTCTTCAAATACACTTTGAAGATTTTAAAAGCTACTTGATTGTTTTTGGAAGGAACAGTGAGTAGTTCTGGATCAGAATTTAGTTCTTTGTGAAGGGATGTGTGTGTGTCTGCATAAACTTTAATAGCAAATCCTGAGTGCAGGTGAGCAGGTGTGTGACAGGAAATGCTGAGTGAATTGGAGAAAAGCTGCAGATCTGAGTTATTTGTAAACTGCCTTCCTTTCAAAGTAACCTACATTCAGGAGTTTATTTTTTAATCATAATTAAATAATAATCCAGCATATGGTTATCATAAAAAATACAGGAAGTAGCTGGAAGTTAAAAAGCAGAGAGTTTGTGAGTTCATGCTGTTGTTATTAACTGGTCACTGGTGACAAAAAAGGCATAAAGAAAGCAATAATCAAAGGAGACAGGGTTATATAACAGATAATTTATAGGTAAATGTGGATTGCATGTTTTTTGGGAGGTGTGCAGAGACAGCCAGGGGGGCTGTGGTGCTGCCCAGCTGGATCCCTGCATCCCCCTTGCACCAGGAGAGCAGCACTGGTCCCTATAACCATGGTAATGAACATGCAAATAGAATTACACTAATTGGCACTCACACTTCTCTGTGCTCCCACAGCACAGAGGATTCTGAGCTGTTAATAGAAAAGCAAAGAAACTGTAGGCGACCAGTAGAAAATTATTCTTTATTTTCCCTTCCTTCCTTGGCACTGCAGTTCTTGGGTATGTGTTTCACATGCCATTCTGTTCTGTGAAACTCTAAGAATCTCTCTTAGCTCAAATTCACTTTTGACACAAGTTCAAATCAAAATCCTTCAGCAAACCAACTCCTCTGTGTGTTGCTGGTCTGCAGGAAAGGAATGATGGAAGCAGAAAAGGGAAAATGATTTTCTGTTTTCAGATGCCATCAGCACGTGGATGATTCTGCTTCCTCCATGGCTCTTTGTATCTTAATGTGAAGCATTGGTTTAGAGATTTAAGGAAGATTTTTCCTTCTTTCTTGGCTAATTTGGGAAGAAGATGCCGTGTAGTGCTGGAGTAGTGTTACTTTTTGGGGTTTGACCATACATATTTGTGGTACTTACAGCACAGATAAATTGTGGGAATTTCTTTTTTTGCAGATGTGCCTAATCCTGAAAACATCACATTTTTTAAGGAAAAAAAGGACTTTGATCTCTCATCCCACCTGAGCAGTGACTTCCTACTGCATAATGTCTGTATAACAAAAGCAAGTCATTTTCAAAGATGATAAAGATGCGTTTCTTCAGTTTTCTGAGCTAAAGGAATAAGTAAAATGAATGTACAGTTCTGAGTGATGTTTAGAGCCTTCTGCTCACCTTCTGTCTTAAATCGTTTATGTAAATTAAACATTAAAAATGTAGAAATTGTTCTAAAAATGACAAAACAGGGTTTTTTCCTCAGCAGAAAGGAGCACTGATGGCTTCAACTGGCCCTAATCTCAATAGTAACCTATAGCTGGCTTAGACTTTAGTCATTAATTGAAAAATGCAAAATAAAATGTAAAAACCTGTTTGAATATAGAGAAAGCTGAAATACCTACAAATGTACTTCCTTGTCACAGTTATATAGGCAAAACAACACATTTCTGCAAATTGCTGTTGTATGAGACACACAAAATTTAGTGACAAGCATCTTGGACATCTGAGGGTGAAGACTTACTTTGAAGGGAACCCATGGGGGTTGACCATTAGTTGATTTTTTTATTTTCCTGAGAGAGAAATACTGAAGGTGAAACCCAGCAAGGCTTTTCCTGACAGAACTCCAGGGTGAAGAACTTGAGGAACCAGATGAACCATCTTCTGAAGGGAAGTTATGGCTTGAACCATCTGTCTGTTCCAGCTATCCCAGGAAAACTCTAGATGTGGTTTAATGTTACTTAAATTCTTAAAACTTCAGTTTAATGTGTACACAGTAAAAATGCGAGGTGCAGTAACGTATGGAAGGCTATTAATTTAGTTTTCATTGTGTGTTTTGAAGGCAGATGTTTGTAGGTGTCACCTTCCAGTCTAATGATGGTTTAAATGACTTTCTCCCCCCTCTTTTACCAGTGCACAACTTCATGTGAAGGAAGATAAATTCCCTGGGGCCTGTTTGTTCATCTTCTTGCAAGGATTTAGGACAAACAGATGTTGTTAACAAGAAGGGGGATAAAGGGTGCTGGCACTGACCTTTCTCCATGATTTTTATCACTTGAGAGCCACAGGTTTTCACTTTTTTCCTGTAGAGCTGTAGGCACGATGCGAGTCCAGTCACTCTGTGAGGTGAATGGAGCTCTCTGCCAACCTCCCACACATTCCGAGGGTGCCAGCTCTACAAACTATGTCCAACTTTAATTAAAATAAACTAATTACTCAGCAGGTGTCTGTGGGACAGATGTTTTTGAGGGTTTTTTGCAACGAATTGTACAGCAGCAAGACAGGAAAACGTTCAGGGTGGTCAATATTAATAATTCAATTAATAGATGAAGTTACGTAGCTTTTACTGCTGGTTTTGCCTCTGGTGTACCTGTCACCTCAGTACATTGATCATCTCACCGATTCATTTTAGGACATGTTTTATCTTCTAACGTGCAGCACGTACAATTCCATTTGAACAGTTACACACAGAAGTACCACCCGTAGGTAGGAAATGCAGGTTTTGTGGTGTTTCTGCGCAGTTTGTGTCTGTGGCTGCTCGGGAAGCTGCGCGGTGAGGCGGAGCTCCGCGGAGGGCTGGGAGTGCCTGTGCCGCTCCTGTGTTGTGACAAGGCGTCACACAGAAGTGCCCAGCCCCCAGCAGAACGCCGTCATTACCCAGCGTGTTTATAAAACAGCGGCAGCAAAACGTGTCAGTCAGTGCAGGCAGTGACAGAGCTGCGGGATGAGTGTGGGGAGCTGAGCTCATCCCGCAGCCGCCACTCGGGCACTGATGGCGTCCAGAGCTCCGGGGTGTCACCACAGGGACACCCATGGCTTGGTGGTTGTTGTGTGCTGACATCTTGTAATTCATGGACTGCTACAGCTGTAGAAACCTGTAGGGTTTTTTTCTGAGATATAATCTTGGAGTGATGACTGATGCTGAAACCCCTTCCCTTCCCTTCCCTTCCCTTCCCTTCCCTTCCCTTCCCTTCCCTTCCCTTCCCTTCCCTTCCCTTCCCTTCCCTTCCCTTCCCTTCCCTTCCCTTCCCTTCCCTTCCCTTCCCTTCCCTTCCTTCCCTTCCCTTCCCTTCCCTTCCCTTCCCTTCCCTTCCCTTCCCTTCCCTTCCCTTCCCTTCCCTTCCCTTCCCTTCCCTTCCCTTCCCTTCCCTTCCCTAGTGTTGGGTCTGATCCTTTTCCCATGTAGTTTCTGAGCCTGGTGTTTGTTCTCATGGTTTCTTGAGTTCTTTATTGAATCACCACTGTCCTGTCATCAAACAAGAGATGTGGGAGCAAGGAAGGGGATTTGGGGCTGTGGATGTGCAGAAATCCATGAGGCAGCTGTAGGGATCCATGCTCCATAGAGGCCAGGAAATGTCAGGTGTTTGTTTGGGCACTTGGATGTGCCAGCTCTGCTGTGCTGCTGGAGCTCACACAAATACTGGAGTATCAATTATGGATATATTCCATAATTATATCCATATTATCGTCCTTCTGGTAATAACGCTCTTAAAAGGAAATGTTCCCCACATGTGTAGGAGATGTGCTTATCTAAATATGTTTGAAAGTGCTAGAAATTTACTGGAAGATTTCCTAGGTCAGAATGCATTCAAACATGTATAAACTTGGATAAATATTTTTGAACACTTAAAGGAAATTCTTTGTTGTAACTTAGCATGGCCCTTAATGGTACAGAGAGAGAATGTTGTGAGCAGTGAGGGAGTCAGCAATGCCTCCAGGCAGTGTTTATTAGTTACTAGCAATCAGCAAGGAGAAGCCATCCCTGGAGGGAGTGAAAAGCTGTGTGGATGTGGCACTTGGGGACATGGGTTGGTGCTGGGGGAGCTGCCAAACTTGATGGATCAAAAAAAAATGTAATTGTGTGGTTCTGTAACTTGGAGAAACCAGGAGAGGGGCCTGGAGCATCCCCTGTGGTTGGGTTGCTCCAGGACTCCCCAAATGTTGGTTCCCAGGTGACAGATTGAGCTGAGCAGGGTCTGTCCCCCAAGGGGAGGTGGGTGAGGAGCAGAGCAGGATCAGCCAGATGGAAGTGGCTCTCCCCAGGAACAGCACTGCCTTCAAACACCAGTAATTGATGAATTGTATGCAATATGCAAATGGGAATGCATAAATCTCCTGAATGACAGCTTAATTTATGTGAACCCTTAAGAATGTGGGATTAGATTTTAATTAAATATCTTCAAAGGCACCCTGACTTGCTCAGTTTTTTGGCTGCTGTCTTCATGAGAGTTTAGGAGGGGACAAAATCAAAATTTTAAATACGTTATTTACTGTATTTTCTAATAAATCGTCATTTGACCAAAGTCTCATATGTATACCTTGGGTGCATATATTTCAGGGACTATTAGATAAATCCTATGATAATAATAAAATAAAATCAAAATACCATGATACTTGTTTGAGCTTTAATAATTAGTGCCACTGGTTCACTTATTCCTTTATGTTTAAAATGGGTAAGCATCCAAGTTAAAGCTGCTATAAATGTTCAATGTTTCACATCTAAGAAGTACTTTAAACTTCTAAAAACAAGTGTTTGCATTTTAGTGGTTACTGTTGCTGTAGTTGTTAACCAAAATGTGATGGATTGATTGTTTCTAAGGCAGTGAGAGTAAATCCAGCTTGGCTGCCTCACCAGCCTGTGGCAGCTGCAGGAGATTTTCTGCATGGGCAGAGCACTTTGAGGTACCAGAGTATATAAATAGTGGGTGTGTGATTCCCTGGCCCTGGAAGGAGCAGGTTATCCTGCCCTGGAACCAGCAGATGACAGCAGCAGTGCTTGAAGCTGGAACAAGCTAGGTCAGAACCATGGGGAGTATTAGCCAAGTGCATATTTTGGTGTTTTGCTGGACAGTTTATCACTCTGGAATAAGCAAAACCAATGTGATGGCAAGAGGAGGTAAAAAGACAACAAGTTATTTCTGCTTGGAATTGAAGTATGTGTAAAGTCACTGTTGGATCTAAATCGTGTCATAGTCTGAAAATTGTTTTTGCAAAGATGCAGTTAAGCTCAGCAAAATCTCAGCTCAGTCAGTTAATGGTGGCCAGCAGTGCTTGGTGAGCACTTGGACTTGATGGTCTTCAAGGCCCCTTCAATCAAATTATTCTAGTATTCTGTATAAGAAAAACAAGGAACTGTTACTCCTTCGTGATAATCTCTCATTTAAAGAAGGAAGTAGTTAATGAGGGTGAGGAAACAGTGGCACAGGGTGCCCAGGAGGATGATAGGTGCCACATCCTTGAGGACATTCAAGGCTTGATACCATAACACTGGCCCAGGGAAAGGAGAGGGATGAGAAATTTCCCAGTGGTGGGAGAACAGACTTGAGGCTGTAGGAAGTGAGGCCAAGAGCAGAGACTTTGGGGATAGTCTAGAAGCAAATCATTGGGAATTACTGGGCAGTTGGGGTAGATTAATAAGGAAGGAAATGGATTTTGAACCTTGCATTTCACAGATTCTTGCTTGCAAACAGTTTCATTTTTATCCATCTTAATTCAAATATCTGCTCCTAATGTAATACAATTGCAAAAGAGGTCACTCTGGTGAATACAAGGCACAAACTAGGCTGCCTTTTTCAGTTTTTTTGGGTGCCAGTCCTTACCCACAGGGTGGTGAGCTGTTCCTGTGCCGTGCTGGCAGTTGGAGCGTGGTTGGTTATCAGGGCTGGAGCTCCCCTCAAACATTGCCTGCCATGATAGCACACCAAAAAACAAACCTGCAGCTGCTACAGCAGCGTTTTTTAATGCCAGAAAAGTAAATAAAATCTTGAGGTACTGTGCTTTTTTTATTGTTGAGAGTGAGGATTAAGAATTTCTTGAATTAGGGTTGTTGGGTGGAGACATGAGGTTCAGCAAGGAAACACTTCTGGGAAAAGAGGAACAAAAAAAAAAATAGCAGAGGAAATCCCATCACCTGAATAGTGCACTAAGTGTTTGAGAAATATTTTCAGTGAGTGGGGCAGCAGCTAAGTCTAAGCCTTTTTAAATATGTTTTTTGTCTAGGTAGAACTTTTCTATAGGTGACCATTTTTTTGCATCCTTGTGACCTTTTATATTTCACAGTATCTCCCTGATATGGGTGAATCTGAGAGAATATGTGAAGGCAGAATCTTTTCTGTACATCTTCAAATCTTCTTTATTTGGGCACTCATGGATAATGTTTGCTAAATATCTTATTACTGCCTTCTTAAATTATGTTAACCCATTCCTATTAAATTAATGGTTGCTGTAATTATGGCAGCATTTAGAACTGCAGCCTGTAAAACTTTAAAATTCCAGTAAAAATTGGTGTGTAGATAAAAGCATGGCAGTGAATTCCATTTATTTCTGATCTTTTTTTGTTAATGTTTCTCATGATCACAAGCTATTTTAAATCATGAGATTGAAAAAGTCAAGTTAAAAATAGTTCTAAAACTCATAAAGGCTGCTGATGGGAAAATTTAAATGTATAAATAAAAAATCATTCATTATCAAGGTAAAATTTCAATGTAGAAACTAGAACATGCCAGTGCATTTTTTTCTGAACAACTTCATGTTGATTCTCTTGTTTTTAATTTTGCCCAGTTTTCAGTTTGGAACAGTTTGGGTGAGGGAAACCTGCAGTTCAATCCTGACAATTAATACAAATTTTATACTCTAGGGTAATGTGATAAATCTGAAGGTCTTTACTGAAAACACAAATGTTAATGATAAATGGCAGAGGTTTTCTGGACTTTAATATGTACATAAGTCATTGTGCATTTTTTGGCTGGAAAGTTAGAATTGATGTCCAGGGATTCACAAGGATAGCAGGAATTATCCATAATGGGAGGGAAATTCTCTTTGAAGTGTGTGACTACACACCCAGTCTGTTTTGAACTGGCTTGGAAATACGTGGTTATTAAGAAATAGAAATTTGAGTAATTTCAAATCATTTGTACACTGTGAAGAATATCTGTTATCACTGTTAGAAAGTTAAAAATTAGCATGCTCCAGCACTGCAATATTAAGAGGGAAATCCATTTTACTTCATTAGGAAAGCATGTTTTAAGAAATGAAAATTGGAAACAAATATTTTAAAGCTTCATTATTGTGTTTTTGGTTTTCCCAGGAAGCGTCTACATCCAATAATAATAAAAATCAATGAGCAAATAAAGAGTGAGAACACGTTCACCAGGCACCAAACTTCACGGGAAAAAAATCAGGTTTACAAGGAATTACTGAAAAAATGTTCATGTACATTTTCCTTTGAGATTTCAGCAGTGCAGCCTAAGCAGAATTTCAAACCAGCCAGATTTTGTGTGGTTTGAAAAGAAAAGTCTTCTGTTGTATTTGAAAAAGAATCAAGTTATGTACTTTGCACTTCTTCTAATGTCAATTAGTCATGGTAGAATAATGCTTTGGAATAACTGGGCTCTTCTGAGTACCACTGGAAAATAACCTTTCCAGCTAGCTGAGGAATTTATTCTGTCGTTAATATTTGCTTAAGGAGAAGCTGTGCAATTAAAGCTGGGAAGCAGCAGTGAGCAGTGCTGGAGGGGAGAACTGAAAATGCTTCAGAGCTGCTGTTCTGAGATGGGAACCACACCAAGGGATGCTCCTGCACAAAGCTCTGCCCCGTGCCTGAAATCTGAAATGCCTCTCTGGATGTTTGGAAATAATCCCAAATAATGAAGTGTGAGTGGGGAAGTCTCTGCAAAGGCTGGTGGGTTTCAAAGCAGTGAAATTTTGAAATTATTTCACTGTCCCAGCTCTGCCCCACAGGTAATCCACAGAGACTGAGGAATTCTGTGAGTTTTTACCATTTAACATTTCAAAGCAGTTGATCTCTCCAGTGCCATTTCAGTGAAAAAGTTGTGCTGGTTTTGCTTTATATGCAGAGTCCTGCTTAGATGTGTTTTGTGTTGAGCATTCCTTTCACATCTGCTATTTGCCACACAGAATACAGTGATGTAGATCTTAATATTTCATTTGAAATCAGCCCATTCTTACAACTTAATCATTGTGACTGCAGTGCTTTCAATTCCCTCTAGCTTGGGAATATCTTCCTTGTAATTATGTGCTTCAGGAATCCGTGTGCAGTTCCAGGTACAGCCATGCAGGAGCAGATGAGTTTGGGTAATTTCTGCCTTTCCAGGCTGCAGCCCAGCAAAAAGTTGGATATTTTCCTTGTTTTATCACATCTGCCTAATTTGCAGTCCTTTATAACACCTGAATGTCTCTCAGCATATTAACATTGCAGATGTTGCCTCTCTTTTGGAGGGCTAAATTTTCATTGTTTTTCACACTTCATTAATTCTCCTTTTTTGAAAAAATTGAATGAACTTTTAAGCTGCTTTTATTCACTCAGATCTCAATGAAAGGTTTTGTAATCTTTCCCCTCTCCTGTCGATGCAGTCTCTTCTTTGAGCTGTTTTTAACTTCCTGCTTTCTTTTCTGAATGTTTATGAAGTTATTAGAGCCAAATCACTTTATTGCTGATTTTTCAAGGTAGCTCCTCTCCTTACCATAATTTGTTTTTTCAGTCTATGAGTGCTCACATTCATACTCATTTTTTATTAAACCAAGGCACTCTGTTAGTTGATTTTTCCCATTAAATTAGGATCTAAATGTACTGCATCTTCTTTTCCCCCTCATGTATCAATTAAATCTGCAACTCCCTTTCTAAAAAGATTTTATTCTGCTTAGTGACAACACCACCCTGTGCTGCCATCAGCCTGAGATCATTCTTTTCATGGTTAAGTATTTATCAGAAGCAGAAGTTATTTTTCTGGGTCAGTAATTACTGGACCTACCTAGACTGGAAATGAACACAGAACAGATTTTTATGCTTTCTTATCTGTGCTCCTTGAAAGTATTTTTTTTCAATAAAAGCTATTTTTAAAATTAAGGGAAAACAAGTCATTGACCTGGAAATTAATTGCATTGCTTGAACTCAAGTTTTGATTTTTGTTTGTTTTGAGTAAAAAAAGAAATTATTAGTTAAAAATACTGCTTAGAAACAATTACTTCAACATCTGGGAATTTTGCACTGAGGTGATGGGATTGTTTGAATGTATTTTTCATACATTAAAATGAAGCTGTCCCCTCATTGTAGTGCAGTGCAAGGTGAAGTTTTCTGGTTGTAGTTATTTAAATGTCTCTACTTTGGGCTTTAAAGACAACTGAAATGATGCTGAGCAATAAATTCTGTAGGATTATTGTACAAGGAAATTATAATATCTTGAAAACACAAATCTCTTGAAATAGTGCAAGTCTGATTTTGTGTTCCATATCACTGATAATGCCAGATTATTTGCTTCTTCTAATGACACTGAGGAAATTTCTCTTTTGAATTTGTCAAAAAAACCCTCAACAGTCTGAAGCTCTTAAATTTCAAGGAAAGGAATGTATCTAGAAAATGATAGAAATTGTTAATAGAGGGACACATTGAATGATATGAACAAGAGCAGGCCAGATGTCCATCACTGTAGAATTAAGTTAAGCAGTTGAATTTATTGTCAAATCAGTCAGTTTACTGTGTGATGTATTTGATAATTTTCCTAAGTTAATTAGTTCCAAGCAGATATTTTATGGCACTATGGCCTGGCTGTAAAATAATGCAGCTGGCTTGTTTTCAAATGGGAGAGTCTTCTTCTGTCATTTCTCTACAGCTTTAAAAAATATCTGAGTGTTATCTGGAATAAGGCTGAGCTGGAATTTCTGTCACCCATTTAGTCCAAGGTGATTGCTCCAACTTGAGAATGTCAACAATTACCCAGTACTCATGTTTAATTAGTAAAAAGGAAGCACCTGTATTTTTAGAGGAAAAGACTTCAGGATTAGACTGTACAAATTCAAGTTGTAACAAAAGACAAAAATGAGCATATTATTCATCCTTGGGGAAAATCAGTCAGTGGATGGGCTCTGTTCACGGAAAAAATGCAACAAATAATTCTTTTTGCCTCTGGTCTCTGTGCTTTTGTACTGATGCATATCAGTAATGATGTTTACAACTGTTTGGTCTGTCCAGCAGGAAAAAAAAAAAAAAAAAAAAAGAATTAAGAGCACTTCTGGTGATTAGAGAGACCCATAGCTCTGCAGCTTTAATATCTCAAATTTTACACTTGACATATCATTGCAGACTGAAAAATACGACTTTTTATTTATTTTCTTTAAATCACTTTCTTTAAACCACCATCTGGTTGAGGCATTAAAACAGGCAATATTGCTCCAAGAGTTTTCTTAAGACCTTTCTTTGGCTGTTAATTGCACATTTATAATTATGTTCTTACAAAAAGATAAAAGAGTTTTGAAGGATTATTCTTGGCAACGGACCTGAGGTGAAAACCTGCTGGTTTAATGTGTAAATTATAATGTGTGCAGTTGTGAAGAGTGGTTCTGTGAAATGCTCCAGTAAGCTCAAGAATCTAAGAGAGCTGTCAGAGAGTTTGCACTCGTAAGGAGCTAATGTTCATTGCAAAACAACTCATAATATGCTGTGCCTGAAGGCTAAATGAGCAGTTGAACTTAAACACAATCACCAACTTTCTGCAAGACAGATAAAGGAAACAATTGTTCCTCCAGCAGACTTAGAGAAGTGAAAAAACCAGCCTCACTTTGATGCCTGTTTAAAATCATTAATTTTCCTGTAAGTTAATGTAAATTGAGGATTAAACAGAAACTGTTACCATCTGACCCTTATAAACTAAACTTCTGTGTGGCTCATCTATTTGAAGTCAAATCTGTCCATACATCTAAACAGGAAACTGAATTAAAACATTTTTTTCTTTTCATTTCCTATATCCTGCAAACTTTTTCAAAGCCTATTTCCTTTTAAAAGTTAGGCTGCATGCTTATAAAGCTCTTTTTATTTTTTCCTTCTGTGATCATAAACTTAACCACCAGTTACTAAGCAGAGGATTAGGAGGGAGTGGTCTCTGGAGACTGAAGTTTATCCATTGAAAATGTTTCTAAAGTACCATCTTTGCAGATGGTTTTGGACTGTGTGAGGGATCCAAGCTCTGGGATAGGGCACAGATACTGTAATTATGATCAGTTTGATTTCACAGCTAAGTGGGAAATGCTGGGGGTTCAGGATTATGGCATCTCCCTACAGCTCAGGGTAATTTCTACCTTGTAAGATCCCTGTCTGTAGTGGCATTGATCTCTAGAAAATACTTTGCAGTCTAGGGATGGAATTACTATGTGTTAGATGATGATGATTATTACATCATCATTATTATTACTATTATTTATTTACTACAAGGATAAATGACACAGCTCTGGTGCTCACTGCTGAGGTCTGAGGATTGTTGGTGTTTAAAAAAGTGGCAAATACCAAACAGGGATGGCTGCCATCCCTCATGTTTCAGGGATCCAGAGCACATGGTGATAGAAAACTCTTCCTCCAGTGGATGGCTTTGGGTTTTTGTGTGTCTGTGCTTGACAAAAAACTCATCTGAATGAACTGACTTGTTTCATTATCAGATGTTGCCATGTCAAAGCAGCATTGTTTTCTCCATGGTCTGTTGAGCCTCATCCAGCACAGAGAGTTTGAAGTCAAGTCCTTCAGCCAGATGATGGGACTGGAAAGGGCAGACACTGTCAGGGAAGGATTCACAGCCCTGGCCCTTGCTCTTGGCCATGGCCCTGTCCAGGCCCTGGAGCAGGGCTGGGTCCCACTGTGGGTTGTTTTTTGCTGGGTAACAGAGAGGCAGCAGCTTCTGGTGCTGTTGTGTATTGAGTGTCCAGAGCTGGTGCTGATCCTGGATTAGCTGCAGAGCTGGCAGCCAGTGCTGGATGCAAAAAGGTGAGGGGTGTGTAGAGTTCCCAGGTGTGCAGGGTTTCCAGATGTGCAGAGTTCCCAGGTGTGCACTATTCCCAGATGTGCATGGTTCCCAGATGTGCAGTGCTCCCAGGTGAGCAGCATTCCCAGATGTGCAAAGTTCCCAGATGTGCAGAATACCCAGGTGTGTGGGAGGGTGCAGGTCATTACACTTTTCAGGTGTTTATCATTGTTTTTCCTCCCCTCCTCACGTGGCTGTAGCCTAAAAAGAAAGTTCTGAGGGGTTTTGATTTGTCACAAAATCAGTTTGAGATGATGCCTGCTCCCTCCCAAAGCTTTACCTGGATCTTCAGCTCTCCTGGTACTTATCCTTCTGCTAACTTGCAGAAAAAAAAAAAAAAAAATCTTATTAGAAAAGAAAAAATATGAGCTCCCACATCTTTATCTGATTTAAATGCATCAAAGAATCCTGCATCTGCTGATTGGATACATTCTCCTTCACTAAAACGTCCCTCCCTAAACAGAACAATACATTCAATATGGGAAGTGTTTTATAATTTTTCCTTCAGTACCTGGATCAAGAACATGAAGCCCATTGCTTTTTGAAATAATTCTCACACCTGAGCAGTAGTAGGCAAGATTTTTCATTCAAGACTTGGTGAGGAAGATGATGGAGAACAGCAAACTCCTGCCATTCATCGAGGGTCTGTTACAGCACATGGAGAAAGAAAATGTAGAGGCAGTTTTGAAACCATAATAATTGATATGCATTTAGCAAGAAATATGACAAAAATTCTGCCATGATACGTGGTATAATATCATTAATATGATGTAAATAATATAATAGAGAATAGAGTGTCTGTCTGCTTCCCTCCCCTTTTTCCCTTGCAGTTCACTCAGGTTAGTTAAAAGGACATTGAGAGATTTTGGAATTTACCTTTGTTAAACAAACAGCATCCAAACAAGTGTCACCTTCTATAAAAACTCTGTTTCCCTTGGTTTTGCAGTGGATTAAATAGTAGTTGTATATTCCTTGTATAAAATCTGCATATTTTGGACTCTGGTGGGAGGGCACAGCAAACTCTGTTAGTTATAGCATGAGCCCACTTGCATTGAAAGAAAAGAAAGATTCTTTTAGCAGCTTTCAGGATAGGAAGATAGGACTTAAATGAATTTGGCTCTGGACCAGATAATCCTCTTTTGTTGATGTTAAACCACTGGCCACAGCAGTGATTACAACATAAGAGTACAAAAGAGGCTTTATTTATACTACACTTTTTCTTTCATGTTCCAATCATAAAAATAAATATGTCTTACTAGAAAAGAAAAAATTGCTTATTTACTTGTTTGCGTGCTGGGAGGCATTAAGTATTTCCTTTTTTTTTTTTTTTTTTTTAGGGGAAGTGTGTCACTTGCATTTAACTCAGATAAAAATAAAGAAAGATAAAACTAATTTAATTTTAGAAAATAATTTTTTAATTTTTTGAACAACTGTTTTAAAATCGATAGCCTGCTGCGAAAGAAACAAAGCACTTCAACAAAGCAGGAAATCAATAACCACAAGAAAGCCTAAAAAAAATGAATGCATATAGTGAACAAGTGACATAGAAATTATTTTCTGGTATAAGAATGGTAATAATAGAATACATATGGAGGGGATGAATAACATGATAGAAATATACATAGAAAAGACATGTTCTCTATTTCTAGTTATAAATAATGACCTCTGTGTTACAGTATTTAAACTTTGAAGGGTCTGGATTGTAGTTTTCTTCCTGATTTCCCCACCCCCCTGTCCTAGGTAAATATTTATGCTTGCAAAATTTAGCAGGCTGGCGGCCATGGAAACGTATGTCTTTCATTTATCTCCAGGAAATCTGGTTACAAACACTCTTTTGCTTGAATTCTTCTTCTTTCCAGCAGCTTTTAAAACTCCTCTTGAGTGAGGAGCAGGAGTTGTGTGTGTGACACGTGAGTGGTTCTGGGGCAGTCCATGGCAGGGCTGTGTTTGCCCAGAGCTGGATGATGCTGGGTGGGTACCCACAGAATTTTGGGGAGAGTAAAGTACTCCACAAATTTTTGGGAAGTCTTTTAAAGACATCAGCAGCAGGTATGACAGTTGCTCAGCTGTTGTATCTACTCCAGGACATAGCTGAGTGCAGGAAATCCCTGAATTTGGGGATAACTCGTGCTGCTTTTCAGTAGTCTGAGCTGCTTTTTCTGTAGTTGGCTTCTTCCAGTTTTTCCTAATTGTATATGAAAGAGACTTTTGTAAAATGACGTTGTGCTTCTCATTGGGAAATGATCTGAGAAGGGTTCCTTGATGTAGCTTTAAAAGCAGACAAGCTTTTGGTCAGAAAAGTATAGAAAAACAAGTAGTGTTGGAGGGTTATGATGAGCTGAGAATAATTATTCCCTATTTTTTTTACCTCACCTCAGGGGGAAAGGGTAAACTGGTGGAGCAGAGGGAATATTCCCAGGAAGGGAAAGAGTGATTCTGTAATGTCTTAGGGGAGGGAGTGAAACCCAGAGCTCACCTGCAGTGGGGAGAGGAATGAGATGCCAGAAACTGGGATCTTTATGATCCTGTGGTTTTGGTACCCAGCTGAGATTGGAGAGTTCCAGATTCCTGCTGAAGCACCTCTCACTGCCAGCCCTGAGGCTGGTCACATTCAGAATTCATTGGGGTTTGCTTTCCCAGTCATTTCAGGTGTCTGCTGCTGTGGAGTTCCATCAGGTAGAATTTCTCTGTGTCTGGATATGTGTCCACAAAATAGGAAGAATTTCTGCATTGTAGGTTAAATCTCACTTAACTGATAACTTTTATTTTCCCATGTTCCTAAAAGTTTGTGCTTTGTTGTTTGAAAATCCTTCTCCTACTGTACATTTGCAATAGAAGTAATAACCTTGTCTGTCTCTGGAGCTAACAAATGAAATACAGCAGTTACAAAATCTGGAAAGGTAAAGGTGAAGCAGTGGAGCTGCCTCCCTTCTTTTCTGCTTGTCTAATTTCATCCTGGTCCAGGACCACCAGCAAACTGAGGGGTATTTTCTGTGCAGTGGAGTTCAGCTCAGATGTTTACTCCTGGACAGAATCACCTAATCATTGAGGCTCCTTTGAGTTTTTGGGAACAATTCCTCCTTTCAACATGGACATAGGTGCAAAGGACTGCTTCTATGTTCTTTCATTTATTATTCTTTGAAAGATGAATTTCTGTTTTATACCTTTGAAAGGTCTTTGCCAAGATTGTGAAAACACCAAAACTTGTATTTCAGAGATTAAAAACAGTTAAGGCAAGAGCAGTTTCCCATTGCATCAGCCTGCAAATGGCTCTGACAGCACTGTACCACCACAGCACAATGCACCCCTGTTAGGGAATTAATAGCAGCTCCCCTGGGTTACCTGATACTCAGGGCTGTAAATATGTCAGGTCTTGCTCTTGGATTTCTGTCCATGGATAATAGGCTTGAACAGTCACCTTTTTTACAACTTCCATTGAGTTGAGACTTACTGAGATACAGCTTAGTGAAAACCAGCAGTATTTCAAAACCTTTTATTGCAATACATTCCTCTAAATTGGCATTGAATTCAGATACAGGTCAGAAATAAAGCTTGGAGGGGTCTGGTACAATTGAGACACATGACATGGTTGTTCATAATAGATGGTGATTCCCTTCTTGGAAAGTTTCCATGCAAATATTTGGGGATGAGTGTGTAAAAAGTAATTCTTAAAAAAAAATTGGGGCTAAATTCACTTGTATGAAAAGAGATTGATAGCTCCTCAGTGTCCTGCACAGGGCTGGAGTGTGTGCTGTGGTTCTGTCTGTGCCTTGGCCAGCACCAGCTGCTGGGATGGGGCTGTGCTGTTTCCTTGCTGATCCCAGTGCTCACACCAGTGCTGAGCTTCCACACACGGGTGGGCAAACCCTAAAAACCTGTTCAGTGCTTTGCTACTGCCTGCTGAAAGTCAGACACTTAACAGATCAAAAGCAGAAAACCAGTCAGAATGCAAATTGCACAGTAATATTGGCTGTAATGTGCAGTGGTTCCCAGCCCTGACTGGATCCAAATCCAAGCAGAGCCATCCAGGCAGCTGGGCCAGGCTTTGCAAGGCTCAGAATAAATCTGGCCATGTCTCTGGCACTTCCACATTTGGTTTAGTTGGACATCATGGGGGAGCATTGTTTTGACAACAGATCTGCAATTTGAATTTTCTGGGTGTTTCATTAGTGGCACAATTCCAGCCAGGACAGGCCCCCTCCTGCAGGGTTTGGTCTAGTCAGAGGGGGAACAATGGAATGAAGATAGCAGCAGGGACTTTGTCCCACTGGCTGTGATCCACAATAAATACAGTGTATTTTATCTGGGCCACAGTTGCTAACTTCATGCAGTTCTGTTAAAGTTCTGTGTGTATTTCTGCATCTGCTGGAGTCACACTTCCAATTTCCTCACTGCCACACCCTTAAATTGAGCTGGGGCAGTGAGGGACATGGATCAGCCTCCAGCTTGTCTGCAGCATCAATCTCCCCAGCTCAGAAATTTGGTGATTTATCCCCCTTTTTCCTGTGGTCTTATTTGACACGAGAAAAGCAAAACCAAGAATGTTGAGGTACTATTATATCTGCAGGCACACTCATAAGTAATTAAAGAATTATTTAAAGTTTTAAATCTCAACGAACCAAAAAGCATTTTTTTGTTTTAGACTTACTTTGTAATGCCTGATTTCAGAAATAAGCAATTAAACTTCGTCAAGTAAGAACCACATAGTGAATACAAGGAACTCGGGTAATTTTTCTGACTGTAGACCCCAAATCAAGTTTTGGATTTTCACTAATTGAGATTTTTTTTTAGGATGAACAGAGTGATAATTTCCACTGGAGTCCCAGCTGTGAGCAGTTCAGTGCTGTTTTTCCCTAACATCAATCACAGAGAAAGCTCAGATTTGTGATGCTTCAGGACAAACTCCCACTGACATTTTTTCTCCTGGCTGAAATTCCCTGGAGCTCTGGGTGTGGGAGATGGTGTTGGGAGTGTCAGAGCCTTTGTGCCATGTCCTGTGTGCCCTGGCAGGTGAGCTGTGCCTGGGCAGCGTTGCCATGGGCTCCAGCCCCATCTATGATTAATGCTAATTGCCCATTTTGCATGGATGGCTTTCCCTGCTGCTGAGCTGGCTCCTGTTGCCTTTGATGTGCCTGGTGATCCAATGTCCTGCCATGGCCAGACAAGTGATCAGTTTGCCAGCACTGAGAGGAGACAGAATCAGGTTGCTGCAGGGTCAGGGTTTGCTTCTCTCCTTAAACACTGAAAGGTCAGGCAGAGTTTAACTACCACTGCCACCTTTGAAATGTTGTAATAAATGCCAAAGGAAGGGGATTATTTGAAGTCCGTGCTACAACTAAAAATATGAAGGTAACGGGGAGGGATTCTAACTCATCAGGATGTTGCATTTATTGGTAAATACTTCAAAAAGTACCTTGCACAATCACTAGAGGGTATTTAATGATACTGGAAGACACAAAATTTTTAATTTCTGGCTCCTGTGCCAGTTTCAGGAAAGTAACTAAGATTGAGAGTGTGAGAGCACTTTATTTAGCTTTTTAACTGTTATTTTTGTTGTGGTTTTTTTAAACTTCTGAGCATTTGCACCACTTGCTGCCACTATTAGCAGGACAATTTACACAGCATGTCATACAGTGCTTCAGTATTTCTCCTTTAAGCCTAATAAAATATGTTGCTATTGAAGAAATCTGTGATACATATGAAAGCTTCCTAAATCACAGGTCTAGCATGTTTTTGTACCAAATAGCTCCAGCCTCATGAAATCAATAATTAATTTATTAACTGGATCTCTTTTGAAAAAAAAAACAACCCAAATCAGCAGTCCTGGCGAGGCTGCCTCCTGCCAATTCATAAATAGTTGATGACAAAAATGAAAAAGTGTAGAAGTAAAATTCAAATCTTAACGATCAAAGTATTGGGTACCTCATCTATCACAGCTTGGAATAAACATATCACAGAAAGTGTCATATCTCATTGACACTGCAAAACATAATGCTTTCCCTTGTTATCTAGCGAGCTGCCAAGGCTACAGAGTTTATAGGCTGCTAAGATAATGTGCTGCTGGTAATCCACTTCACTTGCAGAAATATGAAGTACTGTTGAAATATATTTCTACTTGGTTTATTCTTTGCTCTCCAGAGGGTAGGATGCTATTTCAGTTCCTCTAAAGCAGAGCAGAGAATGAAAAGCAAAACATCAGGATAAATTATGCTAAATGGTGGACTAGACCCCAGAGGAAATCATGCTTCTGTGGTACAGTATTCCTCCATTTATCTTACAAATGTTACATCTAATGTTAATTTTGTAAAGGGAAAGCATTCAAAGCTTCATCTGATCCTCTTAATAATAGTTTTAGTTGCCACAGTGTTATTTATCAAACTCCTGCTATCATAACTAACTTTCCTAGTTTTGGCAGACCATTCATACAGAAAATATTTTGGGCTACTAATACATAACATTTTATTTCACAAAACACAAATAACCTAGTAATTACACTCCAAAACTTAACAAATAATTGCCAGCAAGCAATTACCATTCAATTAAAGAGTAATTACATGGTTATTTGTGCCCTGTAAAATAAAGCATTACTGAAATCAGTAGCGCAATCAATATTTTAGCAGAAACAGGATGCTGCAGTGATGGACCTTTCAACCTGTGCTGATTAAATTGTCATCCAAATAACAGTTTCCTAGTTAAATCACCACATGTTTATTTGTCTTGATTAATATGCAAATTCTCTTCTGATTCTAGTAAATCTCCTATATTTAAAAGCACAAAAGTAGAGCACTATTGTACATCAGCAGTGATCCTGCTGCATGTTTTCCCTGATTAATTATATTGTACAAAGCTTTGATGAATTTGGGGATTTTAGGAAATATGGCTGTCTCTAATGAGCATAAAATAAGAGTTAACAAAAGATGGAGCTGATCAGTAACTCTAGGAAAATCACAAAAACAAAACCTTATTTTATCGATTGAAATTAAAAATCCTTGCGATATCAAGGGAATATATAACACTTTGAAAGAAAAAGAAATAATAATATTAGCTCTCAACAGGAGTGGAAAGTAAAGAAGAAAAGAGACATTAATGAACAATTTCTCAGCATTTTACTGTATAAATTTCAACTGTCAAATCTACTGCTCAAAATGTAATTTATTTTCTGACAAATTTAATTTCTACCAAAATTTAAAAAATGAACAACATTCAGATTAGTTCATTTTTCTCTTTCAAGAGTTAGTGATTTTGTGGGGGTGAGATAGAGAGGATGACAAGAATGACTTTATAACCGTGGTGCAAATGCAGGTAAAAACCCAAAACCTCCAATTATCCTCACTTGCAAGTAATTGGTGACCCAATGAGTTTTTTTTAACAGAATGTTAATCAGTAAAAACTTTATTTAGTAAAAAGAATAGGATTCCTAAAGGTGTACATGGGAGACAATATTGTACTTCTGTTTTAGCCTTCACTTGGGCCCAGAATTTTTGTTTTTAAAAAGTTTTAAAAAGATATCTATAAACTAGAAGTTTCTGACTGAATGAAAATCTAATTTAGATTTGAGTAGTTTCCCATTTACAAAGATCTAGTGATGGAAAGTACAGAATTTGTGTAGAGATTTTAGACTCTCAAAGAAATGCATTTAAAATTGTTTGAAGGTGATTGTTCCTGTTTATGCTTGCTTTGTTAGCAGTGAGGAAAAGATTTTTCTACACTTCTTGAATATGTAACTTTCTCCAGTGAGAGAAAGGAAAATGCAGTCAAAGAGCAGGGTGACAAAAGATGGGCAATAATATTAAATAAAGTTAATATTTATATGCTAATGCTATTAGCATTTATATGCTAATACTTCCATAATCACAAATTATGTCTTACTCTCCCCAAATGATAACTCTGCTTACCTTGGTTTTACTGCTCAGGGCTTTTATTGGCAATTTTGGCTGAATTGTGGAGGTTGCATACGTTTTAAATAGTAAATGTGAAATTTGGTGGATTTCTAGATGGTGTGGGACAGTGAGAGGGGATGTTGGGGGAGTGTTGAGACCCAGCAGTGACATTCCATGGCTTGGTGGTGCCAGCAGCACATTCACAACAGGGAGTAAATCCCATGAAAACCTTAATAAATCTACTGCTCCTTTGTACATATCTTACAAAGAACCCCAAGAATTTGAGCAAACACTTGTATCACATCTCTGTGAAATTCCTGGTTTCATGTTGAAGCAGAAATGCCAGAAAATTTGTTTCTGGCCCAGACTGGAAGTGTTTGGGCTCAGATATGTCCCTTTCTGTGAGTTCTGCTGTCCTGCAAGATACAAGTGTTGGTTCCTGATGGGTGACACGTCTCTGGGATATCCAGGGAATCCAAGGAATGTTGAGGTGTCTTCTGCAGTGCTGGGGGCTCTGTGCTTGGCTGGGAACAGACCCAGGGCACTGAGAACTGCAGAACTCAGCCTTACAGACCCAGACAGGTCCTTGCAGGTGTGTCACAGTCAGCTGTGAGCAGCATCCAGTTTTTCATTTAAATTAAGATTGAGATTAAAGTAGAGACAAAGGACTTGGATTTTATTTTAACAGATTCAGCTGGTAACAATTCCTGATTGACTGATTTATAGGAATACTCACTAAAAGAACTTTCAGTAGGGTAGAAGGACACTTCTTTTTGTTCAGTCCATCAGACCCCTTCCCCTAAAGGACCCCAATCCCAGAGACACCAAGTGTTGTATTTTCCCAGTGGAGCTTCCCTTGCCTGTGTAAGGGAGTGGATAAATACAGCCAGCAGGGTCCTGGAAGGGAATGGAATAAGTTTTTGATGTGAACTTCTCTTCCTTCATCTCTTGTGAGTCAGTGCTCAGGCACAGGTGTCACATCTGCTTGTGGAAGGAAACACCTGGAGCTGTGCCCTGCTCAGAGCCATCAACAGGAGCTTCTGTCAGGGCAAAAACTGCAGGAGCCAAAAACTGCAGGACCAAAAACTGTCAGGGCAAAATCTGCAGGACCAAAAACTGCAGGACCAAAAATTGCAGACCCAAAAGCTGCAGGACCAAAAATTGCAGACCCAAAAGCTGCAGGACCAAAAGCTGTCAGGGCAAAATCTGCAGGACCAGGGCTGGAGCCCCCCCTGCTCATCCTCTGAAAACCCAAATTGTGACTAAAAAGTGTCTTTGTAAAATCTTTTAAAGCTGTTTGTTGCGTTTTGAAAATGTTTTTCTTAGATCAATAACAGCATATGGAGTTTTCTGCAAAAGATTTGTTAGTGTTTGAGCTCGGGAAGAAAATGTTTTGTTGTTTTGTTGATGGAGCTCTTGCACTGGAGAAAGCTGCTAATTTTAGCTGTTTGTAGGTTTTTTTTCAGAGACAGTAAGTGCCAGCTAAGCACTTAGACATGCCTGTGGATTACAGGCTCCTGTAATTCAAAAGAACAACGATTCCTGTTTGTTCAGAAGCCCCACGTATCAACCCAGTGCTGTCTCTTAGACAATTCTATTGTGCAGGGGATGATTTCAGCAGGTGATTTTAATAGAGAATACATGTGTGCATCAAACTTCCCCTGGAAATCAAATGCTCTTATTTTAGGTTTGCTTTATTATAGCCCAGTGGTTCTTGCAGCAAGCTTTACTGCACAGCTATCATAGTATGATAAACAACTGAAAGCATCAACAAGAAAAATGGAAAAAATACTGAATAAAATGAAATTCATAATGGACAAACCCGAAGCTAAAGGAGTGGGGGGGGGGGGGGGAATGGTTTTATAGAGATAAAATAATAAACCAAAAAAAAAGAAAAAGATTTTGTGCTACTTTGATGTACAGTAGAACAAAATAACACCAGCACAGTGTGAAAAATGAACAGGTTAATGGTACCTCTGTGGAGTGCTGCTGGAAGTTGTCTTCATTTAAATGCAGAGTTTGTCGTGCATTGATGGAGGGCTTTGCCACTGTAACTTGATAGAGTGAAGTTTAACTTAAATTTCTTTGTGAACTAGAAGTCATTTTGGAAATGCTTTCTATTCAAACCTCATTCATTGTTGCAGCTTAGTTATTTTATACAGTGTTTCACTCTATGTTGTCAAAAGCTCTGTTATTCAACAGAGTAAAATCTGTTATGACCACAGAGAAGCAGCAATACTTTTCCAAAAGTGAGGAGGTTGCATTTTTATTAGATGGCTCGAGGAAGAGTCGATTCAGATGGTTTTTTGGCCTGTAAATCTGTGTTATGGTGGCAGTGGAGGATGGGGACATGCACACACACTGATGTAAGGGGTGGAGGTGGCAGCTGAGAACAGGAGTTCAGTGGAAGCAGGCTTTGAAGGGACCTGTGACATTTTGGGTTAAAACCTGCATCCATAACACACAAACTGGTGAGTTTTTATCAGGTTGGGCTAACACTTGGTTTGATCTGCAGTGGTTAAACCCGCCAGTCAGTCTGTGAAGGCTGGTGGTGAGCTTTGCAAAGCTCAGGGTTAAGCTGATGCTGTCCTTCAGAGGATGTCCAAGGGTTTGGGGTGTTACACTCAGTTTTGACTCCTCGTGTTCTGGCAGCACAGGCTGTAGTTTCCTGTTTCAGGTGCATAGCACAGATCTGGGAGCAGTCACTGCTGTAACCCCTCTCCCCCAGGCACCTGTGAGATCATGGGATAATGGAAAACCTTACTGCTGGCTCATGAGAAACCCATGCACCTCTTCCTTGTTTAACCAAGCCATTTTTTCCTTTTTTTCTTTCCCTTTTCCTAGTCACGTATTCTAATATTCATTTTCACATATCACCCCTGGCTGGGGCATTCTGCACAGATCGATGCCCCGTGTGCTAAGGCAACATTCCACAAAGAAAATATTGTTTTAATTTCTCTCTTGTCCCACCAGCTCCCGGCCAGGACGACCCCCCAAGCGCTCTCTGGGAGTGGCGATCCAGGACAATGCGCGGCTGCTGCCCCACGGAGTGCCCGGCCTCTTATCACCAGGGCTTATCTCCCCAACAGGTAATAACACCCATCACATCATCAGCCTCAGCTCTTCATACTGCACAGCAGTTAAAATAAACTAATATTGATCTAACTGCCTTGTCCTTCAGGGCTTTTGCAGGCTTTACCAGAGGTTACATTATTGGATTTTTTTTTTTTTTTTGGAGCGTTCATGAAAACTCAGTTTTGTTGCTGCAGTGACTGAAATCTAATGGCTTTGTAATTTAGTTCTTTATTAATTGTAATTTCCTTACCGGAAATTCCATTAAATGTGTTATTTTAGTAAAAGCAAAAAAAAAAAAAAAAAAAAAAAGCCAACCTGAGAAGCTGAACTATTGTCTGGGAGGCCTGTAAGAGGCATTTCTGCCTTTGAAATGCATGTGTGTTTTAGTTCTCGTGGGATCTGAGCAGCGTGGCTAATGCCTGGTGTATTGTAACCCCATTAATGTGTGCTGGGGAGAGAGAGATGCTTGTAGGAATTACAGAAGAAACACTTGAAAAGCAGATAAGTCCATGTTGCCACAGTGCATTGTGCTTTAATAATCTGCTTTCAATATCACAACATGAAAAATCTAGCATGAAAATATGTGGAATTATAAACATAATTTAATGCCTGGTATTTAATTTCACTTCATTAATTTATTAATAGAGTTTAAATTAAATCTTGTGCTATCCTGATGAGTGTTTTAATTTTTTATTAATTGCTGTATGCTAAAGGTAAGTTGATTTCCATAATAAAGCTATATTCACAGTCTGTATTCATAAAAGTAATTGCTTAAATATTCAACAGGCTTAGCAGTTTTAGGATTGCTGTCCAAGTCCAGTCTAAATAAACTGTAGCTCCCTAATAACCAAACACAGTGAGGTGTTTAGGAGAATATAAAGTCGTAGAATATGTAACAGGAAAAGCAGAATTTAAGAAGATCCTTGTTGGTGGTAGAGTGCCATCTCTCCTTTTAGTATCTCTGTCATGTTCTCAGCTCAGGAACTTCATGGATTCCTGTTCATGTCACTGCTGATAGACAGGAAAGCACAGGAGCCTCTAGCATTGATAAGTCCTTTGAAATCCAGAATATTCCATGTAACTTTTCCACTCTGTGTGTGTTTGCAAATAGGACACCAAATCACACAGACTGCCATGTTGCTTCAAACTGGGAAATATTTTAGGATGCACAGTGAAGTACCACAGACACATTCTGTGTCTCACAGATATTTTGAGCAGCACACAGTTTGAGTAGAAGATTATTAAGTTGAATTTCCAGGCTGCTGGGAGTTGTCTGGAGCCTGAAGTGTGAGTGGGCTCTGTATTTAGCACACAGGGGAGGGAGGGGTGTCTGTCAGGGCAGCCTTTCCCTGACCTTGGCAAAACCCTGGGGAGTCCCAGACCGTGTGCCTGGAGCAGCTGAGGGGGTTTGGGAGCAGCTTGGAGGGGGAAATGCCCCTTCCAGAGCCTGGTGGTGTCACTGGGGCTGCAGGCAAGGAGGGTCCCCATGGCTGAGGTGGCCCCAGCACTGGGGGTCCCAGCTCCTGAGCCTGTCACTGCCCAGGGCTTGTGGGGCTCATCCTGTCCCTAAGGAGAGCCCAGGGTAAGAGCTGGGGAGGCAAAGAGGCTCCTGGAAACTCTGGGGCTCTCAGTGGAGCCCCATCAGCTTCATTTGTACCTCCTGACACTCAAATCACTGATAGCTTTACTCAGCTTGCACTGCTTTGGGATTGGATTCTTCCCTTTGGCTGAAATAAGAACAAAATGGGTTTTAACACTTGTCCCAGAGCAGAGGTTTTTCTCTCAGGTTTCCAAAAGGTGGACAATAGACTGGAATAAAAGCTGCTCCCAGCTCCCCTGTGGATGTTTGGATGGGAGGGGAGCAGGACCAGGACTGAGCAGGTTTTGTAGCATGGGAGGGTTGGATCCATCCCTTCCAGAAGAGCAGAGGCTGATAGGGTGGCAGGACAGAGTTTTTACATCTTACAGCTCCTTTGGCTGTAACTGCAGTGTAATTGCCCGAAGCATTTCCTCTGGATATCTCCTTGTCCTTGACAATCCTTGTGTCTGAACTTCCCATTCTTCCTACAGCACAGATATGCAGATGTTCATGTTAGCCTTACTACATTATTCAAATTAAAAAAGAATTTCACTCTTCTTCTGTGGCTCCCTCATTTGCCGTGCCCAGCTTAGCATCTGAGTTGTTTTCTTCATTTTAGTAACAGGCTCCACATCAGCAAATGCAGCATGATTCATCCAGCATTGCATTTTTTTTCATTTTTCCCTGCTCTCCAGCCTGCTGTCAGGTTGGAGAGGAGGCAGTTGGGTCCAGGCTGGCTCTTGGTGAGATGGATGGGTCTCGAGGAGCCGCAGTTGTGGCTGCAGAGCTGGCAGCTCTGTCTGGAGGGGGTATTACACAGTGATGATTAGTAACTTCCTGCAGACTCAGACGAGCCATCTGTGTTTCCACTCCTTGAAATGTGCTGTTATTTTCATCACCCATTTGGTTTGTGTCAGCTCAGTTTACATGGTCATTTTCACATAATAAACAGGTAGTTAAATTAGGCACACTGCATTTCCCAGTGTGGAGGGTATTTTTTTGACCTCTTGGCACAGAGACCTCAATCTACTCTTAGACCTAAGTAACGTGTGAAGGAGCTGCAAGTGAAGCCTTGACCTTTTTAAATGTTTGTAGGTACTTTCCACCTAGGGGGAATGGGAATATTTAGGTTACATCTGGGTTAGTGCTGCTCCTGAGAAAGATGAGGTGGTGTGTGTGAGATGCAGACCCCTGGGAAGGACAGGAGCAGTGCCCTGACTACATCCTTCAGAAGCTGATGTTAAGCACTGTCCATTTCATGTTAACTTAGGAGAAAGTGTTTTCCTTTTTGTATTGGTGTAGGAAATGTGGGAATCAGCGTGGTGCCCCTGCCTGCTGAGAGGGCACAGCTAAAAACCTGCGTGTCACAGAGGGGTGGCCATCAAAGGCTCAGTCCTTCAAACAATGCCGTGGGATGAAGTGACAGCAACAAAAAAAAGCCTTTATCTGCTATTAATGCACAAGCCTTTATCATCAGTGTATCTTCACAAGACAGCTGGGACTTATCTGTGGAATAGATTCTCAAGGAAGTTTTGGGGTCTGAAGCACTAGTTTGCTGTGTGGAGAGAAGCTGAAATCTGTTACATGATTGAAGCCAATGGTTCAGCAAACTGTTCGTATGGAATGAAGCTGAAAGAGTGGTTGGATCTTTTGATAGTTATCTGTGCAACTCCAGTCCTCCTACCCCTCATTTAGGCTGTCCTCAGAAAAGGCTACAAAACCATCCTGCCTTCATTGTGATTTTTCTCAGTTTGTGGAATGGTTGCTGTTATTTCAAGAAAAGCATTTGGGGGCTGCTTCATTTTGTCTTCAAGATTCTGGAGAGGGTGGCTGATGGAGAAAATGGTGCTGTCAGTAGAACTTTGTGGGATGGTGGTACAGGGCACACAGCAGCTGTGGGGCAGTGGGATGGATCTCTGAGTGCCCATGGGCTGGTCCAGCTGCTGGAGCTGCCACTCCTGGCAGGGGCTGTCAGGGTGATGGGACACAGCCTGTTGGAAACATCCCTGGTGGCATTTTGGGAGCTGTGGCAGCCTGGCAGGGGTCAGCTGGGAGTCAGCAGAGGGATCTCAGTGAGGATTTAGGGCTGGGAGCTGCTGGGGGCTCAGCACAGGGATGGGAGGAAGCCTGGCTGGTGGGGAAACGTGTGAGGAGAGGAAAAAAGGCATTTTCAAGTGGGTACTCAGACAGAAGCAAACCTCCTGCATTGCCAGTGTGTAAGATAAACTATTTTCATATCAGCTACATTAGTTTCACCTCACTTGAAACGATTCTTCTTTTATTTCATAGGCAGTTAAAATAGACACTTTGTCTAGAGTTTTAAGAACGTGGTGTTTAAAATATTGACTCATTTGTACAGATACAAACACTTTTTTCAGAACAGTTTTGTCTTATTAATAGTTAAAAGAATCTGTTGTGAACTTAATAGTTTCAGGTAATTAATAATTCAGTGGAGTTAATATTTTAATAGCTGCACCAAGTCACATCATTGTGGGACTCGAATGGAGCAGCTCACAGGATATGGTAACTTGATGTGTTCTTCCTTTCAGTGGCAGCAGCCACTTATCTTTATTCAGAAAAAGGAGGATAAACCAGGATCTGCTGCAGTTTTTGGACCTTTTGATCTGGTATCTGTGTTAGAGGAGTGAAGGAGCCTGGAGACTTTTGGGGTCTCTGGTCCCAGTTGTGTTTATTGAGGTGGGCACACATCATCAGCACAGCTCCTGCTGCCAGCAATCCCACAGACCCTGCCCTCACTTCCAGATTTAACTGAACATTTCTCTGTGTTTACATCCCATTTCTGTGGCTCATTTCGCTGTTTACAATTCCCCTTTTTTTGTTGTTGTTGTTTTTTTCAGTTGTCATAGGTGACATTTGAAAGTTCCATTTATAATGAGAAACATATGCAGGACTTTGTCGTTGTTGGCATTACCTGGCTTGGTAGAAATTATTATTTTTAATCAAAGGCAAACACACTTATTAAGGATGCCACAACACTCCTCTGCCTATGGGGAACGTTAACAGTTTATAAATTGTTCTTGGTGACAATTCAGCAGTGAATTACTTTGATATATATGGCTAATAAATTAATATGATTAAGTTAATGAGTAGTACAAGTGTTGCCAAACTCCACTCGTCGGGCTTTTAATGCTGCTCCACATTTGCAGCTCGAGCTTCCCCCTGTGGTGAGAGGATCAGTGCTACCTACGCACTGTCACTGTGATAAATGGCATATCCCACAGTGCCCTGCACTCCATCTGCTCTGTCCCCAAAATGAGAAATATTTTATACAAATCACACACTCAGAAGCTCAAAGGACTGTGGAAAGGATCTATTTTTTCAAACAATAATAAAAATGCATACGTCTCTTTAGCAACTCTTCATTTTTACTGTCATAATGAATGCAGATAGATTTGGGAAATGAAAGCTCGTGTGAGTAACATAGCAAAGTTATCCACTACACTGTAAAGCTGACAAATAAGTTACATGTGCGCTCTTTCATTCTATCATGAAATGTTCTTAGATAAAAAATGATGTTAGAACATCTATTTAACTGGATTTTAAAATTAAAGACCATGTGTGCAGCATGATTGAGTACCACCCATCTCATGCCAGCAGATTTCTGTGCTGAAGGGAGCCTGAATTGGAGTGAATGAGGAATGCAGGATCATATCATTACTCTTTTAATACAGCCATTCAGGAGAGTTCTGATAATCTGAGAGCTATACTTGGTGACTGTGAGTCACTCAGTTCTTCTCTTTCCTTTCCTCTTTTAATATTATCTTTCTTAAAGGATCCATTTTCAGCGTCTGCTCTGTTGGGTGGGACATTACGTTTTTGACAAATGAATAGCTGAAGATGTTGAGATTTTGCTGAATGGTTAACCTTGTTGTAAATTTAATTTACACTTAGCCTCAGCTACTAATTACTGTCCAAGAAGTGTGAAACTCAGCAATATACTTTGATTTTTATGCATTTGTAGAATTTTTTTTTTTTTTAATATTCTACTGAGTTCCTAAATATTTAGGGAAAATAAAGTTCAACCAGGAGTGGTCACACAGAGAGAATTAAGACTGTATAATTTTGACATTCAGGGTAGGGCTGCACTGAGCTTGCCTTGATTTGCAGATGGAAGGGAAGATTTTGTGAAAGTGGCTGAAGTGTCACAGAGTTAGCAAAACCAGTAAGTTTTCACCTCTCTGTTTTTAGCATCCATGGCATTATTTTCTACCAGCTCTTCTGTGAGTCTCTTGTCTCACAGCACTGAGGTCTGTAGTGATCATAAGACCTGTCTGCTTCTCTCTTTTAAGTTATTGTTAACAAGTGCCTTAAAGTCATAAATAGCATCAGGAGGTGTGAAGGGTTTGCCTTCAGCACTCCCTGTTTTCTGGAGAGCTGTTTTGAAAATAACACTGTTCTAACTGAATTGGTTTTGTTAGGTTTTCTTTTCCTTTCCAGTCACTTTGATAAATTTGAACAAATAGTTGCCAGTATCACAAACAAGTGGAGTTAAATGCAGTTTGTGTAGGATTTCCACACTGACTGCATTTTGTGTATCCAGCAGTATTTCAAAGACTTGTTAAACTCAAGTTACCTACAAACACTTAAATTCTTACTTCTGTGACCTAAAACTAAATAGGTGCAATGTTAATTGGAAGGATAATACACCTCTGGTTGCAGAAAAATACTGATCCATCATCTACTTGCCATGCTATAGGCTCCTATATTTAGATAAATAATATTCTCTTGAAATGCAGCATTCAGATCTGCATTAGATTGGAGTAGTGTGGTTTCTTAAAGGAAAACTTTATAAAGCTGTGTTTTGGCAAAATTCTTGGTATAATAACAGTGGGGAAGTTATGCAGCAAAAAGGAGAGAGCAAATCTCACTGGATTAAAAAATAAGCATGAAGTGTACTTAAATCAGGTGGTTCCATAGTTGTGGTCAGGTATTGAGTGCTTTCATTGTGATTTTAAATGTGTTTGTGCTCTGGTCCTTGTCCTGGAGTCCTGATGAGGGACATGCTTCAGTGTGATTTACGATCAGCAAACAAATAATCCCACTGATTTGGCTTGGATTACTTGGTGTCCTAAGCACAGGTGTTTTCCTACCTCCCATAGAGTTTGGGAGAGCAGGTTCTGTAAGGATCTTTTGCAAAACTGCAGATGCAGTCAGTGCCTGATCCCAGATCACACCTTGGCTGGGGTGGTGTCTCCTGCACAGGAACAATGTGCTCTTCTCTCAGCCCTTCCCAAGCAATAAAAAGTGATGCCAAGGGCTGGCAGCAAATTAGAATTTGGGATGAGCAGGAAGCATCTCTTTCTGAGCAGTCTGAAGAGGTGTGCACATTTTTATTTGGAAGCAAGAACAACTGAAATACATTGATTTCCTGATCACTCTCACAAAGTCAGGTTGTGGTAGGATATCACTGGAAATATATTTGTGTTATATAAACTATTTTAGTTGTACAGTTTTATACAGGTTGTAGAAATTGTTTTATCACAGTGGGCATTAATTGGTGTAAAGCAAAAGAGGCAGACTTGATGAGGGTAGTGTTTGCACCATCCTCTGCTGAACAGAGAGGCCACTTGGTTTGCTGATGTTGCTGATGCTGGGTTGTCCCTTTTTGAAAAATAAATGTAGGGGTGCAGTTCTGGAGGATTCCATCTAGAAACCAAATTCATGCTGAAAATCCTTTGTAAAAAAAAATTAGAAATTCCTCCAGCTACCAACCTCCTGTGACTTGAATATGAAAAGCAGCACTTCAGAAAGAGAAGCATTTTATATAATACATGTCTGAATATAAATGACAGACATTTTATTAGGAAAGGAAAGCCTTTATTAAAATATAATGATCTACATTGTTTTTATGTAATCTAATGAATTACAGTAAAAGCCTGAGAAATGAGCTGGAAAAGGTAGAGTACTCTCCCATGAAAGCAAGCTATGATAACCTTTTTGTAATTCTTTAACATGTTGAAAGAGTATTTCTACACAGACTTATTAAATTAAGCAAGGTCACCTTTTCATTTTATTAACAGAATTAGTTTGCCAGATCATGGACTTTGATTCTGAAAACTGTAGATGAATCATGCACTAACATATGTCAAGTAGAAAATTGGTTGTAAAATGTTAAATCATTTTGATGCACGTTACACCTTTGTTTTTACTGAATAATTGTAAAAATTAAAATGCTTAATTACTGGTTTGTTTTGTTTTTTTTTTTGTATTTGCATATTGATTGGGTGTTCTTTAATAGTAATATTTCTAAGTGGATTCTCTCTCCTGACTGGGGCAGTCTCGATCTAATATTTGCATAAAAGGAAGAAAATACTTTCTTCCATAGCAGTATAACATTTTGTTCCTTTGACATGCAGTATACAGTCATTACCCTGAAAGGTTAGCTGTAAATAATAACCAGTGAAACTGGGCATATGCCTAAAGATGAGCACATCTATTACATTTACCAGTCTGACCCCAGTTCAGCAAAGCAGGAATAAAACTGACATCATGTCATGCAAGTTGTTTAGATGTGTTCCCAAATCTCTGCCTGTGTATTACAGTCTTTATATATAAGATATGTGAGGAGGAAAATTATATTTAATGTCTGTTTTCTAATTTTGAATGTAAAATCTGCTGTAATTGTTTATAAATAATTTCATAATCATTCATATTTCTAGTCCCTTGGAATTACTATTTTTTCTGTCTGTACCTTTGCCACCTCCTTTGTTAAAAAAGCAGCAAAGCTCTTTGCTGGGATATGCAGCAGGACTGAGAGAACACCCCAGCCCCAAGCTTTGTGTGAACAGGGGAGTGAGTGGAACAGGTCATTTTCATGGTGCTTGTATGGTTTCACATGGAAAAAAGGCAAATGTGCAGCTGTAGCTGGATCTCACACGAGCAAGGAGCCTGGTCCTGGAGCTGCATTTGGTTTGGCCCTGGCAATCACAGAGCAGGTGACTTCATTACACTGAAATCAGGCAGAAAATGTCCTTTTCTGGCCACTCGAGTGAATCAGTCAAATTATCGAGTGGCAAAACTAATTCTGTGCCTTGGGCCATCAGAGCTGCCACTTCCTATAAGTCAAGCCTTCCCTTAGTGTGAAATTGTTTTTTATTTTATTCTCTTTCATTTATTATGCTTATTTCAGCTAATCCACGTGGTGAATGTGAATTGCCCAGCACACCTAAGCTGTTTCAGATGTGCAGCCTTCTCATGCCTTGCTGGTGAAACAGGACTGGTTTCTTTTTAAGGAACATTTAAAGTAATAGTTCACTTTTTCAGAGGAGAACTCAAATGAGGAGAAGGTTTGAATATGGTTTTAAATTAACTAAAAGTGCATATGGCTGAGCTCTGGTTTTAAAAGCACTTACAATTCAGATGGGTCACATATTTAAGAACTAGAAATATATCTACAGTGAATTGTAGGCCATTAAGAACTAGGTAATTTGAATGACTTTGACAGAAAAAACACTCCTTTGGAAAGCACTGAATATTGTTTTCCAGCAGTAAAATGTTGCCTTCAATTCTGTCAGAGCTGAGATCTGCTGAAAGCACTCATACAGGTGATACACCCTAGGCAGTAATTGGGTGTATAATTCTGTCCAAATGGCAATCCCTCATCTGACTGTGCCCTCTGGTACACAGCATTCACATCTTCCAATAAAAGAAGAGCAAAACATATGGAGGCTTTTATTTCAAGCAAAGAAAAATCAAAAAAGAATAATGAGGATAAAAAGTAAAGTGCCTGTGGTGTTGGGCAAGTTACAAGGGAGTTGCTACAGCAGAGTGCTTCAGAATAGCAAAACAAAACCAGCCTGAAGGCACCTCCCACAGGCATCCAAATACAGGATTTTCCTGCATGTGCAGGGCAAAAACTGGGAAATGTGCAAGTATCAGATGCAGAAACAAAGAGGCTTCATGCAGCAGAGACCAGGGAGATTGCTTGAACTCCTGGGCACACAGAGCTTGGAGCTGATGGGTGGAAGGAAGGGAAAAGAAAGGGAAGTTGAAAGGCTCCCACTGTGATTAAGATGGATGTGATGCTGACAGTGTCAGAGCAACAGCTGCTAAATCTGGGAGGCACTTGAAAGAGCCTCTCCACTGTGTTAGGTATGGAAGTCAATAGGTTATTTGGGCTAAGAACACTCTATTATTCACGTTCAGCTGACCCAGAAAACTTTTGGCATCTCACAGTGGCAATTCCAAGGGCTCTGCCCTGGTGGATTTAGTGCTTCCCTTGTCCTGGGGAGTCCTGTGTAATCTATGGATGTGTTGATCTCAGGTTTGGTTTTTTTTTTCCTGAAATGCATTAGATTAGTCAGTGTAGAGCTTCAGAAGGTTACTTTGTGTTTGGAGCTGGGTTAGATTGCTGAAAACTCGTCCGCAAAATCTCTCATTCAAACCTATTAAACGTCAAGGAAATGCACCATGAATTGTTTTGGCCTTCCTGTTTTGGAACTGGTTCATTACAAATTTTAATTACAGATAATATTTCTTCAGAGTAGCTTATCAGTCTACATTAACTAAGCATGAATCCTAATCCTGTTGAGAATTTGTGTAATTTATGGGAAGTTTTCACTGTAGATTGCACTCAGAAAAATATTGTGGGAAGAGTTTTTTGCACACTGATATGAACAGAGCCTTCCCTTTCTGTTGTGTCTCTCCTGATCTCTGTTTTTCCTTGAATCATATGACTCTGCCTTTCCTTTTTTATGTTTTTGCCCTTAACTTTTATGTCTGCACCACGGTTTGTGTTGACCTTGAGGTTGCCCTCAATTAGCTGAGCCATTCCCATACCTGGCCCACTCCAAAATCCTCTGCACCCAGCTCCTGATTGGAAAAGCAGAGCCATCCTACAAACTGTTCTGTGATCATTTTTCTTTTCCTTTCAAGTTACTGTTTCTTTCCAGGCAATAAAGAGAAGGAGTGATACAGAAGAGATAGGAAGAGGAAGCAGTAAATCCTGGGGTGGCTTTGGGTGGGTTTGCTGTGCTCAAGCCAGCCCTGTCTGTGCCACCTGCAAAAAGAAAAGAATTGGGAAAGGTTGGGATGAGAGAGAGAAATTTCATCCCTGAAAGTTCAGCAAAGCTCTCGAGATCTGAAGGTTTCTACCAGGGATCAGAAATTTGGGGAGGAATGGTCAGAGAGATGCTCAGGTTCTGATCTCTGGAGCAGCAGCTCCAAAGCTGCAGTTGTGTGATACCCCTGGAGAACCTCTGTGCTGGCACAGTGAAAGTGATCCTGAGATCAAAATACTTTAGGAGACAGTAAAACTGGCTTAGTTTTGGGATTTTCTACCTGCATATTTTTCAAGGCTAAGATGATCAGGCACTGTGTTGAGGAGCTAGCTGGTCTGGGTAGTGAGCTGATTTTCTGTTCTCAGAAAACCATTCTGGTGAACTGTGACATCTAACATCTATTATCACTCATGTAGTTTTGCTAGGTGATATCCAGAAATACAACTGCAATACTTGCATCCTCTGAATCATCAGAGTGTGGTCTTACACATCTGTGAAGTTACAAATGGAAATTTTGCAGTGGATTTTCTGGGATGCCATTCAGCTGTGACAGGGGGAGCAGTTAAATATTGTGGTGAAATACAAAGAATCCATAACTATCCTTTTAAAATGTGCTCAAGAAACTTTGAACTGTTTCAGCCTCACCTTTCTTTTTTCAACTTTATGCATGTTTATTTTACAAAATAGATTTGGTTTGTGTAAAAGAAATTATCCCATGTCTAAAAGGAGTTTTTGAGATTAATTTAATCAAGCAGTTGGAATAAAATACAATAATTTCCTCTTAGTTTTTATATTAAAACTCAGATTAAAAATGAAGCTTCTTCTAAAGTGCAGAATGTATGCAGTGCTGGTTGATCTTGGTTGAACTGTGACTCTGAAGATGTCTGAGTTAATTTGATGGGACAGAGTAGGTTGACACTGATCTTGCAGTCCAGACTTGTACCCATGTCAGTATTTCCTGCAGGTGGAGCAGTCTCTGCCCATTTCTCCACATTTAGAAGAATTAGCAAAAGCTGCTGAAGGTCTCCTGCTGGTTGGGTCATTTTCTGCTGGAGGGTGTGAACTTGTGGTGTGGCTAAATGTTCCCTCAGTGTCTCCTACATTGACATAAACGTACACTGGAGAGTCTTCCTTTCTCTATTTCTTTTTCATTCTTTGCTGGGAATTTCATTGGAGACAATGAGCTGTGCAATGTATGTATTAATGAGATTAACTCCTGATTTTCCCTTTAGATAGGAATGTCTTGGTTTCTCAGTTTGAGACATTCATTGTGTTCTATGATGAACAATGTCTTTAAGTGAAAGGGACTTGAAATACCTTCTCTGAGTTAGTTTTAATTTTATTTAATGGATGAAGGAAGAAAGGCAGAATCTTCCCCAGGGTTAGTTAACATTGGAATTTGAACCTAATTAAGGGATTTGAGATTTATTTAAAAAAAAAATAGTTTCAAGAAGTGGGAATGTTTAAGGCTGTGCCTGGCTCCTGGCACAGGGACATCTGGGGACTCACTTGGCATATCTGGTGCCCTGTTCCCTTTGTGGCATTTCTATGTCTGTGTTCTGACTGGCAGCTGTCCCTCATCCTGCTTCCACTCCTCCAAAATATTGCCAGCACTTGGATTGTGCCATGTGGGGACTGACGGGGTTGATTAGTCAATGGATATGAAATATTTAGATGGTGGGAAATGTGTGTAGTACAGTGAGGCCATGATTATTAGTCATGTCTTTAAAAAAATCTTGCACTCAATTTCAGGGCATTCCGCCCACAGGAGAAGAGTGAGAGCAGATTTTTGCACTGAAATTGCAGAGGGCTGTGGTAGATAATTTGAAGTTACAGTCCCTCAACATTTGTATTCTATTTGGGATGTCACTTCCAGTAAGCTTTTTAGAAACCTAGCGGTGCAAATGGAAAAGTTTCAGCAAATATTAAGTGTAACAATGAAGACTTTTGTTCTTCATTAAACCATTTCTTGATGTTTCCCGATAGATTTTCATCTAAACACTTGCTAATCCCAGAGCTCTGACAGGCAAGGCCTGCTGAATTAGGCCAACTTCTGCTACAAATAGCTGCTGCACATGAAACAGTAATCATTGCTTTCCAGTCTATTATTAGATTGACTTCATAGGGATTGCTTTTTTCTCCTGTGAGTTGATGCATAAATGACATGCTTTACCCTCCAATAAATCTAACAGCAGAGTGGCTCTGACATGATGTTCATACCCCTTAGTCCCATGACAGATTATTTTTGATGGCTGCAGAAGTTTACAGCAGCTTGAAACCATTACAATTTAAAGGCATCATTGAAATTTTACAGGGTACCTGCCTGAGCCACACCAGGCTGTCAGTGCCTGTCACAGGAGCCCTTCCTGCCTGGGCTGGTCCCCAGCTGTCCTGGGCAGGGGAAACTCTCCTGAGCTTCCATGCATCCTCTTGGAGCCTGGAAAAGCTGACCTGGAACACAGGCTAGGCAGAGAAAAAGGATAAAACAGGAACTGATTGTAAGGATTCACCTTGGGCAGTGCAAGAGGGGCTACACCAAATCAAACCCAAGATAGATCCAAGTCATGAGTTTTACACTTCTATAAGTTTTGGTTCATCTTGGGGTCAATTATCCAACCACACTCTAGGCTATGAAGTCTCAGCCCCCTGCCTTGCCCCCTTTCCCTCACTGTTGTTTCTGCTTTTTGGATACCAGCTGTCCTTGATTCTCCAGCTGGGAAGGATCCAACCACCCTGTGAACAGAACTTGCTAACACCTAATATGAAGTTTAACAGTCACACACTAAACAGCAGAGATTCTGAAAATTATAAAAGCTAAAACCTAAGTCATCACTCTCCCTGAGCCCAAAACTCCACCTGGGACAGTCCTGATACACAGGACACAGATAGGAGTTGAGTTCATGGGTGAATGTGCTGAGACCATTGGAACCTTTCATTCTCTTCAAACATTTCTATATCATTAGTGGTCCCTTTATTCCCAGCTTCTCAGTATTGTTAATTTCAGTTTTAGTAGCCTATATGTGCTTTTAATAGAGTTCTTTTTTCCCATATTTTGTTCTTGGTTTTTTTTTGTGATGAAACACAAATTAAGTCTGCAAAGCTCAGGACTCCTCAAATCCAAGGTATTTGCTGCTATTTGTGTCTCATGTGAATGAAAGGCTGGTTTTAGGTCTGGTTCTGTGATTAACTTTTGTTTCATACATCTGTCTAAAATTTGCTGCTTTTAGACATAAGAATCACAACTATAAAATTGCTGTCTAGCTATAGAATTGCTGTCTGACTTAGTAGGAAGATCTGTTCTGATTTCCATTGATTTCTCTGTGTGTACATACCTAAAAAGCATCACATCAAATTGAGCTTTATAGATTCCCATAAATCTGTCAATAGGTTTCTCTTCTGTGAAGCTTCTAAGAAAAGAAATGAAAACTTTTCCATCTGGTTTTGTATTCTGGACAGAGTGATTGAACCTGCTCGTGTTCTTAACTTCTGTCCTGTAATAGTTATGTCAGGCAGATTGGTGTGGAATAGAGAAATAATCTTAACACAGATCTGCTGTAACCTGACAGGTTTATATTTGACAATTACCCTTTTTAGGGAATGCCATCATGGAGTATAAGATACAAAAATATTACAAATGATGTGTATTGCTGATAGATAAATAGGACAGAATAGAAATAACAGATAGAAATAGAAAGAATAGAAATCTTTCAGGTATTTGCTCTAATTAGGTTACTCTCTTTTCTTAAAGAAATCAACAAAAGAGATGTTTAAAGTTACATGGATTGAATCCCTTAGGGAGGTGGTTTTGGAATTGGGTTCTAGTTGTGCTCTGTTGTGGTCACAGGTTCCCTTTTTTTGAGTATTCTTTACTGTAAGTGTCCTTTCCTGCCTGAGAACATAGAACATGAAGTGACAAAAATATATCTTTGTAGAAATCTTAAGCCCTGTGTATTTATATATCAGTGTTCTTATGTTACAGTCTTTCTGGAAATAAAACTGGTTTTGTTAGGGTAAAATATTTATGCCTTAAGAGGAGGATAATTAAAAAAATTATCCTATTGAGAAGATATTTGGAGTTTCCAAATACGAACTTTAGCTACAGAAACTTGAGCATTAAAAGCTGTGCTCATTAAATCAGGGAGGAGAATTAATACTTTATGTACTCAAGTGGGTATTAAATTTGGTCTTACTAGAACACCTTGAAATTTGATTCCAGGTGTTTCAAGTGTTCTTGAGCAGGGTTTGAGTCTCTTCTCTGTGACACTGTTCACTTGAGTTTCCTGAGCTCAGTGTTGTGGTTGGTCACTGCTGGGAAAGGCTGAGTGGGTTTTGTGGGGCTGGGCTCGTTTATATCTGCAGCACTGACCTCTGTTCTTCCTCTCACTATGGATATTCCTACATATTCTGTGATCTTTAGTGTTATAAATGATGATCAAATGGTGATCAGTTGGGCTCTGTCTCACAGAACCTTCTGCAGATGAAATAAAAGCTGTTGACAACACAGGGAACCATACAATTTCAGAATTAAGCCATTTTTTCTTCTGGCTGGGAGAGTCAGAAGTGAAGGGACCCAAGGATTAATCCAGTGTTTATATCCACACGTAGCCTCACAACATGTGGATTAAATCTTCCCTGCACCTGTAGTGTAACATTTTCCTCATGCTGTAGAGTAATACCTTAACTAAAACCACCTCAGCTTTCTGGTGGCTTCAAAGACACAAAAACCCACAGTCGGGATGAAAGCATTTTATTGTTTGTAATTTTTAGCATAGTGCATATTAAATGTAATAACTGATGAGTTTAGGAGGATAATCTATTACCATATGCAAGAACCATGCTCCATAAGTTACACACATCTTTAGGAACTGTTAACTTTTATGGAATTTGCTGCAACAAATCATTCTGGGAATGCTGTGTACTTGTGTTTTCAATTGAGGCTCTAACATTTGGTTGAAGTATCTTTTGTACTCCTATCATCTCAATTTCCTTCAGAGCAACGAGAGAACAATCTGCATGTTGGGTGGGAGGATGAGGGAATGCTAATTGAAACCATGTAATAAAAAGGTAATTTAGCAAAACTATTAGTTTTTGGTTTTTTACTATTTTGAACCTATTATTTTTAAAATCACATTTGTATTAAAAAGGCTGTAAAACTCCACTCCATGTCAGCACATTGCATCTTAATTCTCATTTTCCTTTGCATGAATAGTAAAATCTTTATAAATGGAGAACCAAAATTAATTGAATAAACTCGAGTTGAACATTTTAATGTTAACGTTTGGATTAAAAAAAGACATATTACAGACTTTTTGAAGAACATTTGATGGTTTGTAATATTGACCACACCTCGAAAGCAGTCGGGGGAAAAAGTGCTGATGGAGGGAAACAAACCCCAAGAACAAATGTTAATTGGGTTGTGTATTTATGGCTGGTTTTAGGCTATGATGGAGTTGCTTACACCCACATCTGTTGCTAGATGATGCTTTTCCAGTGTCACAAAATGCTCTTTGCAGCCTGGCAGCCAGTTCAGCACCTGAGATTTGGGCTGTGGGCTGGCACAGGTAACTTTCCTTCCCCAGGTCACTTTTGAGCTGAGTTGTGTCTTCCATGTGTGGTTCCTACAAATCCTTCAGGAACAGGGAATTTATATAGCAGAGAGGAGAGTACAGGGGTCTGGTGAGGGGGGAGAGCAGGGCTGGGACTGAGCAGGGGACAGAGAGCTCAGGGATCACCTGGCCCTTTTCTGAAAGTGAAAAATGTTGTGATTGTGTGAACTGGAGTGTGTGTGTGTGAGTGAACTGGAGTGTGTGTTTGTGTGTGTGAATTTCAGTGTGTGTTTGAGTGAATTTCAGTGTTTGTGTGTGTTTGTGTGAATTTCAGTGTGTGTGTGTGAAGTTGTGTGTTTGTGTGAATTTCAATGTTTGTGTGTTTGTGTGAATTTCAGTTTGTGTTTGAGTGAATTTCAGTGTTTGTGTCTGGGTTTGTGTCTTGTATCAGTGTTTGTGTGTGTGTGTGTGAGAATTTCAGCGTTTGTGTGTTTGGATGAATTTGTGTGAATTTCAGTATTTGTGTGTTTGTGTGAATTTCAGTGTGTGTTTGCGTTTGCATGAATTTCAGTTTGTGTGTTTGGGTAAATTTCAGTGTTTGTGTCTATTTGTGTGTTTGTGTGAATTCCAGTGTGTGCTTGTGTGAATTTCAGTGTTTGTGTCTTTGTGTGTGTTTGTGTGAATTTCAATGTGTATTTGGGTGAATGCCAGTGTTTGTATTTGGGTGAATGTCAGTGTTTGTGTGTTTGTGTGAATTTCAGTGTGTATTTGGGTGAATATCAGTGTTTGTGTGCACCCCAGGGCTGGGGCAGTGCTCACCCAGCTTTTCCCTTGGCTCTCACTCATAAATGCTGGGATTACCTGGGCGATTGTTTCCTCAGAATGCCATAATGTAATCTCAAACCTAATACTCCAACAACCATGCACTAATTAAAACTGCAATTATATTTTTGCTCAAACAAAACGACTTAATAAACATTATCACAAACTGTTTACCCTTCCCAAAAACAATTTATGCTCACTAATACAATTTCCCATTAAAACTGCTGCCAGGTAAATTAAAAACTCTTGAAATAGTAAGTAAGTGGGAAATTAATTCAACAGTTTAATCTAGAGCTAATAACAGTTGCAAGCTCAGAAAAAGATTGCTACAGCAGGGAGTTAATTAACAGCTTATTCCCCATTTGATAAAAGTAATCCACTCTAATTCCAGTGTAATTTACCTCAATGTAATATAAAACCACAAGCTGCTTCTGGTGCTGGTAATTATTAGCCTTGTCCTGTGGCCACATTGACAATAAAATTCAGCAGTATCTTAATAATAAGAGGCAGTCTGCTAAATGCCCACAATTAAAGATGTAACATGGAATCTTGAAGCTGCAACAATCATGTGTGAAGCTGAAGGGGCTGGAGGTACAGTTGTGACAATCCAATTGCTGTTTCTCCTCCTCCTCCCCAAGGTGTGCCTTTCCTAGCCCAGGTTGTTTTCCTGGCTCAAAAATACACCAAGGTACAGGGAGAAAACAGAGCCTGGGTCATTTCCAAGGGAAACTCAAAGTTTGGAGCTCTTAACCTGAAATACCACACAGGGATCATAAATGGAGGGTGGCTCTTTTGACCTCCATTATAGTGAAATCTGTTTTCCTTCCATTTCTCTTTTTGTGGGGTTAAAACCAAAGATCAGATTAAAATAATAAATAAATATATATATACATATATATGCACACATATAAGCATACAGAAATATATATATGCAAATACCAGTCTGTACAAATGCATAAGTTTTATTACCAAACATTCTTGTTTGCAATATACCTAGCATAGTGTTTTCTGATATTAATTTTTATTTCCTCTTGAGCAATTGTAGCAGTCTATCAGCAAACTCAAACTTGGTATTTAAGTATTGCCAGGTTTGTTTAGTTTGGTTTCTGACTGTGGGGAGCCTCCCTGGTTGGTTTGCATGGCATGTTTGTTTGTTGGTTTGCATGTTTGTGTTCTTAGCACTTTTCCATTGTCACTGATTTAGAGATGTCATAGTAAGGATAACAACAATTTAGTGCACTGTAATCACACTTCAGCACGTGAAATTAAATTACCTATTTTGTCATGTAAATACTTACACTTGAAATTAAAAAAAAATGTGGTGTTGTTTTAACCTAGGGGTTATTAACAAAGGGTGAGTTTGATTTTTTGCTGGCACCTAAAACATTTGTTTAGCTTGTTTATGTACTTGAGGAACTTCCTTTTGGGAAAGGAAAACAAATGCCTGGGATGTGCTCATTGGACAGCAATAGCTAACAGATACAGCTGAGGTGGTAATTATGGAGATTTTTGAATTGTTCTGAGCAGAGGAAGGAGACAAGCAGGGGCTGTGGGTGTGAGCTGTCCTGCCATGGAGCAGTGTCACAGCTGGTGACAGAGATGAGGACAGTGACTGCAGGGATGCCTCACAGTGTTCTTTCCCACATGTTCCACAGGAAATTTTAATTTTCTTGGTGTAGTGCAGAGACAGACAGATGTTTAGAACTGAATTAGTGCTTTTAGCACAGGTGGGATCTGGTAGAACACTCCCCATACTCTTCTTTTCCTGTTAGTGCTCATTAGCTAAACCAATGTGCTTTTGTATGCATAAATGTGGCTCTTCCTTATTTATAATATGAATAATTTTGCCTACTTTCAGTGCTGATTTTTAGTTTGACTGAGTAATCAGCCCTGGGGCAAGGAATGTTGTCCCAGGAGGGCTGGGCAGCAGCTGGTGGGAGGGATGGGTGCTCAGGGGGCTGAAATCTCCATCCCTGCACATCCCAAGGCTCACCTGGACTGTCCTGGCAAATCTGACTCTTTCTCAAAGGAGAGAGTTGGGTTTACATGATCTCCAGAGGTGTTGTCCAACCTCAGCCCTGCAGTGGATTTCTTGTGGTGCTGTAATTTCTCCCTAATCTAATGGAAATTTATCATGTTAAGGTTTCACCTTCAGGCTTTTTCTATCAAACAAGGTATGAGCTATTTTAGTGAAAGAAACAGGAGGGAGGGGTAGACTGAAATGTGAAATAGGAGGTTTTTATTTCTGATAGAAGAATTCATAGGAGAAACTGTTGCTGTCTGACTGTATTTAAACTCTGTTCCCCATTCCCAATTCAATTATTTATGTACTTAACAACAATCAGTTCTACTAACTTTAAATTTACAGTTGAGTTGGGGAGGATATTTTTATTTTTGTTGCTAAACAAATGTTCAGTACAATAAATAATCTTGGCTTAGAAAGTCAAGGAAGTAAAGAACTTTCTTTCCTGCTGACTTTGAAGTCATCCATAATCTGTATTTTGTCTATATACAAAATCTCTAATATGAGTGAAGCGATGCTTAAAATCCTGTAGGTCAAGGATTGAAACCCCATCATCTCCCAAGTAGATGTCCCTGGAAATGAATCAGCACAGCTCATCAGCTGCTCACAGCCTGGCTAATGCAGCCCTGGGCTGGCAGTGCCATCCCTGTGCACGCTCCTGGAGCCACAGCAGGGCTGGGGCAGCTCAGAGCAGCTTCAGCTGGGTTTACATCCAGACTCTGCAGCTTGGGCTGGGGTGTTCTGACAGCCAGGGAAAGTCTTAAATACGATTTCACAGTAGAATAATTTGTATTTTTCTTTTTATTTTGTTACACTTGACAATCGAAGGGAAAACATTCAAGCAATGTTTGAAAACAGCTCAGCTTTGTATTGTCATTGTTCTTCAAATATATCTCTGCAAGGTTATTGTTGTGAAAAGTTACATCTAAATCACTACAATGTTCTCCATCAGTACAATAGAGTTGTCTAGAAACAGAATTCTTTCTTGTTAGTATTCAGCATTTCACCTGGAGCTTGTGGGGGGCTGAGCTTTGTGTGTGTCTCAGGATGGGGCACTGGATGAGGATGTTTCTCCCACTCCTGGGCAGTTCTGTGTCCTCAGCAGTGCCAGAGTTCACAGGTTGGTGGAGGGCAATGGGCTGGCACCAGAAAATTGCCATGGTCAGGAGGCACAGGTAAATTTCTAAATACATTTTATATAAACCAGCCATTGGGGTGCAGGTCTAAACCTTCCTGCCTGCTCTGAGTATGTTTTTCTAGGGTTAAATCTTCCTATCTCCTCTAAATATTTCTTTTTATAGGGAAATATATTTTTGGGGGACGTGCAACTAAACAGACCATTAGAAAATTTTTTTCTTATAAAGTTTTTGTTTCACTAAAGTGTTAAACTCCCAAAATAACCATCTGCATACATAATTATTGGGGCAAACAGTGTGTTTACATCCATGGTACCCAAATCATGCCATATTCTATTCCCCCAGGGAATTTTACACTCCTGGGGTAAATTTGCAGTGCAGGGGCAGCCTGTGCACCTGGATTGTTCATGGGTTGCACACTTGAGCAGACAGAAACGTGTTGGAGGAGCATGTTGGACATTTTTGGTGGGAAATTCCACCTGGGAGAATCCTGCACTTCCAGGTGAGCTCTGCCAGCAGCCAAAGGATCCCAGCTCAGGGATTCAGCTGCTGGGGAGTTCATCCCACGCCCAGCAAACCATAAACGTTTATTTATCTGCCAGAAAATGACCTTTTTGTTTTCCCCTTTATGTTAAACTTCCTGCCTACTGCTGCAAACCCTTTGAACTTTTATTTCTGTGGTCAAGCATTGGAATTTTTCTTTCACCTGTTGCTTTTTCCCTCCCTGGACCCGGTGACACGGGGACAGAGGTGACATCAGGGATGTTGGTGGCAGCAGAAACTGGCACTAGAGATGCTCTGCAGGGCAGGGATTGGGGTTTGGGCAGGAGGTTTGCAAGGCTCAGGCAGAGCTGGGTGCTGCAGCCCATGAGTTTTGTACAATTTGAGCTCAAGTTTTCACTCGTGTAACCTGCGAGCACGTTTGTTAGCACAAGTCATTTATTTTCCTCTGCTGGTTTTGTCTGGCCTTTCAGACAACTTCCATGATGCTAATGTAATTAATAGGCATCCTAAAAAGCAGGATTAGGGCAGTTTATTTCAGGAGTGTCTGCTTTGGTTTTTTGGTTTTTTTTTCCCGTGCTGCCCCTCCACATTTCACCACTAATGCTGAAAGAACCTGCTTTTCTGCAATTCTTTCTGGCATGGAAGGGCTTTCCTGTATTTCTCTGCCTCATTGACTCTCCATCTCATTTAAAAAATCTTTGCTGAAGATACATCTTTTTCCCCTTGCATGACCCTCATAATTTTTATCTCTCTCTGCTGTTATTTTAGAATGTAATTTTACTTTTAAACTAGCTGATGGCCCTTCGTTGGAGAAGGGGCAATCAATAAATTATGTGCTGATTGTGTATATTCTTCATCATATTCTTGTATTTCATTGTCCAGGCCCAATAACAGTTGGTATGTATTTTTTGGTTGTACTTTTTCACCTTCTTTTGGGTATCATTATTATTGGCTTTTAATAATTGATAGAAAATTTGGGTTTGGTTATTTTCCATCATGAAAAAGAAATAATGAATCTCTACCTTCTAAATATCATTTATATCAATCAATGGCTTGCTGAGGAAACACAAGCTTGAGCAAACTCAACATGGGTTGAGTAAAGAAAGAATGATTTTCCTGAATAATTTTCAGTTCATGTCACTAAATCATCAACCAACAGCTTTTAGGGGGGTAATAAATTTCTGTGAAAAACTGATCGAGAACTTCTGAAATATTTCTTTTTGTGATAAGAGTTCTGGGGGGAACTTCTGTGACAGCTTTAATGAAAGAAGTTTTTGAGACTCACCTTGATCCTTCTCACAGGATGTCAAGGGGAACTTTGCAATTTTTCTCTACAAGTTGTCATTAGTGGCAAGTTTGCAGGGGTGAGGTTTAGAGAAAGAAGATCTCACCTGTAAATCTGTAAATATGGCAATACAGGGTATGGGTGCAGGGAATTAAACAGAAATAATGTTATTCTTTGCTCTCAGATATAGACAGGTATTTCTTGCAGATCAGTTCTGTGGTCTCATTCCATGCTAATTACATTTTTAAAAAAGACTGAATAGCTTCTGGTAATTTAGATAGTTTTTCTGCCCATGAAACTCCATCTTCAGCTTTTTTTGGTAGCAGTTGTGTTGTTTCAAAAAGATGATGAGAACACTTGTGATAAGAAGAGTCTCACTGCTGTTTTATGGGGTTTTAAAAATTAATTTGATATTAAGCAGCTCTATAAAGTAGCAGCACCCATGTGTGAGTTATTTTGCCAGCTTGCAGGAATGGTTGGTGCTGGCACTTCATGCTCTTACTGGATAACTAAATTGTAATATTTAAAAAAGCAGGAACATACTCTCAGGTCATCTCAAAGCATGAATCCAATCTCATAAAGATTTTCATTGTGGTTTGAGGGATGGGATGTGCATCTTACTCATTTGCTCACACAGACCCTTGCTGCTGACCCATTCATCAAATGCAGCAGCCCAGGCCAACAGGAACCAGCTCTCCAAGAAAGATAAAGAGCAAAAATCTCAAATGAAAGACATTGTTCTTTGTACCAGTTCACCTCATCTGCCATCACCTGTAATTGAGATTTTCCAGCTTCTCATCTGCCCCTGTACCAAGGTGCTGTGTGGGGAAAAAGGAGTAAAGAGGAGCCATAAAGTTCATAAAACAAAATTAGGGGAATTCCATGTCCTGGGTTAAGACAATGCTGGAATATTATTTAGAAGCCTTTCAGCTATTTCAATTTAATAATTGTTGAAAAAAAGAACAAGCAGTAGCACATTGTTGGCAAGAGAATGTCAAACCAGCCAAAAACAATCACAAAGAGAGACTACCTTGCACTCTGAAAATGCTGATTGCACTTTCTGTGAAGCCAACAGCAAAAATATGCTTTTTTTATTTCTTACTTTTAGTAAATAACTTAATTAATTAATCTCTCATTGGCTAATGCTGTGCCTGCAGTGTTGCAGATGAATGTTCAACTATCACAGCTCCCAAAACTTGGAAGCTGACACTCAATTTTTTAAATGTAACCCAGCAAGAAGTTATGATGCCTTTTCAAACTCCTTAGCAAATTAAAAGGGCAGTTCTTATGGCAATAAACATTATTTACTCACATTTGAATATCCTCAGCAGTGAATTGTTTCATGAAATGTGTCAGTCTCCAGCAGCAGCAGGTGAGTTGGTACCAATAACCTGTGTGAGTGGCTGGGCCAGGAATCTTGGACTTGAAGGGCTCCTGCTTCAAAGATTGCATTCCTGGTGAACAACAATTACCTTGTTACAGTTTGGAAATAGAGTTGGTCCCTCTGCTGGAATTGCAGTAGAATTTGGTGAGGAATATCTCAGAGTGAGCCTTATCTCTGCAGATCAGGCTTGTAGGGGATGTGCACAATTCCTGAGCTCTGCTTCATTGTCATTATTTACTGAGTTACTGGTTTCAAGATACCACTTTTATTTCTTGTTTCCTTCTTTGAAGTACTGACAGGATAAATCCTGATAAAACTGGTTTCATTTCTCTCTAGGAGACCACAAGCAAGGAAGGGGAACCAAGCTGCTGTTACTGCAGCAGTGCTGCTCTCAAAATTTAGTTTGAGCTATCCCAAAGTATCTTCAATCTGGTAATAATACAGTTTTGCAAACTCCTAAAAGTGGATAGCCAAAATATTTATTTTAATGGGTATTTTTATTAAACTAGACAGCATTATTACTGCCACAGATTAAAGACCTATAATGTGACTTTAATACTATTATTAGATGTTAATGTCTTAGGAAAGCACTTTGAAGATGAAATAGTTCTCATTTACTTTTCCCCATAATTAATCCTAATGTGTCAGGGGAAAGCTCATCTTTGCATCTTTGCCTCCTGTTCAGTTTGGCCAAATAGAAAAGACAAGAATGCAAAACAATGATGCACCTGTGAGTGAGTGCAATGGAAGTTGTGAGTAAATCCAGTGGAAATCCAGTTGTACAGATCTCCCTCTCAATTTTCTGTTTTCACTGCATTAAACATGAACTGGCAGTAGGTTGTCCAGTTTCCAGGCTTCTGGTGGGAATTACTCATAATATATTTGTTATTTCTACAGTTAAAACACCATTTCATCCCATCACTGGTGATGTTATGCTCATCATATTACGAGTTCTTTCAGGAAGGGAAGAATAACTCATTTCCTGCTGGGAGTTTGTTTTTTTTTTGCACTTATAACTGGAGAATAAGTATTTTTGCTCAAGGATAAAAATATTTAATCATCCAGACAAAAGTGAAATAACGATGTCTGCTGTAAATGTGGCTGTGTCTGCAGGGTTGGTGGGGTGGGAGCCCCAAAACTCCTGTGCCCCTCCAGGGCTGGGCTTCAGTCCTGCTGCACCTTCCTGTGCTGCTGTTCTGCACTGGGAAATTTCCATAGTTAAAAAGAAAACAAAAGAAAACCTCACCGTGATCATTCTCGGGCTCTGGCTGTTATTTTTTAAAAGGTGCAGTTATTGATGTCTCTGTAGCAGATGGTGTGATCCCATGATGCCTCTTATAAAATGTGATATATAAGCATATACCTCAATAGTTCAGGGTTTGTAATATAAATCAGTCTTATGATATCCTCCACAGGCTGGTCCTTTTATATTCCTACTAAGGACCAAATTAATCAAGCACTGTGTTGCTCTGATTTTTGCTTTATAGTCTTCTGGTTTTTATTTGGTAGAAGTTAATTTTTATCCATAAATACACTAGTGTTTTTTAATAAACACCTTTTCTTGCACAGAACCAGACACAAAAGGTTCTGAAGAATTTATTAATTTCATTATTTAAGAAGCACAATGTTTTGAAACTTGAGCCTACCAGCAGAACAGTTGGGAAGCTGAAGATAAAACTTCATTTACCATACATCTGAATAACTTGTACTGCATTCTACTAATTGGTTTCATTACAATTTATTTCTGTCATTCAGCACATTTCTAATATACTATGTAAAGAAGTATTCTAATTCTTGATTTTCTTTCTTTGAAAATGCCACTAAACCACAAATTTCACAGTTTAATCTTTAGATAGATGAACCTAATCTTCTTTGGGAAATGTTTAAAAAGCAAGATGCAGATTTGTGCTGCTGGACATTGATATGGATGAGATCAAGATCTGTTTTGGTGATGCCTAAATGTGCTGTATAATTAGAGTTTTGTCCTTTGAGGGATATACAGAATAGAAAACATTCAGCTGCTAAAACAAAGGAGATTTTTATTGAACTTTTGTGGGCTTCACGTCTTAAGGGTAGAGAAGTGAAAATATTTCTGTCTTCATGAAGAATCTAAACTTTTCAATGAAATACAATTGAAGAGAAGCAGGAATTGCACATTGGGTGTTGATCAACAAACTGTTATCAGTGGAAGCATATATTTACTTAAATATATATGTGTGTGTGTGAAGATAAATATATATATATAAATATATATATAAAAAACAATTCCCTCCCTGTTGGGTGGATAGCAGCCTATCTAAAATTAAGTTTACACCTGAGCTAATATCCAGCTTCCTTCCATGACTTCCATCCTTGTTTTCTGTCCTTGAAACCAATGTGTTCTAACACTGATGAACAGCTCTTCTGTCTTGGTGTAAAATTCAAGTTGTCTTAGGTTTGTAATATTTTTCTAATCCCTAATCCTGGTTTGAGGCAGGGAATTTTGGGTCAGTGCTGGGGCTGGCTGGGATCTGAATGATGAGACTATCATTTTTTCAGTGAACTGAGGAACAGAGCAGGTTTATTTGTGATGCAGGTAGTTCAGTGAATAAAGGGAGGTGCATTTCTGTAATATCTGAGAGTGACATAGCTGGATGCTGCTGGTGCAGGTGTTGTGTGCCTGGCAGGGTCAGAGCTCAGCTGAGATCTCAGTGTCCAGGTGGGCTCAGCAAATCACTTCTTGCCTCAGCAGCAGAAATGTGGCACAGAAAGCAATAAATAACAGCAAAAGGTGTAACAGGCCATGTCCTTCTGCAACAAAAGAGGAGAAAGTTTGAGGTATTTTCAATTTTTAAAAATAAAGAGTATAAAGAAGGAAAGAGGTTGGAGAGATGCCTTTGGGGTGGGTTTAAAGTGGTTTTAAGGAGAAAGGTACTGAGAGAAGTAGGTGGGGAGTCTCCTCTTCCTTCTCTACTTTGCTTTTAGGGCTTGTGGTCAGGTGTGCCTCCTTTAATGATGTTAAATACCTGACTTTGTGTCTTGGGAAATATCTCAGCTTTTCCATCAGCTCTTTATCACTGCTGTAATACAGTGATAGAATAATTTGAAAGTAGGAGCAGGAAGTTTTTCCCTTTATATAATTTCTGTAGAGTTTCTGAAGACAAATGTTTGCATAGCTCAGATACAGTAATTTTTATTGTAATACAGTTCACGGTGTAAATAATGAATTTTCATCAAGATGCTAAAAAGACAGTTTTGAACCATGGGGTTGGGGCATTTCCTGCAATCACTAATTTTTATCAGGGCTCATGGAACTCCTTTGGAAAGTTTGACTCTGTAGCCTACCAAGTGGTTTAGAGACTTCTGCAGTTCTTCTGGTGGCTAATCATAATTAATTTTTTCTAGCAATAGTAATGATTTAAGCATATTGCTTTAATGAGTGTTATCTTTTCCCTAATTGAGCAAGTTGTCTTCATTTGGCAAACACCATTATTGCTGAAAATTTGAAAGTAGCAGTTTATAGATTGTAATCCATTCCTCTCTTCCTCCTAGTTAGATTAAAAATGTGGATGTCCCCATGAACTATGATAAAAATTGGGGATAGGATCCAATCTGCACTCTTGGTTAGGGACACAGTTTCTTGTTTTATTCAGTATTCATATATATATAGGTATATGTATATTCATATATATATCTTTTGTCAGTGCTCTGCACTTGCCTCTGAAATTTCCTCCTAGAAGTGGTCCTGATTTTATAGCACTAGTGGATAGTAACTCTTAAATCAGCCTAAGGTTAGGAAAATATATTCTTTAAATTGTTCATATACATCTAGCCTTAACAACAGTGTTCAGACTTGACCTGACATCATTCCAGCAAGAAAAAAATCTGGCCAAATACTTCAGATGTTTTTCCAAATGTTGGTACATATTAAAGTCTTACCAAACTATTGAAACCTTCAACCAATTCATTTTAGTCAGATACAGCCTAAAGTTGAAGTATTTATAAAAGCTAAACAATGCCAAATGCATTTGGCTGAGATCAAAAACCAAATCTATTTGTTCTCTTTCATCTTCAGTGTTCCATTTCCTAGGAGTGTGACCTTAGTCAAACATCTATTAAAGTTAGCTTTTGATCTTACTCCCTGCACAGAAAAAAAAAAAAAAAAAAGAAAAAGGAAAAAAGTCAATCTTTAGAATTTTCTTCCAGAGACAATCACAGTATTGTGTTTTAATGTTCCAGTAGCGTGTGAGTAAATAGGATTCTCTGATGTATGTGATAGAGCAGTGGCTAAATGGGACAATCATTTTTGTGTCAGAGACAAGAATCAAAAGGCAGCATTCTTCAGAAGCTGTTAACTGGAAAAATCCCCCCAGGTCAGTGGAAACACGTTAACTGGTCAGTGTGCTGCATTTTTGGGTCCTTTGATGAAAATGCCTTGTAATTTGATAACAGGTAGCTGTTCATTTGTAATACAATTTTCTCTTCACCAGTCAAAGCTGCCTAGTGATTAATCAGTAAAGAGGTTAATTTTCTTCACAAGTATGAGCAGCTTGGTGGCTTTTGGAAAGAAATAAGGACAAATTATTTATTTCCTGAAGAGAATATAAATAAGTTTCTTGGTTATCTTGAAGTTCCTTCACGTTAGGGGAGTCTGTCTCACATCCATCCTCAGCCCAAGGGAAGTGAGTAGGTTTTCTTAAATACATACCAATTCCTAAAAATATACAGGGGAATAAAATTACAGTTAGGATTTATATTTAGCATACTGAGCTGTTCAGATATTAATTGATCATTTTCTGTTAGATCTGTTCTTATCAATGCAGTGCTACTGTTAGGGGAAATGTCAATTAAAGGATAGAGTAGATAAATACTGAAAAGATTTATTTAAAAAAAATACCTATAGAAGAAGCAGAATTTGTCTTTTCAAAATTGACAGATGTTTTGTATGTTAAGCTTCTAAATGTTTACTGGGGATGCATTGGAATATCACATAGATAACTTTATAATAATGAATTTAGCAGTGTGGGAAAGGCCTTAAAGTAGATTTAAACCTCTCAGCTCTAAACAGATAGTTTCAAAAAGTACAGTATTAATATTGAGAAATGGTTGAAGAGTACAATAATTGTAAAAGGAATACTTGCAAGGGGTTAGTTATATAATGTAGAATTCTGGAAAAGCAGGATGAAAGATACCTGCAGTATTTTTCTGAATTGAGTAAAAATATCTCAGTACATCTTGGACATCATTTATATTAAATGCAGTTTTATTTTTAAAGTAAATTTATTTAATTTCAATTTTAAAAATCCTGAGAGTCTATTTTAAAATCTGAACATACTTTGACTACTGAAATAATTGCACAAAACCTGAGCTAAAAATGTTTGTTGCCATAGTTCTAGAAGAAATGAAACTGCTATAGTGGTGCAAACTGAGGAGTAAAGACCAGTAGAGTTTGTATGTAAAGATTTGCAAGGGCAAAGAGAATATTTGCATAATTTTAGATTACTCAGTGTTTCAATTCAGTAACTAAATTATTCCTCTCCTCCTCAAGCCTGCATTTGGCTTGGAGGCTGGAAGTTAATTCAGCTTGACCAGTGAGTAGAGACACATCCTTTAAGATTTTAAAAATGGTGTAGTTCATCTTCTACGTGTTATTTTTATTCACCACCTGGAACAAGAAAATAAGCTCCCAGTCAGTGTCTCAGTTTTGAAAAATGTTCTTTACCTTGCACAGCGTAAAATGGAAATAGCTATTCTGGCATAACTTCATAAACAAAGGTGATATTAACCTATTGGGACTAAATTACTTGTCTCCTGTGTTATTTGTGCAAGTAAATGTGCTTGAATAAGCTTCAGCAAAGCTGTAGGAAAGTAACTGAAAAACAGAGAGATCAGAATGATCAGAAGTAAAAAAAAATGCTTAAGAAAAGAAAGTGGAGGTACCCCCTGCTCCATAATGCCATTGCTCACACCCTGGCTGTGGGATCAATAGTCATTCCTTTATGCCCCAGAGGAAACAGGGCTCTTTTGTTTCTTGAGTGAGCATTCCCTGAGGTTAAAGCTGCAGCCTGCTCATTCCCTGTGCCCTTTGGGCTGCACCTATCCATCACCCCCTGGAAGGTGCCCAGGGCACAGCTCAGCTCAGGAGTTTGCTGTGCAGGTTGGAGCAGTGCATGGCAGCTTGTCCTTGCTCAGGCACAGCCCTTGGGATTGTCCAGACCCTGCTGGAGCTGGGAGGAGCTCACCCAGAATCTCTCCTTTCCACAGCCTGGGTGCCAGGGTACCACAGCATCCTCCTTGCACAGCCAGCACTGCTGCAGGGATTTGGTGACAAAAGCTGCATTCCTGGGCACTGTGTGAAGGTCAGGCTGTGGCTGCTTTGGAGAAATGTGGTTTTCCACTCCCTGAAATGGGAAACACACCAGAAACCCAACAGGTTTTGTTAAGACTGAAGTGTATAAAGAGTTCATAATGTAACAGTAGGTGGAGTCCTCATTTGAAGAGTAGAGGTCCCTGCTCCCCCAAATGTTATTTTATTGGGAATTGGCTATTCCAGGAAAATTACATTTGTGCACTACATTCTACGTATTTTGTAATAATAATTGTAGGTGTGGTAGGTTCTTCTTGAAGCTGGAGATCCCCTAATTCCATCCCCCAATATGTTTCACTGTGAATAAGTTGTGGGTTTTCAAATGATCTTAAAACACGAATATTTTGCTTTAGTTCAACAGCCAGAATTGCAAAGTGGCTATAGATCTCAGAAGAACATTCCAGAAATTTCTGTTCCTGTGATGCTGCTTTCAACCTTTAATCTTCTGAGGTTGTGTTAATTAAATGCCACTTGGAGAGTCTGGGCTCTCTCTTTGCTTAGATTATTGTGCTTCAGGTAAACATAATATTTTTGTGGGTTTTATGAACTGGTCACAGATTTTTCAGCCTTATGTGACCAAAGGCTGTGTGTGATCAGAGCATTGCATTTGTGTTCTGGCAGAGTCCTGGAAGTGGCTGATGTGAAAGCAGCAGCATGTAGGGGATGAATCTACAAATTCACAAACCATTCTTTAACAATCCAGTCTCTACCAGCAGTGCTGATCCTGGCAGTGTGTTGAGGTTTTTTGTGAAATATTGTAGCATGATGAATTTATGGAACTCACTATTCACTTAAAATCCTTGAAATGCACCATTTAAAAAGTGTGCATTGAGACAGCTGGGATGTAACTGCTGTGTGTCATCTGATGCAAAACAAATATTTGTATGGTATTTTCCTGTCACAAGTAGGAAGTAGCTTGAAATCACTCACAAAGATATCCTTATTCTCAGAAGACCTTCCAGCCCAATTAATTTTACAAACTCTGAGAGGTTTGTGCCAGCTCCAGATAAGCTTTCAGACTTTTTGGTACTTAGCTGAAGGGATTTCCAAAAACTTGTGCCATTTCCCTTCTGTCATCACTGCTCATGGACAGGTGCTTGAAGCCCAGAGAAACTGATGTAATGGGAAAGGAATAAATGTGGAGAAAAAAGAAACAAGAGCAAATTCTGATTTCAGATGGCAGCACGTGCACCATGGCAGACTTCTGTGATTATAGAGAACAGAAAGTACATGGTCAGTATGAGGACTGTGAGTTTTTATATATTGGTAACATAATTTTAGGTTCCCAGGAATCCAAGAATATTTTAAAATGGGTAACTAAATCCTCCAGTGAGAAGCAAATGCTGATGGTGATCACCTCTTCTTTCCTGTGACTTCTGAATGTTTAGCACTTTGGAGTTAATATTTTTTTCCTGTAAATTGAATTTATTTTGTTTTATTGCAATATTTAATCTGTGACAGCATTATGAAATCATAAGCAGACAGTTTGAGACTTTGGGTGATTATGAGCATTAATTTAACTTACTGAAATCAGATCCTTATGCATAAATTTGTCACTGTCTTGATGTTTCAAAACACTGCTTAAATACTGTAATTTTGTGTTAAAAAGTTTCAGTGACATGGCTAAAATTGCATCAGATCTGCAGTGAAGAATGTAAAAGTTACCAAGGGGTTGTGATTTTTTCAGTGGTAACTCAGTGGCTGCTGTGCCTGGCATGTGCTTCCATCTCCTGAAAGCTGTACATCCAAAGTGGGATGGTCAGTCAATCAAATACACAGAAGAAGGTAAAGGTCACAATAGTTCAGAATACTAAAAGTATTACACATTACAGCCTTGACAAATCATTCTCATGACATAGATTGTAAAAAAGAGCAGAAAATGTCACAAAATTAATCAATTCTCATGAGACCCATGTAAGAATTATGGAGAAAAAAAGCAATGTAACCCTCTCAGTGCTTTTGTGAAGTTCTGATTTTCCTGTTTCCCTGTGACAGGGGAAGCTGCAGTTTAGTTTTACAGGAGATGCAGGTGCCTTTTTGGATAGGAAGCCAACTGTGAAATACACAGCTGGGTTTGCTGTGCATCAGATCTAGGCACAAATTTGGGATTAAAATTTCTCTGTATTTCTGACTGTGCCCCTTGGATCTAGATGGGAAATCTGACATCTCTTGGGCCATCATCACCTCATATGAATGGAGGATATGGAATATCCCAGGTACTTGATGGAAAATGTTCACATTAAAAATGTTTCCAGTCTTTCAGATGGATGTCAGGGAGGATTAGAGGTTATGAGTGGAGTGAGCAGTTTAAATGATAGAGACAGACATGGGATGAAAGCATCTGGAACTCTCCCCATGTTTAAAGCAGACCCCAGATTTATAAGAATCAGGGCTCTTGCATCTGTCTACATGTGTGTGAAATTAGAGAGAGACAACCTGTTGCTTCTGTGAATTGTTCCACTGAGTGGCAGGGATGTTGTGATGTTTGGGGGTTTTAATCTTGTTTATGCTCATGTGAACTTTTGCATGAAATTGTATTTCAAAGTAAGGTGAGCAAGCACACCATGTTAAACAGAAATTACCAGGATTGCAAAATCAAGCTGTCAGAAACTCAGAAACATTTGTGCAATGCTAATTCTGATCCCTTGAGCATTTGGCAGTGCCTTTAAATGACATTATCAGTGTTGTCCCCAGCATCACTGCCTGGGTGCCATTGACCTGTGTGGGGTGGAGAGAACTGTCTGTGTGTCTGTCCCCATCAGCAGAAGGGGAAGTTACCTGGGCAATATTTAGGGTCTGCACAAAAGCAGGGAATCAAGTCCCTCAAGAAAAAACTGTGACATTTTCAAGATGACTGGAGCTTCTGTGTGAAAGATTGATTAATTTCTCACAATTCCTGACAAATATGAGTAATATTTGTTTGGTTTTTTTCCCCCCCTCAGTAGGATTCTTTTGCCATAGTATAATGTTTTTGACATTTTGAAGTGGTGGTATTTAAAAATGTTAGGCCACTCAAAAATTTTTAAGTATTGTCTGAAATGTGTTGGTAAAAATCATCTTCAGTAGTTTCTCAACTTTCATTAACTGGGTGTGGTTAAGAAATCCAGGAATCCCAGATTGGTTTGGGTTGGAAGAGATCTTAAATGCAATTTCATTCTACCCCTACCATGGGCAGGGACACCTTCCACTAGTCCAGGATGCTCCAAGCCTCATTAAGATAAATCAAGGAGTCTTCATTTTCTCTTTTGCCTTGATCATGCAGCATGATAAATGGAGAATTTCAAATGTTCTCCTCGAAAAACCAGTTCTTGCTGCCATTTGGGGTTTTTCCCTCTTGCAACATAGTAAAGAACATTTTTGAAATCTGGGTGTAATACCAGAACAACTGGCTGCAGGTGTAAGAACAGAGGAAAGAAGCTCCAGTGTTGTGATGCATTTCAGCTGGATTTCAGGACATCCCTCTGACAGGTCCTGGAATCCCAGTGCCCTCCCAGCTCTGGGCTGATGTTCTCACCAAAATCCATCCCCAGCCTGCAGTTTCTCCCTGAGTACCATCCCTGGCTCCAGTTACTCCCCAGTTTCTCCCTGAGTTCCATCCCTGGGTCCCTCAGATGTTTCACACTGAAGGATTATTGTGGCCATTCCCAGGTGGTAGCCAGGATATCTTCACTAGAGCTAAATCTTCTTGCTGGTTCTGTTTGAGTCAGTTCACAAGCATTAAAAACATCTGCAGGAACAAGAATTATGAATTTGGATCCATCTCCAAACTGCTTTAAGACTTTGGGCATTGTACTGTTCTTTTCCAATAATTCATTTTCACTGTCCTTTGTGTAGTTCTGGGTTTTGCCTCCCTATTTATCACTAAGCAGGAATGATTCATTTCAGCCACAGAGAAGCCTCCACTTCCCAGTGTGATTTTTTAAATTAAATAATTAGTAAAATTCTGCAGGCATTCTGGAAATGTAAAGTATATTATATGCATTTACTTATTAATTTTAATTAAAGTGAGCATTCCTTTGCAGTCTTGGAAAGCCTAATTTGTTGGAGGTTTCAGGATTGTTTTCACTGTTGGCAATATGGTCTCTCATACTGACATTTCATAGTACCAGATATTTCATCATTGCTGTTTTAGCACAGCATGCTTGACCCATAGCAGCTTTGAATGCAAATAATAAACAAGCCAATGCACAATGCTTGACTGTTACACTGAAATAATATGGCACAGCTAAACTGGGTTTCATTTTTCCTTTTGAATATTATTAATTGCAATGTGTTGACTGTTAATTTAATTAAATGTTTTGTTTTAATACAAAACCATTTTTCAGTTCACTGACTCACCATTTCATTTAATTAATTGCAAACCTCAGGATTTGATTACTCATAGTTCTCCTTTAGTTAATTTACTTGTTCACAGTTTTGACAGAAAAGCTTTCAAACTAATATGAAGGAGAGGCACAGTCTGACTAATCAGGAAACTGGAAAAAAAATAGCTGTAGCTGGAATATGAGATTAGCAGACACTCAGGGTCACCTGCAAAGCTCAGAGCCCTTGCACTCACCATCAAAATCCAATTTCCAGTGGCTGGGCATTGGTTAAATGTGCAGGGCTCACTTGCACCCAAGCCACCAGTGGAATGTAGTTGAGTTTTGGGTTCTTGTCCAAACACCAGGAGGTTTTTTGCTAAGGAATAAGTTGAGATGCTGCTGGAGGCAGGGGACACTGTCCCCTTGTCCCTGGTGCTCAGGGTGGGTCAGCAGTGCCCTGTGCTGGGGACAGCAAACACCTGGGGCTGTGAAAATGCTGCTTCTGAAATAATTGCTGAGACTTCACCAAGGACTAACCTGCAGGAGTTTTCTGTCAGTTCTGTGGTGGGGGTATGTGAGCAGACAATTGACACTGACCCAGGGGTGCAGACAGGGATGGAGGAGCCTGCCTGGTGCTCAGAGGCTCTGAGGTTCCACAGAGCTGTGGCTGGAGGAGCAGGGATGTGCCCAGCCAGGGATGTGGGGCTCAGTTCCATCACCCAAGCACTGGGGTGTCCCCAGGGCAGTCAGTGCCCTTTGGGCCAGCTGGGAACAGCCCTGGTTTGGATCCAGACTCTCCATTTGAAAACAGGTTCTTAGGCTTGATCTGTGTGCCCAGGATAGAGCTGCATTTTCCTTCAGTGCAGCCTGTCAGGAGTGTGTGGTTTGTGTGTCCATGAAGGGTTGTTCTGGTTATTATTTTGGTTACTTTGGGTGAAATCCCTGTGCTGGGCAGGGGAAGGAGGGAGGGTGCAGTGTCCTGGCTTGGCTGGGCTCACAGCTGGGTCACAGCTTCTTGTTCTGCCCTGCACACACAGTTCTGGGTTGGGGTGGGATCCCTGCACACAGAACACAGCTCCCAAATTCTGTGTCCCTCCCAGAGATCCCAGCAGGGGCTGCTCCCAGTAATGGGGATACTGGAGCAGCACCAGCCCCACCCTGCCCAAAAACCATCCTGGCCATGCCCAGGCTGCCCCTGTGCTCTGGTGCTGGGCAGGATGTCCCTGTTTGACAGCAAACATCCACACTTTATTTCCTGGGTGTTTCCTGACTGATCCCAGCTGGCAGAAGGTAACTGAAGAAAGGAAAATTCAAAGTGTAAATGGACAGGAAAAAACAGAAGCTTTGAAGTATGTAATCCAGCACGTGGGTTTTCCTAGTGATCTCTTTTTTTTTTTTTTTTTTTTTTTAGGGGGAAGTAGAGGGATGGATGTGTATGTTACAGCAGTTCTCAGGACATTTTTCAAAGTGAGGTGCTCTAAGTGGGATTCTACTGCTGATAATGTTTCATCCAAGAAGATGGAAATGATTCTTCAGTTCTTTGTAGATCCTTAGATAAGTCAGTTGAAGATTAGCCCTCTTCTCCACAGCTAGCCCAAGCTGAGTCAGTTATAGAAAGGAGTTTTATTAATAGTTAAATTCAATATTAGCTGCAGTAACACTAAACATGTTAGTACCTAATTGAAGATTATGCCAGTGCTGCCTGTTTTCTGCCTTATTTCAATCAGCTGCACCCCCTTATTGCTGAACCCATTTGCTTTAGCCTCAGTTTTATCTCAGAGATGCTGAGCAACCAGTACCTTGTTTTTAAAGTGCCTCAGACAGGTTCTGTGACTTTTAGTTCAAGGAATTATGTAAGCTGGGGAGTGAGTGAGAGAATAAAGACTCTGCAGGCTGAGTTTGGGGATAATCTCAGCTCTGTCTCAGGCTGGTTCCTGGCTGTGCAGGACCTTGCTGCTTTCTGCACCAGGGCTGAGTTTTACTCTGGAAACTTTTGCTGCTGCAGTGGAGTGACTTTGGCGTGGCAGATGGCACAGCAGTTTTCTGATCCATCACTGTTTCTTGGCTGGTGTCCTCATGGCAGCTGTGTCTGGTTAGGGAGCTCACAAATGCCTGACAATAATTACCTTTAATTTCTGCAGGCAGCATCGTGGTGATCTGGGGACTGTGTTTATTATTTTCTGTTTGTGCTGTGGTACCTTTCTGCCTTCAGTACACTCCTGTACAACTGGGCACTAGGAGGTTTTGGGGGATTTTTCTTCTTATTTTTTTGTTTTATGTTTTTTAATACAGTGCTCTGGATAATTATTTTTCTCTTGTCTTTTCTCTGAACATTTTGCTAAAGATCTGAATTTCCTATTCACCTCCTTATAAATAGTTTCTTTACTGTTTTGCATATTTAATTAAATCTCATGACTTCCAGTATATGTCAAGAACCTGTATAAATACTAACCCTGATGAAAACACTGGAATTTTGGTTTGTCTCTGCATTCCTGGGTACATACAAATGATAAAATGTTAGAAGGGAAAACTCCATGTTCTGACGCTGTGTTTTTATAACCATTAAAATGTTTGTGAATTCTTTGCAAATGGATTAAAAATAAAAGGTGAAAAGATGCCTGGAAATCTTGAAAACAGTCAATTCCTCAGAACTCTAATGATGCTTTTTTTACTTCCTGAAAATAATGCAAATTTCACTCAAAATGCAATCCCACTTCCTTTCCCTAAGGAAAAAAAAAAAAAAAAAGTGAAGAAGTTTGCAGACTACTTCATCTTCTCCAGAAAGTGTGTGGAGAGTTTTATCATTGGAGTTGTATTCTGTGATGGATTAAGTGAGAGTGTGTGAGATAAAAACAGGAGTTTAAACATCAGGATTTTATATCTGCTTGATAAGAAACCTCTAGCATTTGTGAAAGAACTTTAAAGGGTGTTGAAAAAAAAATTGCAGTGTGGTCTTTTGTATGAAGTGAGGGCTGCATTAAATAACCTAAAAGACAAAATTATTGATGGTGATCAGAACATCTTTGCTGAACTTGACCAAATTGCTGTATCCATGTGTGATAAAGGTGTCCTGGATTGCTTCTTTTCTTAAGTCTTCCTGAAATAATGAGAATTTTGTGAAGCCCTTTAGAGGAGAAGCAGAGCTAATCTGAATGTCAAATTTGTAGCAGCTTTTAGAAGAGTGTTGTAATTTATGGTTAGGGTGTGAAAATTATTAGTTCCCTTTAATCAGTATTGAAATCTCTCAGTAAGCAATACTTTCCTGAAGCAGATTATTTAATTCTGGTTTGATGTATGATACCTTAGTGTGTTGCTAAAACAGGCACTACCACTAAAAAAATCATGGGTTTTAATAAATGCAATGATTTTGTGGAACTAGGTAGCAAATAATAAAAGCAAGTGCTACTGAGGGGGAGAATAAACCCCTTTAATCCATAATTGAGTGAATAAACAATTGTACCTGTAGACATATTTTTGGTTTTGTGCCCATATCTCCTGGATTTCCCTGCAAGAATTTCAGATTATTTTAAGTCACATCTTGCCCAGAGTAGAAGTAACTTGGTACTATGTGGAAGAAAATCTGATTTATTTAGTGACCAAGCCAAAATGATAAAACTTAAAAACTTTAGATTTATGGAAAAAAAAAAAAAAAGGGAATCTAAATAATAAAAAACCCACCTCATTATAATTATGGTAACTTGTAGCCTGATGTAACTTCTCTTTTACTACTGGAAATAAATTGGGTTTTAGTAATTTGAAAACCTTCTTCCAATATCTCCCTTAATTCTGTGAATTTCTGCTTTCCTAAAAGTGTTTTTCTACACATCTTCAATGTAATTTTTTCATGTTACAATAATATTAATCCAAACCAACAGATTCCCAAAAGGACAGAGCAATATTTGGATGTATAATAGAACAATGAATGCTGGACGGTTACATGTTAATTGGCTTTGAACTGTTGAAATTAAGGAATACTGTGTCTTACTCTTGTGTGTGGAAATTTTGTTGCAGCTAAATAAGTCAAGCAGAAAGTGATCAAAGTGACAAGGTGATCAAAGTGACGGGAAATTATATTTAAAAGTATAATCAAAAGGGGTTGCATTAAATAAATATTTCTTTATGCTATACATGTTAAAAAGAAAAACATGAAAGATTTATTATTTTTTTTAAATTCTTAGAATGGTGTATTGAAGTAACTTGACTTTAAAACAAAGATGGTGTTCAGGGATAGCATTACTTTATTGGACTAAGAATGGGAGTTGAATTTATGTGATTTTTGTTACTGAAAAGGAATGTTCTGATCAAACTTGCAGTGCCACATTGTAGAATATGACAGTACATATTATTTATTTATATTTTCCCAGGTCTGACAGCAGCTGCCATGGCAGAGGCTATGAAGCTACAGAAAATGAAACTTATGGCCATGAACAGCCTTCATGGAAGTGGGAGTCAGAATGGAACAGAGTCAGAGAATGAAGAGCTCAATTCTAATGCAGGTAAGGGATGCTGTGCCCTGAGCTGCCCTGGGGCTCTCTACACCTGGGTCTCAAATTCTTGGACTCTTTTATTTTATAAGCTTTGCTCTACTTGTGTTAAATCAAAATTAGTGCCCTCACTCCTCCATATTCCTCCAGTTTCCCCCTCACAGCTCCCGTCACTAATTGAAAAATACTGGTGAAGGATCATCTTCAGTAGGGCTGGATACAGACCTTTCAAAGTGCCACCAAACATATCTGGAATAACAAAAAAATATCTGGAATAATAAAAAAAAAGATTTTCCATTGGCAATAGAGTTTCCCAGTCAATGATGGAAAGTTTCCAAAAGCTCAGGTTGTTGGAACTCTGAGCTCCAGAGAAGCTTTTTCTGGAGGGAGGTAAGGCAGGGAATGCTCCATCACCAAATTTATGGCTTTTCTGCATTTTGTCCTTTTCCTGGATGGGTATTTGCAAGGCACAGCTGTGAAGGGGTTGTGATAACCCCTGGCTGTGCTGGAGTCATGGCACAGAACATGTTCTTGTCTGTGTAAACATTAATACAAATTTGAACTAAGCTCCCCAAATCCCAGCTCCCCAGGAACAGGGTTCAAAGGTGGAGTCAGAATGGATCCTTTGTTTATTCTGATGTCCTTCCAGGTGACATTTTTCCTTGGAAGTGTAGAGAACCTGGAACAAGACAGATCCATTTTGTCTGATACCTGTTACAATAAGAGCAATTTCCCTTGGCCTCACTTTTTATACTGCATCCTACACTTTGCCACTTGGGGAACGTATTTAGTTTGTTTCCATTGCCAACTCAAGAGCAGAGGCACAGTGTGATCCCCCTGGCTTCCCTCTCTGCCTTTGGCATTCCTGCAGCTCCAAAGGCAAAGCCTGGCTACTGTGAGCTGCACATGCATCCTACCATCAAAATGGTAATTTATTAGACCAATAAAGCAGCAGCTGGGAGGTCTTAGACTCATTTTCTAAAGGAATAACTTTGAATTCATGGCAAATTATGCACAAAGCAGTCTTTCCAAAAGTGGTATTGCCTTTTGCTAATTTTGTGTACTCATCTGTATTTGAAGAAATCTGGCTTCTAACTCATGCATTAAACCTTTCCCCAGCTTCCTGCTCTGTAGGATGTGTACTTCTCATTCACCTCTCAGACCCTAATCAATTAGTGCACATTGAACTAAAAAAAAAAGACACTGAAAAAGCCTACTTAGTGGTTGTAACTAAAATAGATTGTATATAGTTCAGAATGAATTCTGAAAGTTCAGTGAAGGCTAAAAAGAAGGATTGAAGATAGAATTACTACAGAAGAGTAAGGGAAATGTGGGGTTGGTATGGGGGTTTTAAAAGCTGCTGTACAAAAGTTGAATTGTAATGCTCATGGTTTTGTGTGTTACCTGATAGAGCAAAACTTGTGTACCTCATGTGGAGAGAGAATCTACATTAATGTGATTATTTTAGGTACCTCATGGGACCTCAAGAAGTTTTTTGGGGGCTGTCACACCAGCCTGAGATAGTGCATCAAGAGTGTGCATTTCACAGGGGAGTTCTCCATGGTTTAGCAATTCAGTGAGTTCTACAACCAACTCAATAGCAATTTAAATCTTTGGAAAAATTCCCACTGACTAGCTGAAGTTGCAGTGGGGCCCAGGAATAAGAGTATGGTGACAGTTCCATACAGATCTTTTCTCAGTTCTTTCCCCTTTTCATTGCCTGGAGCAGCAAAATTGCCAAGAGCAAATTTTCTGGCTGCAGTGCCAGTGTTGCTTACAGACAGAGCAATAAGTCCTTACCAGAAAGAACTAATAGTAATCCTGTTAAAAATGACAATTTCTCCTCTTTCCAATACGTGCAATGTGAGCATTGGGATAATTTTTGTAACGTGGATTCCTCCTTTTTTGCTGGGTCACATTACAAAGATTTACATTGAGCAAGATGGAAAATGGAAAACCTCCATGAAAGGAGTTTAAAGGTGGCTGTGCATTTCACCAAATAAATAACTGAAGAATTATCAAACACTCACTGCAGAAAACTCCTTGGTGTGGCATGAAGAGAGTGGGGATTTTGTTTAGAAGTTAATACACAGGTTGTAACTTTGATCTGCTGTGAAGGAAACACCAGGATAATTCTGTGTGCATGAAACCTTCACCAACTGTTTGCTTTGCTCTAGACTTCCAGTTTAAACGACTATTAAAAAGAAAATGGGGATGTGAAATGAGGAAGAAAATTGAATTTTGAATAATTTTTTTTTTTTTTTACCAAGAAGAAGTTGAAAGGAACAGAGCAAAGGAGTCAGAAGCCTCATAAGTGAGAAAAACATTTTATTTGAGGAGAGAGACCTACAGTTTCTTTGATTTGAGGTTGTGTTTAATGGCTTCTGTAATGGCTGCAACATGACTCTGCATCTAGATTCCAGCATGAATAACAACCTGTTCGTGTTTCATTTAGCTCCAAATGAGAAATTCTGTGTTTTATTGTTTTAGGAAATTAGTCTGTGTACTATTGCTCCTGGAACTTTATAATTAATCACTAAAGGTTATGGCTGTGGAGAGTTTGTGGGAAATAGATGTCTGAATGATTATAATTGTAGCTGTCAAATCAGAAATATGGTTTTACAGAGCCGAGGACCTTTTGCTTCCTTTGATTTTTTTTTTTTTTTTTCTTTTTACAGTAACAAAGACTCACAGGGTTGCAGTTTTACTTAAAACAATTAAGTTGGGTTTTACCTCAGTGCTACACATTGACTTCTACAATGCCACTAAATATTTCAGTTCTGGATATGTGCCTTCCTGCTCATCCCACAGTCTGATAGATGAGTGGAATACTCTCTTTTTGCTGTTGTTTATTTCAAATTAAAAATGTAATTGAGCAGTATTAAGTCCTGAAGCTTTATTGCCAGATTTCTTTGCAAGTGTGTCATTATATACAGGCCATTAGTATAATAAAAAAAAGTGTTGAGAATGTCTTGGCATATTCATCTCAATCCCCATCTGTATCTGGTGAAGTATGAAATAATTTTGGGTTTGCTTCTTACTGATGCCTGGCCTGTCACTTCTGCAGTTTCTTCCTCTGTGCATCATTATGATGATGGAAACTTTTAGGAATTTTCTGTCTGAAGCCAGAATTTGTCCTGTCAGTTTAAAATCTGAACTCTTAACTTAATTTAGCACAATCAGTGACTAATTCCTCAGGTATTATATTGTTCTCTGGTGAAATGCAGGTGTGGAATTGAACCTTACAGATGTGTTTAAGGTAGTGGGAGGTAAATGTGCCACTTATTTTCCTCTTCTAATCCAGCTGGTGTGCTTTTGCCATCAGGTCCTACCTCCTTTTCATGATGTTACAATAATCTCAGTAGTGGTGAAGTTTGGTACTAGAATATTCTAAATAACTTACTAAAAACAAATGCTACAAGATTTAATACTGAAAATATAGGGGAAAAATTTCCCCAGATTTGCAGATAATTTTTAATTGAATCGGTGCTTTAGTTCACAGTGCTGTGAAGAATGCTGTTACACATTTGAACATTGATGTCCTCCTTCCACTCTCTCTGCTGAAGAGAAAGAGATTTTTTTTGCACCTTCCTACTCATCATATGAAGTGTTGAAGCAAAACTTCTCTTGAAAATCTCTTTAATCTGCACTGGAGGCTCTCTGGCCCCATGGTCCAGCCAACCTGTGCTGGCTGTTCCTTGGGGCTCAGTGTCCTCCATCTGCTAGGATTGGGGCAGGAAGGTTGAATTTGGAATTTGGAGAACCAGGGAGCTGGGGACAGAGTGGATGTGGAAGGAACCCATCCTTTGGCATCTCAAATTCCCAGTGGCCAGAAGCCTTTTGGGATCTGTTCCTCCTTTCCTGGCTGCTCCAGGTGGATCCTTGCAGGGGACACTTTGCCAGGATTCCTGCTCCACCTGGGGAGTGAGCAGCTGGAGCCACACAGACACACAACAAACCTGTTTGTTGTAGAAATAAATAAATAGAACAAAAGATGAGCTCCTTCATCGTGCAGCACCAAAATCAGGTGAAGCATGCTCTGGAAATCAGCATGTCATTGCTTAGGGGGATTTGGAACTTAGGTGAAACCTGAGCTTTTCTTTTAATGGCATGGCAGCAGGTAATTGTACAAGTGTGAGGTGGGATGGATTGTGACAGGAGCTGTGTGTGCAGAGCCTCAGAGCAGAGAATAAAGCAGGTATTTCCTTCTGGTGGCTTTTGGAGTTAGCATGCATGATTTAAGAAATGTGTTTTGCTTTCCCAGGAGAGATATCAAACAGTACTAAGTGTTTCAGTGGTATTTCCTTAGGAAGTCAAAATGTTATTCTGTATGTAGAGTCTTGTTGCTTAATTTCCAGACAAGGAACTAAGTTAGGTAGAAAAGAAAGGAAAAACACCCAAGCTTTTGGCATATGAAGATCAGAGAAAAAGCTCTCTCATAGAAAAAAAAAAAAAAGTGTTATCTTTTTATCCTTCTTTCCCTTCAATACCTGCCATGCAGTTTTCTCACAAATGCAAACATCCTTCACAATCTGTTTAAAAAACCACAAATACATCACTCGGAGGAATATTTAAGGAACCATCAGGAGGGAAAAAACTCATTGGTTTAATGGAATGCTGTCAAGGAAAATCAGCATCACAAACGACACAGGGGCAGAATTGATACTTTTGCACTGACATGTTAAAAGAAAATCCCATGCATTATTTAGAAAACCCAGAAATCTGTCAGCTGTATGATTGCCGAGTTAGCAGAAGCAGGAGGATGCTGCTCAAGTTGAAAAGAAAGGCGTAGGCACAGATCCACATTGTAACCTTTCATGTTCTCCACCCACCATGAATACCCAGCTATTACACGGTCAGCATTTTTTAGTTTTTCTCTTTTAAAAATCTCAAGTGCTTGAAAAGTCAAAAGAGGTAGGTCTTTTCTTCTAAAAAGCAGGATGGCAAGGCTGTTATTTTATTGTAAGAATGTAAAAATGACAGGACCAGAGAACAGGTTTTTTTAATCCTTGAGTAGCGTGTAGATTTCATGAAGTCATTTTTCCTGTTGTTAAGACAAGTATTTTTGTGTTACTTGAGCAGAGAGTTATGAATTTTCTGAAATAGTTACGAATTTTCTTAAATTGTTCTTTGGCCAGGAGGGATAATGTGCAGCCTTGAAGTAACAGAAAATTTAACATGTTTTGGGTTTTGTGCTGTCTCATCCAAAAGCTAGAGTTGACTCCAGCCTGAGCAGACACAATAAAACATTTTATCCTAAAAATGGAGAGCCCTGTGCTGTTTTTGGTTCCTGTGCTGGTGGTGGTGAGGAGGCACAGGGGGGATGTTTGGCCCCTCTTGTGGGGTCAGGATCTGCTCAGGGGCTTTCACCATCACACCCAAAGGAGATTCAGGAGCGGTGGCACTTGGATTTCAGGATGTGCTTCCATGCTTGGCTGGGAGTTGTGGTTTCATGGAACTCTGTTGAACTCACGTGCAAGTGAAGCTTTATTTAAGTTTTTTCAGTGGAAGTGGAGTGAAGGAACTCAAACATTCTCCTTACATGGGGGCTTTAAGCTTTTCCCCACTGCTGCTTGTCCTGGGGGTGAGCAGAGAATTCCCTGTGGATGTGGCACTGATAATCCTGGATGTGTTGGTTTATTTAAGGTACATCTCAAGAATTAACCTGGAAGTGAAATGCTATTTGTTTGGGTCAGTTCTACCCTTTTTGCCCTGTGCTGTTTTCTCTCCTGTTCCTTCCTAATGGGATTTTTCCCATTTATCCCAATAACCCAGTCTCCATGTGGGAAGCTTGGAAATAAGATGCAGATATCAATTTCTTTGGCACATTGTGGTTTTTTTGGAGAGTGGATATTTTGTGATGTGTTACGCCACCACTGGGCAGGGTTTAATACCTGGAATTTTAGAGGCTTTAGTGAACCTCTGTTTCAGTAATTTTTTGGCAGCAAACTTACTTTAGGGTCCCATTTTAGATCATTCTTAACTAGTTACTTATTGAATAATTTAACTGTATTTTTTGAAGGGCTCATTTAAATTTGAACATAAATACTTTATGGTAAATATAGATATTCACATATAATTGTTGACATATCAGCTAATATTTACATAATTTGACTGACCCAGCTCTGAGAAATATGAACTCTGGCTTTAGTTTTAAAACTAGTAAAGGAAATATAACTCCAGAAGAGTTTTGAAAATTAAATTCTCAGTCCTCTTCTCTGCAACTGAGGCATCTTCTTCTGTGAGAGGAATTCTCTCTCAGGTTTTTGATGCTTATCTTGCACATGATGAAATTGAGTGTGTTTATATAACATCCTGAGCTAATGTAAACTGATTTAAAGATCAAGCAAATTTGGGTTTTATCTTATATTGGCTTCTTTTTAGAAAAGTTGTTATTAACTCTTGAAGCTTGAAGGGTTGTGTGAATGCTTTTTGAGTGGGTAATTCCCAAGGGTATATTTTAAATGGGCTCATGGCAATTAGATATTATATACTGCTAAATGTTTACAAATGGAGAATATATATCCTTGTAAGTTTATATTTTAGCAGTTAAACATCTCACATAATCTGTTTTCTGGTATATTTTGCTTGTTATCTTATTTGAAGTCAACGAATTGTTCCTTTTTTTCCTCAGAATAAAGTACTTTTTTTTAAAATAAAGACAGAATTCCTTACAATGATTTCAAACTTTTGCTGGAACAAATTTGATGTAGAAAATCAAGGTTCATATCTGCTGAAAAGCCCTGCCTAATGCCAGATCAGATACCCCTGAGTGCCCACGGTGTGATCATAAACAACCTCTCCAGATTCTTGCCATATCTCTGCTCAGAACTAAGAGCAGCACAAGATAAAACTAATGACAAAATGCAAATGCTGTGGCTAAACGGAGGAGAATTGAGAGCTTTCACATCTCTGTCACCTTTCAGATCCTTTACAAATTTATAGTCTCAGAGTGCAGAAGTCTAAATCTTCAAAGCTTGAAAAACAGAGGTGCAGCATGAACTAATCTTCATTTTTTCCCCTATCTTCTTACAGCAGCACTAATGGAAATGTATTTTGTTTAATGACTCTGAAATCCTGTTTGTAATTAGATGTGGGAATTGGTCTTACTTTGTAACAGATGATACTGGAATAATAATATGAGAGATGCTACGCTGAGACCACTATCCTCCTAAATCTATATCATTTTTCATTTTATTGACAGGAAATGTGTTCCTGGAACAAAGAGATTGATTTTAAAGAGTGGAAAAATAATGTCTAGCAAAAACTGGAATGAAAACATTTTAGCATTACTTTAAGTGTATCACAAAGAGTATATTAACCCTTCAGATGTATTTTTAATTTTAGTAAACAATCTTATAGTTGTTGTTTTGTCACTGATACAATCTTTGAATGAATGCACCAAAAAGTAGAGAACTTTAATTAATGACGGGGTGCATACAATTAAAATGCATATCATATTTCAGAAGGATTATTCAAAATAATTAATTTTGTCTGTTAAAACACTTTTCCAGTCGTAAATGAAGTAATTAGGAGTGGGCACAGAAGATGGGAGTGAGGGCTGAGCTCACACATTCCCTTCAGAGTGTTACTCTCTTTGCCAGGTCTTGATGTCATAAATCATTTTGGCCTCTCTGGAGCCAAGGCTACAATTTTCCTTGGTTACAATCCTGACTTTTGTGGGTAGTGGCTGAAATCTGTGTCCCCTGCCAGTGTGCTGAAGGGAAGCAGGTGGCTCTGGAGTGTCCCCATCAACACAAGGTCTCGTGTTCATCTGCAGGGCACATCTCCACAGCCCTGTGGAGAGTGACACTGCCACTAACACAGCACATTCAGGACTTGCTGCGTAAAATGTGTGAAGACCAAGGCAGATTGCATGTCCCACACTTTAGAAGGAAAACCATTGCAGTTCAGGTGTTTTAGGAGAGGATTGTCCCTGCCCCTGCACCTCTGCCTGCCTGGGCTCAGAAAGGCAAGGAAGGGGAACTGCATGGTCCAGGTCTGTCCCTGTGCAATGCAGCTTGAATTTTATGGTAAAACATCTTTGGAAAAAGCAAAAGCAGAACCAGGAGCAAGCAGCATCCACTGGTGACCAGCTGAGCTCTGGCAGTGTGGGGTGCCAGGAGGGCTCAGGGATTTTTAGGCTTTCCACAGTGCAAGGATAGGGAAATACCATGTGTCAGATACATCTTATTTTTTTTTCTTCCAAGTCCTTATATGTACTCCTGTGTGTGGGATTCTATTCTATTCTATTCTATTCTATTCTATTCTATTCTATTCTATTCTATTCTATTCTATTCTATCTATTCTATTCTATTCTATTCTATTCTATTCTATTCTATTCTATTCTATTCTATTCTATTCTATTCTATTCTATTCTATTCTATTCTATTCTATTCTATTCTATTCTATTCTATTCTATTCTATTCTATTCCATTCCATTCTATTCCATTCCATTCCATTCCATTCCATTCCATTCCATTCCATTCCATTCCATTCCATTCCATTCCATTCCATTCCATTCCATTCCATTCCATTCCATTCCATTCCATTCCATTCCATTCCATTCCATTCCTTATTTTTCTTTTAGTTTCTGTTAATAATGTTTTCCTTTATACCCTTCAAAGTTTGAGCCTGTTTGCCTTCCCTCCTAACCCTATCTCCCAGCAGGAAATGAGTAAATAATTCTAGTGGGAGCACTGACAATTTGGCCAGCACTAAACCCACCACATCTTGTTTCCACAAAATCTCATCTGCTGATCAGTTTTGCACAAAGTAACACGTTCAAACTCTGCTGGTTTAATTTCCCATTGCAAAGTGTAAGGATTTGAGGAATCCTGTAAAGAATTCCAGTAAAAGCAAGTATTAGTGTCTTTGTTAGCAGTAGTGAGTCCACTTCAGCCTCACATTAATGATATTTTGACAAAAGAAGGTACTTCAATATTTTAATGACATTGTGAAGTCTGGAACCTTCTTGTTAAGGCACATATAAGTTAGGATGAAAACTGGCATATTACCTTTGATGTGGGCCCCATGCTGAGAGTCCCCCAAAGGATGTCATTGATAGTGATACAGCTGCCAGCAGCAGGAGTCTCATGAATTACAATTTTAATCAGATTTTTTTAAAAAAGTCCCCTAACATACATTTAATTTATGTTTGAGGCAAGAATTGTTTGTGGTGTGATTATTTGGAATATTTTCTCCCTTAAAGGAGTAGCATTAATTCCCCCCAAAACTGTGGGGTTTGTCGTTAAGGATTCAGCACTAGATTTGTGTGGCATGCCCTGAGCTGACATTTCTGCAGCTGAGATTCCATAGCAGTTTTCCTTGCAACAGTTGGTGCTGTTGAAATGTCTGGCTGATCTGTGAATTTGATGAGACAGAAGTCACTGTGGTCTCCAGTAATTCTGCCTCTCCTTGCACCCAGAGTACAAGGCATCCCTTAGCAGTGGAGCAGGGGACACACACAGAGCCCTGCTGCTTTTTATAGAACACCTTGGCTCTCCTGGGCACTTGCAATCAAGCTTTATTTTCCTTGAATGAAGTTTTGTTCCACGAGAAAATCAGGATTATGCATTTATTTCTGTGATTTTAAAGTAAGCATCTGACAGTTTTGCATAATAGGTTATGCTTTCTGCTCCATATTCTGTTTAAAAAAAGCTGGAATCCAAAGCTGTGAGTGACATTTTGGTAGAATTTTAGCAAGTACAGTCATTACCAAATTAAAAATAGATACAGGTGGGTAGTCTATGGTTTTAGCTCCTTTTAAAAAAAACCCCAACCCTTGGCTGTATACAAGAGCAGCAGTTTATCAGATCATTATGGTTACAATTAGGAAAGACCAGCAGTGTTGTCTCAGACCAAGAGTAAATTTACCTTTATCCACCAGAGGCTTTAATTTCCATGGCTGTGACATCTTTTCCTTAAATGAAATTCTTATTCTTAATTTGTTAGAAGGTTAATTTGAGCTAATAAGATCACTGAAGAGTATTAAAACCTGGTCCATTCAGTCATGGAGAAGAAAATGCTGTTGGCACCATATAATTGAAGCTACTAATTTGTCCATAATCTAAAGGAAAAACGTGGATTTTTTATACAAGTTTCAAGTGCTTTATCATTTTGGAAATCCAGTATTCTGCTGCCTGGAGTGTATTTATTGTCAGTTGTGTGTAGAGGAGGGTTGCACAGTGCTCCTGGGTGCCTGTCACACCTGGCTCAGGTGCAGGGCTGGCTCAGGAGGGCTCTGCCTCTGGTCTCTGCTGCACTTTGTGCAGTTCAGGATCATCAAACCAGCACTTTCAGACCTGTTTCCTTACCATGCTCCAGCTCTGCCAGCCTCATGTCTGACTGACAGTTTCCCAGCTTCATTTTAGAAATTTCATAGGCTTTCTTACCATGGCCTAAGTTTTGTTAAAAATCTTTCTTTGCTGTACACTGTGTGTACAGACAACAATTTATTCCTCTTTATGACTGACCATGTTGTCCCTTCCCTCCACTGAGCAGACCCTGATCTCCTATAAATGTGTGCAGCTCACTCTCCAGGCATGTGCTGGCAGCAGGACTCTGCTGCCCTGTGCTCAGTCTACCACAGACTCCAGATATTTTATATTTTAAATTTACACAGGCAGTCATACCCCATTCTGAGTTGAGGATGGCTATTCCAGCCTTTCCTCTGTCCTCACCAGATTTTCATGTTGTTTCTCTCTTAAATCTTCACGAAAGTTTAGACAAACTCTAATGAAGATCCAGAATTTTGGGTAATTCTGCTGTGTGTGCCTGGGATATAGACTAACATCTGCCCTTGAATAGGGAGCATTTACTTCAGTTGAGTTTGGCTATTTTATAGTTTGTTCTCTCTGTACACCTTGGCTGAAGGTACATTCTGAAGGTAAATTAAAATTGATAGTTGAAACTGAAAATCAGCATTTCCTGTCTCCATGCTGTGCATTTTTTAAGCTGTACACAGCCATCTGCAATTAATGCTCTTTGTTGTATATCTTCTGTATTTACAATATATTTGACAATAAAACCTTTTTTGACATTTAATCAGTAGCAGAGTTGTTCCACTCTCATTATATATTCATGAACTTTATCACCAAGACAAGACATAAATGTTGAGCTTCCCTTTAAGATCAGACAGGCATTGATATTTAAAACATTGAAAATTGTTGAGGGGAGTGTGTGTGACTGTTCTACATTTGTACAATATAAAAATTAGAATAGATTCTTCTTCTTAAGAAGATGCTCAGGTTTTAAGGATGGAGACTGAAACTTTGGGACAATGAAGCTCTGTAAGAGCTGTATATTCAATTACTGATGTTATGGACCATCAGAGGGTGCTTTTCCCCCTTTCCCTATAAAGCTTATCAATTAAATTGTGATTCATTTTCTCAGATTTCAGATGGAATTTGGAAAGGCAGTAGGAAGAAGTGTCTTGCAAGTTCTGTTTGTTGATTGACTGTCTCTGAGAATTTGATGTGAGGGGGATTTTGGCATTTCATCCTTGAGAAATATTCCCCCTCATTTGCAGCACCTCTTCTATTTTTCTGGATTTTGACAGAGTAGATATTTTTTGGAAGCTGAATCAAACTTTATTCCCTTTCTCTGTAAACTCTTAGATCCAGGAAGAAAAGTCATTTAGAAAAAAACTAGAATAGCACAAGTGAGTTGTTCAATTTCACTTTTTAAACACCAGGCATATCTGGGTATATCCTGTATGTTAAATGGCATTTCTGATAGTGAGAGATTGCACTTTAATACAGAAACACTACTGAAACAAAAGGGAATTTGCATGAAACTTGCAGGTATCTTCTATTTGGGAGTGTAATCTCTAATGAGCCCCTCTGAATTTAAACTCAGTGATTCTGTCTGTGGAAGAAATATTTGCATTGTCCTATTGCTCACAGCTGATACTGATTTTCTCTCCCCCTAACTAACAGCTCTTCTTTCTGCCTTGAATAATTGCAGCCCAATCCTTGTCCCTGTACTGTGCAAATGGAAAATCCAGCTCATCAGGATAGCAGTGTATCTTCAGTTTGGATTTAAAAGAAGTATTTTATTTATTAGATGCAGTTATGGCACTGAAATAAATGGTTGGTGCAGTTATGCAACATCTCACCTTCAAAATTTAATCATCTACAAATGTAATTTATTTTTCATAAGCTCTCCTTGCTTTTTAATATGATTCATTAATTTTTTTCCTGTTGTTTGTTCATCTATTTTGAATGGAGACTCCAGGCATTTATTTTTCCTGTTCCTTAACGCTTGGTATGGTTCATGTAAAATTTTTTAAAAATAGTGTTTGTATTATTTAAATAATTTCATATTTAAAAGTTTGAAGTTGCCCAGAGAAGTTGTGAATTCTCCAAGGCCAGGGTGCACACAGCTGGGAATAACCTGGGATAGTGGGAGGTGTCCCTGCCATGGCAGGGGTGGCACTGGATGGGCTTTATGGTCCCTTCCAACCAAACCAGTCTGGGATTCTGTATTTCTATATTATTTGAAGCACAAATAGTGACAATAGTGTGGTCACAGCTCCCCCATTTTTAGTCATCTTCATTGTATACATGCAATAACTTCTAATTCAATTAAGAGCAGCAATATTCCACATTAGCCTGTGTGTCAAAATCCATGCAGTATCCTATAAAAAAGTCATTAGTTTGGTAATATCAATTTAACAAGTTTTAGCTCATTAACCTTGACACCAGCAGTGCTGGAGAGAGGAACCTTTTGATATTGTTGTTCTCAGCATATAGCAGGGAGCTCTGGAAATGTGCTGAAATCTGTGCCTGTTGTCCCTGACCATCAGTTACAGCTGTGTGCTGGCTCTTCTGGGCAAACTCCACAAATTACAGCTCTTCAAGTCAACTTAATAAATGGTTGGTGCAGTTACACAGCATCTCACCTTCAAAATTTAATCATCTGCAAATTGCAGAAATACTTCTGCAGTTAGTTCTTTTTCTGTTCTGGCTGTGTGTTTGAGAAATTACTGTTACCTTAGGAATAAATTTCTTGCTTTAGCTTATAAATATTATTTAAATTGGTGCAGGTACCATTACAAAATGGGAAAATGAGCAATCACTTAGAAGCAGGGGACAATGAAATCAAGAAGAAACTCCAGTAGTCAGAAGGCTGTTATGTATTGTATATATCCTCTTACACTTGTAGAATCAAAAACCATCAGTGTTGAAAAAGACCTTCAAGATCATCTAATCCAAATTGGTGTTGTCTGATTTGATGCCTCAAATTGGATGATTCTTATTTTCAGAACTGAGAAGAGGCAGAGCAGAACTCATATTTAGCTCCACTGTTAATCACAGAGGCATTTGGACAGCAGTGAGAAGGGATTCTGTAAAAAATAAAGGATATTTTCTTAGGGATCCCCTAATCCCTCCCAGTCATCCTGAGTCTGACACTTTTTATGATTTAAGGACAGTATTTGGATGGAATGAGCACCCACCTGTGAGGAAGGGCTGTGTGGAACAGGGAAACAGGGAGTTAGAGCATTGTCTTAATGGGGAAGTGGGAAAACAAAGCAAAATGAATATGGAAAACAGAATATTTTGTTGTCAGCTTTTTGTCCTGTTCATGCCAGTGTCAAATTTTCATGGTTTATTTCCCTTCCTTTCCCTTCCCTTCTTTTCCATAAAGGAACAATTTAACCTCAGTCAAATTTTCAGCCTCACTAGGGCAAAACAAGGTCAATTTAAATAAACTTAAGTGTGTATATATATATATATATACTTTTTTTTTCTTCCTGGCATGTTTCTCTCATAAAAAGTGAGCACTTTCTTTTTTTTGGCTTTTGTAGAAATCTAATCCAAAATGAAAAATTGCATTAGATAGAGTAAAATTGAAATGTTGATTGACCTCCAGGTAGTGGGGAAGATCCCAGTGTTGAGGTTGAGTGAGGTTTTCATGTGCAAAAATCACTGTATTTTGTAGGAGTTTGAAAAAGAGATAATTTCAAGTGATTTTAGCTTTAAGAATTTACTAAAACCCTTGTACTCTTTGCATTGTATAATAAAAAGCAGCTATGTTGAAAATTCATTACAAAATAAATCTACTGAATTGTTGCTCTATTAAGATATATAACATTTGGTTTCTAAAATCTCTTCTGTGCATTGAAACTGGGCTTTTGTCTTTATCTAAGGAGCTTTTTTTGAGTAATTCATAAAATAATCTTTTACAATAACTGAAGACTGTATGGATGCAGAGAAAAGTGTGGTTTTTTTGAAGTATTTCATCTAAGAGCTAATTTGGATAAAATCACCTGTACATTAAATCAGAAAATTAACATATGCTGGGTAGTTGGGCAAACACATCTATAAGCCAAAGCTGCCTCTGCAAATATTGGATTTCTTTCTGAAAGGGATCTTGCATTATTTGACATTTCTGAAAAACTGTTCGAGTTTCATGTGACACATGTAGTGGCATTTCTTGTGGCAAATGTATGTTATTTTACATTTATGTTCAACCCCATATGGGGGCATTTCTACATGTATATGTATGAATGTACCTCAGCATATTTGTAATGAGAGCTGCAAATCAGACTGCAAATTTGTGCCCTCTAATTTGGAGGTTTGTAGTCTGACCATGTTCACTTGAGATTTAAATATCTTTCAAAATATTCAAGCTTGATTACTTGGCCTCACCTGAATAATGTGGTTTAGCACTGAGATTTTTATCTAGGTAGCTTTGTATTATGACTAAAATTCCTACCCACTTCCAAGATATTTTGTAGAGTAAAATGTGTATTTTAGAGGTTCCAAAGGGTTTTTTTGATCAGTATTTTTAACAGCTGGTATAATTTATAGAATCAGCTGCAGATTTGGGGTTTGGCTTTAGGGGGGATCATGTTTTGGGGTTGCTGTTTGACCAGTGCCATGAATAGAAGATATTTCAGCAGAGAGGTGGCAAAGGCACCTGGAGCTGTGGAATGACTGGGGCTGTTTGTGGCACTGAGGGAATCAAATCCTTCCCTTTTGGCCACATCCCTGGGTTTGGAGATGGGGAAGCTGAGCTGGAGCCACAGGTGCTGAGCCATGGGTGTGCTGGGACAAAGGGCATCTCTGAAATCCTCAGCAGATGTGTGAGCCTCTGGCCTTCTTCTCACACAGAACCTCAGAAGTGAAAAGCAGATCCTCAAGCTTTGCAAACTAAAGAGCTTTGGGAAGAGTGTATTTGTCATTATGTTTAATTTGCACACTCCTCACCAAAGAAAAGGCCAGGGGAGGCAGGCAGAGAACACAGCTGTACAGGCAGCTCAACTAATTGCCTCTCCATCCTCAACCTCATTTATCTTCATTTCTTCCCAATTATACCAAATTATCAATAGTCTCTGTTGCATCAGAGTCTTAATCCCCTTTATTCAGGCAGCATTAGATAGTGGCAGATGAATTCTTGGAGGGAGTCAGGGTAAACAGCCATGAAATGCCACCTCTGGCAGATGGCATTGCTCACAAGAAATGTGACAAAACATTTGGAATTTGTTACCAGGCATTGGTATGAGAAGGCAAGCTGTCAATATTTTTTTAAATGATAATCAAGGTGGTGCATACTTACACCACAAGCAGAAATGAATCCTGTCCAAAACCTCAAGCTTAGTTAAGTTCAGTTTGGCACTGTGCTATTCTGTTCTGTTGCAGAAGATTTTTTGCTTCTTAAGAAATAGTTTCACTTTATCTGGTATTAATATCAACATTTTAATAATGTTTGTTCTGATGGTAGTTGTTACTTATTGCTTTGTATAGCTGAGAAAGAAATTCTAGCTTGAAGATGTGGAGTATCCTTTACACAATAATTTTAGGAATGGTTTATTTGACATTGTTGGTCAGTTCTAGGGATTTGATCCTGTTCCTTGGAGAAGCTAATGCTAAACTCCCACTGGATTTCTGTAAGAGAATTATTCTGGAAATGGGAATACCCATTGGCTAAGCCTGCAGAATGAGAAAAACATTCTGAAAAGCAAAGAGGGATTGGATGAGTGAGATACCCAAGTTCTGTGGAATCTGTTCAGGTATTTTGTGAGCACAAATGAAAGGGCTTGCTGTCAAAGGAGGTACAAAGTTGGTTGCTAAAGTAGTTCCAGGGTTTTTGTGTGTTATTTTTAGGCTGGCATTAAGTGAAACACAGTAGATATCCCTGGTGACCTTTTCTGTGAATTGGGTTTGCTCACTGGCTCTCCTGGTTTGGGCAGCACTCTCAGTTTTTTGGAAGTCAGCAGTATTTAGTGCAAGGGGTCAGGTACAAGAAGTGGAGCAGCTTCAGAAGGAAGGTGCACCTGTCCTGAGCTCCCCTCCTGGCACACCTTGGTGGAGCTGGGCAAGGGCTGCAGTCACTGACCCTTTGTGGAAACTCAATCTCTCTAGATTAGATTTAAAAGTGTGTTGGGCATCCCTCAGCAGCCTCTCATTCTCTGGTAACATCTCTGAATTTGGTGCAGAGGAGGTTTAGAAGTTTGTCCAGGTGTGTATTGAGGCCATAGATTTTATTTAATTCTTTCAAACCATACTTGGTAATATACAGAGTTCTCTGAGTATTAGGAGATCTTGCAAGGATTATAAATACATGATCCATTTATGTCAGTGCAGATTAACTCAGAAGATTGCCATCTGTAATTTAAACTCTTCTTAATAATTTTTTTCAAAGAAATAGCAAATAATGAATTGCTGAAGCTCAAATAACCTGATTTTGTACCTGTCTGCACGGGATGTCAAGATATTCTCAAAGCCCCTCAGAATCAAACTAAACTATGTGCTTAGTTAGAGCCATGGTAAAAACACACAGTACATATGTCTCAGTGATTCTTTCAATAAGTTGTTAAATATGGGGAAATATTAAGTAAAAAAAGGCAGAAAATTGTAAATTGTGCTGAATGAGGGTGTGGATGATTACCATCACTGGAATAGAAGTCCTGGTTCCTGCTTGCTGGTGGCTGCAGTGGGGGAGTTCAGAAGGATGGATATTTTATCCTTTCTGGCAGGCAGCCCTGCAAACTGTATTCAAGGTCTGAAAGTTAAGCTGTTTTATTTCTGGCTTGTGCATCATCAACAGTAATAAAAACATGACAGACCAAAATTTTGACCTTCTTTCTCTCTGTGAAATGAACGTGTTTCTGTGGTCCTGCAGTAGAAAACAGGTTTTTTTTTGATGGTCCTAAACCAGAATAGATGCTGTGTTCTAGTACATCATTCTTATTTTTGTATAAAAAAATAGCAGTAAAGTCACACAGTTGTTACTAAAACTGTTAGCAATAAATGTACTTCACAATGTTCTATAGACGAAACTGAATAGAATTTTATAACTTAATATTTAATCCACTACAAGAACAAGGAGATGTCAGAGGAAGACAACAAATGCCAAGTTAACCCTCCCAAAACACACCTTTAAATTACACCAGGTGGTTTTTCATACAGTGCAGGCACAGGTGAGAGGTGCTTGTGAGTACCAGTGCATTTTGATGACCATTGTCATAAGAATTTATCTCTAAATTTCTGCAAATCTGATGTTTCATCTAGTTTAATGCATCTTTCAGAGGGTGCTGTGGATGTGGAGGTTGGATCATTGGGGTGTGTTTGGAGTTCAGCTGTAGGACTGAAGGTGACACTGGAGTTCAGGTCATGCACACCAGTTCATCCACACTGGTCACACAAAGCAGTGGGAAGCTCTTGGTTGCATTCCAGGAGCATTTTTGGGGTGCAGCTTGCAGGGATGAATGGCTCTGAAGGGTGTGAGAGGGAGGAGAACAGTTTTCCTGCTGTTCAGAGCAGGGAAGGACAGTCACACCTGCCAAGGGACCTGGCACTGAGGCTTGGCTGGACTGTGACAGCACCACAATCATCCAGCAGCACATGGGAACCCCAAACATTCCCTGCAGCACCTCCTTGTGTCTTTGTTCACTTTGCTGATGGTTTGGGAGGGATGCTGAGGTTCCTAGATAAATATCACAGCTCTGCTTTTATTTTCTCAAAAATTATCTTCCTGCAATTAATTGTTCTTAATTAAATTGGCATCAAATATTCTGACATATTCCCAGTTACCTTCAGTGTCCTGTTTGCTGTGAAATAAACTTTGATTTTGCTGTCATCACGACTTTTCCAAAAGTTTAGAAATGATATTCAGATTTCAGATGCCTTCTTATTGTGCAATTATCAACATATTACTTCACCTAAGTCCTGACAGACATATTTTTTAAGTATGACTGACTGATGGACAGATTGGGAATTGCTGAATTAATGGGCACATTTCAAAGCCTTGGCAGGGCTAAGCAGTAATTACATCTGCTGAACCACTTGATAAGTTTTTGGAAGTAGCCCAGTAAAGCCATCACTGGATTTCTTGAGTTTTAATATCTTACCCTCCACACTTTCATGGCTTTCTTGTAGGGTACACTCCAAAAGTTGATATAGCTGAATACACACAGCCAGACAAATCCATGGATTAAAGCTTTAAATGCATTTCAGATCTGCCATTTTGATTTTCAGATGGGTGTAATGATTTTGGGAGCTGGAAAAAAATCTTATTCCCATTTTTAAAGTTAAGAATTTCATTTGGGAATAATATGGGACCACAGAAAGTGCCCACACTTGCATGGCCTCTGTAAATAACATTATCTACTGCCAATACAAGGGATAGAATTTGGGGTTAAATGGGTCATAATCCTGACCCAGAACAGTTTCATGGTTTTCTGACAGGAAAGTGACACTTGACCAGCATTGAGACCTGGGTGGTCTCTTCCTGACCTTCCTGCACTGAGATTCTCAGTTTATCAGATCTGACAAAAATTGTTTTTGACCTAATCTTTTCTTCCTGGGACACTCAAAGGTTGATACCACGAAAATGTTGACAGAAAGTTGTAGGCTGAAGAAATGTGCAGGCCAGTAATGTGACTATTTTTCCCAATATCAGGCTGAGATCAGGATATTGGTAAAATAGTCTGGAACACTTGAAAACACAGGGTTTAGAAGAAAAACAGGGTTTAGAAGAGCTGGCAAAAAGGCCTTTGTTGCTTTGGGAGTCATGGGATTCTGTATAATCCAAAAATTTTCAAAGGCTCTGTATGTGCTGGACACTCACAAGAAGTTAGAGGTGAGAAATACTTTGGAGTTACAAGGGCTGAAATAGCAATGCACTGAATACTTTTTTCTTTGTAGCTGTTGTTATGGTTAATATGCCCAACAGGATGAAAAATGTGTTTAAAAATAATTTGAGAATAAAATTGGCCTGTGAAGATGGTATTGCTTTTTACAATTGGAGTTCAATTTTTCAGGAATGTATCACAAGGAAAAGTAAAATGACAGACATAGATTGAAACAGTGTGGTTGTGGAATTTGAAGGTAGCTCTGACAGAGAGGGTTTCATCTAGCTCAACCAGACAGATTTAAAGCTGATAAAATGAATTTGAAACCAAATGAAAAGAAACTGTCACCAAATTGAACTGTGATTACTTTCTGGAGATCTTTCAATACCTAAAACCAAGACAGTGATTTAATCATTGCAGATATATCTTCACCAAAAAAAACCCCAAATAAATGAACAACAGATTTTGGGGTTTTGTTCTGAAGAGTGGAAGTGCACAGAGAGGCTTATTGCTAGAAAACTTGAGGCTTTAAGCCTTGCCTTAAAAAATTCCTGAACTTAATGATGGGTGAGTAGCAGCATTTTTAGAAAAAAAGGAAGCTGAGCTTATCACTTGCATTTCCTTCAAATAAATAAAATTAAACTGAAACAGAGAGACTTTGCTCCCAGACCTGGATGTGATGGTAAATCACCTCCCAGTGGGGCTGTGGGGTCCATCCCTGATGCAGATTTTTCCTGTTTTCCCATTGCTGATTTTCCCTGTTTGTTCGTGGTACCTGTGATTTAACTCCTAAATTCTCCTGATGTCTGTTTAGTTGAACACCAGAATATAAAGAAGATAAGGAAAAATCACCTTTGTGTCCTTCACTTTTCTCTGTTGGAGGGAAGGTCGTGTGGGTAGTGGGTAAGAGAGTCAAACTTAAGCTTTTGGTAAAGTGTATAAATGATGTATTGGCATTTTGACAAATAACTTCTGGGTGCTCTAGGAATATTCATTCCTATGACACTCATGTATCAAGTTACTCATATTTTAAAATGAAATATTCTTTCTCATATAAAAGAAAAAAAAAAGTTGTTTCCCTTCATATAAAAGAGGTTGGTCCCATTGCAGTTGCCTGTTATCTCATTTTCCTTTTTTCTTTTTTTCCCCCTTATGTTTTACATACCTAAAATAAATTACTTAAAATATATCTGTACATACTATAAGCTCATAATACAAAAGATAGGATTAAAAAAAAAAATAAAATGTGACACCTTTGCCTTATGAATGTCACCTGTTTGGCAAAAAATGGCAACGAACAGAAATCTGAAAAACTATGGTTAAACATGAATTTGAAGCATTAAGAAGGATTCAGTTTTTTATGGATGTATTCACTTCTAATTGTTATGGCAACAAAGAATTTGAAACTGCACATTGATATGTTGCATGTCAGATGTGTATTCACTGATCAAACACGCTGACAACTGTGTTACCAAATAGGAAAATTGTGTGCTCAAAAATAAATACCTTTTTAAAATATTGCCTGGCATTTAAAGGATTGAGTGTATCAGCACAGGTTTGCATGTCACTACTTGGTTTTTACTGTGAGTGTACTCCTGGCTTGCTGTAAATTTGTATGTAATCTTTTTCTTCCCCATGGGCATAGATACTCCAGGGAAGAATGCAGATTTTCTTTTGGAATGGTTATTTTTTAGCTGTGCAGAGGGACTGTGGGATGAATGGAAGGTGTCTGTGGTGCAGGCACAGGAGTGGGGCCTCATTTCCAGTTCAGATTCCTCACTGGTGTAACAGGAACTTCCCAATTCTGCCCCTCAGCTTTGGCACTGGAGCTCACCCCACTGCCCTTACAAACACTGCACACCTAGAACTGCTCTAATTATTATTTCATTTTGAAGAGACTTCCTGTTGCATAGGAAATGCAGTCCAGATGGAGAGAGGGAGCTGTTATCTGTGGGACAGTGCAGGATAAGGATGCATTTCATTTAACATCCACTTTTATTATACATTGTACACTCGGCTGTATTTTTTTCTTTCTCTAAGGAGAAGTGATAGGGAACATAAGAATACAAGAATGGTCTGTAGAGATAAGTGTATTGCAATTTATTCTTGTGTTGCTGGCACTGAATACTGGAGCAGATTTACAAGTGGAATTTGCAGAGGGAAAAAGTTATTCTTGTCCCCATCTGTAAGGAGAGCTGGTCCAGTGATTTGGACTGTGTGACATGATTTAAATTTGGTTTCCCCTTCCATTGCAGATTCCTTGGGTTTCCTTAAGCTAGTTGCTTTTCTTCTCAGGGCATTCTCCATCTGTGAGTTGGGAATGCAGGAGTTTTGCTCATTGTGGGGCTGGGCTCAGAGAGCTGCTGGGTTCTGATTCTGCAGCCTCAGGAGCACGGGGCTCTGAAAGGCAGGAGAAACTTCCAGAATTAACTAAATGAGCTGGGTTTAGACCATCCCTGCCTAGGGCTGGAACTGCCTGGGGCAGAGGAACAAAGGAAGAGGAAACTTTCAGATGAGGACTCAGAAATCCCAACAAACTATCTTTGGCCCAACTTTTGTGGCCAGCGCCCTAATATGTGAAATTACAGCTACATAACATGTTCCTAAGCAAAAACTAATGGAAAAATATGTGTTTTCTGAGGAAGAATAGAGTGTAAATGTTGAATTTGTTTAAAAAAGCATATGGAGGAAATTAAAACTCACTTGTTAAAATAAAATTCTTGACATTTCCTCCAAAAATTCTTCATGAATCACCTATTTAACTTCTGAAACACACTAAATAATACCAGCCTGGATTCAAAATAGTCAAAGTGAACAACTTCCACATTAAATAGCAGTCAAATGTTATTTGAAAGAGCTGATATACAGTATATTAAATAACTAAGATGCTGACACAGCCTCAACTGTAGTAGTTCTAATTACTGCACTGTGCCATGCTACATTATATCACATGGCATAATTTAGTGTATCTTTCTTTGTCAGTGTATTACTCATCATTTTACAAATTACAACTCTTTTATAGGAAGGTAATTCATACTTGGACATAGTGCTAAAATGATGGAGTGTTTTCCTTTTTTCTCAATCACTGATCTTTCAAACTTTTGCATTTAGCAGTATTAATCATGTTTATTAGCCAAGTGTTGTCATAAAGAATGGAATTTCTCTGTTACTTTCAGATTCAATTAAAATGGTTTTTTGCTTGCTGCCTCTATCTGCTGCACTCCAGTAATCTATTTACTTATTCTAATTGGGATCCTTGTTCATAAATCCAAAACAAAATCAATACTGCAGTTACATGTTTTTCTAACAATCTATAATCTAAGTGACAGTGTAGGGTGTACCTGAGAGGGGAGTGATCTTAAAATACCTTCTAACTCTAGAAATGTTCTGTGTAACTCTTTTTTAGGTGTTCTGTTTTGTGGACCAGATGCATTTTGGAATTCACTAACATGGTCTATTTAACCTGCTGTTTAAAAGGAATTTGTTATTCAAGTGTGTAATACTGAAAAAAAAACCTACAGTCTGTAAAGTTGCTGCAGAAGACCAGACAGAGGTTGGAGACACTGAGTGCTCAGTTTTCTAGACTTTGTGTTTGTTGTAGACAGTAATTACTATGCATAATAGATACCTGGACTCCTAAGCTGAAATCCCTGAATATTGATGATTTCCAAGCACAGCCTGTTCCTGGTTCATTTAACCCACAGAGTGCAGTTTTCACATGGAGCATCCCAGCAGTGGAGGGGGAGCTGCTGAAGCTCTGGGATAACCGAGGTGGAGGTTATAACTTTTATATAAACTGCAGTTTATAACTGCAGTGAGCTCTTCAGGGGTGAATTCCAGCTGGAATGGGACACTGGAGGGAGGGAATGGCCAAGTGCCTCCAGGGCTGACCTGATGAGCACAAGGGTGGGCTCAGAGCAGTGTCTGGCAGGGACTGGTGGCCTCAAGTCCTGTGATAGCAGGAGATGGTGACTCAGCCTCTCAGATGTTCCCATTGTTCCCATGATGATTTCATCCTCAGACATTTAACTTTCACTGTTTCCACAAACCAATTGAAAGTAGGTGGTGCTGAAAGTATCTAAAAATATTTTTTTGGCCCGATGCTTATTTATTAATTTATTATTTGAAAATTTCAGGTGCAGGTTCCAGGTGCCGTGCCCGCTCCAGGTGCTCAGCTGTGCTGAGGAGTGTTGGCTCATTGCTAAGCAAGCAGAATAGAGGTCTGTGGCACTCATGGCTCGTTGTGCCCTGTTTTGCAGGTGGGAGTGAATCCTCCTGGGACAAAGAGAAGCTGCAGTCCCCCATCACTCCGGGCTCCCAGCACAGCATTGCTCACCCCTCGCTGTCGGGGCAGTCGAGCCTGGGCAGCGCACACCCGCTCAGCCCCCTGCAGCAGAACCACCTGCTCACCAACAGTATGTACTGGGCTCTGTGGGGAAAAATAGAGTGCTGCAGCCCTGCTGGGCTTGCCTTCCTTCCCAGCCTTGGGAGGGGAAATGCTGGGAGACACCTGAGTGACAGCAGGGTCAGTGCTTCCACTGCCAGCTGCACTTGTGCCGCATGTCCAAGCCGCTCTCTGCCATCCATGTCCAAGTGACTGTTCCCTCTTGGAACTCTTTGTTCCCTCTTGTTCACTCTTTGATAGATTTGGGACTGCCAGTATTTAACTGATATTTCCATGGTCTGGATTGAAAGGAAAAATAATCATGAAATTGCTCAAAATTTTAGCTATGTGAGAAAATTCTCTTCCAGATGGAAATGCTGAACCGCCAAAAAAATAGGAGAGCAAGGAATAAATGCAGAATGTCCAGGTAGAAGGTGATGCACTGATCCCAGGTGTCAAAAACAACTGGAATAAAATGGCACAGGTTGGATTTGGAACCTAGAGCTCCCTGAAAAACTGTCTCTTTTCTTTCCCTTAGGAAGGGAGCAGGTGGATGCTATCAGTTCTCAAAGAGGGAAGGAAGGGAAGGAAAAAGTTTTCCAAAAAAGATGCATGGGATTAACATCTTAAAAAGTAGTGAAGAGAGTTATTCTTACAGTTGATGATGGATGAAGAATGAAAAGCTCATTATTTATGAACTCCTGTTGATTGTTTAAGCTCTTCATCCTCCAAGTCCTGAAAGTTGATTTTTGGTGTTGGTATTAGTGGACGAGTGACATTTCTGGCTCCTTACACAATTCTTGCAGCAGTCAGTTCATTGCTTCCTCTGTCAGGCTCCAGACTTGAGCAAATCAGAGCTATTGAAATGAATCCTACAAAATGAGTCTGCTGTGTTTGTGGGAAGGTGTGGACTTGAGCATTTTAGATTAAGTATCAGTAGTTAAAAAATCACCAGGTCATAGGACTCAAATTCTCTGTCATTTTTTCATTTTATATTCTTGCATAATTCAATACCTGGATTTCTTTTACACACAGACATATTGTGTTCTTTGCTCTTCAGGATATTTTCCAGTGGATTTTGTGGTAGGTAAATGTCCATGGGCTCTTAAAGGGTTTACTGGATGTCAGACATTATGCCCAGTGATTTGCAAGTGCAGGATATATTTTCCTCTGAAATGTTTGACGGATTGTGTCTTAAAACTGGTGATGTGCTGTTAAATTCTGTTTGTAGTTTGCATTTAGTTTGCATGTCAATTGGACTTTAAGTAGACATACAACTCAATGTGGCCAGATGGTGTCTGGGAGTTTTGGAACTCTATAGAGGATGAGGAAAGATTATTGGGCTGTTAAGGGAGATGTGCAGGGGAACAAAGGCTTGTGGATGCAGGCACTGGAGGGGATTGTCAGTGTGGTTTGAAGTGCAGGGAGATGTATGTGGGCCTTGCTTATTGCCTATCATAATTAATATTGGCATGGATCATCATATAAAATAGAGAGTGAGTCATTAGGCATCACAGTTGTTGTTCATGATATGCTCATGTTAAACAGGAATAGTGTGGGAGCTGGGAATATTGCAATTCTGCAGTTTCCTGGTGGGCACTGTGGTGTTTTTATATCACTGGAGTCAAATTTTGTAGGAATAACATAAGATATGTCAGTCAGTGGTATTTTTTATTATTAGTTCTGTCATACACCAAAAAGGGTGACTGGCCTTCTCCTTTAAAATAGTTAGGATAAACCCAAAAGTTTAGAAGTTTTTAACAATAAAGAATCTCAGTGGCATGTGGTAATGACTAGCTATATGTGTTATTTAATACTTGCACCTAAATTTTTAAATGAGGATTTCTAATCTAAATGTCATTTAGAAAAATGACAAGACATTTTTGTCTGGCAGAATGAGTACTGGGGTTTTTTTGAATTCCCTATAGAAGGTATCTTCAAGTGGTCCCTCTAAAGAACTCTGAAATGCACAATAACCTGAACAAGTTTTTCAGTGAATTGGTTTCATTACTAAATACAAGAAGTAATACACATGCTGAAATGGATATTAATGAAGTATGAGAATCCAGTTCTTGCTAGCAGTAACTTCACCTTTTTGGCAATGTCAAGATCTGCAAGTTGGTCCAAATAAATTTCATACCTTCTTAAATTGGTTTATATCCATAGCAGAAGACAATTTAAAGTGACATTTTGAAAATTAAAACCTCTGGCAACAGTTTTAACCTCTCATTACGTGTTGCAGTTCACAGACCTTCTGTACAATCACTCAGTGGTGTCTGTAGTTCAAACCTCCTGGATTCAAGAAATAGAGGATAAGAATTTAGTGTGACATTGCTGAGAAGTGGTAATAGGAAGAACTCTTGATAGGAGTGTATTATCCGATAAAGTTATTAATAAATATTCATCTGATATGTGGAAATATGCAAATTATATGCATGTTTTGTGGGGTTTTTTTTCTTCTTTATTTCTCTTAACTGAAGAGATCACTGAACAGGTGCAGTGATGCATTCATCAGCTGGCTGTTCCTCTCCCCTGCAAACCAGCCTTTCCTGGGCTGCACAGACAATCCCAAAAATTGCTGAGATTTGCTGCTGCTGGGTTTGAGTGGAGGATGTTGCAGTGGGTGCAGACCCTGCAGGGTGTCCCAGTGATGGTGTGATGGATGCTGCAGTGGATGTGAGCCCTGCAGTGTGTCCCAGTGATGGTGTGATGGATGCTGCAGTGGCTGTGTCCCAGTGATGGTGTGATGGATGCTGCAGTGGATGTGAGCCCTGCAGTGTGTCCCAGTGATGGTGTGATGGATGCTGCAGTGGATGTGAGCCCTGCAGGGTGTCCCAGTGATGGTGTGATGGATGTTGCAGTGGGTGCAGACCCTGCAGTGTGTCCCAGTGATGGTGTGATGGATGCTGCAGTGGCTGTGTCCCAGTGACACAATGGATGCTGCAGTGGGTGCAGGCCCTCAGTGACGTGTCTGTGCTCTCTGCAGGGATAGACCTGCCCTTCATGATGATGCCACACCCCCTGCTCCCCGTCAGCCTCCCCCCAGCCTCGGTGGCCATGGCCATGAACCAGATGAACCATCTCAACACCATCGCCAACATGGCAGCGGCGGCGCAGATGCACAGCCCCCTGTCCAGGGCAGGGGCCTCTGTCATCAAGGTAAGGACAGCACCCTGGGGATGGCAGAGCAGCTGCAGGGACACCCTCGGGGAGGAGGAGCATGGGGCAGTGAGCTCACACTGCCCAGCTCCCTTTGGCTGCTCCCAGCACTGAGCAACACCCACCGCTGCAGCCAAAAAGTTGAGTGGCTCTGATCTGTCAGTAAGTCTGTAATGTAATTAAAAATGATCACTAACACTCACTGCAGGCTATAGTAATATCTAATATAGTATATGTTGCTATCTAATATAGTAATAGCAAGCTTAATAACTCTTCTAAAATGCTGTGTAAAGTCAAACCTAAGAGAAAATGCTGTAGGACATGAGTGCGCTGCAAATCCAGAACAGGTAAATAGCAGAGAAAATCATCACATGTACCTTAGTGAGGCTGAAGAACAAAACAGTGCAAATCCAAGTAAATACCTGAGAAAATCATCACAAGTATTTTAGTGAATAGAGTCTCTAGTACCCAAACCTAAACTTCCCTGTGGTTGGTTCAAACACTTTTGTATTTTGGAAGGCTTGTCGTAGTCTCTGCCCAGTGGGCTGTTCTGAAAGGTTCTTGCCTGTGTGGAGAGCTGCTGTCCTGCCACACACACAAAAACGCATTAAAACAAGAAATTTTCAAAATAGAAGTGTGTAGGATCAGTGAATGTGAAGGACTGGTGTTATGGGATTCTCTAAACAGTGTGTCCACTTTTACTGAGCAAAAATTAAAGGTGTTACCAGTCTGACTTGTGTGTGTGTTTGCATGCACATGTGGGTTTCTTGTTGACAGAGTAAAATGTCAGCTTTGAAGTTCATTAATTTAGTCCATTTTTCTTTGGGTTTAAATATCTGAGTGTATAGAGCTGTCTGTTCTGGAAAGTAAATGTCTTCAATATTTGTGTTCATTTACACTCATCCCTGTCACTCTAGAATCTGACTTCTGAGTTGCTTTATTTTTACAACTCCCACTGATTGCTGAACTTAACCTCTCATTTCTTTATTGTAAAACATCTTAATTATAGTGTATCATTATTTTCTCATTGAGAAAGTCACTGTTTCCATCACTACAGTCCAGTTGTGAGAGTACAGCTGTGCATTGTGAGGGTTGTGTTGTACTTCCTTTTGGTGCTTCAGGAGGTTTTGTTTGTAAATCAAGCAGGGAAAGCAACTCACAGTACCCTAGCACGTGTTTCTTGTTCATGCCCATGTGTTCTGATAGCAACATCCTCTCAAGGGGGACAGCAAACATCTCTTGTCACATCACTGCAGTCAAATCCTGCATCCCTCTGTTGTTGAAGTTCTGGAGGGTATTTTTTTTCTTTCTGATTTTCTTTCTGGCTCTAAGCACCTCCAAAATTGCCTCAGGTTGTTTTTCTTTTTTACTGGGAGTCACTTCCAGATTAGGGCCAGTTTTGTTCTGAATGCTTTGGTTTTGTTGCTTTTTTTCTTTTTTTTTCCCTTGGCTTCTAGGGAGACTGGGAATACTCAGGGGTGACATTTCTATTAGGATCCCTACTTAGGATTAAGATGTGCAAACCCTTCTCTTTATCATCAGTGTACCTGTACAGTTGTTGGCTGGGTGGAGAAAACATCTCTCTGATGTCCAGCTGTATATTAGTTAATGCAAGTAATGAAATTATTAGAAATTAGTTGAGATTCCATTAATTTCAAACCATAACCTTTCTTTTACCTATTCAGAGACCTCTAAAAACCCTAATTTAAACACAGCAGTGGAATATTTGTAGCAGCAAGTAAACTTGCAGAAGCTTTGATTATGTTCTCTATGTTCTCAATGTTATGCCAGTATGCCAACAGGAAGATTAAATGCATATTTGCAAACAATGCTAGTCCTTTGTAATTTAACCTGCAGTTTTTGCAGGCAGTTGGGTTTCAGGGTGTTATTTAGCAGGCCCTTGCTGATGTGAGTTACTCATTTACAGCAGTTTTTTCCCAACACCTGCACTGGAGGAGACACAATATCTCCACAGCAACACGAGGTCTGGCCAGCACTCTGGTGGGAATTATTTCCTCTAATGTTGCAGAGGAAATTTCACCAGTAGCCAGCATGACAGAGGCAGAGTGGGCATCCTTTGCTCTGTTACTCTCACCTGTCAAGTGGTGCTGCATCTTTCTCCAGCTTGTTCTGAGTGCTGAAACTCTAGATGAATTTTATTACAGTGTGAGGCTGCTTTTGTCCTTTCCTTCCCTCATGTACAATCATCCAGCACAGAATGACCACCAGTTAACATGAAATTCTTGTACAAAACAAAACAGGTAAAAGAAAAGCATTGCTGTTCCTGCTGTCAGAAATACTTTTATCCAGGACATTATTTAAGTGCATTTAGTAGGTACAAAACATAGCTAGTTTTCAATGGAATGCAATCCCAGCATCATGCTTTTACTCAAAATGGGAGAAATGAATTGAATATATTGAGTGTGTGTCTGTTTCCATAGTCTGATGACTAAAATACCACTTGGCCTGTTTTCTATAGGTGTGAGAATCAGCTGCTTTATAAGGTTTTGAATGAAGTCATTATGCTTTTTATATCACGTTTGCCATTTAGAAATAAGCTGTTCTACCAAGATATGCATGATCAGCAAAGTTAACATTTAGTGCTCCAGAAAGAAATGTCATAACTATGAAACTTGATTTCTCCCTGACAGGAACACCATAAATTAGGGAGGCACAATGGGCCAGGCTCACAAAACCTTCTTAGCCATCTCTAACTTGATGTGATGTGATTTTAGCAGCACCAGCAGCACTGTGGCTGCAGGTCTGGCAGTGTCCCTGTGATAAATCCAGCCTTACAGGGATTTACTGCACATCTGAAGAAGCTTGCTGGGTTTGAAACTTGGCTCAAATGGCTCAGAAGAATCTCTGTTATTGAGGGACTCATATGGCAAAAGGAAAATTGGACAGAGACACTGAGTTCACCACTCTCTCCTCCCTCCTGAATCAATTCTTGTTAGTTCTTTTTTTCCAGAGCTTTTCCTCAGCTGGACCTGCTCTGCACTCCAGGAATGGCCTGGATGTCAAATGAGGATCAGTCTGGGGTGGAATTTGGCTAAGTACCCTTGAGCCATGGTTTGGGCTAGGAAGAGCAGTGAATGCTCAAGGCCAGGCTGGATGGAGCACCCTGGTCTTGGGGAAGGGTCATTTCCCAGTGGAATGAGGTGACCTTTAAGGTCCTTCCATCCCAAACCAGTCTGTGATTCTGTGAATAAATGTAGCAGTTTACTGTCACACAATAATTTTTTTCCTGAAACTCAGAAAAATCTACTCGGTCACAATATTTTCAGAAGGAAAGTTGGGATGAGCCCTTTACAGGAAATTGAGAGGCTTTGTCACTGAAACACTCAGCTCCAGAGAGCAGTAGCTACATAATGCAAAGATTTTTATTTTGCAGTGCACCTGTAATAAATATAACCTTACATGATTAAAAATGTTTACACAATTCCAGCCAAAAGGCAGGGAGAGGGCAGGGCAGAGGTTTGGGGTTAGGGAGATGAAGGGGAGGCTGGAAAGAGCCAAATCTGTAGCAAATCTGTGATAATAATTTCTGTTCACTGAGAGGTCACTTCCCCAGATATCCATGGGAACAGGCTGGTGGGAAATTTGGTGGTTAGGCTGAGCTTGGAATTTTGGTAACCAAACCCAAACCTTAAACTTCTCCTTCGGTGTCAGATCTGCAAAGAGCACTGAGAGTAATGAGGCAAAACTTCATACCAGAGATCTGAGACTTCATTTTCTCCCTGATTTTCCCTGCTTCTCATTTATTTACCTGACATATTTTGCTCCCTCCTTCCTCCCTTGCTCACATCTCACCCTCTTCCTCCTCGTGCTCCCTCCCTCTCCAGGCAAACAGCCTCTTTGGAGCTGCTGAGGGATGTGCTTCTCCCAAGTAGGAGTAGTTCTGAAAATTGGTTTCCTGCTGTCCATTTTTCTTCAGTTGTCATCCCCTCATGCTTGCTGTATTCCTGCTTTTCTCTTATTCTTTCTTGCTCTCACCCAGGTCCAAGTTAGGAATAAATGGTGATCTTGTTCAGTGCAAATGGGAAACACAGAAAACAAAAAAAAAGTAATTAAAATGCTTTTTAAAATAAAGCATTTTTTGTTTCATATTTTAATTGCTTTTAAAAATTTAAATTTCATATTTTAAAATGCTTTTAAAAATAAAGCATTTTTATTTTCAGAATTCTTGAGAATTTCACTCCAATGCACTTTAGAAACTAATCTGATAAACAGAGCAAAGCATTGTTTGTAATGGGATCTAGACTTCTGAGTCTCCTTCTCTTTGAGTTTTGCTTTTCTCCTGATTTTGTGGGATTGTTAAAGCTTTTGTAAAAGATGTATATGACATGATTTTAAACTCCCTGAAGAGAGTACAGATGGGCTGTGTAATTATTGCTGAGAGGTGCTATTTTCTGTGTGCTCTACAACACACATTCATAATATTTACCTGACAGCCAGAAAAATGTGGCCATCTCAGAATGCTCTGAAACACTTCTTCTCACAATAGAAACATTTCCCATTACAGAATTCCTAACATCAGTAATTTCATATCTCTCTGTGCCTTCAATCCATTATGAATTGTTTTCAGAGTACTGCAGCATTTATAAAATAAAACTTCCCTCCAATGTGTGTGATTTTTCATATGATTAGATTTATTCTCTCCTGTTCCATAGCAGGCAGCTGGTTGCTGGGATGGGATGTGTTGGAGGATTGACTGGAGTTTGTTTGCTTTTTATAAGGTTAATTTTTGTGGCTGTTTTTGAGGCGTGTGCAGGTTTGTATCTCTTTATTCACTGATTCAGAGAAATTATTCTTCTGGGAGATGTTCAGATCCTTTCAAATTGCATTAAATACCCTTCTCATCTCCTCCTTTGGAGGGAGGCTGTTCCTCTCCCTGCAGTGCCAAGAGCTCCTGGCTCCTTACCACCCTCACTGAGAGATTTTAAGCACTGAAAACTTATTTAAAACTTCCAAGTGGGGGGAAAAAAAAAATCCATTCAGAAACATCTTTTTTTGCAGAGCTTGCAAAAGAAATTTGTTAGGCCAAGCACATGTAAGCTCTTAGTTCTGGCTCAGATCTTTTTAATATTAGCTTTGTCATTTGCATTTGTCCTTAATAACTGATCTGACTCTAACATAGATGAGGCAGAGCATTATCATCATTAGTCCTGGGAGTGCCTTTCCTCCCTTCCATGGCAGCACTGGGTGGAACAATTCCAGGAGGGAGGCACAAGTACCAAGTTCCCACCAAGATCCAGCTTCAGGCCCTGTTTGCTCTCAGACTCCAAGTAAAACACCAAGATCATAATCCAGGGGTGAAGGTTTCCATGGCTGTCCCAGCAAATGCTAATTTAAGAAATGGAGAAGAAGGCAGCTCCTGTTTGGCTGTTTCCCAGCACCATCTGATCAGCTGCACTTCTCTGTTTGGCTGAGCAGCTGGCAATTAATGGATTGATAGGAAGTAGTCACAAGGTAATGGAATTAGTGAGTGAACATCTGGTATTAAAATCAGTAAATGTAGGAGTTTTTATGATTTCTTAAATTCTGTGAGGAAATAATTGCCAGTTGACTTCAACTGAAACAACTATATGTACACAGTGGAAAAAAAAATTGCATTTTAAATGGCAAAAACCATATTTTAGGCGAATGACTTCCCTATACACTGCAAAAGATGAATGGGATCCAGCTGGCTTTCAGACACACAGATCCTATCTTGGATTTCAGACCAGCTGTTTACCTTGTTCATCCCCAGCACCTACAGCAATCACAGGTACTCTAAGTAGCTCAGAAGACCAACAGCTCACCCCAGTCTTTGTGTGTGCTCATTTCCAGGGTGGAATGACTCAAAATCCAGCCCAGCCTGCTCTTCTCTAGCCCAGAAATGGCTGTGGCCATCCTGGTTCTTGCTGGCACCAGTTCAGGTGTGGCACAGCTCCTGCTGCCTGTGACAGGGGGATTCTTTTCCTTAGAAAAGCCTAAATGGAGTAGTCCATCAGTTAAGGACTGTAAACTTTAGGACACTATTAAAAATGTGCTGGTTATTAGGATTCAAGCAGCATTAGTGTCAAGTGAGGTCAATTGGAAAGAAATACATCTTAGTATTAACTAAAAAAAAGAAAGTGTTGGCAATCCAGGTCTTTGCTGGCTGGAATTGTGAATTACATGGTCAACATCAGCTTGAAATCTTTCTTACATCTTAAATCTTTCTTGTTTGAAAACACTAATCTAGGCCTGAACCCAGTAGAATCTCCATTTTTCCTTCCTTTCCATTTCATCAGAGAGGGTGAATTCTAGTCACTGCAGAGCCCTGTAAAGCAGCAGCACCTCAATTAAATATGAAATATCAAGATAAATGTCTGAATAAAACATGCAGGATTCAGACAAACTTGCAAAGCCTTCTTGTCAGTAGTGAAATGCCACTAAATCCTCCAGGAACTCGTTAATAGATTAACATTTGGAAGAGTAATTACAAGTACATTACAACTAAGAATAAAGAAAAATACAAAGGAAAATCCAGCAGCATCATTTCTCTGAACTCTTGACATAAAAGGAAGATCAATACTATAAAAAAATCAGAGGGTAAGGAATTAAGGTCAAGATGATTATGTCAAAAACAGGTAAGCTGTTCATATATATTTCAAATAAAACTAGTGTGGCTGCAAGTAGTGTGTAGTATTTCCTATTACTGGTGTGGAAGAATCCCTCACAGGGGAGGGAAGAGGGATATTGAGCTGAAATCAAGGATCTGGCTGGAAATTGGGTGAGTTCATGACTTCAGTGCCATTGAGCTAAATCACAACTAAAATTAACAATGTCAAGCTCTGTAGCTACATTTTCTGAGGCAGAGAAGGACACTGATTTTTAGTGAGACAAATATATTACCCTTCAAGAGGATTAAATACTGGAAAGGTTCTTTTTGAGAATTTATGTTACAGCTCTGTAAGGGAAGGAAAAAAGATGAGATGAAGTAGGTACTGTAGGTAGATAAATAGGTGAGATCTTGAGAAATGTTTTCATTTTTCATAAATTCTCACAATCTGTAGAATCCTTATGTATAATTCATTCAATTACAACCTGGAATGTTAATCTTGCAAATTTCTGAATAGGAAGAAATATAAATGGGGAAAATATTACTGTATTTAGGAATGTTTTTTTCTTACTCTGAATTCACCTAGTGTGGCACTAGGCTACCTTGTAGGATGCACTAAAACTGAGCCATTTTCAAGGGGAAAAAAAATTAAATATGAAAAGTAACAAGGTTGTAAAATACATAGATGACAAATAAAATGAAGTTATCAATGTGTAAAACAAAATGTTAAGATTTTAAATTTGCATTTTTGCCTATTTAAATGCCCTCATTGATTTGTTACAAATACTGTTAACCCTGTGTTTGGAAAATGGTGAGGACATTATCACTTGTGTTCTCATTTGTAATAAAATAGATTAACTTGCTGTGAAATTTTAACTAGGCTGAGACACAACAGTAGCTACCTAATGAACCAGAGCACATTGCTGTTAAGTAGCTAAATAGATGCATACTGATTACAGGGCTGAAAAATGGATCTGTTTACCAGCAAAAGAAGAGTCTGCTCGTAGCATTTCCATTATAGTAAGGGAAATTCAGCACATTTCCACATGAACATCTAGGAATGGACAATTTCTTGATCCATATGCAGCCTCACATGGTGATACTCCATCCTCATTTGGAGCACATGTGATACAGAGGTTGGAATTTCAGCTCCTTTGTTGCTTGTAGGGAAAACTCTGCCTTCCCTGTGCCTGGAAATTGGTGTAACTGGTAAAATATCAGATGGCATAATCAACTAATTCTCTTAGAAACTGATTCACTGTGTGATTAAAAAGGACATTATTATTTGACACTTTTACTTCTGCCTGAAGATTTCAAACCAAGACCCCGAGTTTGAAATCACTGCAAGCAGAGATTATTTCACAGTGAGAGACAATGGGAAATGCAGTTACCAGAAGGAGCTGGAATACTTTGCTTTTCCAAATCATCAGCTTTTGAATTACTCAAATAACTCCCATTTAAGATGACATATATGGCTGTTTGTGTGATATCTAAGTGTTAATTCCTAGTCATATTTGTTCATAGGGTTTTTTTGCAGAACAGTTGGCATGTCCTCTCCCTGGCTATTCATTTTCATGGTTGCAGTAGACAATGAAATTTACTTAAACTATGCACTCTTCTGTAAAATTAATCATTTCAAAATGGTATCTTAATTGTAAATTGAGTGCTCTTTGTGGTAGAAAGAGAGGAAATAGTGCCAAAGAGGATTGTTAAACCTGAAATCCAGGCAAAGGAAATTGCAGTCAGGGTTGTAACCTGTTAGCAGGAACCTATTTGGGAACTATAATTTGCACAAAGGTTAAAAATACACAGAATTTATCCACTCAGGATTGCACGTGTAATTCTTAATTAGGACACTACTTTTTGTGGTAAGAATGTGACTTTTAACTGCAACTCAGTAAGCAGCACACTCACAGAGTCCCAACTCCCTCTTCCCATCTCACAACCTCCAAACCCTCTCTTTTGGAGGCCAAAAGGAAGAAAACACAGGACACTTTAAGCTCAGTGACTTGGACTTTTTTTTCCTCCCACTGAACTTGAAAATTAATTTGTAGAAACCATTCAGTTTCCAAAATTATAAAAATTTGCCACTCAGCAGAATAGACTCATATCTTAAATATTAGCATTAAAAGTCTCCCTTTCAGATCTATTAGTTACTGTATGTTCATTAAATAACAGATAATTAGTGAAACTGATCCATTGAGGATTAACAGCTATGTAATAGATACACATCTGTTACATGGTTTTGAGGCTGGGTTGTTATTTAATGTACAATAACAATCCTATTAAAACACAAGCAGTGCCGTGTTCTCAGCTGGTGTGGTTGGGATAGGGAAATGCCATCCCATGCTCTGAGGAGGATCCAATCTCATGCTCCCTTTGCAAACTCTCAGGAGTGTCTGTAAATACACAGATGAGTGTGGCTTAGAGGGTTGGTTTTAATGGGTAACAGAATATTCCTGTTGATCTTGCTGGTGGTGTAATTAATTAATTGCCTTGATACATCCAAACACAACTTTTGTATCAGGTGTTTATAATGGAAAAACTTCTAAGAAGCACAATGTTCTTCCCAAAGTTGCATTATTGATTCAGGCTTCCACCTAGAAAACTGCATAGAACTTCAGATGCTACTGAGTTTATTTTCCAGAGCACACAGTAAATTGCTACCAAGGAGTCAGATTGAATATTCCTAATGAAAGATCTTCAGAATAGGTTAGAAGGGAGGAAAGATTGCAAGGTTCCTTTGAGGCAACTTTCCCAGATGAACTGTAATTGTGATTTTTAGTGAGGTGGAGGCAAGAGAATATCTTTTTTGTTTTTTAAAACAGAAAGTTAGATTTCAGTTCTGGGTTTGCACAGGAAGCAGCTGATAGCCAGGGATGGGGGCAGCTCCCATTGTTCCCTTTCTGGAATTCTGTATATTCAACCATTTTTCCTCATTAGTGGAACTCCACCTTCAACTCCACCTATGTTTTTAAACATGGAAGGCATTTTAATAGAAAAATACCTGGAGTAAATCAGGCCCTGATTGTCCCTTTCAGAAGATTCTCATTTTCGCTTTTTTCTTGGAACAGGAATGAAGGACACTGCAATTTTTAATTAAAAGTATGTGTGTGGAAACACTGAGTTGGAAAGATCTCAAGTGGTCTCACAGTCTCTTGTCTTAAGGATGAATTTTCACTTATGCCTTGTTACTCTGACCTGTTCCTAAAGATTTTTACAGATGAAAATTCCATGGCATCTTCAGGCATTTTGCAAGTGTAGATACATAGATACACAGAAATGCAGAATTTAATTTTGCCTTTTTTTTTTTTTATTTTTATTTCCTACCTCTTTTTTTCCTCCTATGTCATGTTCTGTATGTACCTTTATATTAGAGGTTATATATATTTAAATTAGAGGTTAATATAAAAGTTTCATGTCCAAATATAAACATAAGAATTTGCAAGCAGATTCTTGTTTTGGTTAGCCAGTGGTGCTTTTCAAGAGGGAAGTTCTTACCAGAGCTACAGCATTTTTCATTTGTACCCTGAGAAGATACTGATGTAATTTACTCAGGTACAGATTCTAGTTACAAATTCACAAATACAGCTTCTAATTACAAATTTGACTGCATTTAATGACGGTTCAGTCCAACTGCGAGCTGTTTGTTGGAAATGTGACTCATATATGGCAATCTAGTTACAAATTCACAAATACAGCTTCTAATTACAAATTTGTCTGCGTTTAGTGGCGGTTCAATCCAACTGCGAGCTGTTTGTTGGAAATGTGACTCATATATGGCAATCTTACTACCTGTAGATTAAAAGCAATTTGTGAAGGCAGCATGAAGGAATATACTGTATGTTCCTAGGCGTGAAAAACTTAAAAAATAAAAAGTTGCCAAAAATAATAAACAAAAAAAAGAAATGATCAGCTAAGCTGGCACGTTGCTGGTGTTGGTTTTGGCCGCAGATGACAATACTGCTCTTACCCACGAGCTGCGCTCTGTTTAACCCCACAAACATTTATCATTACCAGCCTCCCTGGTGCTTTGGTGTTGCAGGGTGGGTTCAGCTCTGCTTGTCTCTGCAGGAGAGGGTGCAGGACAGCCCGTCGCCCGCGCCCTCGCTGGAGGAGAGCCAGCGCCCCGGCAGCCACGCGTCCTCGCGCGCCAGCAGCAGCGCCTCCAGCTCCCCGTCCCAGCTGGACACCACCCCCGACAGGATCGGTCAGTCTGCCTGGGACTGCACGGGGGACCCACGAGCTTCACACAATGGGTTTTTAAGGAAGTTCGCAGAAAAACTTGAAGGATGAGGGGTTGGTTGTAAAATACCCAAAAAGTTCGTCGCAATGGTTTTTTAAGGGAGTTCGCGGAAAAGTTTGGGGGGTGAAGGGTTTGCTGTGGAATACCCTGAAAGTTCATGCCAGTGGTTTTTAATGAAGCTCATTACAGAACTTCAGGGATGAAGGGCTTGCTGTGGGATACCCAGAAATTTCATCCCAATGGGTTTTTAGTGAAGCTCATCATAAAACTCTGGGAGGGACTTGCTATGGAATACCCTGAAAGTTCATCCCTATGGTTTTTGAATGAAGTTCACAGATAAACTTTAGGGATGAAGGGCTTACTATGGAATACCCTGGAAGTTCATCCCAATGTTTTTTTAATGAAATTCACAGAAAAACTTCCAAGGATGAGGGGTTTGTTGTAAAATACCCAAAAAGTTCATCCCAGTGGTTTTTTAAGGGAGTTCGCGGAAACGTTTGGGGGGTGAAGGGCTTGCTATGGAATACCCTGAAAGTTCATCCCAGTGGTTGGTTTTTTAAGGAAGTTCACAAAAAATTTGGGGGGTGAAGGGCTTGCTATGGAATACCCAGGAAGTTCATCCCACTGGGTTTTATTGAAGCTCATTACGAAACTTCAGCGATGAGGGCCTTGCCATGGAATACCCTGAAAGTTCATCCCTATGGTTTTTTAAGGAAATTCACAGAAAAACTTTAGGGATGAAGGGCTTGCTGTGGAATACCCTGAAAGTTCATGCCAGTGGTTTTTAATGAAGCTCATTACAGAACTTCAGGGATGAAGGGCTTGCTGTGGGATACCCAGAAAATTCATCCCAATGGGTTTTTAGTGAAGCTCATCATAAGAAAACTCTGGGGAGGAGGGACTTGCTATGGAATACCCTGAAAGTTCATCCCTATGGTTTTTGAATGAAGTTCACAGATAAACTTTAGGGATGAAGGGCTTGCTATGGAATACCCTGGAAGTTCATCCCAATGTTTTTTTAATGAAATTCACAGAAAAACTTCCAAGGATGAGGGGTTTGTTGTAAAATACCCAAAAAGTTCATCCCAGTGGTTTTTTAAGGGAATTTGCAAAAAAATTTGGGGGGTGAAGGGCTTGCTATGGAATACCCTGAAAGTTCATCCCAGTGGTTGGTTTTTTAAGGAAGTTCACAAAAAAATTTGGGGGGTGAAGGGCTTGCTGTGGAATACCCAGAAAGTTCATCCCAATGGGTTTTTAAGGAAATTCACAGAAAAACTTCAGGGATGAAGGGCTTGTTACAAAATACCTAGAAAGTTTATCCTTATGGTTTTTTAAGGAAGATCACAAAAACTGTGCCTAAATCTGTGCACACACAGGGCAGAGACTGTGGAATAGATTCCCCTCATCTTTTTCCTGTGTAAAATAAGGCTGGAAATACACAGGACAAGAAATTTTTCCTGTAGCAGCAGTAAAAAAAGACTGTTGGTGTGTCTATGTAGAGATCTAATACTTGCTCTTGTAAAGATATGGATAAATATTTTTCATTGAGAGAAATACAATGTTTTTACTTTGGCAATTATTAAAAAAAACTCTCTGTAAAATATGGTGAAGTTTGTAACAAGTGTCCTCCATGGAATAACTGTGAAGTCTGCAATTGGTGGATTGCAGAGAAGGAAATGTTTTAATCAAATAAGAACAAAGAAAAGAGGATCCTGAAGTCATAAACTGCCCAGCTCTTGCTGAGCTTGCAGGTGTTAAGTAAAGATTTCCCTTCAGCACTAAAATATGAGGGGGGTTTTGCTGTCACCAGTCAATTTGGGCTATGATCTGGCAATATGTGGTTTTTATTAAGCTTACTGCTTTATAGATAATTACTAATACTTAAATACTTGAATTTTTTTTTTCCCCAAAATGGTTTTCTGTGAACTACTTTTCCCATTAATTAACTAATTTGAACATTTCATGAGAAAACATATTTATCTCAGTAGTAATTTGTGTTCTATCTTGGTATCCTTGGCTAATAAACTTGAGCAGATTAGCTTTTACTTTTTACTTGGCTCCAAGAGTTAAAATACCAAAATATTTACCAAGAGGAAATATAATTTAATATTTTCTTTTCTCTTATAATTTCTGCTGACAGTGTTCTTTAACTGTGCCCTCTGATTCTTTTAGCCATGCTGACCAATAGCAGGGAAGGAGAACTCATTGACCAAGAAACTGGGACCAGCCTAAAAAAAATACAAAAGGAGAAAGGTAAAATCACAGACTTTGCATCCCAAGCATTTAATTCCACTTACTATGTGTTTTATTCCTTTTTCTCATGTTCTGCATATGCAATGACATTATATTACTAATTTAAGAGAACTAAGTGCCTAATTGCAATGAATAATGTATCCAGTGAACTCACATGGAAGTGTAAGCAATGAGAACTTTGCTTCTCTCTGTTTATATAGCACAAGGGTAATATTTTGCAGGTCTTTTGGCTCAATTATTTATGAAGTTCCAAGCAAATATTTGATCAGTCACGTGGTGTTGTTTGTTTGCCTTCAGGGGATGTGTGTGCAGACTGCTCTGATGCTCTGGGTGAGCAAAATATGATTTTATATTGTCTGACCAGTGAGGGGCAGCAAGGGAGGAGGTGATGTTTGGCCTGGAGGGATTCTGCTCTTGGCAGGGAATTGCTTCCTCTGCTGGGTTCTCCTTGCAGAGGTTCTTGGGTGCTGGAAAGGGTGAACACTCAGGGATTTATTCTGGAAAAACACTGCAAAGAGATGCTGAGGGGGATGGTGAGGTTTTAGAGTGAAAAAGATGTGAAGGAAAAGAAACAGAAGAGACAACATAAGCTAAATGTACTTGTAAGTCTACTGAGAATATTCATATTTATCATCATAAATGAAAGCACAAACTGATTTATATTTTAGTTGAGGTGATTGTCATGTATTTTCAGAGAGAAGTAAAAGACAGACATAGACAATTTTATGGGCATTCAGAAGAGAATTTGGAGGCCCTCTGTGCCCTGTGGTTCCAGAGTTATATAAAATTATTTGAGCAGTGTCATGGTTTTGTGCAATCATCTCTATTCCTTAGAGGTCTGTGACTGCTTCAGTCGTGGGTAGGAACAGCCTGAAACTTCCTCCTTGTATTTTGTATTTTTGTTCTCAGCTCTCCTTGAAGACAGAAGCTGTTTTCTATTCACTGGTTTTTCTGGGCATTTAAGCACTTTCCTCCTGAACCCCAAAAGAGCCCTTCTGTGCCATTCTGAGATAATTTCCTGTCTGGATCATCCTTCTTAAATCCTTCCCTCTTGACTCCTGTTGACATTTACAGAAAGTTACCAGCCATACCTTCACTCCTAAGATTTGAAAATTACATTTCTGTAGTAATTGTATAGCAAGTGTTTAATCTAAGCCTGAAAGTGTAGAACTGTGCATGGTTTGTTGCCACATGTTCAGTCATTTTTCAGTGAAACAATTCAGTATCCTGTGGGGTTCAAAGATGCAAATCATGTATTTCTTGGTAGTAGCAGTTCTGTCACTCAGGATGGATGAAGGAAGGTACAGTTTAAGAATCTGAAAAAATAATTCAGAAATCCCCAAACCGAAAATAATTGAACCTCCACCACCTGTGAACCCAATTCCCAGGCTCCTGTGTTCATTCCTTTTAACATGGATGAAATCACAAAGATCTGATGCTAACAGTTTGTGTGCCATAATTCTCCTTAAGATTAAAGTTGTGTAGTTTTATTCATTTGCTAGTCTACATTTTTGCATAATTTCTTTAATTGATTAAGTACTGGGAAATACGTCTTTATACATATGTTAGTTCTGCATGCACTTAGGGGATGTTTTTAGAATTAATTTAATGTTCAGAGATTCACCTGCATCAGAAAAAAAGTGCTTTGAAATCATGAGACATTTTAAAATATTATTTTAGAGACAGAACAAAGTTTCTGCTTTTCTGCTTGGTCTGCAGAGGTTTTGTTTTTCTTAGAAAATCTGAGAATAAGAAATTTTTTTTTGTCATGCACAAGTAGGATTTTTCAAGTCATCCCATGGCTGCAGAACCAGAACCTTTTGATGACATTGTAGTGGGGCTAATCCTGGGATAATTTCTTTGAATTGAGAAATTTCAAAGGCACCAACCTTGTATATCCAGGATTCCAAGCTGATGTTGCATTTATCAGTGGGACAGACTTATTGTTGTTTCTGTAGGAATCACTGGGGTCAGTCCTCAAAGATTTGTCCCAGTCCTGTGCAGATTCTTTGTTCCTAATTCTGCTATTGCTTTCTCCTGTATAATTATTTTGGGGCTCCTCAGTTCTGTTGAGTTTTAGTCAGATGTGGACAGTGTGAGGAGTGTGATTTTGCCCTGCAGAAAACATCCATGTGATTTGCACACAGAGCAAGCTTTGTTTTTCCAAACCTGCCATTGCTCTTACCATGGCAAAATATATTCACCATGGAAAAGATTTTCAAAGTTATTAAGAAGGAATGTAGTTAAAATAAAAGTATCAACATTTATTAAGTATGACAAGTAAGCGGTTTATACAACCGTGGCAAACATATGTTTTCACATCTGTTTTGAGTAATATCATCATGATTTTAAAAATGATTTATAGCTCTGCAGGCCATAAAATGCCAGCTTTGCTGTAAGTTGGAAGTTTTCAAACAACAAAGAAATTATTGAAGGCATATATTGAATGTGTTTTTGTGTTATACACTTTGACATAACTTCACAAAGCTGAGCTCTCTGTAACAATTAAGATACAACAATTGAAAATTAAGGAACTCAGATTTATCAGGAATACTATTTATGTGAAATCTTAACATTAGAAAAATGATAAAAGTTATTGTAATGATTATAGACAAAGTACCTTCTAGGATAGGGAGTTTTTGTTTTCCATGTCCATTTTAAATGATCTCAACAACAGATAAAAAATATGTCACTTTCTTCTCATCAAAGTAATTTCAAGGTAATTAGGGCTGAGGAAAACATGGCTTCACAATAGTGCTTCTTTAAAAGACAGTTAATAAGAGGTTGTTGGAACTCCTGTGATTTGTTTGCATGTGTTGGTGGGGCAGAATTTCCAGAATTTGTGGCTGTGTCATTGCAGGGTATTTAGAGCCCAGTTACAGCCATACTTTTGAGCTTTTTGAAGGAGAAATGCCATTAAATATCAATTACTCTGCATCCTTTGGTCATCCTTTTAGAGAAAGTATGGTCAAAGTTAACATTAGAGGGCAACAAAGTCAAACATCTTTGGAAGTCTTCATAGTTTGGGGTCTTTATATATATATATAAAATTGTTTTTACTGCATGGATTATATACAGTACTATATTTTTGTCAAATGCCTTTTTCTGGCATGTTACACCAGCATTTTGCCTGTGCATCTATTTCTGAGTAAAAACCATATCAAGAGTAATCTGCACTTTATTTTGAAATCACTAGTGCAAGGAAACAGTTACAAAATCCCCCCTGGAACACGGCCCCACATTTTACCTGCACAATTACTCACAGAAACTACACTTTAAATTCATCTGCTTCAGTACATATCCTGGAAAAAATCTCTATTGTGTGGGGTAGGATTGTGTTTGACACAGCCCTGTATGGGTTTTACAGAAACCTCCATATGAATTCTGGCATTAGGAAGGTGAAATGAGCCAGAAAAGAATTTGGCCGTGCCTTCCAGCCGGATTTAGATGCTGCTACAATTATTCTGTTTGACTGCATGACAAGAAATATTTCAAACTCCTCACATAGGCTGGAGCAATAAAAGGCACTGGCCCAGCTCTTGCCACAGTGAAATCAGTGGGGATGTACAGGATGTCTTCAGTGGGAGCAGTTTGACCAAAGTTGGTTTTTTTGGAAGGTTTTTCCCCCAGCTCGTGCTGCTGGTTGTTATCCAGGCATGGATAGCATGTTCACACAGGGGTTTGGGGTGCAAAGCATATTTCTGTATTGTAGGAAATTCCATCAGTGACCTGTGCTGTCAGATTTACCCACTTCATGCTGTCTGTGAGTACAAATAACTATGACTTCTGCTGAGAAAGGGGTTTGCCCTGGGGGCATGCTCCCTCCTCCAGCCCTTCTGCATCTTCAGAGCCAAATCCAGGCTCTGTCCCATGGATTAACACACAGCAGCCTCCAAACTCTGCATCTGGCAGCTCTCCCTTCCCAGTTTATTAAAGAGCACCTTTCCCTTCAAGGAAAGTGGGATTTTGCATCATTTCTGTCCTCTGAGTGAAATATTTTCAGATGGCCAGAGACCGTGGTAATGAAAGAGTGTAACCATATTTATTTATTGGATTTCATTAACAGAAAAGAGGGTTTGTGCTGTTCAAATTAATCACTGCCAAAGGACTGGGCTGCTCAGGATGTGAGGGGAGGAGAATGAGCAGGTGCAGAGCACCTGAAACAGCAACAGGCTGGAGGGGGCTGTGCTCCAGAGAGGGAACTCTCCCAGCAATTAATCTGAAAGCCTCCAGATGGAAAAGGGGAGGAATAGAAGGAGACCAAGGAGCAGGAAGCTGCAGCACACAGTGTCTGTGCAGAGTGTGCAGTAGGTGCCAGCACCTCACATGGTCTCTGTGCTGCCTGTTTGCCATGTCAGGCATGTGGAAGATAAAATGAGAGAAAAGCTGTTTTCTGCACAGAAACACATGAACTCCCCAAATTAGGAGTGAAGCCATGTTCATTCTGGTGTCTGTGTGTGTATCACAGACCATGGGGTTGTTTCATCAGCAGTGGGTGCAATAGTTCATGAATTTAAAGGTTTTTTCTTTTTCCCAAAACCTTGAGTGACATGTGCAGTGCAAATGTCCACTGGATAAGTCAGAGATATTTTTACATTTTCTATCTTCAGAGAATACTGAAAGATAAGAAGCACAGTGCTCTATTCTGGGTGAAGCATTTTCCACAAGTGTTTTTTTGTTGTTAAATTTAACCTACAAGTGAACTGACAACTGTTAAAATGGTTGCCTAATAGTAGATGTGATTGTCAGTCAATCCAAAAAAACCCAAACTCATAAAAACCAAGGTAAACTCTATTAACACTTAGATTCACAAAATGTAAATAATTAATAAAGGTAAAGCTTTAATTTTTGAAATGTCTGTACTCAGGACATTATGATTGTGTGCTTAACCATTGCTAAAAGATTTATAAATATGAAGGCAGTTATGCAAGAGATACTAGTGAAGTACTCCAAGGTCACACCTTTTACATTAAGTTTATATTAGAGCTTTGTTTGCAGAATTATTTTTAGGAATGCCCTTTTTCTGATGAGTAAAATACCTGCTTTATAGTTATCTTGGCAGATGGGCTAAGGCAGTTTCTTGCATTGATTTATAATTTATTAATATGTTTTATTTATTAGATTTCAGTGACTTTAATGTATCACTGTCTAAATGCTACAAATTATGAATCTGTATAAACACGGTGAAATAATGAAAATTTCTTTACTGAAAAGGCCTTGAAACAAATTTGTAGTAAGGGATTCATGTCAGTCTGCAATAAAATGGGCAAATAAGAGGGAAATCAGGTAAATACTCTTCAGTCAGCTGTCTCTTCAGGGACATTCCCACTTCTCCTCCAATACTGAAAATTGTTTTGTGTAGATTAATCTGAACGATATCAGATTTGAAAAATGCAAGAGCATAAAAATTGTTGATTGGCAGCCAGTGACCTAAGAAAGCTTTTGGATTAGGCTCAGGAATATTTTCCTTAGCACAGGTCTTAAAACTGACCCCCTGGATTCTCTGCTTGGTGTTACCTCTGGTGCAAAGTCATTCACCTGGGACCTGCAGTTGGTGACATTCTCAGTGTCTGTGAGTTATTTAATTTCAGCTCTCATTTTGGGCAGTAAAGTGTGGACAATCTCAGAGGTTGCTGAATGTTTTTATCATGTTATAGGAATCCTTGGGCTCAGCCTCCCCTGCCTGAGCACCAAACCTGCATTTGTGTCCCTACAGGTGAGGAAGAAGATAAAAATACAGATAAAAAGTCAAATTAATCAGAGAAATTGTTAATTGGTGACTTAGGAAGTTTTGCTGTATTTGTGATTGAGGAAGACCTTCAGGAAATTCACAGAGGCTGCACTTCATAAAACACAATTCTTTCCTGAGGGTTCCTACCAGTGAGCCAGAGTTTGTCCTGCTGCCCACAGCTGGATGTTCCAGATCAGTGAAACACAGAGCTCATGATTGTGACAGCAGTGTGTGCTCCTGCTGTCAGAAGAGCAAATCCAGCACTGGTGGATGGTATTTTGTGTAGCATTTTTTGTGTACTCAGGGCCTTTTTTTCTAATTTGATCTTGAATATCTGGGATGGCTCTGTGGAGTGTGTCTGTCTCCTGTGTGACAGTCACATTAAGATGGCAATTAAGGGCTCTGTCTTCCTTTTGTGGAGGATTTGCTGCCCAGGGGCTTCTGGAGACAGCAGGGCTGAGACAAAACTGCACATTAAGGTTCATCTCCAAAGTATTTTAGAATGTTTAGTGCATTCAAATAGTCCTGATGTTAACAAGTAGTAAATCCTTACTGAACTTGTAACCCTAACCTTTCAAGGATTCTGTGCATAAGATAGTGAACTAACCTCAGACTGGAAGTGGAAAAAGATGTGTAGTCATGAAACCAGAATAAATGTGTTCTTCATGATGTCTCAGACATTGTGTTGGATTCCTCTGATGAAGTTACATGGATTCTTGTTGGCAGAGCTGGTAATGGCCCATGTGCTCATCTCAGAAGCCACTGTGGCTGCAGGAAATGAGATTTCATGTTTGATTGTTGGGGTAGAAGGCAGCACTCCAAGGTTTGGACTGTGTATGGGATTTGTGTTACAGCCACAGTCATTTCTGGGGATGCACAGTTCTCTCAGTAGGTTTTTCATATTTTCAGCTGTCTGGAAATTCATCATCGTGCTTGAAAGAGCAGGAGACCACAATTTCATCTGAATTAGCTCAGTTTGTACAGCCTGGTGCTGATAGTCCAGGGGTTTTAGGGAGGTTTTATCCTTTCATGGACCATCCACTGAAGAGTTGGACTTGAATATCCTTGAGGGTCCCTTCTGAAGATTCCCAGCTCTGAATTCCCTTCTTGTAGCAGGATTGATAAAAAGATGGGAGGAGAGACAGCTGTGAGCTCTGAAATTGGAGGTGAATGAATACAGACTAGAAAGAGAGGTTACTCCAATACAAAATTCCCAGCACATTTCTTTGGTCATGCTTGGCCTTTCCATGTTGGTGCCAAAATACCAACTGATTTATTTTCTTCTTTTATTTTGCAGTCAGGGTGAAAGTAGTTTCCAAAGCAGATTTTTCTTCTGGTTGACAGAATGTGACAGGCTATAACAAGCAGTTTAATAAATGAAATTCTGCTTCCAGGTGTTTTTGGAGATGTTATAAACTATAAAACATGGTGCAGTTTTGAATCTGTTTTTCCCGTCACTGGGGCTGCTCTGTGATATTTTGATAGTTAGACCTGGCTGGTGTGAATTTGCTGACATATTCTGTGGCTTTTTTGGGAATGTGTTGTCAGCAAGGGGATCCAGGGCTGTACAAATTTTACTGACAGTTCAGTGCAGAGCCTCTTGTGGTGTGGTGGAAAATGCCTTTTTGATGTGGGATATGTTGGATGATGGAGCATCTCTGGGAGATGGCTGAGCTGGAGCAGAAAATGGGATATGTGTGTGTACACGTGCCTGCTCACAGAGAGCAGAAAATAAGCATTGTTCAGAAAATAACCTGTTATTTATACATCTGTAACCTCTGGGGACTTTTTAGATGCTGTCGATTAAGAGACTGGCCTGTATTTGTTATTGTTGTCTTGGTTTTTTTGTTGTTTGAAAATCTAGAAATTGACTGTAATGATGGTGCCCTGCAGGCAAAAGTGTGGAGAGATTCACATATTAAAGGAGGAGTCACCAGAGCTGCAGTTTGACTTTTGACATTATTGTCATTATTGTCATATTGCCTTTGGCACTGGGGGAAGGAGAGATTTGGGCAGAGAGTTGGAATTGCTCTGGAAAACCATAGATCTACATTTATACTATATACTATATAAGATCTATATTTATACTTTATATCTATATACCATCTATATTTATATACCATCTGTATTTGTATATACTGAATTTTATTTTAACTGATCTATTACAAGGAAAGCATATTTCTGTAAAATCACTGGCAGTAGTAATAACAGTAATAAGGATTATATAATGATATGGTTTCTTTGTACAAAGCTTTTAATATGCAAAAAAAAAAAAAAAATAAATGTCCACCAATATTCAAAAACTAATCAATAATTTCCTGAGAGACAGTTCTGTTGTTTCAAGAATGGTTGTTGTTAATTTCTCTCCATACACAGGTGTTCAGAAAATAAGGCAGGTATTTCTAAATTAGGGTCTAATTCACAATCATAATATTCTCTAATACACAAGATAACTTTCAGCACCCTGTTTAGGATGAGGGTTTTTTAAACATCACTTACTATATGGTCCATATTAAATATTGCATGGAGCAGGCTGGAGCTTTAATTTTACCCAACTAGCAGCTCATATATCATCAGTCACATAAAATACTGAGGGTAAATGGTCCCAAGTATCTGCAAAGTATGATTCTTTCTCTGGAAGAATTGTTGCTAAATTGGCAGAATCACTGTGGGGTTTTTTCACCAATGAGGATCAACCTACACAGATTATGGGGGTTAATAAATTGTAATGGCAGAACTGAAGTCTTAAAGTTTGCACTTTGCTCTTTTTGCTCGATTTTTTTCTTGTAATTTTTGCTGTTTTGAGCAGGGAAGTGGCTGGGCTGGGGCTCTCCTGGCTGATTCCAGTGAAAAATGTGTTCTGATATTCCAGTGTGGAAGTTTTTTAGGGAACTGGTTTCTCTTCTATTACCTACAAAGACATCTGTTCCTATTTCCTCTGTAGAAAACTTACACTCTCAAGGACTGTCATTTATTCCCTAATATTCCTCCTCATCTGAAAAGGAAAATCTCAGCTCTCTATACATGAAAATGCCTAGTTATCTTTTTTTTTTTCTTGAAGTCTGCACATAGAAATAAAGCTACAGAGAAATTCCTGCTGGCAAAGGACCAGCAGCATCCTGCAGCACTCTCCTGATGGAATTACTGTGAGAAGTGTCTGTGGCATAGCTTTAGAATGTTTGCATCACTGAAATGAGACTGTTTATCTAAAAAACGAGATTATAACAGAAGAAATCCAGAAGGCATAATAATACATATTAAACCTTGTTTTCCAGGCTGTTGAATCAATTTATAGGAATGTGTCAGTGAGCAGGAAGGTAACAGCATCTGGTAGCAATAACAGTTTCCCTTCCTGAGTTACCAAATTAGCTATGGGAAGGTGATTAAAAATAAAATATAATGATTCTTGATAGAAATAGGTAAACTGCATGGGCTTTGAGATAAGAACTTGACAAATGTGTAAAATAAATGCAAAACTGGTTTTGAAAAGGGGGGAGATTACCGTTTTCTGTGTTGTGTGCCAAGGTTTGTGCATTTCAAATGTTGGCAGTTGGCTTCTTTTCAAAACTGATAAATAATGATGTTTGCTGTGGAAACAATTATCCTAAAAATAATTTAAAAGGATTGTGTCCCCTTTTTGTTTGCCTATAAAGACCACATTCGATTTATATATAGACAGAAAGAGCTCCCCTTGCATCTATAAAACAGTTCTTAAATCATTCTAAATTATTGATGTGCACAAAGAACTCTTTCTGCTTTTGTTTGAAGTTTTATTTCTGCGGCGTTGTGCTTTCTAATTGTACTTTCAACTGCTATGACATCTGTTATAGTTGTTTCAAAAACTTTCCATACTTTTCTTTTTTAATGATAGACAGTCTTTTCAAAGACAAACTGTCTTCATTTTGAGCAAGAAAAATAATTAGTTGAAAAAAGATCACTGATTTGGCCAGCAAACTCACCATTTTACTGTGGGTTTTTTGTTTGTTTTTTTTTTTTACAAGTTGCTGTTTTATATGATTCCAGCACCTATTCAACAGAAAGCTGGCCAAGAGGAATTCATCTCTGCAGTAACTCAGAAACCATAGAGCACCAGCATATGTCCCTTGCTTCCCTGAGGAAATCCAGGACTTTATTGTAACAAAAAGAGGACCAAGAAAGTGCTTCACAAACTGACAGTCTCTATATGTCTGACAGATGGAAAAGGAAGCTGCTGTTCCATTGCTGTGCCCAACAATATAGGAATAAAGCTCAGCAATTGGAGATGAGATTAATGCTTAAAAGTCTGCTTAGAAACCCTGTTTATTACAGCTGCTGATAGGGATGTGTGGTGCAGCAATAAACAGGTTTCTAATGATGTGACACAGTGCAGTCTTACCTCTGGTGTAAAATCTAAGAGGCATTTGAAATATCCCAGATTAGCAAAGCACAATGTAAAGATATTTCCTTGTCTTTTTTTAGATGAGGGGATTTTTGCCCCTAAGGTAGAATTTTTGGAAAAATTTAAGCCCTGGACTCTGGTCCAGTTGTGGCACACCATAACTAACCTTTAAATTAGAAGTTGCCTAGAATTCATATAATAATTAATACAACGCTCGGGGATTTAATTGACCACAAGATGAAACTATTAAGGAAAAAATTTCATCCTAATTGAGAATTGAACCCCTACCCTTTATTCATGGAGTGTCTGCTCTGCCACTTGAGTCGTGAATTGGGGGTTAATTGACTGTCTAGAATCTCCCAAGGAACAATTATTTCATGTAATGGTGTTAACAATCCTGGCATAAGGCATTTTTATGGGAGTCCTTTTTTCCCCTGGATTTAGGGGGATGTCCTAAGCACAGCAAGGAAAGCTGCTGGATGTGGGGAAGGGAAGAAAGGTGGAAACAAAAAAGGGATTTGGGGTTTCCTTTCACACTCAATCTCAGCACTCTTCGTGTTTCTGCTTAGATTCAGCAATGGAATTTTGCTGCATATTTAAGTGTCCTTTCCTTTTCAGTGTTCAGGGAGTATAAATTCCTTGATAATAGTTCAAATTTGTGGCAAAATTTCACTTCCCAGCTCGAGTTGTTACAAAGACTTAGTAATGAGCAGCCTGGTGTAGTGGAAGGTGTCCCTGCCCATAGCAGGAGGCTGGAACAAGATTCTCAAATGTGCCTTCCAATCCAGACATTCTATGATTTTCTGAAATAACCTGTAAGTAATTTAACATAAAATCCTATAGAAATCATTAAAAAAAAAAAAAATCTAGGTGTACTTAAAATTTTTATCATTTTTTACTTATTTGCTTGCGTGGTAATTAATAAAATTCATTACTTCATAGTAGATTTTTCTGCTTCATTAGTGCAAATTTGCAGAACTTTTCTAATTACTATTCTCCTTTGAAGAATAAATAATAAGAGATAATATCAAAAAAATTTAACTAAATGAAGACTTAGTTATGGATACAGTTAGGCATTTTTTATTTAAGTATATTCTGGTTTTTAAATGTTTTTTAGAAATGTGCCTTTTGTCTTTACAGAAAAAAACTGTGAGAATTTAGGAGAAACTATTTTTCGGTTGCATTATCAAAAAAGATAAAGGAAATGCAGAAAAGTTCAGCTTTTAAAGCTTTGGTATTGAAAATCAGTCTTAAATCCTATGAGCAGGAAGGACTGAGTGTGGGTAATTCATGCTGTGAAATCTCTGTGCTATTCACTACTACAGAAATATCAGCAACATCATCTCCCAGACTTTCTGCTTTGGAATACTTAGAAAGCTGCAAGTGTGGAGGGCTCAGACTCTTCAGCTGGAGAAAAACAGCTTTTGAGATTGAAAAATCATTATTTCTTGCTTATAAACATTAGAGGTGAACAGGTAAATACAACAAACAAGAAAGCAAGAAGAGTTTTATAGTGTTACCCAGATTTGAGTTTTATAGTCACTCATTTCCAGCAGCTCACTGAAATCCTGGAGTAAAGAAAGAGGAAACAGGATCTGATATTTCTTACAAAAAAATCCTCAGCAGAGTGTTTCTTGCAGTGTGAGGAAATAGTTGTCCCAGGTCCTGTAATAACAGTCTAGGCTCCCAAAAGCTGCCAGCATCTGAGGGGAATGGTGCCCTGGTGAGAAACTGAGTCAGGAGCAGCATTTCCCATTGCTGGTGACTTGGAAGGAAAAACCTGGACATGTTCACAGTATGAACTAAGTGACAAAGCAATATTTTACACTCTGAGTGTGATTCCTTTACTGTTCTCACCTAGTTCTAACTTCTCCCCTGTAAATATAATTCTGTTGCACAGTTTCCTCCACCTGCTGTTTCCCAAACCTCGCACATGTCCTCGTCCACATGCACCATCATCCCTCAGCTACACTCCTCACATTTTCCACTAACAGTTCGCCTGCCTCTCTCCCTTCAGGTTTTTTGGTTTTGATGTTTTGTTGTTTGTTTTTTGGGGTTTTTTTTTTTTTCTGTAGGAAACAAATACGTGTATTGACGAAGAAACCTTCAAGGGTTACTTTTGATGTTTTGCTTTTTTTCCTACTTTATTTATTCATTTTAAGTAAACATCACATCAAGAAAATTTTAACACTTTTAATGACTTTTCAGTGTGTTAGGTAAGTGTGGTTGACCCTGTGTAATAGGTTTAGATTTTCAAATATCTATTGTCTATCACATAGAAGAATTGGTTGGGATGAGTGGGAGCTCTCAGCTCTCCAAAGCCTGCAGGTATTCAGCCCTGCTCAGGGAGCATTTTAAATTGTGATTATGGTCACACCATGGAATCTTGCCTTTAGCTGGGCATGGTCTGGCAAGTGCTGCAGTTAACAAGCAAATAAAAGCCCCCAGAGCCCCTGCCTGTGCCATAAAGGGGCCTGGCCTGGAATTCCTGTGGAGGAACCAGCTGTGCTTTATTCCCTAATATTCCTTCTCATTTGAGAAGGGAAATTTCAGCTCTCTATACATGGAACTGCCTAGTTTTATGTCTAGCATGAAATAGCATATATAGAAGCATATATATATATATAGTATATAGTATATATATATAAGCAGCTGTGCTGGGATTCTGCCCTTGGAGCAGCATTTGCCTTCACCTTCCCTTCACTGTTACTGGAAGAAGTAACTGATAGAGATCAACACGATTTCCTGGGCACAGCACATTCAGATTTTTATTATGATATTACCAGGACATATGTTTGTGGAAAGAAGATATATATGTATATATCTCTCTGTTTAGCCTTGGAATAGAAACTGTGTAGAAATGCTATATTACCTGCATGAAACTGAAAATATGGGTGCCATAGGGTGCAGGAATTGGGCCCAGCTTTGCTTACAAATCAGCTTGATGATGAGGCTGCAAAAGTTTTATTTTCACTGCTTTCACATACTGAATTTATTAGCTTCTGGAAATTGATTTTGGATGCCTTTCATTTGCCATTGGGCTGGAGTCAAAGGCAAAACGATGATATACCACATTTTGCTCACTCATCTTTTTATTGCCCAACTATTGTTATTGAGGAAAAGACATTTGATGTGTTCCTCTAAGGAGACAGACAGCACATTTCATTTTCTTTTAATTGATGGAAGTGTAGCTGAGCACAAGTCCTGCAGTCCTCACCTTCAATATCCAGGAGGAGTTCCAAGGGATGGAGGGATGGCTCTGGGATGCAGCTTGGATCAGGGCTGGGAGCAGGAGCCAGCAGGGCTGTCAGACTTTGTCCTGTTTTATTTGCTTGGAAGGAGCAGTGCAAAGTTAATATCGATGCAGTGCTGCGAAAGTGCTCGAGCAGTTATCTCTGGGAAGGTAATGTGAACTCAGCAGTATCATTGCTTTGATCTTTGGTTAAAGCCTTACAAAACTAGATTGCTGTTTGATTGACAGCCTTGTCAGAGAGTGGATGAAGACTGACACTCTAATATTGAAAACGCAGCGTTTACAAAACTTAGAGCCCGAGTTTTCTCATGACACTGCTGCTTTTGTGGAAGACTGAATTTCACATTTATTTTTAAATAAGTGTGTACCTTGCTGTGTACAGCTAAAACTCATGATTTTAGACTGCTGGCTCACAAATTCTTCTCACCCTAATAATTGGTGCAGATATGTTTATAGCAACAGCAGTGTCACTGTGCATTTCAGGAGCTGCTGTTTGAAGCTTGAGCGTGCTTGTATTTATCACATCTCAATACCAAATCATGATCAATGCAGCACAGGGTGATGGATGCAGGAGTGGCAGGCTGAGCTTGGGCTGGGGAGTGGATCTGACAGTGTCTGGGTGGGTCTGATTACACAGGTTAAAGGTTTTCCAACTTGCAGTTCTCTCTTCAAGTGTTGTCTGCAGCTGTTGTTTCTTCAATTACTCCCTTTAATACCCTCAGATGAGACTGTTAAAGGAGAGTTGATTTGTGGAGTTGGCTTCTTTCATGCCAGAAAGTCATGGGTACTTTTCCACACATTCCTCAATTTCTTCTTTAAATCAGACAAAATAATACATTTTGCTCCTTCAGGAAATAAAGGGCCTTCAGCAACTCTCACTCCTATTTTTATCTGACGTGACATTAACTGCCACGATTTAAATAATGTGTAAGAATGAACCAGATTGTGCCTATTCCCACATCAAAATACCTTCAGCAAGAAAATGTCTCCCCAAAATAATAATCCTGCATCATCCAGAGGTGTTAGTGAAGAGACTCTTTATATGATGCTGTTTAAAAATAGGCATCCAAAAGATTTTCACAGAAGGGGCTGCTGAGCTGTGCTGTGGGGCGTGGGAACTACTTAAATTGGCTTTCCTGTCAAAGCCAGTGTTTGCTGAGACTACATCATCAGTTTTTCCTGACCTTCTGGTTCTCAATTTACTTCAGGATTGCTAAATTCTGTGTGCAGTTCTTTCCTTACCTCCTAGATCATCTATGTCCTCTATGGGTGTGCGTGTATTTAGCATTTAGCATCCCTAGAAATCTGCATAATTGCAGATTGATACAATATAATATGTTCACTAAAGTATTCTTCGTGGAAAATTTTTAATTAAAAGCTCAGATTAAAGCCACTTTAATCAGCAATGCAGCTTTGCTGAAGAAACCCTAATTCTGACTTTATTTTCAAAGTGGACATGTGTAAGTCACGAGGATAATTAACCATTTCATCATTTGAGGTCTGCAAGTGAGTGATTTCAGAATGAAAAGCATATATAGCTGTGTTAATTAATTGATAAATTAATTTAGGTAAAATAAATCAGGTGATAAATTATTTTCAAACCCCATATTTAAATCAGTGCATTTTTTTATTACGTAGAAAATGCATGTCCACGAAAAAAAAACAAAAAACCAGCTCCCCTAATGATCACCTAAATTTTGCTGTAAGCATTTTTAAAATATATATATATATATATATATATATATAAAATTCCTTTGGAAATGTCCACAATCTGTTTCCATATTGCAACACATATGGTAAGAGAATCTTGCTTACAAGCCAGTGACTGTTTTTAAACAGTTTTCAAAATTGCACCGAATAACAGCTCATGCACAAAAACTGGTGTGGTTTGTATTTTTAACAAGCAGCTTAACATTTTCTAAACTATGACAAATTTCTCCCTGGGTATTTTTTAATGCAATAATAGGATTAGTTTAGCTGTCCCTAGTTTTGTTTTTTTTTAATGTATGTAGGCACTGGTGGTATGTTTGGAATATTTCTGAGTCATTCTGGTTCTGTCTTCCTCCTTTCTTAGAATTTATGTGGCCATAAAGGTTGTTGCTGTTGATGGCTTTGATGTGTGTGTACATGACACGTAATGTTGATATTTAGGAACTGATTCCCTTGCTGTGATTTTGATAAAGCAGTTTCTGGAACTTGTTGTATTTCAGTTTAAGATTTACGGCTCTCCTTTCGCCTCAGACCTCATTTTTAAAGGTCAGAAGAGAAAAGAAACCCCAAACCATAAACATATTAAGTGAAATATCCATGGTACCTCCAGTTAATGGTATTTCCTTAAAGCAGATAAGTTACTGAGCCCCCTTTTAAAACAAGGGTGTTAATTTACTGTTTCCTTTCATCTGTTGAAATAATTACTTCTCTTCTTTGCCTTCAATAGTTTGTTCTGGTCGTTAACATTTCTGTAAAATTAAGTTTGAAAGGTGCTTTTAATGTTCACATAGACTGCAGTGCACATTTGACTGTTAAAATCAACCTACTTAAGGCAGAACTAATGTTTAACACTGGCAGCTATTTGAAGTAGTTCACTGCCCAGTTTAATGGTGCTGCCAAGGGCAATGGTCACATTACTCCCTGCTGGATCTGGGGGGGTTCCTGTGCCAGTAAAGACAGTCCACCAGACTCCTGAAAATGCTGGCTTCAGTCTTCAAGGCATCATTTTTTCTACTCACAAACTATAAACTGTAATTTGGTGGGTAGCAGAGGAGGGGAAACACTAACCCCTGATCTTGTGCAGGAGTCACAGTTGCTGTGTCTTAATGACCTTTCTGCAAGCTCTGGTTAAAAAAGATGAGATCAAACTGTACAAAACCCATGCTGATGGTGGGAGAGTGATCTTGTATCATGGGAATTGGTGTTTATGGGATTAGGTCAGCTTTAGGACACCCAAAGAGCAGCCCTGGGCAGCCCATCTCAGCTGCTGGTGACACCTGGGGACACTTTGGCTGCACCATGAACCAGCTCTGTGTTGGTCAGCACCTTCTGTTCTGTTGTTTTTTGTGGATTTCCCTGATCCATCTCCACAGGTGGATGTTTCTGCATGCACTATAAAAATGCTGTTGCACTGAGAACCCTCCCAGTGGCCAAATTCACTTGAACCATTCCCTTCCTAAAGCTGCTGCAATCTGAGGGGTTTGGAATGCAGGTCAGAAAAGATCATTTATGGGAATCTTCAGGCAGATGATACAGAAGAAGATGTAACTCTGCTTTGTGCAGTGGAGTCCTTGGGAGCTGTGCTGGAATCCTCAGCACATCACTGGGAATTGGTGCAGCACTGCCCCAGTAGCACAGCATCACATTATTCCTGTGTGAGGTCACAGATTTATAACCAAACAGCTGCTTTTTCTCCTTTGATAAGCAGGAGCAGACAGAGAATTTAAAGATTAAACAATACATCTTCTCAACCAGAAAAAAAAAAAAAATTATATATATTTACTAAACAGTGAGTGAAATTTTCCCCTTGGCTGGTCTAGTGCAATTTTGCAAGCTCCAACAATGCTGAATGGATGTTATTGAGAAGTGAATTTGGCTCATTCTTTTTATGCTTTTAATAAATACCCAAGGGAAAGGCAGTTGTTCAAGGAAAATGAAATACAAATAAACATAAAATTTATTCTCAGTAGGCATTCTGAGGAACTTGGGGCTTGAGTTTTATGCCATGTTTTTTTCCCCATTACTTGCAAGCAAAACTAAAATATTCATATAAGCTGTCAGTTCTCTAAGGCACATTCATCCTTTTTAAAAAATAAAACAAAATATAGATTCAGTGTGGAGAACAGGAACAATGTGAAACATATAAAATGATATTTCTGCTCCAAAGTACATCATTGTAATGGACCATATTAGTTTGGACTGTGGATATAAATGTTGGGGGTTTTGCACAGCATCCTGTAACAATTTTTGAGACACAGTCATGCACAAGACATCATTTGTAATTACAGCAGTTTGCCATTCTCAGCTGCTCTCTGCTTATTTCTTGTTTGATTGGTAATTCATGTACTTCAAGCTAATGAAGATTTTTCATGCTGCCATCTAATAGACATTACCAGTTTTTCCTAGCTAAATTTCAGGACTACAAGTGGGAGTTTTATTGGAAGGAAAAAGGAAAGAGAAGTTGGGTTGCTTTGCAATGCCTTTTTCACTAAGATTCCTGGGGTACCACAAAGAAATACAGTCAGGGGAGAATGTTTATTTGAATAAAGAAGAATTTAGATTTTGGATTTCATTTCAGAGTAATCATTACCCAAACTTTCAAACAATCCTTCAGAAAATCTGTGATTCCCCAGGTGCAGTGTCCTGTGGAGGGTCAGAGGCACTTTTTTTGCATGCACAAGTATTTTGATTGCCAGTTATTTATCTTCCATTATTACTTTAATTACCATTTCTGAGTTCAAAAATAATTTAGTTGCACTGTCCAATAATTCTTGGTTTTAACAAATCACATAAAGAGACTTTTTATGGCTCTAGGCTGCACATCCAACTCAGACCCCTTTGTCAGATGCAGTGCAGGTTGATTTGAAGTCAGTATTTACTACTAGAGAGTGTAAATCCAGACTCTGCACCATAAAAACCAGAGCAGATTTTACTGCTTGAGACTGAGCTGCAGAGGTTCCCCAGCACCTGGATTGACTCTGGAAAAATGTGGATTTTATTTTCCTGGAAGCTCTGTGGGAAAACATCTTCCAGGTAAGGTTTGTGTTCATTGATATTTTGATCCACTGCTTGTTTTTCAGCAGCCACAGCCTTGGAAATTTGCACAAACCACCCAGAAACAGCTTCATCCCCAGCCTGCTGCCCTGGGGCTGCATCACCTCTCTGAGAACCCCAGGGCTCGAGTGGCAGCATGTACAGCATCACTACCTTTCAGAATTGTACAAAACTAGCTGATTAAATCTGATTTTAAATACTGCTTTCAGCCCAGAACCCTGCCTTTTTAATAATCAATTAAAACATTGCTTCATTGTGTTTATTCAGTGTGTATAAAGCACTGCTTGACATGGATTAGACCTTACATAGCAGTACACAGCTGTAGCCCATCCAGCATTTTCCAAATGAGTTTGCACAAGGAATAAAAGATTGCCATCTGAGCAACACTGGAGGGAGACAAGAGCAGACAAAAGGCAGTTAAATGCTACAAAAAGAAAAAAGACCCTGTTGAGATAGAAATTTCTGAGCAAATGCCTCCATTTCACAGGGAGATACTGTAGCAGGCAATGTACATTGATTTTAGCACGTGAAGTACATTGCTTTGGGGATTCATTAAGCTTCATTTTGTGCACTATCATGAATGGGGATGTCAGCCACTCTCTCAAGTAATGCAGGGTTTCAAAGAGAGGAGGTAGAATAAGCCAAAGTGAAAATCTAATGTGCCCTGCAAAGAGAGTGAGGCAGTTGGGAAAGGAAAATGCTTGGCTTGCTAAAAGCCACACGTCACAGGAGCAGTAATCAAAACCTAAACATTTGTAAAGGGTTTTGTGCTCCCAGAGTTTGTAATGTGGATCAGAGCAGTAAGTTCAGGCTCCTGGCTGGGGGTCCCACTGGAGGACTGATACACTGGTGGAGTGCACAGCCTCATTCCTGTCCTTTGGCAGAAAAATGTGAACAATTGTTTGATACTTTTTACTTACCCCTTATTTTAACCGTGTTCAAGCTGTTTTGATTTTGGTCACAGCTGATTTTTCACCTGTGTTTGCAGTGGGAGGGTGCTCAGGATGATGCTGTTTTCCTCCCCTCCATATTTCTTTGGGAGCCAGTGCAAAGCTCTTCTCTCTGTGACCCCTCTCCATCAGCTGCCAAATCCAGAAGCCACAGAAAGTCCATTAAAAAACCCATAAAGTTGGATTTTTCAGCCACCAACCAAATCCAAGGCTGGTTTGAAATCTGAATGCACCAGATCCTGTGTAATTTGTTTTGCTTTGTATCTTGTTTTGGTTGAGAAGCATATAACTCCAAGGGTTTATCCAAAAATGTGTTTAGTAGGTTTTATTTAGTAATTATGACACTACTGGCATTTTTTTGTCTTAGCCTACTATATAAATTACAGTGATTTGGAAGCAAAACATTCATGAAGTTCCATAAAGTTTTCCTAGTGATGGCATTGCAATGCCAAATCACCAAAAGAATGGCATTGTACCTACACATGGAAAAATCCTCATTGCTGAGTTCTCCAGTTTTTGTGCCTTGCCTTCAGCAGGTGTTTAATGCAATTAACCCAAACATCTGAGCTTACTGCCACATTTGCCATGTGCACTCCTAATGGAACGTGGCTTTATGGATTTTCTGTCCCACCTTGGTGGCACAGGGTGCTTGGGCAAAGAGGAGTAGAGGGAGAGGTGCTGGGGGCTGGAATCCTGCACTGTGCTGGTAACCAGAGGGAAGCAGACCCTGGAAGTGCTGAATAGTTCACAGCTGTTTTTACAGGTGATGTTTTGTCTCTGTTTTGTGCTGGGGTGACTGTGAAGGAGGTGGTCAGTGCAGAGGTGAGCACAGCAGAGCAGCTCCCACCTCCCCAGCAGCTGGGGCTCCTCTGGGGCAGGAACACAGCAGATAATGTCAGATAGCTGCTGCCTTCTGCAGAAAGTCCTCTTCCTTTCCTCCCCCCAGTATTTGACCCTTGAAAAGCTCTCAGGACAAGTGGGAGCAGCAGGCTCCCCAGTTATCAGCCTGCAGAGCAGTGGGTGTGCAGCACTTGGTGCTCAGCTCCCATTTATCCCCTGATCACAGCTGCCATTTGGGTCAGGAAGAGGTTTTGCTGTTGATAGATTGGCTGTGTGCTAGGAAAACTTGTCTCTCCCCAGAGCATTGTGTAATTATTTGGTGGTGAGGAGCTGCCATGGGCAGGCAGCTCCACACAGATTGCTGCTGGAATATCTGTGACTCTGGTCACTCTGTCACTGCAGTGTCACATCCCCACACCAGGGCTGGTTCTGCCTCTGGGGCTCTTCCTTGCCCTCCTGGCTCATCAAGGGGGGAGCACAGAGGTAGATAAGGGAAATTGTGGCTGTTTGTTGGCCCAGCAGAGGGTTGGGTGTGCCAGGGTCAGCTCTGTGAGCTGGCTCCTGCAGGAGGGGCTGGCAGTGTCTGACTGGTGGCACTGGGGAGCACAGAGGGGCTCACAGGAGGGTCAGGGATGTGCTCTGGCCTTCGTGGGATGGATCAGGAGCTGGGGCAAGGTTAAAGGTTTCTGGGGAAAAGTCACAGTTAAAGCAGGTGAACTAAAAAGGGATGGATTTCTCATGCTTAATCAGGGTTTATAAAATCAATGTGTAACTGAACTGAATTCAAACACTGGGATATATAAGCAGAGTCCTTTATTGACATCTGAGGAATTCATCATTCATTCAGAGGCAGACCTTGCAGGTGCTCATCTCTCTGGGTGCATTTCCCTGTTAATCATATTTCTCCTAACGATCAGGTTGGAAAGTTGTCTTATTTCTGCAGTGCAAAAAAATCCTGCCGGTGAACATTCCCCAATTGCACTCATAATTATTTCTGATTAAAAGTGCCCTGGCCTGACAGCACCAGGGAAATTAATAGGAGAAGCTTTCTACAAGTTTTAGAAGACGAGCAAAGACATACTCACTCCCTCTTAAAATTATTTAAGCAGGTGCTGTGGGAAGCCATTGCTTTTATAATGCTCTTCAGATGTTTACAGCAAAACATTTTTTCCCAGTGATTGAATTTTTCAAAGTACTAAAATACCACGGAGAAATATGTTTCCCACCAGTTTTATGGCTCCCTGGATGCATTCTATACAAACCTTGTATCTGCCTGGACACAAACACTCTATTGCAAAAAGATATCTTGCCATTTTAACAAGCTGCACTGCTTTGAAAGGATCCACTGCATCACCAGTGGGAATGTCAGTGCCTTAAGAGTAATACTGCTTTAAGGGCACTATTTTATTAAAGCAGACCTCAGTAATTTGTTCCTGACTGTTATACACCCTTATTTTATTAAAGGTATTTTACATCTGTGGAGGAGATTACTACCACTCCTATTTTCTCCACTGCTTGGCTTTAATGGATGGTGTGGAATATAATATTTATTAAGCCTAAGCAGTGGAGAACATAATAGCAGAATTGTCCTTTATAACCTATTTTACACAGCTGTAAAATAAACCTTAATAAAGCAAGAATAATTATCCAGAAATATCCAGGAAATGGAGTATTCCTCCTGTTTCAAATATTTGAAAGGCTTAACTGCTGGCTATACGAGTACTTTAAGAAATTGAACTCAACAGTAATAATATTGATATTAATTTGATAGTATTTTAAAATATATTAAGAGGTTAAGTATCTTGTGTGCCATAATTGCCATGTTAGCATAAATCAATACATAACTGTAATTTCTCAGTGGTGTTGACTGTATATGATCCTCCAGGATTATTCTATTTCCTGCATAGCTTTGTTTTCCTGTTTCTTAGTGTGATTTCTTCTTGGTGACAGTCACTGGAATCTGTCCCAAAGGGAAAGATTTTGCATTAAGGACCTAAAGCATCTTTGCAAACTGATTCCTGATCAGATATTCCAGAAGAATTGCTAAAGCAATTCCTCTCTTCCCCCTGCCTTCTTGATTTCTTCCTCCTGTTGTCCTATTTATACTTTTTTTTTTTTTTCTCATTGTGGAAATGATTTGGACTGCAGTTATTACATTAATTATCCAAACTGACATTTTTGCAGTGTGTGAAAGGACAGGGTGGTATGTAAAATAGATGCACTAAGAACACCTACAGTATGACAACAAGTAGCAGGGTAATTGCTGAAAATGAAGTCTTTTCTGCTATCCCTTCTCTTCAACATCTGTTGTTCCATATGGAGTCATAAATATTTGCAACAAAATAGTTGAAGAAATTATCTCAACATTAATAGGGAAAAGCTGAATCTGCGAAGAAAATTGAAGAATCTTTTTTTTTTTTTTCCTTCTTGGCAAATTCCTCCTACCCATCCTCATCTGACACTTTAAAATCTCAGTGGAGGAATAGTCAGACTGCAGTGATGCTTAAAAATCACCATGAAAAAAAATCTTTGTGAATGTTAATAGGAGAGTTAGCTGAGAAAAATGTTGTAACCTCCTGATAATGACCATAAGGAGGATTTTGTTTATTTTGTTTCATTTTCTCCCTTTCTTCCATGCCACAGTAATTTTGCTACTAAACTTTTATTGAATAGTTCACATTTTCCTTTTCTCTGTTGTCAGTAGAAATAATCCTCCTCATCGTGATGAGGAGTGACAAGATACTATTATTGCCTGAACAAAATAGTTACTTTAAATTGCCATATGGAAAATGCAGATCAATAGTTTTAAAGCTTCTCTCTAGATTAAGAAGCATTTTAAAGCACAGAGCATCTTCATAAATATTTTAGAATCCTTATTACCAAAACCTGCCTGAGGAGAAACTTGTAGGAGAAAGCAGGGATAATAATAACATGGGAAAACTACAAATGGTAAATAATTCTAAATATAAAAAATAAAATTTTGAAGGCTTTTTATTTTTGTATTAGGAGCCTTAGTGGGAGTGCTTAGGCTTCTCCTTAATTAACAGAATTTAACAAGGTGGCATCAGTTGTATTTGTTTTTCTTAATCTCTATATACTGAATTTAGACTGAAGTTACATGCAGTGAAACTTTAGTTCTGATGTTGAGTCAGTGAATTGCTGCACTTTTTAGTTTCATTTTTTATTATTGCTGCAAACCAAGTAACTTATCTAACTCAGGTCTTTGTTTTTAAGGCTCGAATTAATAAAATATTTTCAGATATTTTTACTGCCAGTGCCACGTGAACATCAGAGTATATTGTAAATACATTGAAGTTATAAATAGATATAATTTTCTGTGTTATTAATGAGAGTACACTGATGAAAATGTCAAAGCTGTATAATTATACACCTCTTGATAAAGAGTGCACAGATAAAGGCAATTTGTAAACTGTGATTTCAGCCCTTTCTAGTGAAGTTTTCATTTCTCTGCTTTTCCACCCTGTTCAAACCCCAAGTGGCAGCTCTGTGACATCCCTTGGTGGGCACACCTTTGTCATTGCTGAGATCAGGAATGGTGTCCAGGGATCAGGAACAGGGGAGGGAACAGAGTTGGGAAGTTTTGTCAACAAACTAAGACACAGACTCAGCCCACCACTCTTTAACCTGTTAAAATTCCAGTTTCTTAACACACTGAGTTACATATAAACTATGCATACAGCCTATCTATTGTTTTATCTGAAAAATGTAAGCAATACTTATATTATAACTCTATTATGTCTAAGCACTGTCTACAACTTTGGTCCTGGAGCCTCTACTGAAAACATTAATATGTTTTTCAACCCCCACTAGAACTTTCACTTCTACTTTGGTATCTGAACCTTTCACTTACTAGAAGCATTAGAGCTCATACTAAAACTTATTGACTCACTTATTCTAAAACTTAAACTTACACCTCTACTTTATCTGTAAGTAGCTTAATGTACTTCAGTCCATCCACAGGTTTTAATTCCACCCCTGCACTCTAATTTCTCTCTGAAGAATTCAGAGACCCCCAACTCACTGACTCCAACACTTTATCAACCTCAGCAGTTCTGTGGTTCCATGGCCTGCATGTTCCTGCTGTGTTGGAAACAGTGAAAAAGTTTTGTTAAACACTTGATCAGGACAAAATTGAGGGATTTCAGAGCATGCAGGTGAGAACAGACACAGATAAATGGAGCATAGTTGGTATTTCTGTTCTCTGGTTGTTTCTAGAAGCTTTCAAGGCAGCATGGAAATGTGTAGGAAATGTGTATTTAATTGTTAGATACTGTTCTCAAAGTGAAGTTTTCTCCTGGCAAAGCTCAGTGGTGAGCAAGGCTTGTATCAGTCACTGGAACACAAAATTAAATCTGATTTAAAGGTACTGCACTGGATTAATCAGCTACTTCTCCATTGCATTCATTGACCCCCTTCATTCAGGGGCTGGAATTAAGAAAAACAGCAGTGGCTTTAAATTTGGCACCTGAATCACAAGGTTAAAGCACTAAATTTCTGACTGGTGCCTGGTTTACAGGAGACATCTCTTCTCATTGATGATCAGGAGTCTCAGCTCCTGGCAGAGCAGCAGTGAGGGAGGGGAAAAAAGATAGCAGAGGGTTATGGAGGATTTTGGAAGTTACTAAGACGTGGAAGACAGATAACCCTGTTCTTGTGGAATTAGAAATACAAAATACTTGATATAAACAGTGCTTTAGATTACAGGTTTTCATACTTGTTTTGCTGTAAAAGAAAAAAAAAAAAAACAACCTGGCTTCTAGTTAAGCAATACAGAAGTTGCCAAGATTTAAAATTCAAATAAGAAGCCTCTTTCATAAAACTGATTTTGCAGTCAAAAATTATAATTTGAGCCCTAATTGTATGAAAATACCTCCTGTCCCTGTTGTGAAGTAGATACAGAGCTGGAAGTCAGGGGATCTCTTCCCACCATGAAGATAGATCAGTTTGGATGGTTCTGTCAGGTCTTTGGGCAAATAATGGTATTTCAAATACATATTTTACTTTCAGAGATGAGTCACACAGACAAGCCAGCTGATGTTGCAGATCCTCTGCTTTATTTTATTAAAAGTCAGAGAGGTCCATTAGAGTATCCAGGCTGTTCTGTAACTATGGGCCATTAAATGTAATCCCCATCCCTCAGGTATGAAACTCAAAGAATTATAATTGTAATAAACCCCTTCAGTCCTTGGGTTTCTGAATTTTATGCCACAGGCAGGGAGGAGGAGTGACCCAGCTACCATCTATGTCCAAACCCATTTTTTTATCCCTGCTTGAAAGGTTTCCTGAGATCAAATGTCTTGGTTAGTAACTAACAGGTTAATAACTACAAATCCTGTATCAATTGTTTCTCTCTCCTCCATATGCCACGTATTTATTTGATGCATGAGTTATATTCTGTGAGCTGCTGGAGGTGAGTAATGCTCATGCAGCTCCAGGTAGATGAAGTTTTTAACTGCACCAGGAGAAATTGGTGGTCTAACCAGTGTAAATTGTACCTTTAGTATTGCTCCCTTGTTTTGAGAGGGATGTGGCATGTCAAGTGGATCAGGGCTGTGACTGATGGGTTTAAAAACATGCCTTCTGAAAGAAAATAAAGCAGCTGGCAAATCCAAGTGCCTGTTGGTTTGGGCTGTGCAGGGAGCAATTCACGCTCCCCACGTTCCCAGAGCTGTGTTCACTCTGCAGGCTGATGCTTCATTTGCCAATCCCTGTTCCTGCAATTTAGGCAGAAGACAGAAGATGAAATACTTAAGCATATTGAATTAAGAGCAAGAAACTTCCTAGCAGATTTCTGTGTGCTTTCCCAGGATGATACTCCATTCACTGTTAGTGTTTACTGTGTATTTCTTTGCTCTGCAGTATAATTCTTACTTTCATCTATTCATCTGGATGTCAGCTAGAAATTAAAATAAAAAGACTGCACTCTAAATGGATTCCTGAATGCTTTTATAAAGCATGGCAGGTTTAACAAACAGGCTTGATAAAAGGAGTTCCCACTTTGCTTCAATAATCAGAAAGGTTGTTTGTGTCCTTGGTCAGGCTGTAGCTGCCTTGGCTTTATTTCTTGCTTATTCTGTTGTATTGTATATGTGAGTGCAGCTTTTAGCATTTATATTTTTAGTGGTGTTTAAAATCAAAATCCTTAAATCAACATTATTTTTTTTCCATTAAAGAGATGCATTTGATCCAGTCCCCAAGAAATGCTCCCAGCACATGCCATTTTTAATTGCTTTACCAATTATGATTCCTGGAGTCTAGCTAATAAATTTCTGCCTAACTGTGCACTTATTCAGAGCATGGGCAAGATGTAGGCACCGTTCAGATGTGAAGACCTATTACAAGATTGAAATAGATTTCTAATGCATTTATCATTCATCTTTGCAGAGTGTGATTTCAATCAGAAAAAAAAATGATGAATGGTTTGACAGTTTCCACCCATATACGCTAAAACATAATATGCTGCTTCTAGTTTCAGCTATTACAGACTTTAACATGCAATGTGACCTTGGTCTGCAAAGCATGTTTGGTTAGCACAAAAACTTAATCATAAGAAGTCATAAGTAGAATCCTTCTTCTTTACTGCCCTTTTTCTGGGACTTGGAAATTTATTGCTTCTGGGACAGGTAGGATATGAACAATGGGCCAAATAGAGTCCAGGGTTATCTCATCTGTGTGAAAACTGCTGCTGAAAATCGATGTGACCTCTGCTACACTGTCATCCCAATTCCCACCCTCTGTGTCCTATTTGTCTTTTGGTGGAAGCTTAGATCTGTGTGCTGTCTCTATGTGTCTCTCTTGGGCCAGATTATCAAAATGAATCATTGCCTGCATACCTCTTATATTTCTATTTATTTTCCTGCTGTTGACTAGGTCTGATGAAATATGATTCTTTTTGCATTTGATCCTCACTGCAGCAAGCAGCACCTAATTTAGCTGTGTCTATCTCTTTAAAGAAGAGTAATACTATTTTGAAACTTCAATCTGCTGTACAGTAGCATTACAAACCATAGACCATGCAACCTGTCTTCACAGTCAATAGTAATTTTCCTTTTGGCCAATTTAATGTTATTACTTTCATCTCCAAATAGCAGAGATTTCTAGAGGTGTTAGAGCAGCTCCAGTTTTGTTATGCATACTTCATGTATTGCTTTCTTTTTCAAATGCCACTTCTGTTTAGTCTTTGGTGACTCCATGGCTTTGCTGTTATTTCTGTGCAGCATCATGTGTGACAACTAATCAGGTTATTTTAAAAACCCTGCCACTGATATATTTAAATATGAGAAATGGTGTGTCTGAATCAGCACAAATTCATGGTCTCAGTTTGTTACCCGACTTGGGATTTTTTTAAATGGTTCACTTAAATTCCATCTAAGATGCTGTCTCTGAGGATGTATAGAGGTTACTGGCTTTTGTTATTAGTCCTGAAAAATCATTAGGAAGATCTTCCATTTAATGAACTCACAGAGCAAATACAAAATACTCCCAAACCAGATATTTCAAAGAATACTTGAAAATTGCTAATGCTCCTGGTTTGTTGTCAGGTGGATGCAAAAAGTGCAGCTGGATGGAGGCTCCTGGAGCGTGTTACACCAGAAAATAGTGCTGCTGTGGAGACACCCTGGGTTAATTAGTTGTCAGATTATTTTTAAGTTGTTTATGCCTTGAAAACAGGAATGGGAGAAGGAGACCTTTTGAATATGGTGTGGTCTAATTGTAAATTGAAGCTTTAATATGACCAAGGCACTTAACAGATGAAACTGGGGGCTGGCTGTGCACTGGCATCAGGAGCTCATGCCAAGGCAGGGATCACACTCATGATTTCTGCAAGTGCAGGCAGCATTATTATTATTTTACTTATATATATATATATATATATATAGACTGGAATATTGCACAGAAGTACTTTTTTAGCATTTCAGAGTGAAAGAATTGTACAAAGTTTGTCTTCAGAGACAGCTGTATTTTAATTATGTATTTTTCAGCAATTAAAATGAGTTTGTGGGAAGAAGTACTCACAGGGATCTGAAAGAAGGAGCTACATCTACTGTCCTAAAAGACCCTTTAATTATTCTATTCAAAAATGGGAGTTCATTGGTGATAGTACTGTTTCCTCACCAAATTGAAGGGATTATTAAAAAAAAACAATTTGTAGCATTGTTTCTTTGTGGATACACATTTCTGCTGTCTGTGCCCAGCTTGTCTACACCCACAGCAGTATTTGGAGGAAGGAGGGAAGGGGAAGCTGCCAGCCCCCAGTTTGCTCTCTGCAGGAGATGCTCCAGTTCTGAGCAGTGCTGGCAGAGGGGATGGATGACTCAGTGGAGATTATTTACTGCTCAGCACGGGCAGGGGAAAGGAAAAGGAGTAAAGAGGTGTGATGCATTCCTTGATTAGAATTTTGCCAAGGTTATAGCAACAAAAAAGGCACATCACAGAATGGCAAACGTGATAGAATGAAGACAGGTCATTCAGGTTTAATGAACTGCGTAATGCTGTTATAATTCTGTGGTATAATTCTGTAGAATTTGAGATATAATGGTCTGCACTCCATTACAGCTGTGTTATAGTCTCAGTGTATTGATTATTGTTCTGTACTATTTTGCCAACTTGCCTTGGCAACAGTCCCAGCTGCCCAAAGCCTGAAACAATGTTGGTTTTACTAACCACTTCTATTTTGACTTGCAGATAAACAAAATGCTAGTTTCTAGAAATTACAGTCACCATATTTCCAACGCTTTCTGATGTCACTTTTAAACCTGTCTTTACAGAAGAGGTGCAAATTGCCATCCCAATAATGAAACCAACCTTAGATAAAGTCCAACTGGCTGGACAGGCTTTGCCTCCTGGATTTCCTGCGCCGTTTCTCTTTGCTGATGGTCTCTCATCAGTAGAAACACTATTAACCAACATTCAGGTAAATTCTTCTCTACAGGGCCAGGTTATGATAGATAACGTTTCTTTTGCACTCCTAAAGAAGTTTTAGAAATTGTTTTGTATCTGCAATTTCTCGTGGTTTTTTGTTTAAAGTGTCATGCTTAGGTTTCCTCTTTCCTTGGCATTATCAGTCATGTAAGGGCTTTATACATTTTATATTTGACTTAGTAATTGGCAATAATGGTCATGTTGAAATTCACCATTCTCATTATTCCTGCAGTGCTTCTCTCTGCAGTTATTGAGCAGAGACATGGCAGTGTGACGTGTAACCAAATTAGCCAAAGCTGCACTGAATGATTCCATGCCACAAAATTCCTCATCTGTAACTCCAGCATTAATTTCAGTGCCCAATTGTGCTCAGGTCTGTAGGTTCCTGCTTCTAATCTCTCTGTTTTCCTAGAGGGTGTAAAAGAAACAAGCGGGTGAATTTTTGTCACTGCTGATAGAAAATGGTGTTTTCAGATCTTGAATTTCTGTGTGTTTTAGGGCCTGCTGAAAGTGGCTGTGGACAATGCAAGAGTCCAGGAAAAGCAGATACAGCAGGAAAAGAAAGAGTTAAAGATGGAGCTTTGTAGAGAGAGAGAGCTACGAGAGAGCTTGGAAAGGCAACTCACAGCTGAGCTGCAAAGCAGAGGTGAGTGAGAGAGTGAGAGTGAGTGTGAGTGTGAGTGAGTGAATGAGTGAGAGTGAGAGTGAGTGAGTGTGAGTGAGAGTGAGTGAGTGAGTGAGTGAGTGAGTGAGTGAGTGAGTGAGTGAGTGAGTGAGTGAGTGAGTGAGTGGAAAATGGAGTTTGGGTGCCTGTGAAATGTGGAACCCTTTGGCATTTCCAGCTGGAGCTGTCCAGGGCTCTCAGTGAGCTGACATTCATATTCTGGTGTAGTGCAGCAGTGAACCTGCTCTGCAAGTGAAAGATGTAAATCCCATAAAACCACAGTGAAGCACACATTTCTGGAAGCAGAAGGATCACTGGCTGAAGGGTTATTACCTGTAGGACAGCTGGCCCCAGAGAGTTTTGCAGGTTCTGAGGAGAGAAGCTGGGGCAGTTCTGTGGCTTTCAGGTGTATTAGCATCACTGCCCAGGTATTCCCAGCCCAATTTCTTTATTTGACAGCTTTAATTTCTTTTTATCTTCCAAGCATTGAAATCAACAGTCTTACTGTGAGAAAGATAAAGATTTAATTTGGGTATTTAGAGATTTTTGTCATTACTTCCCTAGCTCATATTTCTGCAGCTTCAGTGCTGTTCAGTTTGTCCTGTAGAGAACTTCAGCAGAACAAAATAGAGCTGTGAGAAATTGTCAGCCCAATAGAAAGATCTGAAGCAAATAATCCTAGATTTTTTTTTAAATTTTTTTTTTTGCATCAGGAGATTGAGGTGCAGTAACACACCCCAAATGGGGCCTTCTGAGACAAAACCATGACTGGTTAGAAGCTTTTGATAATAATAGGCAATTAAATTGGTAAATCTGAATTTCTCGCTGTGCTGTTGCAAAGGAGGCAGTGTTAGTGTATTCTTTTTAAAATTCAGATCTGCATCTGCAGGAAAGGAGCAGCACTTCATGTGCCAAAAGCTACTTCTAGATTACATCCATGAAATCAGAAAGATAAAACTAGATAAGACCAGAAGTGTAGGTGCCAGTTCCTATCTTCCTGTGCTTTTTAATGGAAATGGGGTGTGTGGAGCTGTCTGCAGTGCCAGGTCTCACCAAAGGGCACCTCTCAGCCCAGCTGGGAAGGGTCAGTAAATCCTGCTGAAGCTGCTAAATTGCAGTGGGTGTCTAGAAATGTATCACCCAAGTGTGTGGGGCTGTGTATTTCTGTAAAACTAAACTTAGCTCCTTAGGACAGCACAGTGTGCCCCTCCTGAATCCCAGTTAACTCACCAAAAACTTCAAGTCAGTCACAGACTTTGATGGCTCCTGCCTTGAGAGAGAATTTCACCAATAACCAGCATCCTCAGAATTGTTTTTCCTTCAGGTCACCACATCTTTATTGTCTTGAGCTAGAACTGCACCTTTGAATATTGAACATAAACTAATTTTTTACTGTGTCCATCATCTGCTAATTGTGCCCTGACAACCATTCTTACACTTACTTACATTTCAGCCACAATTCAAAAACGCTTGAAGAAAGAGAAGAAGGCAAAGAGAAAATTGCAGGAAGCTTTGGAATTTGAATCCAAGAGAAGAGAGCAAGTGGAACAGGCTCTTAAACAGGCCACATCAGGTGAAGGTCTCAGGATGTTAAATGGTAATGTCTTAGTTGGCCTTTCACAGCTTAAAATGATGGTTGATTGAGTGAGGGGAAAAAAAAAAAGATGGACAGAGCAAATTTCAGGATGAACCCTCACAATTCTTTCCTGAAATAATGAAGAATCTATTTCAGGCCATGTGCTCTGGGTCATGAATTTAAAAAAATAAATAAGTCAGCAACTAGAGAAACAGACAGAGCAGTTTACACGGAGATGACAAGAAATGCTGAATATATTACAGAGAAATCTGTTACAGTGCCAGCTAAGACAATGTGAAATTTGGTTCCTATAAGGTTCTCTGAACTCTCCTCTCCCAGCAGATTCATTTTTAGAACTGCTGAGCTTCGTTTCAAAAGCTGTTTGGCTGAAGTTTGCTCAGCCTCAGGACCTATTAAGTTTGTTAAATATGTATCAGCTTTCAGAGCTGACTGGGTTTTGAACACTTCCCAAACATTCCTGTGAAACAAAAGCAAATCAGTTCATCTCCTGAGCACTGATTAAGTTCTGGCTACCAGGAGGATTTGCCTTTTGTGCTTAAGATGGTCCTGGCCAAACTTTAGAGGTTTGGTTGGAGTGTTTAAGACTGAACCTAGAAGAGATTTAATTAATTTCAGGTTCTGCAGCTAAGGTTTGGTCTGTGCATCCCTACCTGGAGTCTGTGCAGAGGCTCAGGAATCAGAGTGACATTCAGTCCCTGCTGCATTCAGGTGTCCTGTGGTGTGTTAATTTGTGCTGCCTGCTTTGGGCACTGCTAGAGACTGCAGAGTGGAAATCCTGTCTGGCTGCTGAGCAAAAATAATGAATTTGGCTTGTCTGGAGTTGTGAGAGCTGCCCACACTGCTCTCTAAAGCCAGGGCAAGGCTGTGTGTGTGCCCTGCCTGCAGGAGATGTGAGTGTGATTTATCTGGGGCACCCAAGGGATATAAACTGTGAGGAGGAGAGCAGCATCTTTCAGAGACATCCTCTCATCTGCTGCTTCCAGCCCTGCACATCCCTGGGATCAGGGGCTCCTGTGTCCCTGCACTGGCAGGGCTGGAGGGGATCCAGGTGTGGATGTACAGCCACAGTCTGGGGGACAGTGACCACGGAGAGTGGGTGGCCAAAATCAGCAAAAAACCTTCTCCACCACCTCCACTGGATCAGGCAAATCAGACTGAACCACAGAACCAGCACCTTGAGAGGAATGTCAGAAAAAACTAAAATCCTGCTGTGCTCTAAGGTCACTCCCCTGGGAAGCACCTGCTGCTCACCCAGCAGTTCTGGAACCACAAATCCAGGGATACCAAGGTTCCAGCAGTGTGATTAACACACCTTTCCATCTGCTAGGGTGGGCCTGGCTGCAGCAGTTTGATTTGCAGGCACACTCAGGTAGTCATCTATGTGCTAGTGCCTGCAAGAAGCTGATATTTACATGCTAATCTGATTGCACATGCAAATCAGGTAGCTCATTAGCATCTTAATCCACAATTTAATTGCAGGTACAATTTTATGACAACAAAATGTGAAGGGCTATTCTGAGTATTTTTAATTTAACTCTGACAGTCTGTCTCATTTAACAGATGCTGTTATTAGTTACAGATGACTTTGTCATTTTTGGTATATGCAGCATGTACTCTGAGGGGCTTGGGAAGAAAGAACCTTTTCAGATTGATAGGTCAGTGCCCTGCACTTGCCTTCAGAACAGGAATCTGAGTGAGGGAAACCTTGCAGAATAGCAGTCACTTGTAATTTTACAAGAAAAAAAAAGTATATGTGAAAGTACTGCATTTTTAGTAATATATACATTTATAGAGCTATATATGCACACATGACATATATTTCATTTGCACATTTATTGCTGAGCTATTGCTCTCCTATAAGGACTGTACTTTTTTCAGGGTTGCCCTGCTTTCACTCAGAGCTCAGTTACTGCAGGGTCACCAGCAAAGCATCACCTCTGTGGCAGATCCTGACACTCCAGCTGAAGGGATCTGTGAAAGCAACAGTGCAGTCATTCCCTGTTTGAGAAAGTCCAGAACAGGCTTTTGCACAGAAAAACTCCCAAACTGTATACACAGCTCCCTTTCAGGTGGGGGGTTTTCCTTCCTTTAATTTCTGAGGGCTGTATGATAAGGGAAGCAGATGTTTCTCCAGGATTTGAGGTGCCATGGATTCAAATCACATCCCCTTCATGCTAATCCTTGTTGGCACAAGGTGGATGGTGGCATCTGTTCCTGGAACACCCTGGGGTGTTGGAGCTCCTGCCCCCACCCAAGGACTGTGCAGACAGAGGGATCACCAACATGAAATTAAACAGGTCCAAAGTCAGTGTCATGAGACTCCTTCTCAATTTGGAAAAAAAAAAAAAAAAAAAGAGCACAATCCTCTTTGGAAAGCTCTTCTCAGAGGTCTGGAAATACTTCACTTAGCATGACAGCTGTAATTTTGGTTTGGGTGGTAACACATGCTCACACATCCCGAGCTGAGGTTGGAAATGCAGTTTGCACAGTTCCTATCTGTAACATGCACTCACACAAACTGATACACACACCCCAAAAGTGTTGCCTGGCACTGGCTCCATTCTTCATCTCTGTAATTTGGAGGTACTTGGCTATATACAAGAGTCAAAGTAGTTTAATATTATCACAGTTTAATTTCAACTTTTATTTTTCATGTGTCAGATGCCCTCATTCTCCAAGAGGATTTTGCAGACATATTATTACCACGTGTTGGTTATTATCTGATCATCAGACAAATGTGAAGCACGTTAAAAATAATTCACTGTGAGGCCAGTAATGTTTGCACATTTTGGAAACAATTTACTACTGAAAATTCTATGAGGACCAAATGTTTTATGCAAGACCATGTTAAGTTGGAGAGCACCCTAGTTTGCTATAAATAGTTTTCTAAAGATGCCTGAGAGAGGGGCAAAGGGGAATGCATTAATATTCAGTCTCCCATGTTTCAGATGCTGGAATCCCAGATATGGAAATAGAACACAATGGAACCCAACACGACAGTGCAGCCATGCAAGGTGCAGTATGTACCACAGCTCCTCACCTCTGTGCTTGTCCTAAAAACTGAGTGAAATGCAGAATAATGTTTGTGTCTGTTTTCCTGCTTTAGGATAAGTGTAAATTACAGAACTGCCGTTTGTTTTCCTGTTTGATACAGAAAACCTTAGAACAGTATTTTACAAGATCAGAAATTAACTTCGTTAAGTAGAGGTGATACTTCTCTGTGGTGATTTAGAGGTGATATTTGTTTTAAACCTTTATCTACCAAGATGTGTGCCCTTAGTTCAAAAGGAATTTTACCTAAGATTCATCATTTGAAATATTTTACCTCTGGTCTTTACCTACCTATCAAAATCACAGATGTTTTCGAGAAGGGCATGAACTGTAAGTGGAAAACAAAAGCCATGTCCACATTATGGGCAGCTATCTGGTGCTGCTTTTCCTTCACTGTGTGTCTGTGTGTAAGTGCAGCACATCCAGGTATGGTCTGAGTGCTTCCCAAAGTGCAGCAAATGACTTCTGGCTGGGATGTGAGGAGTTGTGAAATCCTCCTGTGGGGGAGCTGACAGATTCCCAAGGGATATCCCCATTCCTCTTGGAAGCCTCTTTGAGCCACACAGAACAGCCACCTCTGATAAAATCTGGCCTGAGCAGTTTGACCATTGAAATTCTCTGTTGGAAGCCCAGCTTGCAGAGTTGTTCTCCCCTCAGTTCTGTGCCATTCCAGCCCATTCAGCTTTGGTGCTCTGGCAGCCTGGGTGCAGCTGCCTCTTCCATGGAACTGCTGCTCCTTGGAGCAATCCCACCCTTTCTCTGCCTGTGTAATGGTAATGTGCAAACCCCCCTGTGCTGGGGTATCCAGAGGCACTTTGTGCAGACAGGAGAAGGCTGCAGTGCACTCAGAGGCACAAACCTCACTTGAGCATTTCTCTTCAGCTGGAGAAGGTTTGACTTGCATACCTCTGCTGTGCATCTGTCGTCCATCTGTCATCCTTACAGGAAAGCTTTCAAATATTTTCACTGCTGTCTCTTCTTGTGATTTTAGATTCATATGCTGTGTATTACAGAGAAGGAGAATCACAGCTTTATTGTAATGCAGATATATACATCTGACATATGTGTGTATATATTTGTGCACATATGACGAGAGCTGTGCTCTAAATATTGCAATTGGAAAATTGCTGCTGCCAGAAATAGTCAAAATATTGGATGAGCATTTGGGACACGTGTTTAAATTGGATGAGCAAAATGTTCCTTCCATTTCTGATCTGTTCATGGTACCTGCTGAGAGGAGTGCTCAGTGCCCTTCAGACAAGTCTGAGAGTCAAAGGTGCATCTGGGCAGGCTCTGGCCAAGAAGAGAAAGGTGATTTCAGTTTGAAGAGAGACCATGACACTTGGCTCAAATGTGTCTTTACATCAAAAATTATTACAAATACTGTGAGGAAAGTTAATGCACAGCCACTTCCAGTGACCATTTACTTGCCTGAAGAAATCAGGACAAGTTTCTTATGTTACCTGTAGTTTAATGCACAGGAGAGCCTTGTGATTTTTACCATTTTTATTTCAGTTTGGGGTTTTTTTTTGTTTTAATCTGATCCCAACCACATCATCCCTTCAGTTATGAGAGGCTTTGGCTCAGGAAGTTTTTGTTGAGCGTGGCCAAAGGCAGAGCTGGACATTGCCTGTGTTCAGTGTCCTGGGCTCAGTGAGAGCAGGACATGGCCTGAGCAGCAGGAGCTGCAGCCCTGTCCCTGTCCCTGTCCCTGCCCCTGCCCCTGTCCCTGTCCCTGTCCCTGTCCCTGCCCCTGTCCCTGTCCCTGTCCCTCCATGGCAAAGCCATTCCCTTCCCTTTCCTGCCCTGCTGGCTCTGACCCCTCTGGTGTGGTAAATCCTGCTCGTGTGGAGCTGAGGCACTTGGTCACTAAACCCTCTCAGCTGATAAAAAGCTTTCTGGAGAGCTCTCTGTGGAGCTTGTTTAGATTTCAAAGTGTTCCTGTCTCTTTCATTTTTATTTATGCTGATACTGTAATAACTTTTTATTCCCTTTCCCTTTGATAACCATTCGTGTCCCTGACAGCTCCTGTTGCTGCTGCAGCTCTGACAATTGGAGCACACTCCCTCACTGCCCCTGTCATTTGCTGCCTTTGTTTTTTGGGCCCTGGGAGGAGGAAGGGGCAAAACACATGTCCCTGATACAAAGCTGCTTCCAGGCTTCCAAAATCTCTTTCAGTTGCTCAGAAAAAAAAGCTTTAGCATCAATACAGAGCTTTCTTTTTCTGTTGTCAATAGCTCTGCTGGACAGAAATCTATCATTCACACAGTGCTTTTCCTTTGAAATTCAATTAGTTCCACTGCCAGTATCTCCTTAAGATGGTTTAAAGGAAAATTACAGAAGTACTGCTCAGCCACCTTTCACAGTGATTAAGTCATATCATATTTTATGCTCATTTCTTAAAATGATTTTATTAACACAAGCTGTTCATGTACTGCGTTTCTGATCTGCATTATAAATCTTTTCCATTTAGTTGACTCATTTTCCCTCTTTCTTTGTATATTAATTGAACAGAAATTTCATGCAGATGAAACTTAAAACTTTTTTGAACTTTAGAGTCTAATCCTCCATCCTCCATTCTCCCAGGTGGGGCTCAGAGCTGGAGCTGGGAAGTTTTTGGCTGGCAGAGGGGATCAGTGGTGATACTCAGACCCCCTCCTGCTCCTCCTTCCTCACTCACTCCTGGGCCAGCAGCACAGTGCATCAACCATTTTATCAGCCAATCTCCCTTCCACATAAAATAAACATACTGGGTGTCATTAAGTGCACCTTCAGATCAATGATTTTTGCAAATGACATTCAAGTACCATTCGAGTAGTGCATTTTTGCTGATAAAAGCAAATTAAATTAGCACAACTACAAGTGTGCTGATAAAAACTAAAACCCAACAGCAGCACCATTAGCTAACAAAGTAATATTTTCTCTTTACTGCTTTCTGCCATTTAGTTATTATCCTATTGGAAATCTAATTATAATCCTTTTACTCCCTAGTCAAACTTCACAGTTTTTGCAAGCTTAGCACTGACAAGTGATTTCATTACATTTGATTGCCCGAGCCCAGATTGACTTAACTTCACTCTGAGACCTAAAAGCCCTCTCAGTTTCTCAGATTCCCTGTTTGCACATTACAGCAACAGCTCCTTTAATTAATTAGCATGAACAGCAGTAACATGAACTGCTGAACAGAAAATAACATCATTTTATGATCGCAGGGAGACTTCTCCTTTTGCATGTTTATACCTTAGTTAACTTTTGTATTACAATATTTCATTGTTAGGGGATATTGGAACAATCAGCAAAGCAATGTTAGCTTAAAATCTTAAAAAGTAAATGTTACAGTAATATTTGGTAACAACAGTTTACAAAAAAATAAAATACTCTGAATTTCAGGAGGGAGGCAGCAGCATAGGCAGGCAGGCTTTCCTGAGGTGAGAATGTTCTTTATTGTACCTGCAACAGGAGGGTGACCCAGGGCTGCTGCTGCTGCTTTTGTCTGTGACATAACCTGGCAGAGATTTGGCACAAAAGCTCTTGAGTTACTGTGAATAACATTTTATTTTTATCTGTTTGTTAAAGATGAAGGAGTTGGTGTAGTTCGGAGCACATTTTGGGGTTTATCATGTAGAAGACTGGACTTAATTTATTAGTGTTCAGATCTAACATTTGAGTTTTCAAACCCAAGATGCTTTATCTGAGCCTTAGGCCTGTTGTTCTTCCTCCTGCCCAAGCTGTGTTCTGTCCCTGGAGCAGTGAGTTATTGAACCCTGCTGCTGTGTCATTGCAGAATTCCCAGAAAAGCTCCTGTAAAGCTCCTGTGCAGCTCCCAGTCCCTCCATGCCCACACTGCCACGTGCTGCCCCATCAGGGGCTCATCAGAGACTGGAAATCCTGCCTTTAGCACAGGTTTTTTAGCTCTCTTACCATGGATGAGGAAGTGTTTGACAGGGTTCAGCTCATCAGCCTTACACAGAAAATAAGTGGGGAAGAAACTCCATCCCAGCAGCTCTGTGAGTGCTGCAGGGTCAGGCACCAGAGGGACAGAGAGGTTTTGGTACCAATCCCAAGGGATGCCCTGGGCTCAGCTCTGGATACCTGAGAGGGCACAGGAATATGTGAGAGAGGAAAACAAACCAGTATTTATTGGTGCTGCTGCTCACAGAACCAGCATTTATTAATGTGTTCCTCCTGGGTCTGGAGGGAGCTGTGCCCTGCTCTCACTGCTCAGTTTAAAGGATATTTGCAGATAAAAGAGAAGTTTTGCTGGACAACTAATAAGCAGGCAAAGAAGTAATTTTTACTTGTCATTCAGCTGAATGATCAGCCCATATCAATCTTTTCATGGTTGTGAAGGGATCCTTGGCTGAGTTTTGGTGATTGCTCTGGTCCTTACCCACGAGCAGGAGCCTGGATTATTCCCCTTCCAGCACTCCTGTCTGCCAGGGGCTCTGGGAAAACTGGGTTTTTCTGAGGGATTTGATCCTTTGTAGAAGCAAACTGGGTTTGTCTGATTTTTTCTTTGTACAAAGTAAAACACTGGTTCCAACTAATTAGCCCTAGCTTTGCAAGTTAATTTATTGTTACAGCATTTCACTTCCCATGTGTTGCTTCCTCCAAAGTTGAGCTTGGCTCTGGTCTAACTGAGATGCTGTTCACCCAGCCTGGGGAGGATGGAGAGCTCATCCCTGTGCAGATGGACACCTGTGGAGTCTGTGAGACCCCTGGAATCCAATCCTGCATCCCAGCCCTGGCTCCCAGCCTGGCTCAGGGCTGTCCTTGTCCCTCCTGCCCTGCCCTGGGCACACAGGCAGCTCTCAGCCCCTCCTCACCTTTCTCTCAGCCCCACCTCACCTTTTTCCAGCTGCTCTCCCAGCTCCTCCTCCAGCTCAGCTGGCAGAGCAGCATTTCCAGTTTATTATTTCATCCCTGCTGCCCATATTCTCTGCAGCCTGTAGTGCTGAGTTATAACTTATAAATTGCATAATTTACAGTTATTGATGCAACATATTTATCTGTTTTCTCAGATCTCACATTTCCTTCCTCCAGTGAATTTCTTCCCAGTTCACACTGTCCCACAGAGCCCCAGCAATCCCAAGGTGTAGATGCAGCCAGGGTGTTTCTCCTCTCCCTAAACTGGGTTTGCACACCAGGGTACTTTGGGAGGGTACATGTGGAAGTTTTGTTTTCACATAGTTTAGGGAAAATTCAAAATTTAAACCAGAGATCTTACAAACAAAGGTTTCAGAAAATTCAGAGATGTGGAATAGGCTGGGAGAAAAAAAATTAAAGTGAATAAATATGGAGATGATGATTATTGCCTTTGGATTTGTCCTTTATGCAACCATTAAAACCTTGAAAGAAAAAGATAAATTATGATATTGTGGCTAAAAAGAGTGCAAGAGTTGCACCTGCCCTGGGCTAGCAACCCAGGGAAGAGAATGGCATCCTGAGGGAAAATCCCAGTGTTAACACAGCATTTGGCTCACCAAGAAACTCAGAGATCTTCACTTGTCTTAAACATTTTGAAGGGGAAAAAATGCTCCTTTCTAAATGTCTTGCTTATTAAGCCAGTCATGCATTGCTCTGTAGGCTGTAAAGCAGTGTAACATGCACAGGGGGCTCATAAGCATATTTAGTGTTAGGGAATATCATTTATACAGTTTTTATATTGTCAGTATTACCCCCAGAGAATGAGATTAGGCTTTAAACTACTGTAAATCTTCACTTTTGCTCACCTTTGTATAATTTCGTTTTTTAATAGAATGAAGCCCACATAAATGAATATTTGATTAAGGGATAAACCTGATAAAAGAATACATTTATTGCACACAGATTTATTCAAATCTTTGCTACATAATACAGTGAAGTGCTATAAAATGGTCTGTAGCTTGCAGTCAGCTGCACTGAGGAGATGGTGAATATTCTCCAGAAAAGATTAATTTGACAACATCACATTGTCTTTCCTGTAGAAGTGGGGGCACAGCTGCTCCCAACACTTCAATTCCTCTGAGGTGGTTTCTGTGTGACGTGGTTAATGCCATGAAATCCAGTCTATTGCACAGCAACAAAAAAGTATTTTAATTTCTGGAGAATAATTGAGGGTGTTATAAAAAAGGAAATATTTAACTGTGCACTTTGTGTTCACTGATCAGTGATGTCTCCTGGGTGGCTGCACTGGGCTTGAGCTGTGGCATTTGCTTTTCTCTCTCACAGGTCCTCCAGATACCTCCACTGAACTTTCCTTGAGAAATAAAGGGGATTGGAAGGAAATAGGGAAACCTGTTCCAAAGTTTAGTCAGCCCACAGTACCCCCAGTGCCCTCATCTTACCTTAGTTTAAAAGAAAAAATACTTAAAATTTAGTAAGAACATAAATAACAGTCTCTACTGGGAAGAAGCCGTGTGCACCTTCCTAATGATCACAAGAAAAAGGAAAAAAAAAACCACAAACAAACCCCCCAGTGCTCAATCCTTGTATTTCTGCTGCCCCCCCCAGGCTTTAGTAATTCCCCACCAGGTTTAAGACAGGAATTTTCATCAGCCAATGGCCTGAAACTAATTTTAGTCCTTTCTTTGGAGGCTCCCAAACATCCCTCTGGAGTTGTTCTGTCCCTGCCTCTTGTGATCTTTATTTGTGCTTCCATCCAAAATATGTATTAAATCATCTCAGTTTGGAGAGCCTGAGCCTCCTTAAAACCACGAAACATTCAATTACTAATTAGCTGTTTCCTGTTCCTAATGAAGTGAACATGTCGGATTTGGATTAAAATTCAGCTACTGCTCTCCTCTGTTTATGGTTCCAGATGTTTTTGTTTTATCTGGGAGGTTACTTTGACAGCTACTGCTAAATGATAAATCACTCATATTATAGCTGAAATGCATTTTGAAATTGAAATGTGGCAAACTTGGAGATTGCTCCAAGGATCAGTGTCAGTTTGCAGGTCAATACTTGTTCTTTCCTTAGGAGTGCTCAGTATTGGCTTATGTAAAACAGTAATGGCAGGGATGTCAACATTATACAAAATGCTGCTCCATATTATCATTTTGCTATCATCTTCCAGATCAGTTCTTGCAGATTGAGCTGGGTGGATTCATGATTCATTGTATAATGAACAGGAATATGGATTCTTGTTAGCTTCAGTTTCTGTGGGCATTTCAATATTTATTTTTTTCTCTGAGCTTAAAGTTGCTTAATGTGAAAAATCGCAGTTGATAGGTACTATAACTAGGAATATTTTTATGAAGTGCTTTTCTGCTTCGTTCTCTAAATAAAGAAATCGAATTTTGAGAGAAATGTGGTGGTTTCTGAATGAAAGAACAGTTTTCCAAGAACAGATCCTGATTTACATTTTTTGAAAGCAGTGCAGTTTTAACACCCTGTTCCCTGGCAGGTTTGTGCAGTGACAGGGGTGTGTGCTAAAGCTGGTGCCTTGTCCCTGGGTCTGTCCCAGGGAGGCAGCAATCCAGCACGGGCTGCCTTTGGGACAAAAGGACTGTTTGATTTAAAAAAAAAAAATGCCTTAAAGGAAGAAAATCCAAATCAGAGTGTTTGCAGCCTGTCCTGAGCCATTTCTGGCAAACACCAGGGCAGGTGCTGGTGGGTCTTTGTCATTTCTTGAGGGCTTGGCCAGGTGTTGTCACCCTTTTCCTGCACAAAACATGCTCATGTGATGGACAGTTCAGTTTATATCACTTGTAGATCTGCTCATTTGGCTTGAGAAAAAAGAAAAATGCACAACCAAATGAAGAAACCACCTAAGTGTCAGTTAATTATAAAATGTTCAACGATTGTAATTGACATTTTTCTTCTTTTTTTGTTTCCCTCCAGAAAACAGAACATACATCAAACCGACCATTATGTACTGAAGGAACCACCTATTGCTGAAAAATGTACAATGACCACTATTTGAAGACTATATAGTTCCTGAGAAATGTCCCTTCCAGCCTCTGATGCCTTCAGTACTGTGTGAGGAACAGGATTTGTAGCATGAAACTTGAAGGACAATTTCAAGCAATTTACTGTTGCTGCATTGGAAACTGCCGTATTAAGTAATACTGAGACTTTTTACAAGCTTACCATACCAAACCAAGCCTGTCACAACAGATCATTTTTAGGTCCCTGGAGATAGAAAGGAGTTTTAGTATTTTTAAGCACATACATTAATTATTTCCCCTCCCCACCCCACCCCAAAAAAGATTTTTTTTTTTTTTTTCCTTAGGAGGTGGCTATTACTGAATAGCAATGGCACAATGATTTTAAGCCACAATGGTCCTCACTGGCTGTACATCATACAAGTCCAGTTTATCACTGAAACTGTTCAACATGGAGCTGTTTCGATTGTGTTTATAAATTAAGCTTTGTTTACTGAAGCAGATACTCGATATATATTACGTTTTAAAAAGAAATGTGTGTACATTTTTTAAAAGAACGATGTAAAAATTGTCCTTTCATTAGATGACCAATTCAAAAGTGTGAGCTAAACCCTAATAGCTGATGTAATATGAGGATTATAATTGATGCTTTTTTTTTTTAATGCTCAGTTTCAGCTTGGCTTTTGGTCTTTTAAGATGGAAAAATGAATATGCAGTAGAGTGTTAGATAATGGAAACTTTTAAGTATGGTTTCTCTGTTGTACCATATTAAGTTAAAGTACACATTCTTTGTTAAAAATGTTCTTGCTAAAAATACAGTATTAAAAAGTTTTTTGTTTGACTTTGGAAATCTTTTAAGATTTTTTTTGGACTGTGAATTCCCATAGTAACTGTACTAATGCAAACCAGTATTTTGCACTATTAAAAATACTTGAAGAAATGACTTAATAAAGAGGGTGGGTTGGTATTAAACATTTTCTTAATCATTGTATGCTCCAGATTCTGAACTTTGCAACTGAAAGCTTCCCTTCTCAAAACATGGGGCTGAAGGCTGGTTTGAGGCAGGTGGAATTAAGTGATCACCTGTTCCATCTTTATTTTAATTCCTGGGTCAGAGGCAGGGTGCTTATTTCCTTACAAACTCCTGTTTATGTACACATGTTTGCACACACATGCCCTGAATATAAATCACTGTCACTTAAAAACAAAAAAGACCTTTAAATAGATCTGCAGGGAATATGTTCCCTATGATTATGTTTTCTTCTGGCTACATCTAAATGTAGAGTGTTCACAATTTCTTTCATTTTTAGCACTGCATTTTTTTCTCATTAGCAGGCTTTTGTAAACAGACTCTGCAGAATAGAATCACCTGATTTTTTTTTTGTTGTTGTTCCTAAAAGAAATCTTGTAGCTTAACCAGAGTCAGTTCAAGAAAATGTGTTGCCCTCTGTTCTACAGGTGATCAAGTGACTTACCAGAATATTCTTCCAAAGTACAAATTGAGTCTGTTCCATATTATTTTTATAACAGCGGTTCTAATAACTGCATTAATAATGCTGCCATTGATCAAACAATCAAAAATTGAATGATACAAAGAAGCAGGAGCATTAGGAATTGAGAGTCCTCCTGATTCTTAATAAATGCTCATGTGAATAAATCATTGCAGCACCAGAACTTAAATTGTACCTTTAGGTATTATATTAATTTCAGTTTCAATTCCAATGGGATTTTCTGAAGTGAGGGCTGGACTTTATTTCTAAATCTTATTTTAAAAAAGGAGTTGAAACAGCCCTTGGGGTGCTGCAGCTTGTCTGGCTGACCCAGTGCTCCTGTGAAGTGCAGATTTTCAAGAGGTCTTTTCTATCCAGTGTCATGTAGTTTAGAAAGACTTAATATAACTAAATAGCTCAGTCTTTAAAATAAAAACATTTAATCTTTAATCTCCATGAAGGCATTTTGAACGTTTTCCCCTCAGTGGCTGGTGCACACATTCCTTAAGGCACCACTGAGCCTGGGTTGATGAGCACAGGTGGATTCCTGATTTTCCCATCCCAGATTGGTTTTCAGTGTCAAAATACTGACAAATGATGTTCAGGAGGCTGATAAACTTGGGAAGCTGTTTGCAGTCCTTATAATCCTGGTAAGTACTGGCAGAGCAAGAGGCTGTGAGGGGTTTGGGTGTCAGCTCAGCCTCATGAGCACAGCGTGGGACAAAGGTGTTGGAGCCTCCTCAGCCTTCACCAGCACACTCCTCCTCACTGGAACAGCCCCAGAGAGGGACAGCACCTCCCTCCCAGCTGCCCAGGGGTGTGGATGCCCTGTGGAGTGGCCAGGGGTGAGCACAGGCAGGGGAATGGGTGCTGGGTTGCACTGTGCAGTGCAGACCATGACAGACCCCAGAGGATCAGCAGTGCCCAGTCTCCATTTGCAGCCTGGATCTGTAGCAATCCACACTGAGAGCACTCCTGTGCCAGCACACACCTGTGCATGAAAACCTGAATACTGCTTTGAGTAATTGCTGCCTGCCTGCAAGGAAGTGGCCTGTAAATACATTTATTTACAGACTATTTTTGGTTACATGACAAAATGTGGGCTCACCTGAATTGTTACCAATTTCCTTTATGGCCTCAGCTGATCTCCTGTGCATGCACTGAGCCCTGAATACACTTGGGACAATTTCCAAATCCCATTGGATATGGAACTTTTGGCAGCAGCACTGATGGAGGCACTTCCCACCTTCCCCCTGCGGTGCTGCAGCATCCCCTGGCCCTGCTGTCCTTGCTGGGGTGGGGACAGAGAGGGAAGGAATTTACAGAGGGGTTTTTCTGAGCCAGGTCATGTGCTATCATCATTTTCTAATACTGCAAATGTTTAAGCACTTGTACAATCACTGTTAATAAACAACCTGACTTCAGCTCTGTCTGCAAATAAGAGCGTCTTTGATGATTTGAAGCTGAGATGGAAGGGCAGTAAAAAAAGTACTTGTATAATGATGTATTATGGATGGATAATGATTTGCTACTGCTTTATATTTGTACATCAAAGAAATCAATTGGGATGAGCCAGTTTAGTGTCAGCAGAGCACAAATGCTGCAGGTTTTGTGGGTGCTGCACCCACCCCTGTCTTTAGACCTGAACCTGTTTGGGTCTTGTGCTGGAACAGAGCATCCTGTGCATGAACATTTGGAGGGGGGCATCTATGGCAGGGGAAAAAATTCTTCTTGGGAGCTCATTTTTTAAAATAAAAACTTCCATTTTTCTGAGTTTCAGTTACAAATGCAGTAAGATTTTACTACATCTTCATTACATGATTCTGTTGACATAATCCAAAACTGTGAAAGCAAATACAGCCTCGTGCATTAAAATGTTCTTATGATAAGTGATACTTTAAAAACTGGATGTTTTATGATAGTTTAACAGTTTTATCATAAATTCAGCCTTGCATGTTTGAAAGTGCTTTCACAGCTTTTTCAGAAAGGACACTGAAATGTGTATGCACTGAGCACTAGATCCCTTTCACCATCTACTATTTTTTGTCTCCAAGAGTGGTCAGTTTTGGAAAAAGGGGAGGGTTTTGCTGTATGTATTTCAAATTTTGCTGTACATACATATATACCTGCTGTTCCTGGTACCAGAGCAAGCATTGTGGAATAAATTCTGGCTGGTCAGAGGGAAGATGGAGATGAAGCAGCCAGAGAAGTGACATGTTCATATTGAACTATACAAAACCAGTCCAGCTCTAATTAATCACTGTGTGCTTCACTCAGCCCCCAGTGGGCCTGAGTTACTTTTCAGAAGAAAATCCAAAGTGAAACAGTGGAGACAAACTCAGTCCTTTGGAGTTCTTAGCTGAAATGGTTTCATTGTGGTAAGGTTTGTATCACAGCTCGCTCACAATAAATGTTGCAGTCCAACACCCCTGGATTAAGGTTATTAATTTAAGGTTATTAACAGAGTTTTTGCTGTACACAGGCTGATTTAAATGGACCAGGGCACCTTTGGGTCTGTGCTGCAGAGGGTCTGTGCTGCAGGGCTCTCCTTTAGGATCTGGGCTTTGCCTGAAGCTTTAATCTTGTTACCCAAAGCCACATGCCTAAAATGAATTGTCCCCCCATCCACCAAAGTGGCCAAACAGGAAAAACCACTGGCATTAAATGAAACAAGATGAATTAGCTAAAAAGAGAGGAAAGAATTACCAGGAATGAAAAATAAACCTTAATTCTCTCCAGTGCTGGTAGGATTTGGCATTTAACTTTAATCATATGTTTCATTCTGTGTCAGGGAGAAATACCTGTTTGGTGTTTCCCCTGACAATTCCTGCCATTAGCTGAAAGTGTTTATTCCCAGAGCTGTGCTGCCATCAGTTGATGATGCTGGGGCACTTCCAGAAGAGAGGTTTTGGCAGGAAAAATTCTTTAACATTTGGAACATTATTATGAAACGTTAAATTGTTCTTTGTAGATCAGTCCAAAGCTATTCCATGCAAATTGTTGCATTCTCTTCCTTGGTGTCAGCTGGAGCAGAGGGGGAAACCACATCCCTAAAAGTAAGAAAACAGATCAAAAATTCTTAAATAACAAAGAATAAACTCCCTGTTGGACTTTTTTTGGATAGTTGTGTAAAACTGCTGAAGACAGAAATGGTACACAGAGATTTTTGGTGTCAGATCAGTGCTTTGCATTTTATGTGATCATTTACACCTGTGCAAAGTAAGTGTTTGATAGCATTTGACAGCTGATTTAGTAACGTTTGACACCTATATTACAATGTTGAAATGACTCTACAATGTGCAAAGCTGTGGAAAAAGCTCTGATCCTTTTCATGGTTTTTTACTTGTAGTTGAATATTGAGATTCCATTCTAAAGGAAAAAAAAATATAATTCCTCACTTCCTGGCTGTAATTCTTTATTTCTTCTAGTATGTTATGTTCTGCTCATACTAACTTGGGGGAAGAAAGAAAAAAGCATAAAGGGAAAAGAGAAAAGCAATTGTGTTTAATCCACAGCCTGGATTGAGAGTGTTGACTCTTCCACCAAACCAAACCCAGCTGGAAGGAGACACAGGGAAGTGAGAACTCTGTCACAGGAACCCTTCAGGACTAAGACTTCTGATTTGCAAAAGCTGGTGAGTAAATTGCATGGTTTTCATAGTTATCTGTTTTTTTAATTAACAGAAATTTTCACCCAATGAATTGGTTTTGCCTTCTGCAAAGAAAACCCTCAAGAAACTCCTAAGCCAGAGTATTTATTTATTTATTTATTTTTCTGCTGCTTGAAGACAGGCAGTATGAGACTGTTCAGGATTGCTGCAAGAAATAGGAGGTGGATCAGTTTGGTGCTTTGGACCCATTGGAAAAAAAAAAAATAACAATGTCAGCAATATCACCTCTGTGCATAAAGAATTTCTGCAGTTCTGAGTTTACAAATAGAGCTTTTCCCCATCCAGGACAATGAGCCCAGTAAGGATCATGGACACAGCAAAAACCCTCTCTAAATTGTACTGTACAGTTTGTCAAGGCACAGCTATTTGAAATGCAATTTCCAATGTTGTGTGTTGACAGGATATGATATCTTAATGAAAATAATAGCATAGTCTGCTCATCTGGTGCCAGCCCCATTTCCAAGGGAAAAGCCTCTCAGACTTCACTCATGCAAGTGGCTTTTCCAGCTGCACTGATGCAGTGGCCAGTGTAGCATGAGTAAGTTAAGTGTCTGTGAGGTTCATGGACTGGTGAGGAGGCAGGACCAATTTGCCCAGCCTGGAATCACTGACAGGCTGAATGACCCATGGCCAGGCTGTCACCTTGCTTTACATTACACTTTGCAGCACAGCCCAGCAAAACAGAACCTGGGAAAAATGACTCCAGCAGGATTTTCAAGGTTACTAGCATTGGGTTGTCATTTCCCAGATCAATTCCAGTGGCCTCTTGCTGGCACCTATTGATAAGGCAGGGAGCAGCCTCTTGCTTTGCCATCACTCAGAATTAAACTCCCCCATGTTCACAGAGTTTGTCTCTTGGTCTGCAGCACATGCACAGCAATCAAAGCTCCCCAGGTTCACAGGGCTGTTTTCACTTGCAGTGCCTGGCCCAGGGCAGCCCAGCCAGCTGGCACAAGTGGAATCTCAAATGTTAACCAAAGGACAGCAAAGTTATTTATTTTAAACAAGAAAATAAAGCAGGACATTGAGCTGTCTCAGCATGGCAGATGTAGTTGAGGAGAGCAGACAACAACTCAAATATTAATTATGTGTGTTTTGTACCCAGTAAGGGTAGAAATCACTAAATGTGCTCAGTCCCAGGGAAGGATTGATTTCCAGGGATGCAGAGCCTGATCCAGAACAGGAATCTCCACTGCTGTGTGCTCAGGCACTCTGGAAAGGGCAGGCTGAGGGGTAAGGCAGAGAACATCAGCTGTGCAAATGGGGCTGGTGACTTTTGACTGAAGTTTTATGAGGAATTTGAACATGACATCCCTTGCTGATGATCACATCCCCAGGCCATTAATGTCAGGCAGAGTTATGCTCACATGGCACAGAGCTGATCCCCTCCGTGTGTCTGTCCAGGCTCTGACACACAGCCCTGATCCTGGACCCCACTCAAACAGTGACAACTTAAAGAGGATTTACTCTGTGCCCTATGGCTCTATAAAAGTAATTTTTAAAAGCATAATGGAATAATATTTACTAGACAGCCTCTGCATCGTTTACTCCCCAGTGTTTGTCTTACAGTCTTGTAAGATAGAAATAAATATTTACTCACTCTCCATTCATGCAGTTTATTCTATGTGGAACTGCAGCCAGCTCTATTCATCCTATTGCCTTTCAGCTGGATCCTATAAAGAAAATAAATTAATTGTTGTTAAACTTAGATATGTGATAAAAAGATAAAAAGGACCAAAAAAAGTTTGCAGGCACCTTTCTGCATTTTTCTGCATGTGTCCCTCCCACCCATCCCCTCTGCCAGTGTGGGGGAATGTATGTGTAAAAATCAGATTACCTCCAGCTCATTACTGTCCACTGACACAGTCTCTCTGCAAAAACTTTTGATGAATAGTCAGCATCTAATTCCTCAGTAATAAAAAACCCTAAGTTGCTTGCAATCATTATTCCAAATGGAAAAATTAATTGTAAATAACTGGAAGTCAATTAAGGCTGGGTTCTGCCGGGTAATGCAAATCTTTTATAGTTTTGTTTCAGTTAACTGCCTCATTAATGATTTATAGATGTGTATACAGCTGTGGGAACCATAGCATTATCTAATGCACTCAGAGAATAATTACATATGAAAAGAACTACGTGGCTCAAGGGAAAAACTCAGAAATTACTTACTGCCTTAACTTCAACCATATTAAGATGCAAAGCATTTAGAAACCAACTGTGATGTTTTATCATATTCTTGAGGTTTCATATTCTTTTTAAAAAGGGAAAAATAACTCTTTCTAAAAAAATATTTGTACACTTCAGTATTACACAGTACACAAAAATCAAGATGTCTCAGCTGAGAATGTCAGCATTTATATATTATTTAAAAGCCTAAGTTATAAAACATTCCCATTCCCTTTGTGCATCTGCTATACAGGAATAAAAGACATTTTTCCAGTTAAACAATTCATGGGCATATGCATATCTCCCTGAATTACACAGAGATAGAAGTAATTTTGGGAAGACTTCCTTCAGGACTCATTTTCCTGAATATACAAATACACTGGTACTTTTTCTTTGGTGATGCCAATTTTGGAAGTTTGAGGAGTTTGTAAAATGTTATTTTCACTCCTGAGTAGGGCAGTGAACTTGAAGTTTGCACCATTTACTACCTATTTCTTATAAATTCCAATCCAGTGATAAAGAGCTGCTGGATATTTGGAAGCACCATAGATCTTTTGTATTTAAACCTGCTTTTCCTTATTCTGAGGGCAGAGAAGGGTCAGGGTTTTCCTCCCCAAGCCCAGACATCTGACCTGCACAGCCTGCCCTGACATTTTCCATGCACTTGTCTCCATGGCAGTGCAGGTCCCCAGAGCTCCTGGCACTGCTCTGGGAGAATTCCTTGTCAGGGCAGAAAACCCAAGTGTGCTCTGCACCCTCTGTGCCCCAGATCAGCCCTCATCCTGGGCTGAGCAGAGTCACCATCCCTGCTTTTGTCCAGAGTGGCTCCAGGAATATTGGGGTGTTCCTGGCCAGCTGCTGCTGGTTTGAGCCATCCCCAGGCTGGGCACTGCAGCATCCTCACAGCCACCTCCTCCCTTACACAGCTCCCAGAACATCCTTCTCTCTTCCTTCCTGTCTTGGGTTGCAATACAGGATGTGACCAGAAATGTGGATTCTGTCCCCATCTGCTGCAGCTGGGTGGGGCAGTGACCCTGATCTCCTGGCACATGTTATCTGCTAATGGGCCAGCTTTAAACCAGCTGGGCAATTATCTTTATCTTTCCACAGCCCATCCTCCCTCCAGGAGATATCTCCTGTTAATGGGCCATTGTTTAAAACTGGGTGTGGCAGTGACTGTTATCTCTTTGGGAACTATCTCCTGTTAATGGGCCATTGTTTAAAACTGGGTGGGGCAGTGACCCTGATCTCCTGGCACATATTATCTGCTAATGGGCCATCTTTAAACCAGCTGGGCAATCATCTTTATCTTTCCACAGCCCATCCTCCCTCCAGGAAGATATCATCTGCTGCTGGCCCATTCAGTCCCAGTGCATGACTGATAAAATTCCATCATCCCACTGGGAGATGCTCCAGCCAGGGGAGGAGCCAAGCCTTTCCTACCCAGATAAAAACTGAGATTTTTGGACAGCAAGGTACCTTCTTTCCACTGGATTCCAGAGGAAAGCCAGACCTTTCCACATCATCCCTGCACCTTCAGAGGAAAACTGCACCTTCTTCAGGAGCACTGCTCCAGCTGAACCACATCTGCCACTGCAGGAGGATGCAGCCACCATTGAATGGGACTGCTGCCAACACCCTGACTGACTGACAGGTGTCAGCTTAGATTCTGACTCTGGCAGCATTTTGGGATTGTTCTTTGTAATACTGTATTTCAATTTTAATTCTCCTAGTAAAGAACTGTTATTCCTAATTCCCATATCTTTGTCTGAGAGCCCCTTAATTTCAAAATTGTAATAATTTGGAGGGAGGGGGTTTACATTCTCCATTTCAAAGAGAAGCTCCTGCCGTTATTGGCAGACACCTGTCCCTCAAACCAGGACATGTCCCCACCTCCTTCTGCTCCCAGCTCTCCCCTCCAGCCCAGGGCTGTTGCTCTGTTTGCTCAGTCACTGTGATGTGATCTGGCTGAGCTCCTTCCCACGTGTCAAGTGATTTAGGGCCTTTTTGCCATACTTTTGGTAATATTAAAACCCTGGCCAGTTGTCTATTCAAACTATACAAGGCCAGGGGGAGGCAAATAAATTTTTTTTATTTTGTCTGCAGATGTTCAGCCCCTTTCATAAAACCTGTGACTATCCTGTCCCACTTACTCATTTCCCAAATCACATCAGCACGTTCCACCAGGTAGAAAAGAAAAACAACGAGCTTGATGTTCTTTTGCAGGGAGCAGGAATGGGGAAAGGACAGCAGACACTCATTCCAGGTTTTCTCAGTGGCACCAAACCACAAACAGTGCCTGGCCCCCAGCCTGCTGCTGCTGTGGGATTAATGGAGCACAGAAATGCTCAGTGTCCTGCTTGCTGTGCTGGAGAGCAGTGCTCAGGTGGAAATACACTGATTTTTTTCTGTGCAGAAAATCCATGGTAGGTTCTGCTTCTTCATGGCTGTTAAAAACAGGTTTAGGTGTTTGTAATTCTGCTGGGCACTGAAGGAAATTGTTGATTCTGTATTGACTGATGGAATAATTCAGGGTGATGAGGTCTCAGGGACTCATTTGTTCCCTCCTCCTGCTCAAAGACTTCTGCAACCACATCAGTGACCATGTGGGAAATGGAAGTGAAGGCAAAAGCATGGGAATAAGATTTTTTTGTGGTTTTATTGCCAGAGAATAAAACAAATAGACAATAGGAATTGTCATAAAATATTTGTAATTCTACAGTGCTGTAATGAAACATTATGTTAATCTACAAGGACAAATTAAGGACTGCAAATCAGGTATCATTTAATATCAGAAAAATGTATTTTTAATTCTAAGCTTTTGAGGCTGTGCAGCATAACCTGCATAAGGAACAGCTAAATTAATCAAGATTAAGCTGTCTGGGGTGATTAAACACACAGATACAACCTTTGGCTTGTGACATCCTCATAGACATCCTTATGGAGTTGTAGGCACAGAGTTACATGGCTTTGATGGCACTTGCATGTGCCTTGGAATATTCTTGTGGAGAGCCTGGGCTTGACACCTTTTTGTTCAACACAGTCTGGCCATTCTTACCTTCTGCTCTCTCTGTTTTTATGTTTTATTTCAGTGCAACCACCACAGGTCATTCCATTGAGTCTTCCTGAACAGTAGCCAGTAGTTCTTACAGCCATTTCTTACTTGCTTTTGGAAAATAAAATTAAAAAAAAAAAATTAAAGAGGTAAGATATTTGGCAAACCATCTCCTAATTAGAAAAATGTTAAGTAATTGGTCTTGTAGTTTATCCCACATGGCACTGTGAACTGAAAAGATCTTAAAGCATTCTCAGCCCTGGTTTTAATGGTCTTTATAATGAAAAGGGTAAAAGGAAGGCACATCACCATGAGGTGCATGGTGGGAGACAGAAAAGCTCAGCCCAGACCTGCCAGCTCTCACCAGCCTCTGCCAGAGCTGAGGGTTCCATAAAGAGACAAAAACAGTAATGCAGATCCAATTTGCATCTGAGATCTTCTGCCCAGAGAGAAAAACAGGATCATGAAATTATGAACTGGAAGCAGCATTTGGTTGTGAATCCCTTTGCCATTTGGAAGGTATTGCCTCACTCAGTGACTCTGCCACCCTTCCCTTTCCCAGTCCCACACCCAGGCTGTAGATCAGCCATGAGAATAAACTCTGCCAAGAGAATAAACAAAATCCAAACCATTGTGGTGGGACAGGGGACAGGAGAGGGATGGGACAGACAGGAGACCTCTGGGGACTCCTCATCCCACCTGTGGCCACTGGAGACCCCAAGTTCTCAAGGTGACAAACTCATTCCTTCAGCAAGCACAGCTCAGTTTCTCTTCTGCTCCCCCCCATCAGATACATTCTCATAACCAAAAACCTCAGCCAAGGAAGCATTTAATTCGTTTCCATATGACATTCTCCATCTGAAAGATTTGTAAATCAGACCCAGAAGTCACTCACAGCAGGTTGAAATCTGATGTTACAAAGATTCGATCTGGGAAAAAAAGATAGACCCGCCCTGAAATAAATTCTGATCTATTTACTGAGAGTCCAATTATGCTTTTCCATTTTATACAATTATTGTGGAAGACAGAGGAAATGATGCATATTTATCAATATGGTGTTATGTTTTATTCTGCCTGTATGCCTTTGGCAGTGACTTCAGAAGACAAATGCTAAACTACCCAGCTAATAACTCAAGAGCTTTGCCCTGAGTTTCAGTGCCCTGAAGGAGAGCAGCCCCAGGGATCATTTGATCCTCTTGGATCAGAATTTTGAAGTGTTCCAGTTGGATCAGTGTTTCAGAAAGAATTGTTCCCCTTATTCCTCATGTGCTGTCCATCCCCAGCAGGAAATGTGTGCCCTGAACCCTCCCTGTGGGTCTGCAAACACCCAGGCAGAGGATGGACACCCAGAGGCCACTCCTAAACAACTCTGCTTTAAAAAATAGATTTACCCACCCCTAACTGAAGAAAAGAGTGCAAAATGAGGCTGTGGACACTATGTACCAAAATATGTCTTTCCTGTTGTGTACATGAGAATTCAGACTGAATAAAACCTGTTCACTGTAATAGTTTATTTCCTCACTGGATGTGTTTTTCTCACATCAATATGCATTCATGCACATTTTGTGGACTGTAAATGCGATTAAGCCTTCAAGTTATATTTAGGGCATTTTTAAATTGGCCACTTGTGCCACACATCTCATCAGTGCCCCTGGAATCTCATAAAATCAGAGAAATACTGAGAACTTCATCAGCACTGTGACCTCATTTGAAGTGCACCTAAAAATGCACTTACTTTTATTATTTAGCTATATACAATCGAACTTTACATGTGATAGCTAATTTTAAAAACAATATATGCAATTTCATGCATATAACATTTTCAAATAAGTGCTATTTTGTCCTTACAGCTGTTACTCTCTCTCAACATAATAATACACAAATCAGCAGCAGAGAGACAACATTTCATAGTCCTTACTTATGCTATAAAGGTGATGCATATTAACTTTATAGTTGGTTCTGGTATAAAAAGTACTGGTATAGGCTAAGATTTGAGGTGCATCAGACTACAAAGTCATAACAGAAAGCAGTAAGATGAAAAGAGAAAATTTTGGAGAGCTGGGAAGATTTTGATGCTATAAATTGTAAAAAAAATTAATTATGCCAAGTTTTCATTTGGACTCTAGAAGGGTTTGAAATGTCACAAGGAACAAGTTTTCATAGCAAAGAGGAGGAGTTTTGGAAGTTTGAGCCCTGATTTTGTCTGATAGAAAGAAAGGATGCACAGCCCAGATCTGAGCCTGCCTTCATCCCCCAAACCCACCCTGTGGGATAGGGCCATGGGTAAATCCCTAAACTGGGGGTGTGGGGGCACAGAGACCCTCACAGGAAAGATTCTCATTCACAGATGGGGGAAAGGGATGTCAAATAAAGATTAAAGTGTCTTGTTGAATGCCATAGATGAATCTGTGGAGAACTGGCATTTCAGCAGTCACAGGCTGTGCCCAGAGCCCTCCCAGCTGAGCAATGCCCTTCACTCAACAATAAACCTGCAGCGAGGGAGAAACCATAAAATTCCACAGTCTCTTCTGTCCTGCTGATTTAGGAGGGTGGGGGAACCCTCTGGATGGACAGTTGATGAAATCTCCTAATTTCTCATGGCCAATAAAAGCTGATAGCCCTGCACTGGCCAGGAAAATGATGGGTGCAGTTTGAATTCCACAAGAGGGTCTCTCACTCTTTGCCCTTCATTTTGGGCAGAAGTGGAAGAGGGTCTGAGGGTGTCTCTGTGCCCCCAAAATCCTCATCAGGTGGGAGGAGAGGATGGCAACAGTGAGAGCCAGGAATGAGAGGAGTGCAGATCCAGAGTGATTTTAGGGTTTCACTGGTAAGATTTCACTGAATTAAGGTGAATTTTTGTGCCCTACAGGCTCCAGACAGAGCTTGTGGAATGGGAAGGGTGAGTGTTGTGTGGGTTCTGCTGAGGGAAAACATTCCAAGCACAGCTGTGCCTCCATCCAGGCATTCCAGGGAGAATTCCTCACCCTGCTGAGTCCATGAGGCTTTCAGGGCACAGAGACTGGCTGGGAAAAAAAAAAAAAAAAAAAAGGATAAAGATATTTTTTAAAAAATCCCCATGGGACCATCTCCTGTATTTAATAAGGAAGAGCACCTTCTGTGCACCAATAAAAGTTGAGTCTCTCATGAAGATTTATACCATATTACACACTGAAATTCAATGTACAACGATACCCTTGTGTATACAGTTGTCAGAATAATAATCTTTGTCTGTCTGATCAACTTATATTTTATGCCAACAACACAGCATTTAATATTATACAGTTTCAGAGGAAGAAAATAAATTTATTCATGCAACTACTTGCCCAGTAGCTTAAACAGACAAAGTGAAAAAAAAAATAGCTTGGAGATTTTACATTAACTTGTGATCCACAACACAGATTTCTATACATTTTCAGCAATTTTATGCAGCAAGAAAAACCATGATTCTTAATCTAGTTTCTGAAATTGTCTCAGTATTTTATACTGCCATGAGGTATAATACAGTTGGATCTGACTGCTGCAGTTTGCTTTTGGCATCCTCCTGAAACCAGGAGGCTAAAAATACAAATGGTAATCAACAGCTTCTTTCTATATTCTGCATTGTCACATTCTGTGCTGTATTCTTAGGCTTTGTGTCTCAAAATATACATCCAGAAACACTTATAGAGAAGTTCTACATGGACTCCCCCACAACCAGAGCACTGAGAGAAATCAGTGGAGTCCTCCCACGATGTGGGGCTGGTTCCAAGTGATGCAAAGCTCTGCCAGATAAGAAAACTTAAGCAATATAGAAAATCTCTGTTGTATGTAGATCCATTAAATCTATTCTCCTAGCAGCCCTGTGCAGAAAACTGACAGACTTTGAATGATTTATTGGTGTCTCTTTAAAGACATCTACTTTTTGCCTTACATTAATTTTTCTTTAGATAACAATACCTGACAAAAAAGGGAACCTGTGAAGTGCCACCCCCACCCAACCCCCCCAAAAAAAACTTAATTAAAATATTGGATAGAGGATTGGGAAGAGAAATAAAAGAGGATGGTTAGAAATGTATCTGATGCTCCCTATCAACAGAAGCTGCATGCTCATAACAGAAAGGTGCCACAGGCTTAGACCAGAGCACTTAAACCTCACCTAAAGTTAAGTTTTTATTGTTTTATTGTTGAGTCCAAGTGTCCAAGGCCAGGCTGGACAGGAATTGGAACAACCTGGGACAGTGGGAGGGGTGGGATCAGATGGGCTTCAAGTTCCAACCCAAACCATGCTGGGATGAATCCCAGTGCTTGCAGAGGAAAAGGGAAATTCTGAGACTCTAACAAAATGGGCAGAGTTCTCCATTTTTATTAAAACCTCCAAACCCTGTGGCTGGGCTGTGACACCTTCAGGGAAGCATTGCCTGATAATCCATTATCATTGAAACTTTTCCAAAATTGTGCATTGTTGCACCAAGACACAATTGAATTGCTGTTTCCTCATAACAGGATGTGCTCTGGGGGCCTGAGGAGTGTGGCTGGTTCCAAAATACACACACACACACACACACACACACACTGACACTCTGCTCCTGCCTGGGAAGGAGCCACCAGGATGTGCTGGCCAAGAGCTGCATGTTTCTTTTGCAATCAAAGAGAGGAAACAGCCTTCTACTGTCTTCTTAATTATCAGAATCTTCCCACTCTGGCTGCTGTGGGCCAGTTTACAGTGAGAATTCATACACCAACTTCATTTATGTGAAATAAAATAGAATTATGCACATGAGAGAAATACACCTTCACTACAGGGGTACAAGAAAAAGCTGAAGGAGGACACAGATTAAATCCAGCTTTGGGATTTATAGGAATTTGTTTGCGTAGAGCACATTCAGAGCACTTTGATCAGATTAACTACTCTATATAAAAGCAAAGCAACACTTCCAACCTACATCACGTTGCCCCAGGAGAAAAACAACCAAAAAAGTCAGTTACAAATGAGCTGTCCCCCAAAACAACTCAGGCCTTCATGGACTGATAGACTGAAACTGCTCCAGGGAGGTGAGAAAAGGCAAAGGAAAATCAAAACATCAGAGAAGGGAATTGCCTAAAAGCACAGGAGAGCTCTTGCACAAGGCCAGCTGAGCAGGGAGGCTCTGCTGACTGACACCAGCTGGGCAGAGCCTGGAAACTCAGACTTTGGAAATACATTCACTGATTCATGGCCCAGCCTGAGAATTAGAAACCCAGAGCCCAAAAATAGACGTGATCTGTTTTTATTGGCACAAGAAATTGGGAGAAATCTGCCAGATCAGAGCCACATGGTAAAACCAAAACACTGAACCTGGAGAGGTTTTATTTGTAACTCCACAAATGCACTTTGAAATGGCTCAGTGCTGAATTAACACCAGATTAATCACTGTTAAAATAGGATAATGACTCATAGTATTGTGCACATAAGATTTGAAGTAAAAATTAAAGATGATAATTCTAATAAAAATAACAGATTCTTAACTGAAATACAGTTTTCATCCCTCAACAATTTCATTACCAGATTATGCTTCTGTTTGGAAGTAGCTCAGTTAAACTGACTTTATAAAACAGCAGATTTTTTTTTTGTTTGTTTGTTTCAAAAGTGATCTACACATTCTAATGATCCCTTTAAAAGGTTTCATCCCCTCCAATTACCTTCCAAACAGATACTGTGTAGGGTACTGTGACACAAATATTGTGTGCTGCAAATGCTCTGCACTTTGTGCTGTATGCAGGCACAATCGAGCTGCACAGATTTGTGTCTTTATTTCCCTTGGATGGTTCAGGAATGCTGGAGCTGCAGGAATAGATCACCTGCCACTCCTGCTCCTGTGGAATATTTCATATTTCATAAAATAGCCAGGGCTTGCTGTACATAGGGAAGAGACTCAATAAATAAAAGTTGCTGTTTGTGTTTAGCCATTGGTTTTTGCCTTCACATTATTTATCCTTATTAGTCTTAATGGTTTTTGTCATACACTTGAGGATGGTGGATTTCAAAACAGTCAAATTTTGTAGCTGGTGGAAAAGAAAATTTCCTTCTTTTTCAATACAGTTGTATCTTAGGTTAAACTGTGTAAACAAAGTTTTCCTGAGAGATTCCTTTACTCACTGGGAACATTTTGGAAGATATCACATTAAATATTCCAGTAGCTCAGACCTCATAGAAAGTCTTTCTAATTCAATAAATTTCACCTGTTTCTCTTCTCATTTACTCAATTTGCTTATCCCAGCAGTGAAGAATGAAAAGCTATTTATACAAGACATATAGATTTTATATTTAATTCAAAATGAAGTAGGTGAAAAACAGCTCCATAAAATATTTCTGCAGGGCTTTTTTTGCTATGAAGGAAAGCAGGTATCCCTGTTCCCTATTAATCTTTTTTGATGCATTCTGTTCAGGGTGGCCAGCAAACTGATAAGATCGTTCCTTCAGATTTCAAAATTACTGAATCTGGAAATAGTTCTCATTTATCTCATGCACTGCTGAGAAAACAATCTCAAATCGTTGGTTCTACTGATGAAACTTCCTTAGCAACACAAGGGCTCCAGAATTATTTTTCAGCCCTTGTCAATGCTTCCTGTGAGGTTTCTGTCACTGTCAGCATCCAACACCTCTCAGATGAGTGGGGAAAAAAAAACAGCCAGCCCAGAGAGCTGTGATAAATTAATAGGAGGTAAATTAATAGATTAAATGGAATTAGTAGGAGTGATGATAAATCTAAATTTCCCTAACAATAGTCCAGTGAATTATGTTTTAGATTTATGAAGTGTTTTATCATGCAGATGAGAATCCATGGAGAGGGAACTGTGTCCCAGTGGGGTTAGGAAAAATCAGGAAGGCTGAGCACTTGGAGCAGGGCATTTCTTTGGGAATCAAGGCAGGAGAGCTCTCACTGCCTTGACTTTGGTGCTGGACAGGACACCCCAGCAGGAATTCTGCTTTCCTCAATCCTGCAGACTGCTCTCTGCCTTGCTGGCACTTTAAACAGGAGTTTCCAGCCATAATCTCTCATGGTAAATCATTTTAGACCACAGTTTAAACCTTCACCACCTTCAGTTTATACTCACTGAGTCTCCAGTGTGCAGCCAGTCCCTTAAACCAGATTTCAATAGTTGTAAAGTCTAAAGTGGCAGCAGGGCAGGATTTGGCTTTTAATGTAATTGGAACAGAGCAAAGTTACTTTATTTCAGGTAGATACACTCTCAGGTTAGAGAGTGCTTTCTGCTGTGAAGATTTTCCTTCCCTGACACAAACGTTCACCCCAGTTCTCAAATTCACCAGGGCTCATCTGACGCTTCACAAGTTGCCAAATGTCTCCTCAAACACTGAAAAACCCGGTTTCTGCTGAGTTCTAAGCTAAGTGTTATAGAGGAAGGCTGGGAATTAGCAGGGATGTGTCTATGCAGGGCTGAGCAGAGCCACTGAACATTAACTCTTTACTGCCTGCACTGGGGCTGTCTGCCCCTTGCTGCCAGGGAGCAGAGAACAAGCTCCCCTTCCACCTTGCTCATGCCCTCACTTCTGTTTTCACTCTTTCCCCCTTAAAATTCCTCATCATTTTTTAAAAGCTGCTTTGATTCATCCCCTGCTTTTCCAGGGCTGTGCTGCCCTGACTGGAGATGAGCTGTGGGCATGAAGTGGTCAGGAAGGGAAAGAAATCCCTGCTGAGGCTGTACAAGACAAACCATAATATTCTTAAACTGTCTGGCTTCACCTTTAAATCTTCAACATACTCCTTGCAACACTTCAGTCTAAGAAAAGCTCCTTAAAATTTTTAGAATAGGTTGAGAACTCTTAAGAATAACTCAAGAATAGCTTCTTAACCTCCTTCTAAATGAGCTGAGTGTTCCCCTCCTGATCCATTCTGCAGTGATTTCAGACAGCCAATTTAAAGCCAAGGAGATTAAATCAGTCAGAACAGAATGGTAGATAAGATTTTAAATGTTCAGCACTGAAATATCTCCTGCACAGGAGCAGTGTGTAGATATAAGCTGGTAACAAATGATGCACAATGAAGTTAAATGGCAGCAGCATTGTTAGGATCAAGAGATTTCTGTTGGAAGTAGTAAAAAACTACACGAAGAAAATAAAAGGATCAGGTAGTTTATGTATTTATAAAGGTTGATGTGTGTATTACTGAGCAGAGCAAATTCACTTTTCCCTCCTGCCCCATCCCATGCAAGGGTGACCTGAGACACTCTGAGCAAAGAGCCTGGTCAGGAATTCCAGGTGGGTGAATCAATGTGACAATGGAAACCCCTGTCACTGCTTGGATGGCCTCCAGCAATGTGACACAGCGACACACACACAGCAGAGATTCTGGAATGCCAGTCCTCAGCAAAACAGGCTCAGGAGCATCCTCAACCTGTCCTGCACTTCCTAATCTGGGTTTAAATGTCTGATAAAGGTTTGTCACTGTGGCAGCAATGTTGGTCAAAGCAGTAAATGGTGATCTCAGCTCCTCTGACAGTTTAATGTCTCCTAAACCACAGAAAATTGGCTGTACTGCACCAAGAACAGGGGAAGAAATGCCTGCAGGAAAAGCAGAGCAGCACAGCCTGCACCAGAATATTCCATGTTTTTACTTCTATTGTATCACAGACACACCTGGATAACAGAAATATTCATTGGGAAAATCCTCATCCACTGATCCCAGGCTAAGAAATAAACCCTCAAAGTTCAGCTGCACAGGATCTCTCTGGATAAAGGACATGAGAAGAAATAACACCCCAGAGGGTGCTGCTCATACACCTGAGGATGCTGTGATAAAATCACTCTGTTTGAGATTGGAGAATCTGCATGGAGCAAAATGTGCCTCAGAACATGGAATTCTGTTCTGCAAACTGCTCCTCAAATGGTTTTCAGCTGACAATTTGTGTCTCCAGAGCTTTAACCAGGATCTCAAAAGCTGTAGAAGTATAGAGGTTGTAGCTCAAATTAAGAACATTTTTACTAGATTAATAAGTGATGTAATTTGTACAGTAGTTTTAGTTTTAGTGGTTGCAGTGATAATAATAATCATGAATGAATGTAGCTTATGTTTTATACATAAATAGACCATAATCTATAATTCCTATCAGCCTACCAGTATCCTTATGTATCCAAGTATTTTAAATACTCTTCCAAGACCCTCCTCTACTTCAGATTGAATGGCAGGCAAAAATATCTCATGAATACATATAATCACATTATTATGTAGCATAACAACTCTCCTCAAAAATGTAATCTAATAATTTGTATAATATCCTGAAAAGCCTTTCAAAAACTGTGTTGCAGGATTGAGAGGTATAGAACCCATCCAGAATGAAAAATTTATTGTAAATAGACTTCCACAGTTAAAACCTCTTGGAATAAAAGAAATATTGAAGAAAACAGGAAGAATGAAAGTAAGCAAGTAGTTTAACAACCTTCCTTCCTCCTCCTAAGTGCTCAGTAAATGCTATTTATTTATTGGAATAGTTATAAACAATGGTACTGCTGCCAAAGAGACAGAGCTCCCTGTACATAATTTAAGCAATGAAACATGGGAAACAATGCATGAAAACTGCAATTTAATATTAAAAAAATGAAATGTGGACTCCTGGGTATTATACTAGTCAAGTATTTCTTTAAACTCAAGACAATTAAAATTATTGTTCTATATAAAATAAGGATTTTAAGTGACAAAGGAACTAGTAGTTTCTGACATTGAGCAGGTTAGTTTGTTAGCTGACTACCAGAAAAAATTAAATGCAACAAATTTCAGTGTTCAGTGTTCAACAGTGTTCAAAGGGATTTCGCAGCAGAGAGAAGATACTTCCTATCATAGATTTCAACTTTTAAATATTTGGTGTATTTCTACATCACATAAATAAAATCCCATGCTCTACCATTCTGTACTATAAATACATTGCATGAATTCAAATAAATGTTTTATTTTTTTTCCTCCCTCATTTATACCTTTAAAAACGTGCAGCTATGATTTATGCTTTTGAGGATGGCATAATAGAATTTGACATTTTCCAGCTGAGGTGTGGCCTAGTTCCAGCTCCACGCTTCATTACATTGTACTCCCTTTGAGAGGATGAGAAGAGTAAAAATAGCCAGGTTGTTAAAAATGTAAAAAGCATAAATGAATTCTCACCAGATGTGCTGTTCAATTGTCATTTTCATAAAATTATGGTTGTTAAACTTTTGCTTGCCATGACGTGCTAGAAATCAATATGTGCTGTGAACAACGTGTCTGGAGAGATTGTTCCCTCCTCTTTCACATCTCTCTTCTTTGGATTCTCCCATAATTTAAATTAGAGGCACTGCCACCCTCTGCCATGAGCCACCAGAGCATCCTGCTCCCAGAAACTGGATGGAAAGGCTACAAACAATGCAATGCTTAAGTTAGAAAGTGAATATTTTAAAAGCTTTTAACACTCTGTCTATTTGGCAAGGAAGGAATGAGAGTGTAAGCAGCACAGAAAATGTGTTTTCCTTGTGGCAGATCCAGGATGGTTTTATCTTAACATCAAAGCAGTTGGGTTTGGCACAGGTAACAGAAATCCCTGACAATTCACAGAAATCTGCTTTGCTGAATGCTGGAAATGGGGTTCTAGTGTGGAACCTATTTTAAGCCTGTTCTCTCACTGTAAGATGAATTTATAATAATTGTTTGAAGGAAGAAATGGGAATTATGCTGCCTTGCACTGTGTGGGCTCCTGCACACTGATGACTTGCTCTCTGAATGTCAGGAAGTTTGGGATGCAGATTTCTGCTGTCTGAAGGAAAAGTGCTGTTCTTTGGTCAAAAAAGTTGTTACAAACAAGATAGCCAAGAAGAAAGATTTGTCAGCTCCCCTCTGAATGGCAAAAGGTTGAGTGGATTACTCAATATTTGTCAGGTTTGAGGTGATTGCCTGTCACTACACAAGCAGTGAATAATATTGACAGCTTTGTAAGATCAGAATTCAAAGCCTGCAAGGATGTGCAGCTGCATCCCACAGAACTTTGCAAAGACCTTCTGTGTCAGGAGCTGCAGAGAGGAGCAGGGGGGTGCAGACCCCACAGGATGGTCCTTGCTGTGGGGTCACATCCCAATTCTGCAGCCACATCACCTGGACACCTGAAGGTGCTCATCAGCTCCTGAGCAATTCTCTGGGTGCTAAACTGACATCCCAGCTTGTTCTGAGCCATCTAACATGAAGACCTGTAGCCCTAAAAAGCTTAAAAATAAAATTATAGGATATTTATTATTATTATTTTTCCTTCACATCTTTATCCACACTCAGAAAATCCTTGAAAAGCTGACATTAATGAGCAATCCCTGGTGAAATCCTGCTCTTATCTGCTCCAGGGGAGGGTGGAGGCAGATTTAGGGGAAAAGCCTGGATGTCCTTTGGGATCAGTGACCCTGTTCCTAATAGAAGGGGTTTCTGAATGGAGAGGGCACCTGAGCTGCTGCAAATGCAGAAGGGTGAAAGCAGAAAAACAGGAAAGGTCAGCAAACCCTGGGAGGGGTAATCTGGGAAATGTGGGCCTGAATGGGAACAGAACCAGGATTAAACACAGAAAGAGCAGCTGGGAATGGAAAGGGGAAACTGAAGGGATAAACTGAGCTGCAGTTAGAGAAAGAGCATGGGGTGGAGATGGATTGATTAAAATAAAAGAGGTCTGGTGCCAGGTGAAGGCTTGGAAATGTTCATCTGGAAGGAAACCAGGTCTGATAAGTTAGAAAATGGTTTACAGACTGGGACAAGAAGCAAGTCTGGGTTAAAAATATAGGAAAGAAATAAAACACATTTAAATCTACTCAGCAGAGGAATAGAACCACGCATCAGGTATTTGTCTTCATCCCTTGGCTCCTACCTAGAGATTTGGCAGTATCAGAAATACAGATGTTTTTATTTCTCATTTCATTTAGGCTTGAGCATGAACTTCCTCTAAGTATAGAGGTCAATGGAAAAAATCAGATCTTTCTGTTCAGGTCATGATCTTTGTAAAGCTAATAGGTGGAAGCATTGATGAGCAACATCTCACTTTAGGAGATCAAATAATTTGTTAGAATGTTAGAAAAATGAAAAAAAAGTGGAAAAAAATTGCAAGCTTATAAACTTCCAAAATGCAAATATTAAGTAATAAAAATATCCATCTTTTATCAGTCTTTACACCAGCAGTGTGAAGCATTATTCTGCTGGTTTTAGAGAGAGTATTTGTTGCCTTATCCCATTAGTGAATATATTAATTAAAACTATACCTGGGTTATCATAATTTCCAGTCATTAGCATGACAAAAATTACCTGGAAGGTTTTAAAAACATCATAAGCATTATTTTCAAGGATTTTTATTACTTTAAATTATCTATTAACTCAAAAGCAAAAAATAACTGCTTATTTCTGTCAAAATAAACCTTAACTCCTTCAAGGCTTCTTTCCAACAAAAAAGCCAAGGTCCCACCCACCTGTTTTTAACAGATGAGAGCTTTCACTACAGAGACAAAGCAAAACATAAATGCAAACCAAAATACATCCTACAAATCTTGCTTTGGAAAATATTACTGAAGAAAAAATTATACTTTTAAAAGGGAATTAAAGATTTCCTGGGAATGGCAGGGACCTCAGTAAAGATATTATAATGTGGCATTTGATGTTCTAGGGGGATTTCAACAAGTTTTGCATGGTCAAATTCCATTAATAAGTTGGCTTTCTTCCAAGGCTGTGTGTGTCCCTCTCATCTGCCACGGAGCCCTCACTGTAAGGAAACCTCACCTCACCTGCTCAGGCACATCTCAGCAATTTTAATTGCTTTTTCCTGCTCCTTACAGCACCAAACAGGCTTAGAAAAACCTGACTATCTTGTGGTATGGATGATGGGGGCTATGAGTGGAACAGCCAGAGTTTGGGTGGTGCTGTGGGAGGATGGAGAGCAGGGGAAGAGCAGGAGGATGGATATTGATGTGGGGAGAGGGGGAGCAGAGACAATCGATGGGGTTTGCAGGGAGCTGCTCAGGGAGAGCCACTGCAGCCAGAATTGTCACTGCAGTGCCTGTAATGGATGGGCTTTATTCTCCAGCTCACATTTGAATTAGAAATACATATTTACTGCTGCTTTCACTTTGCAGAGGATGTGCAGGCTTAGATCAGAGCCAGCCTGACTCACAGTTTTTAGCAGATGACCTTTAATTAGTGGGAAGATATTCTATCCATATCATATTCGTTCACTTGTCTTACTGGGCATTAGATGGCTGCTGTGAAGCATAAAGGATTTTTTTTTTGTCCTAATCCCTGTGATGTGACATGATTAATGAGATGAAATTCCCATTTGGAGTTTCCTACCAATCAATAGGCAGATGGGCAGTAGTGGATGTCGAACAACAAGACAGCAGGAGTTGCTTAAGCTCTTGCTACTTTCATAGAGGAAAAATATTTGGAGACATAATTTAAAGGAACAGATATTATCCATTGTTCACATTTCTCTCCTTCTTCAGTACTTGTTTCTTTGGTTTTAATGTTCATAGGTAAAAATGGAATCTTATAAGTAAACAACGTATTAAGCTAAAATAAGCATGTTGGAAAATCTTATGATTGTCAATTTATGCCAGGTGGGTCTTACACTGCATTGGCATTGGGAAAATATTTGCAAAACAGTGGGTTTGATTTTTCTCCACATCCATGGTGATGTAAATAAACTTATACAATTACAAAACCTTGGCATGAAGCCCTTATAAATATAAAATTGGGCCATTTTTAAAATATTGCAATGAAAAATTAAATGCATTTTGCATATCTTACAAAATACATTCTTTTTCACCAACTTCAGCATTTCACTCTCTGACCACATAGTCTTTTATACCTAGGAATTGGTGTGTAAAATTATTTAAGTAACAATCTTCTATAGGTTATTCTCAGCTGTGAAAATTTTGAAGTTTATAAAATGGGTAAAAATCACATCATTTTAAGTCTTTACCAATTAATACTTCTCTTTCTTGCAAGTAGAATTTATTTAAGTACGGGTAAGTATTAGAATAAATTATATCATACAATTTTACCTTTCTACGTCCCGAGATTTAAAAAAATAATTACCATGATGCATAAAAGGAAATGATAAACAGAAAAGCAAAATATGGCAGACTGGTGGATTAAACCCGAGGAAACAATGCAAATTTCCAAACAGAAGTAGCAACAGGTTTCAGGAGACTTCTTTCACAGCCCTGTTGTTGATGGTTATTTTCTTCTGGCAATACTTTAATTCCTTAAAACAGAAGTATTTATATTTGGTTGTTTTGTGTGTTTAAATGATTGATCTTGTATTTTCTTCTCATTACCTCGTTCTCCCTCCCTCTCACAGACAAAGATGCTCACAGAGTAAAATTCATAACACACTCTTCCTAATGAACAAACTCCCACCGAGCACCAAAGTGCTTAATGATGCTCAGCAGGCAGAGCTCTGCAGTTCCCCTATGTGAGCCAATGTATAATCACACCACAAGTTAAAACAAAGTTAAAACAATATTTAGGTTGCTAAGAGAAACATTGGAAATGTAAAACGTGCTACATTTAAATTTTTCCAAGCTTTAATTCTGTTCCTCTGTGTGTTCATCCATTGTAATTAGGTGGGGGGAGAAGTACACTGGATGAAGTGTCTGTGATTATGAAATTAAAATCTCTTTGCAAGGCAGCCAAAGTAAATTTAGGCAAACTGTTTTTAATCAGCCTTCAGTAGCTTGCAAAATACCCTGTTTCAAACAATTTTATTTGTCTAGTACATACTGTATATATTGATCTCATCTCCTTTTCCTTAGTAATGTCTACATTAATTCTGCAATTAATCATCTCTGCCATGAATTAACAATTATTTAAAACAAAAACAAAAAAATAACCTCTTTTTGCCACGTTTTTTTATTATGGGGTTCTTAAATTAGAGCTGGTACTTAGAAACTCAGCTATCATGGACCACTGACAAGTACTTTTAGGAATGCTGCTCAAGCATTCCATTTATTCTTGGGATAATAAGGCAAGGAGATCCTTAACTGGGTGCTGGGAGGCCACTGCTTGTTCCCATCTGCTGGAAGAGCTCCAAAAACTTGTGGATGTGGCAGCTGGGAGCATGGTCAACAGTCAGACTCGATGATTTTTGGGGTCTTATCCAACTCACACATTAATAGAATTCTGTGATTTTGGCACTGCAAGTGCCCCTTATGTGCTCAGACAATTCTGTCCTTCCCTGGCCGGGGCACCTGGAAAACAGGTAAATGTTTGCCCTGCCCTGGCTTTTTCTCAGATACATATCCTTGTGTTCCCTCCCCTCTTTTGTCTAGATTCTTGACCATGGGTGATATGCTGCAATTTCTGTTGAGAAATTGCACATTAAGTAAATCTTGCCACTTCATAAGCACTGGGGAAGTTCTTTCCTGTTCTAAAACCTACTTCATTCAACAAAATACTGCAAACTTTCCCTATTTCACATTGATTTACTTAAAACACTGTGAGAACCACAGACTGAATGTAGTAGGTAAGGAGGCTGTTTTGTTTCCCCAAGGAATGGCATATTCAATTATATATTGAGGGTCTGATTTCCTAAAAGGTTAAATTCAGGAAACACTGGGATTTCAGTCATCTTTGTATTTGACCACAGTCAGAAGTTGGATGGATTCCCAGAGCCAGCAAATGCTTCTGCTGCATTGACCACCCGACCTCCTAAAATGCCCCATTAAAGGCCAGTGTTTATTATTTATCCAGTGCTCATTCTTTGTGCAGCCTCCAGTTTTCACTGTGGTAAAGCAGACAAACCTTAGCACAGATAAACATTGGGTATTGATTTTGTTATTTATAGGGGGAGCTCGGGCTCAGTCCTCCCCCTGCTTTGAGTGATCACTGCAACATTGAACAGAATAGAAAGGAGAATTTCCCCACTGCTGATTACACAACAGGAAATGCTGATATAATTCTTATCATAATGGCACTGCTCAGTGCTCACATGGGAGGACATCTTACAAATACCTTTCAGAAATTCTGGTTTTGATGCTACAAAGATTATTTCACTTAAGTGAGGAGAAGAGTTTTAAGCATGTTCCAACACAATAAATTTTGACTGTAATGGCTGAATGAACCAAATGTTTAAGACAGACAAGGTCATAATTGTCCTATCAATAATTCTACATATACAAATACATCTCCATGTGGAACATGGATTTGTTGAGAATGAGGTTCCATTCATAAATTTCCAGAACACTTATTTAAAGCATAAAGCTGAAAAGCCTGAGTTTGAATATTAACGACAATGCCTCAGGTTAAGATGAATATTTATTGCAAACTTCTTCTGAAAAATGGGAACAGTCTAAGCCACATCATCTAGATGAACTTTTTTCCCCCACAACATGGCAGAAAAATACTAAATATTTTAAGGTACTGCAGTAGGCAATAGGAATATTATTTGCTGTGCAAATATTTTATAGAAAGAAAGATTCTTCAAAAAGGAATATTGCTTGAGAGAAACTTGTAGTTATCAAGTTGTGCTGTTAAAAGGGAAAATTGAGTTAGTTATGAAGGGAAAAATAGACAATTGCTCATAAATCCTGCACCATTAACAGTTGTGCTGTGTGGGAGAAGGAATAAATAAGGTTTTGTTTTAAAGAAGGTACTTATGACCTGGCAATTACAGCTCCTGCCTCGGGCTCCTGAAGAAAAAAAAGCTTTTAAGAGGCAGGCTGAGCTGAGGTTGTATTAAGGAGTGGCTGAGTGGGAGGTGTTCCACAGGCAGAAAAGGCTCCTCTGCCCCTGCCTGGCTGCCAGACTCAACCAGTTGAACACTTTTAGTACAATTGACAGAGATTTTAAAATCCAGCCCCTCTGTGCTCACCCTGGCACTCCCAATACAAAACCACAAAACATCACTGATTAATATATCAGGTGTGTTTCAGGTATTAAACAGATGAGCAAAGCAATTCATGGGGAAATTCCTTTGTATCAGAAAAACTCATGTCTCTGTTCTGATAAAAAGAAAGACATTTAAGATTTGCTTGTATTAATCTCTCCTTAAACACAGAGCAGTTTGCTTTAGATCTCTGGTATTTCCCTTCCAAGCAGAGGCCTGACTGGATGCCACAGCAAACCCATCCCATTTGTTCCTTTTAACCAAACTGCTGAAGATCTGAAGAACCAATAAGTCTCCCAGCCAAAATTCCCCCTCATTCCTTTAAAACACAAGTTAATAAACCATTTTGCATTATTTTTGATGGCTTTATATTCTACCAAAAATTAGGAAAATTAGGAAAAGAGGTGATTGGCCCATTTAAGGCTGCCCATGGCTTGGGAAACAGGAAAATCTATAACATATCAAAACCAGGCAACTGCACAAGCTGAAATTGTGCACATCCAGCCTGTTTCCCACCAGGCTTGCACATGCAGAGTTGCTAAACCTCATTACAATGTAGCATAAATGGAGGGCTAATTAACATAAGAAACCAATCCAAAAGAAAATCCCATCAACATACATGAAAACGAAGTTGATGTGTTTGAAATTCAGCCAACTACAAATTAATTCAACATAGATTACATATACAGGGAGGGAGAGGCTCCAGCAGAGTAACTGGCATTGTATGGGCATCTATGCCAGAGATTCCCCTTTCCCAGTTCCCTCCCAATCAGGAAGATGAATTATATTTGTGCACCATATGCTCCAGCACCAAACCAAGCAGTGGTCAACTCTTCGTCTTGATAGCTGTGATTTCTTTATAAATTAATTTGTGTCATGTCTGTTCTCCCCCTTTCCAGACAAGTGGTTCTGGGCCAAACTCAGTCATATTGTGGAAGTCTGAGGTGTGTAATTAGTGCACCCCTGCACTGTGGCATCCACAGTGGAGCCATGGCAGAATGTGGGAATCCCTCCGAGGCAGAGCAGGAGAGAAAGATGAAACTGCTCAGGGTAGGAACAGCCTGAGAAAAGCCCTGTGCTGGTGTTTCTCAGAACTCCAGGATCCAAACTGGATTTGCTGTGGGCTTTGCTCTGTGCCATGGAGGTGAGAGTGGACTGTGGCCATGAAATTCATCCCACATCAGAGGTGCTGGTGTGAGCAATTCCTGCACAAAATCCCCACTATGGTCACTGACAGCCTTGGTACACCAAAGCTTTTCAGAAATACCAATTTATCCACCAGATACAACTATGAGCACACCACTGGTGCAGTGCAAGCACCTGACCCATATTATTTGAAGAAATTAACTTTGGAAATCCTGTTTCTACTTAGGCTGCTGCTGTGTGGCTGAGCAGTGGGTATGTGTGTCCTCACGCTGAAGGTAGAACCATTTTCCTTCTCTTTATTGCTCTGGTCTGTAGATCTCAAATTATCTGAAATACTCTCTTAGTTAAGTTCATATTGCTCTGCCCTTCAGGTCATAGCAGATGCCAGGGCCAGAATATTCTCTAAAACACTGGCAGGTGTTTGTTTGAGTGGACTTTTATAGGTTTGAAGCCTCATTAGTTGTTTTCATGACCTGAATACTAATTTAGCAGTTTGCTTCTTAGGCTCTGCATCTGAACACTCAGAAAATCCCAATTAATTTCAAGCTATAGTTGCTAGTTATCCTTACTTAAAACAATATGAATTAGTTTAATAAATACCCTTTATGGCAATAAAAATTCTATGTAAGTATAGCAGATGATTAACAGAATCCCTGTAATAAAGTATTATATGTCAAGATGTCCCACGTACAGCAAAAAATAAATTGTTGGGTCAAGTGGCAAGTGAAAGATATTCAGGATTGGTAACACCTCATTAAAATCCATTTCAACTGCCCTAAGGCAAGATGTTAATACACAGTAATTGTCTGCCCAGAGCGAATCTTTTTGCAGTTACATGAATAATGCAAAGTAACTTAATATGCTTGTTTATGTATTTAACAGATTCACTACAACTTCAAAGCTAAAGACTCATTTTTTTAGTGTTCTATGCTACAATCACAAGATCACAAATAGGAGAAAGGAGGATAAAAACACTCTCTTCTACAACTGCAAACTTCACTTGCAGAAAACAAAGTATGAAAATAATTTAATTAGGGTATCTGTGAATCCCGAGGAATTAGTGCTCTGCTACCTCTGAACTCGTCTTGTTGCTCCAATAAAAATGTGAACAAATAATTGGACACCAGTAATTGCAATTTAAACAGTGTAAGTGATGCCTATTGCTGCACAGAAAATTGCAGAATATTTTCCAACTGCCTTTGTGAAATTGTATATGTATTTTTAGCATTTTAGCTAATATAAGTAGTGGGATAAAAAATTCTGGTAAATCTCAACCACCCTCACAAACAGAAGACAATCTTTATCTTCAGTCTCCCTGTAGAAAAGAAATTTGAAATTTATCTACCTCAAAACAATATTTTCATTTTATATATTCAGACTTTAAATGCCTGAAAAAAAGGAATTTGCTTTTCTGCTGGATTACTCTTTTACAAACTACTACCCAAATTTTTGGAAAGGCTGGAATTCTTAACACTAATCCCTAAATTCAGTCCTTCATAAAATATTTTATGGAAGTAAATGTCTTGATATGCACTGGGTGTTGAAATAAGTAGTTTACAACTTGGGCTGAGAAAAATTGTCTCACTTCCCTAAATCATTTTCACAAAATATTTTTCTCTGCAACTATTTGAACATTGGGAGATAATTTGGGTATTCTAATGTTGCTGTAAGATGTAAACAAGATTTAGCTGAGTGTCCCACAGTATAAATGTCCAATATAAAGATTTTATTTATTACTCATGCTTAGAGAGTGGCCAGTGTTACTGGGTTTTGTGTGTTTCCTCTGCTGCAAATGGCTCAAAAGTGTGATCTGGCTTTTTTTAGAATAAATGTTCTGTTTCAGTTGAGCAAGAACATGGTACCTTTGGTTTTCTACTAGCAGGAGACAGAGTGGGTGACAAACAACAGCTCAGTCCTCACTCTTCTGAATTAAGTAAAATTTCCTGATAATTTCTGGGTCTATCCTGAAAGACTTGTATTAATTAGCACACAAATATAATTTATGTAACTGTAAATTGTCAGTACGGAACTTTTTCTGCTCAGGGAAGAGAATTTCCCTTGGTGACTCTAACCCAGGGACTTGTAGGGGTCCTGTAAGAATCAACCTCTGAGGACAGGAACCCATGGCAGGGAATTCAGATCCCTGCTCTGTTAGCAAACAAGCTGCTCTTTAATTAGACATCTTGAGCTGTATTTTTCACTCTCTATATTCTGAACTTATGATCTAATCAAATGAGGAGGGAAAAAAATAAAAGGAGGAGGAACTGTGAACTTAGAGCAGAGAGACTCATCAGAAACCAGGGAAAACCAAGTGGGTGTGCACAAATTTTTCCAAATCTAGAAATCAGTGCCAGGAATTGGTATCAGGTATGTTCTGGGCAGCCTGAAGCCCTCTTAAAAATGAGAAGGAGCTGTGCTCTCCCTCCCACTGATGTTTCAGCCTTGATTTCAAAGGTTTCTTTTTCAGACAAGCCAGGATAGTTCATGCCTACCCTACACTTGGCCCTCCCTGCTGAGAATACCAACAAGAATGTCTCATCTCCATGTGATATTTAATCTCCACTGCAAACCCCTGAGGGGCAGAGATCACATCTACTTGTCTGTAAAGCTTAATGTGCACATATGGCAAAGAACAAATAGTAGAAAGGATCACAGACAATACGTGAGGCTATGTTTTGTTTACCTTTCCAACACCACAGTGTATTTACACCACAATTGCTCTCCAGAATACTTAAACCCTCTAAAGCCTGTGCAGCTCTGACCATGGTGAGGTGCATCATTCAGCACAGGAACACAAAGTTTTATCATCAGCTTTTCTCAGCTAAAAGTGTTCTGTAAACAGCATTGGAGGTTGGAAGGCTATTTAGGGAGATAAATATTTTCTCCTAATGTATATCTGATGTGGGAGCTGCTCCCTGCTTTAAGAAGAACTGGATAATTTCCAAAAATGGCAACAGAACACAAGGAATGACAGAATTTTTCAGGTTTCCAACACTTTTTCCCAATTTCTTTCCCCAGTCACAAAGCAGCAGTAGCTGCCCAGTGTCAGGATGGTTGGTGTGGCTGCAGGGATTTTTTGGGAAGGGTGATGTTCCTCAGATGTGCTCATCCTTTGTTCCATTTTAAGGCTGTAAGAGTGGTGGAAAGGATAATGCAACATAGCTTCTCATGTAGTGGAGAAGCAAGAGAGAAGAGAGCTTTATTTTAAGAAACACTACACACATATAAAGGGTAGTTCATGCAAAACAGAACAGAAAAGACTCATTGGTCCAAGAAGGCAACACCTCTCTCAAAACATACTTTGCAAAACATCACATCTCTCACACACCCTGCAGTGCACAATCATTGCTGTGATTCTTGTCCTGGTGAAGGCCTGAGGAACCCAAGGCTCCAAGGCTGCTTTGTCCCTGGATCCCAGAGCATCCCACACAATCCCTGAGCCCAGAGCTGCCCGTGGCTCCAGGGGAGGCTGGGCCACAAAAAGCCACCATTACATCTTTACAGCAATTCCAACCACCAGCCTGCTTTGGCCAGGATGACAATGAGGGGAAATAATGCAGGTGAAGAGCTAAAATCTGCTTTCCAAAGGCAAAGCCCTGTGCTGCAATCATAAAGTGTGCACACGATGGCTGGGCTGGAGCAGGGAGCCAGCTTTCTGCCAGAGCTGGCATGGGAGCAGAACATTATTTGGATTCAAAAACTATGTTAGAGAAGGACAACAACATTGTCTTAATGACTCATTTTTGTCAGACCGGATTCAAAACTTATACCAACAAATTTGACATTTCATACTGCTCTGCAGAAAGCAAGTAAAATGAGTCCATGTTTTAAAACAGCAGGGAAGCTTCCAGTGCTACAATTAACTGGTAACATATGCCACTGCTGCCAAGAGGATTTTTAATCTCTTTAAACATTAATGTAGCATTTTTGCTTCTGTCGCAATAAGGCAGCCATCTGTGTTTGAACCTGCTGGGAAACTGGGGATATGTTTACAGAGAGAGAAATAGAGAGAGGCAGAGAGGGAGGTAGACATCCATGTTTCTAGACCCAGCATCAAAAATAACAATTCAAACCTTTTAAATAGTATTATTAAGGTGTCATATAGCAGTAGGAAGATTGTTAAAATGCTCAGACTGCTCAGTTTAAAACTGCATGAAAAACTAACCCCCAACCCAGAACATATTCTTCTTATTTAATATACTTGTTTTACTGCATGAATGTGAGCAGTTAATAAAGGATTTCATTACAGACTTATTTCCAGGAAAATCCCAGGTCTATGACATTGAAACAAACCTTTTATATGATACTGAACAACAGTAAAAAGCTGAGAGTTCTGTAAATCTTTTCAGCATGAGCCTCTAATTCTGCACTGTAGTCTCATATTTATGAGGTTTTAATTTAATTTTTTTTATTAGGAACTAATATCCTCTGAGAACCAGATGCAAAAATGCAAGCTCACAGCTACCCTCTACAGATGTATAAAAGGTGATGGATCTTGGAAAAACATCAGCTCTGTTTTTTTTCCATTTTGTGTCTGCACTCCTTGGGATGACAGCCTCTAACACAGGGACAGAGCTCAGGAAAAGGAAAAGTGAGGGGGATTTGGGGTGAGGAGCTCACACTGCCTAAAAACCAGGTCAGGAAAATCCCTGGTCATTGATCTTTCTTGGTTTTGGGGATGATCCCAAAGCATCCCAGGTGCACCCCCAACAGCACAAACAGATCCCAGCAGGTGTGGAACAGGCAGTCACCAGAAAAACCAGGCAGAGTGGCAAAAATAACATAAAAATAACCTGGTACAACCCCCAGCTGAGGAGGGATCCCTGGGAAAACGCCAGCCCTGGCACAGATCACCTTTATGAATTCACGTGGTCAATATTTTTAATTTGGTGGGCTAAATTGTTAAGTGCTGACATCCAGCATCCTTTGATGAAGCTGCAGGTGCTCAGCACATCTGAAAACGCAGCCACACATTTTTGGGCCCATTTGTTTTTCCTGGCTACAGCAATTCAGGTGGGAGGTTTAAAGAACTTAAGTAGGCTTTTTGCTGCTGGGTTATTGCTGGTTGCTGTGGATATATTGACTAATGGATGGAAAGGGGATCCAGGAGTGGTCTATTGTGTTATTAAGGATTGTCAAGCAGGAGATAAAGCCCCTTTTAAATGGATATGTGCATAGGTTAAAATACATCACATGGATCCAGACATTACTGTATAAACCCTGGAGTGATGGCTTTGGTTACAGCTCCTAATTTAGTTTAAATGTAAAATGGCCATAAATAACAGTTATTTCTCACACAGACAATTAAGTACCCAATATTTATGAAATACCATGTATCACACAGACCTCTAAAGTTTGAGAAAAATCTTGGGCTGTTTTGAGGATTTATTACATCCTATATATTTCCCATTACATCCCATATATTACCTAATGAAAGAAAACCTATACAAAAAGGAATAATTTCCTTTCTCATAGTACTTTTTTCAATTTTATCTCTTTTTGTTTCAAACTAGCCCTTCCTCAGCTTTTAGGAACTGGCATGTACTCTTGTATCTTTATTATCTTTATGATGTGTTGAACTCACCCATTAAAAGATAAGTGTAATTCTATGACAAACCACTTCACCTGCCAACACTTAAGCTTGGTCTATAATTGTGAATTGTTTGATTTTGAATCACTAAATGTGCACTGAAGTATTTAGGTTCCCTACATTTTTTTGCTGTTTTATAAAATATCTAATCACAAAGCAATCCTCTTAAACCAGACTAAGGTAATATTGTCAGACAAAAATAATTATAATAGGTCTAGTAAGGGAAACTGAAAAGAAAACCAGCAAAATTCCTGGCAATGACAGTATTTATGAGCCACCTGCACAGAAACAGTGGAATTTGTCTAGATTACTCCTCATCACATTTTTAAACCATTTTGTCCATCTGCTTTCTAATACTCATGATTCCAGGCAGATTTTGGCTTTGGAATGACAAACTATGATGGCCTTGGATTTTGCTTTCTGTAAAATATTTGAGACAAAAATTCTGCATGAATTTTTATCATTTTTATCTCATAAACTCTTGAAGGATTCTCACTTTCCACAATCTCTCTGTACAGAAATTTCCTGCTTTACAGCCCAGTGGCAAAGAATGGATGCTGGACTTGCTCCTGCTTGTCCATGTATTCACTTTCTTAAAAACAAGTACAGTGTGACTGAGATATGACCAAAGCTAAATATTTGTATTTCTTTTTCCACACTCAAACTGAAAGGCACTTCAATAAACTTTTAAAAAATGCTTTTACTAGGTATTTAATTGAATGAGCACCTATGGGTGATAGGTAATAGCAAAAGAATATTAAAGTGATGGATCAATTAAGGAGTGCAAAATTAACTTAGAGAAAAATATTGATAATAAAAAGCCCAGCATGAAATCTGCTGATGAAATAGTTACTAAAACCTCATTCTCTTCAAGAGTGTTCAAGGAAATACCAATATTCACTCAACAGCAAAAAACCCAACAGAGAAATAACATTCTGTAATCAGCAGAGGCAGTGTTAATTTAGCAAAGAAATCAATCAGCTTGGCCAGGAATTTGTTCCTGTTCAACCAGGTCACTTTTTCCATCTTGTACCTGAGAACTTTTTCCACAAGGACACAAGTGAAGTTGCTTTTTCCAGGCTCAGAATTCTCCATCCCCTCCTTGCCTTGCAGAAGGAATCCCACCTGTGAGTGTTGCAGCCAAATTCAAACATTCCAACAATTTCTGGGGGCAGGAAGAAGAGATCTCTGCCAGGTGCCAAATATAAAGCAACACAATGGTTGGCAGTGTAGTAAACTTGCTTAAATTCTATTTTTTCTTTTGGATTTTTTCAGCCTTGAGTAAATGGACCTCCCTTGGCGTGCTGATTTATTTAATGTCTCAGTTGCCATTTCCAATCCAACTTTTTAAAGGCATAAAAATAAATTAAAACTTGAAAATTTGGATTCAACAAGTTCATCATGCTTGTAACTAACAATGTCAATACACTGAAATGATTCAAGATACAGCTCCTAGTTCTAATTTTTGGTCAATGCTGCTCACAGTAATGAGTAGTTTTGGCTCCAATTTGAATTACTGCTCTTCTGAATGGAAGTTGACTTGTGCCATCCCACAGAACAGAACATGAAATCTTATCTCATGGAGGACACTTATCAACTGCTACAAATACCACGCTCAAAATCATGTCATGACCAAAATCAAAGTCCATTTCTTCTGTCATCAGTTCTCTACCACTGTGGGAGCTCTCCTCACACACGAATCAAAGTGATTTCCCCCCTCTCTCTGGATCAATTTCCTTCCACAATAAAAATCAATTCTCAGTCACTTTGTCTTCCCCAGTCAAAGTCAATTCCCCTCTGACACACATATTCAAATGTCTCCCCCTGCAGCAGCAGCACATCCAGCCCACAGCAAGTCTTTATGAATTGATCTGGTTCACCCCCAGGCAAACAAAACTAATCCCACTCACAGGGGCAGGATCAATTTCCTCAGCTTAGCTCTGTTTCCCCTCAATGACCATCCCATTGTCCCTCCAGGACACAGGAAAGTTTCTGCCTTGTGTCCTTCACAAGCTCTGATCTCCTTCTATCACATCCCTTCCAAGGTTTTATTCCAGCTCTTCCCTTCCTTATTCCTTGTTCCAAATTTGTAGCAATCCCAGAACACACATTCCATTCTTTATTTCACTTCTCTGTCTGGGGTCTCCTACACACAATTCCTCCCCAGTTCAGTAGTGATGCAATAAGTTTATTTCAATAAAAGTTGAAACACTTCATTGGCTCAAGGAATTAATTCTGCTAGTACTTTTTATTTTCTTTTATTTCTTCATGTGTTTTGCTCAAGATGCTACTGTTTTCTTACTTCCTGATCTTTTGAGATCTCAGCACACAGTTCTCAGAAAGATATCCCAGTTAAATTGTCACAATTCCATGAACTATCTTCTCTGAACATCTCAGACCCAATCCTTCCCTCTAACCAAGATTTGTTGGATGTCATTTTTCTAAAATGTTTTACAGATGGACTCTGAAGAAAACCCACCCACTCATCATATGTCTCTCATGGGGTTTTTGTACCTTTGGGTAGATTTTCATCCAGACTTGTCTGATTATATTTTTGAGAATAATTGTTTTAGAGCTCAGGAAAAAGGGAAAACAAAAACATAAGCAAATATTCTAAATAATATCCAACCAGAATTTCATATCACTCAGCTTTTTGAGTAAGACTTCAGCTGGAGGTACATAGATAGGATAGGAAAGTAAATGCAGAAAAAAAAAAGATCAATATCCATGTTTTGGTGTAAAACTGTTGATGTTACATTCAGAGTATCTAAAATAGTTTTGATGGTCTGACAATGTTCACCTTGAATTTATTTCAATGCATAAAAAATATTACACCTGCAACTGAAGTGTTGGTCTGTGCTAGCCTGTTAATGTAATTTCCTAAACAATTTTTAGACAAAATTATAATTCTGTGGTTGGCATCACCAGGCTTTAGCTCAAATCACTTCCACAGTATCAACCTCCTTGATACACAACTTCAGAAGATTTTGCTTTTCAAAGGGAATTTTTTCCCCTCTAAATACAATTTACGCTATTACTTTTTCATTTTGTTTGTGCTCTTTGGAATTCATTTCGATGCAAAAAAATGAAAAAAAGGGGGGGAAATTGTCATAAGTGCAAACAAGAAAACAAACCATGGATTTTGCTGGCAGGGAGCAGGGCATGGCTGAGTGCTTTCCTGGAAACCCAGCCTGGGAGGGCTGCAGTCCCATCCTCTCTGTAAATGCATTAGTACCTATTGTTTTAGCACCAGGTGCACATGTTTGTCTACAAATTATTTTCCTCCTGAAGGCCAAAGAACAAAAGCCAAAAAAACCCCCCTAAATTGGAAAATAACCTCATCCAAGCTCATTTGCAGGAAATCCAACATTCTCAGCTTTATCATTCCAAAACCCACGAAGACAACAAAAGGGACAGTTCCATGTGCTTTATAGAGAGAAAAAGAATAATTTTTCCTCAGGAAAACTCAAAGAGCCTCACTGAGGGATTGGGGGAAGAAATATTCAAGTCTAATGACATCTTTGGTTTCAGTAAGTTTTATCTAATTTAGCAATAAGATAAAAATCTGAATTTTCTCTTATTACTCATTTTATCATAGGTCTTCCTGTACAGCCAGAACAATTAAATTCTCATGTTGAATGACTGGAAATGTGCTCAAAAGGGAAAGTTGCTCGCTTTGGTTTTGCCTTTTCTTTGGTGGTCTCCAAAGATCTGGTTGAGAGACTGCACAGCTGGAGAATATTACTCATGTGGAAAAAGTAAAAAAAAAAAAAAAAAAGGATGAATGGACTCTAAATCAATATAAAATTTAAAAAATGCATACAGAGAAAGGTAGGTTCCAAAAATATCTGATATTTGGGGTTTTACTGGGTGGAGAAAATAGGGCAGCAGTGAAGCAGTGGAAACTGTCCTGAAGTGCAGCAGCAGAAAGCATGAAATTAAATCAGATAATTAAGCGTGTGTGAACTGCTGCTAGCAGGAGGATGAGAATTACTCATCTGTAGATCTGACTGCCCAAATTAATGAGGAATGTTGGGAAGGGGAGTCATCAGCTTGGTGGTGATGGGATCAGCTCTACACCCCAATGGAAAGGGGAGATTTTCTGCTTCTGGAGAGTTTTGTCCCCTTTAAAGCCACCACTGGGTGCAACAGGAGGTGAAAGGAAGAACCTGAACACCCAGGTGTGATTCCAAATTTGATATAGAAAGAGAAAATCCTCTTTTCCAGTTCCTAAAACCTCACTCCATAGGAAGACAGTGCTGTGCCAGCTGGGGAAGGCAGAGGAAGAGCAACTCCCAATTCTCCTGCAGAGACCATTTCTATTTAATTTAGGAATTAGCTTCTGATGCGTCATCATCTCTATAATGACACAAAACTAAAGAAAATAGAGAAAATTTAAGAACTCTCTTCATCCTCCATGTGTTTATATTTCTGTACAATAATCTGAATCTCAAATGTTTAACTTAGATGTACTTCTGACACAAACTCAGCTTTTTTCCTACTTAGGGACTGTAACTGGGCCAATATGTGTTATTTTCAATTGTTCTCAGCACTACATTTTCCTCTCTTAATATTTATGTTCAGGTATCATTGTTGGCTTGATTTTCCAGAGCTCAAAATGTGGACATTTCATATTCCATTCAGCAGCTTCTCATGAGATATGAGAGAAGTATTCATAGAAAGCAGTTGTATTTGGTTTTAACATTGTTAGCGTTTCCTCTCATGAGGGATATTAAATAATTTCATGCACAACTGCTCAAAATATTTTTTAAACTTCTGTAAACATAAGATTGCCAAAATCTAACATATGTTATGTGGTATTTAATCCTCCTGAGGAACTGAAGGAACAAAACACTTCTGCTAAAGTAATTAATAAGCACCAATACAGATACCTAGAAGCTGTTCCATCAAAATGAATCATATCCTTCTCGAAGTCACACCCAATATTTAAGCAGTCTAAAAATGAAAATTCAATACACAAGAATACTGGCTGAAACAAGTGCTGAAATCTCATGTATCGAGATCAAATCACCAAAGCTGTGCTACCTTCTGCTGCTCCTGAATCAGGAAAAATAGGGAAGTTATTTGTAGAAAATTAATTTTGCCTATGAGAAACCTCGTTTGGCACAGCACATGAATCCTGTGGGGACTGGAGATTAAGGTTAAAGTGCATGTTAATGAATTATTGAAAGTAAATTAAAAAACAGCAGAGTTCCCTAAATCCACTACTATTTGTAAAGGTATTTTCAGTTACAGACATGACAGATAATTCTTACTTTTTGTTTTCTTGTAATTTAATATATGTAAAATTCTCCCACTGTAATACTTGGTCAGCATTAAAGTGCTTCACATATTTTGTCCTAACATTTACTAGGCAAAAATAGAAACTCAGGTCATGTGTGGATCTTTTCAATCAACACAGAATTCCTCAAGGTGGAGCAAAAAGTTCGAGCTCCTTCTGTCAGGTTGGTGTTGAAGCTGCTGCCTGTGGGTCCTGGCAGAGCTGCAGGAAAATGTTTCTTCCAGCTGAATAAAAGAAATTCTCTCCTTCTCTCAAGGTGTGACAGCAGAGAGGAAATAAATTAAAATTACATGGATAGCAGAATAATAAGGAAGGCAGAATCCCAATCACTGAGTTTTTCATTGGATTGTCATTGCTAATTCTGAAATCAGAGCTGCTTAATTGATTTAAACTGCACTGAATGAACATTTAAGTAAATAAAAATCAGTATCTGCATTAGAACCATGGACTCCTCCTCAGGTGATGTCACTGGGCTATAAATTAATGATCTTTCTCTTAATATTTCACGCTTCATTCTATTTTTTACTATTTATCATATGAGAGTTTTACATCTTATTATTTGTATTTTTACTCTTTATACTAATTTCAACTAATTTTCAACTGGTGTGGATTTTTTTTTTTCTGCTTTTGATTTCAAAGTAATCTTTCCAATAATTAAATTTCTTTATAAAAATGATTAATAATAATAATCCAAGTGAACATTCCTGAGGCTGGAGATTCTCTGAGTGCCCCAGGGCACAATTTACCTCGCTCAATAGAGACACGTTGCATTTATTTATTTTTATTCCTGGATTAAGATGCTCTTCAGTGCCTTCACCACAAAGGAGAATAAAGTGGCCATGAAATTTGGGCTCATCAGTGGATGAGGTGTCATTAGCCTGGAATTCTTGTGATTAAACAGGCTGAGACAAGAGCCAGCTTAATTACAGAGGTGGAAGGGTTTAAGGATCACATGAGAGAACAGAAGAGGGAAACCCCACAAGGTTGAACCCTTTATGTAACAGGATCTTTGTAAAATGAGTCTTTAGCAGATATATTTTCTGCAAAGTATGGGTGTGAAGGTTTAAGAGACCTAAATACAGATTTCTATCGAAAAAAAAAAAAAAAAAAAAAGAAAACGGGAACTGTCTACTTGGATCCCTTCAGCTACATCATAATTTTTTTTTAATTAAAATACACTTTATAGATATTTGTTTGTTTATTTGTTTGTTTTCCCATTGGAAACAACCCTTTCTCCCAACATCAAGACTTTTGGATCCACTCATCAATTCAATTCATCAAATAATAGAGATCTGAAAGATACACAATTCAGAAAATATGAAAGTAGTCACATAGTGGACATGAATAGCTTTAAGGTGATATTATTATTGGATATTAGGAAGGATAGGATGAGCTTTGAGGTCCCTTCCAATCCAAACCATGCTGGGATTCTGTGAAAAATCAACAGCTTGAGAGGGAATCACTGACCCCACAGGAGGAAAGATTGAGAGTTTGACATTTTCTGTTTCAACAAATTATATTTTACCATCTTTCTAGGCATTTTTGGGGTAGTTACACCATTTTGTGGTTGGGTGGGTAAAGGAGAACTCTGGTTCCAGCTCTCCTGAATGCAGGAACACGTTTGCAGTAAATGAGGCTCCCTTGTTTCACAAAGTGTCTTCCCAGGTTTTCATCCCACAGCAATTGTTTGTCACAAAGCTGAAATACTTAAAAATCAGGTTCTGAAAAAGAGGCTGCACTGAGAACTTCACATTTTTCACAGCTCAGCAAACACTGTCATGGAAAAACTCTGTTAACATGGTTCACATGCTTGTGCTGAAAATGACATTTAGCTGCAGACACACACACACACCAAGTCAGAGATGCAAAAACTTCTAAGTATTTTTCCACACAAATACAGAATGACAAAATATTATCTATTAGCACAAAGCAGAATAAAAAGAACCGACTCTTTTTTAGAGGTATTTAAGCTCAGTTATTGTTTAAAAGAGCATTTTCCCTTGCTGGTTTTAAGAACCCAAAATTTATTGCAGCCTAGTAGGAGTCTTCAAGGTCAAAGGGTAGATAGTCTGCTTGCTGCAATATAACCTGACATGATAAATCATGTACAAGCAGCCAGCAGTGCTGCTATCATGAATTTGTAGGAGAATGGAAAATGATTTTTTACAAAATATTCATTAAACTATATGGCAATTTTCATTTTTTATGTGTTCTGTTTTACTGCTTTGTTTTTCCTTCCCAATAAACAACCTTTACAAAAAGCCCCTTCCCTTTCTTATCTCTCCTTTGACAAACATTATGTCACAGAGCAAAGGCTGCTAATGGAATAGTTTCAGAGGATTTCTTTGGGACTATACTACAGAAAAAACATTTTTCAGAAAGTATGAAAGGAAAAAAAATGACATATTCAGGGGTTTTTGTTTGTTTTGTTATAAAAAGCACGTGTATAACATTCCTGAGGGTGATGGCAGAGGAACAGAGCCTTCAGCAACACTTTAATCTGCTGCTCAGCTCTATTTGTATTTCACCTGAAGGAAGAAATAATTGACAAAAAAAGTTACTGAATTTGTTTAGTGCTAAATCCTGCAAGCATGCCAGGCTAGGATAAAGCTGTTAAACCCACAAATCTCACAGAACCATGAAATGGAATTCCTGAAAAAATGTTTACAGGACACAAAAGAAGATCCTAAAGCAGCCAGTGCAGGGTGGGAGTGGGAGGCAATTTCACAAAATGGAAAATCTTTGGACTTTCAATCCAAGTTCTTATGGGCAATGCAGATTAATAAATTGCAGTAAATATGAATGAAAACATGAAAAATACCCAGAATCCAGCACATTATTCAAAACAAAGCAGCTCAGGATCTCTTTAATTTTGAACAGGATGGGATACAAACAAGCAGAGTCAATTCCACTAAAAATACAAGATTTTAGTTGTAATGCCAGAAATGGCTTTCAAGGTGCTCTGGAAGAAATGATGGGGTTTTATTCCCTCTTCTTACATAGATCACACAGTTATCCCTGGGAGCAGCTGAATTTAATCCATTGCTATACAAGAGGGAATTATTATTATTATTATTATTATTATTATTATTACTATTATTATTATCATCATCATCTTCTTCTTCTTCTTCTTCTTCTTCTTCTTCTTCTTCTTCTTCTTCTTCTTCTTCTTCTTCTTCTTCTTCTTCTTCTTCTTCTTCTCCCATTTTCATTCTTTTAGGACCTTAAGATTTGTAGCTTAAGTTCTTTCTTAGCTTTTCAGAAAGAACAGAGTTTTGTTTCCCTCTCCTTATTTTCCAATATCCATAGCTCCCCTATCTGACACTTTTTAATCTGTTTTCAGGGTCATTTGCAAAAATTAAGAGCTGTAAACCTTTCATTAATTCAGGAAAATTGAGCATATTCACACTATAAAACACAGAAGAGCTTGAAGTACTCAAAAGTTGGTATTTTAAATAAACATATAAAAAAGACATTAAATATAATATTTAATTCATCAATAAACTGTAACACAAATGCATTGATTCATACACAGATAACAATAAAACATAAAGGCCAACCCTCAATCTAGAGAACACTTGCCATTTCTATTTGAATTATCTTTGGCAGTATCAACATTAAAAAGGGAAAAAATTGATTTTGATTTGACCTTATGCCTTTTTTTTGGGGATGGTTGTATTGAAGTCTTTATTAGCCAGGGGTGCCCAGTTTGCCCCTTATTTCCCGTATAACAAACTCAAAACCCCTGGGCTACACTGGGTCTGTATTTCATGTTACAGCATCAAACCCCAACTGGGCAAACTCTACCAGGACACCACAGTTGTCAAAACTCCCATTTTTACCCAGGAAACCCAGTAGTGGCACTTATTAACTGAAGAGCTTTTTCCACTCTTTTTACATGGGGAACTTGAAAGCTCCAGCCCTGTGAGGGATGTATAAATGGAAATTAGATGCTGCTTTTTTGCCCAGAAAGCAAACAACTATCAGCCCCATCAACTGTTTGCTTTTCCTTTCCTTTTTAATTCCTTGGAAGAAAAAGGCCAGCTGGCATTCCTTCCATTTCTATTATTTTCTCAAGATTCAGAGTAAGCCAAACTCACAATTACCATAAATCTGGAGGGCAGTGTCTAACATAAACCTACCAGAGGTGATGATTAGCACTTGGCTTTTGAGGAGAGACCCTGCTCACATTGCACCCACTGCTCAGTTTGGAGTGCATCACATGAACAGGGGATGCACCTCTCCACCCTGCTGTTATTCTTCATCCTGGCTCTGGTCACCCTCATTATCCTCACTGGGGATGACATTCACAGATTTGGTGTCCAGTGAGGCAGCAGGAGCTCAGCCCAGCTCCTCTGACCCACTGAAAAGTGCCTGTGCTGTGATCAGGGGCAAACTGAGCTCTTCAAACACTCTTGGCAGTCACTAAACACAGAACTCTGCTGTAATTTCAAGCTGAGACACTCCAGGCCAGATTTATTCCTCATAAAAATAGGTATGATCCTTCTTCAAAGACTGGATCCTCCAAGGACTGAAGGAATTTCTATTCCCTATGCTGAATAAATGGGTATTAAAGGTATTCTGAGTCACAGAGGTGCCAAATCCCAACTTAACACTCCCACCAAAATGTCCATGTATAAATTTTTAGAATTCATGATGGGAACCTCCATGAAAGAGCTTCCACTTTGAGGAAGATACTCTTGTATCTGGACTAGAAAATGGTTAGGAAATTTTATTTTTGGTCACAAGTGCAGAACAAAAGTTCATCCTAATAATGAATCCACAAACACCAACCCAGCTTTGTTGCTGTTCTGTAGAACTCCCTCTGTCCTGCAGCTGCCTTGGAGGGCAACATGAATAATTTGTTTGTTATACATTAATAAGAGAAATCCACCAAGCATTTACATTTTAATCCTTCCCCAAAAAGAATAATAATATTAATACAGAATTTCCCAGAACTAGGGCTCTGTACATAAAAATTGAAATAGATCTTAATTCACACACAGCCAAAGATTTACAGGAGGAATTTGGATTTGCATTGCTTCACTTGAAGTAATTACAAGCAAATCTGGAAATTGTTATCTTAATATAAAAATGCATTGCTGCAAATTTTCTGCTTCAAAATTTTTTTTGTTAATTATTGAGCATATTAACTTCAGTAACTATTTTCCAAAGAAGTAATTTGGTTTACAGAGTGACCACAGCATGTGGACTATAAATATCAAGAGTCTTTGTTCAAAGTAGCACAAATTCTGAAGAAAAAGCACTTTGTTGGTCATTACAGCAAAATTCTGTTTTAGAATTGAAACCTGTGCCTGTTCACCTGGGAAGCATTTTTAATACAGGAGCATTTTAAACCTTAACACCTCCATAATAGCCAACAGAATGTGCCTAATAAAGGCTGATTTACACTGTATTTGATTAAACTGTATCTCCATCTGCAGCAGGTAAATGGATTCCTAAATTACTCGGGATAATTACAAACCTTGCAGACCTCTTGCATCAGTTCCTGTGCAATGAGTGGGGTGGCAGCTCCTGAGCTGGGTAAGGAATGCTGCCCCCTTTAATTCTGTGCCATTAAATCCAGGGAAAAATTCAGAAAAATTCATAACAGAAAAACAAAAGGGTTTGTGCTTTTTTTAAATTTTATTTTTATTTTTATTTATTTTTTGTTTTGTTCTGTTTTGCCCCATTAAATGCCTACTGAGCAGCCCAAACACTCCTGTAAAGCTGAGCTGAAATTTCAGCTGGCAAATATTTTGGACTCAAGCAAGGTTATTTCAAGTAATTTTCCTTGAACTTCAAGGAAAGTTTAGCAGATAGAAGAGTAATTATGGATGATTAGATAATTACTGAATGATTGAATAATTATTGGAGAATTATTGAAAAAAAGCAAGCTTATTTAAAATGGTCACAGCATCCTAAACTCATTATTTCTGTATTAATGATCTACAGAAGCCTATTTTCAGACAGTCTCAGACTAACTTATAGATTTTTTTTTTGATATCACAATTTTCAACTCCAGTTAAAACAAAGAAAGTAGGAAGAGATTTGAGGACTTTGAGTCCAATCTGCATGCTGTAGTCATTCTTCCAGAAAATACAAAGTGAGAAAAAAAGGGGCTGTAAAATGTTTTCTTTTTGATAATGGGAGAAAATTGTCCAGATTCCAATTTTGTTGTTGACTTTGCTGATAAGAAATCAGTTAATGAAACCTTTGATGATAATTAATGTAACAGCAAAAAAAGTGATTTATTGTCTTTTAATTTAATGCCAAATTTTACTCTTTTTGCTGGTAATTTATAAAAAAGCCTGTTTTCCTTGAAAAGTCCCTAGGCAATAGTTTTAAAGTCTAAAGAAAGCAGAGAGAGTCAAAGGAAAAGATTTGGCAGGACACTAATATATATTAAAAAAAATAAAAAATAAGATGTTTAAGCCAAAAGAACCTGACAATAAATATCTATCAAATCCTTATTAATTTTCAAATTGCACTGTGGGAAAACTGAGGGTGTTGCAGTGGCTTTTATGCCTGACTCCACAGCTGCTACAATTCTACCACCAACTTTGGAATTATTTGGTTCCATATCACATCTGAAACACTCTGGGTATTATTCCTGAAGATTTCTGGCACGTAGGTAAAAAAATATAAGGAACTTGAAAAATGAAGAATGTGTTGGAAATTTGTCAGTTTGTGTCAAGGATGCAGAAAAACTGAATTCCTCTGTAGTGTTATCACTTATGATATTCACTCAAGAATGAGTGAATAACTAAGACAGAGCAAAAATTAACAATACAAAATGTTATTTGGTATATAATTGTTTATAACTTTTTTTTTTTTTTTCTTCTGGCCCAGTATTCCAGCATTATTATTGAGGAATGCAACAGCCATAAAACAAAGGGTAAAAAAAATAAATTCAGATTCCATCCTTAACTGGAATAGATACTTTTTATTCCCTTGAACTGAATGAACTGTGTTCTGAAGATGGTAATTGAAATGAAGGTTTGGTGTAACCTCACTGCTCTGATCCTGGGCCTGTCCCTCAGCTGAGCTGCTGCTGAAGTGAATCCCTGAGGTTTAATTGAAATATGAATCAATGGACAATCAAATCTGCCTGAGAATCTTCAATGTTCTGAATATTCTAAATATTTTCCCCCAAAACTTCATTAATTTGGAACGTGATTCTATTACCTAATAGCTTTAATAGGATGCTTATTATTTAATCAAAAGCCCTGAGAGTTACTAGGACAACTGCAGCACAATAGAATTGTTTTTCTAACACTGAGGCCCATTGAAGGAGGAACACAATGCTCAGGTCACATATGTGCTATTGGAAACTTTGGGTTTTGCTCTGGCAGATGGGATGGCTGAATCACAATGGAATCACTTCTGTGGGAGGGAAACTGCAGTTCCTTCTTCAGGCCCTGGTTTGTTTGTCACAGTAATTGATGCTGGGACTCTGGACAACAAACCCTTTAGCCTGTGGAGAGTTTTTGGGACACAGAGCTGTGCAATGCCTGACTGTGCTCACAGGATGCAGCCTGGGGAACATTTCACTCAGTTCTGGGTCCCCTCTTCCAAATATAAATTAATAGTTCCAAATGGACATAGCTTTCATACACTGCTTTGCTGTTTTTAAAGTTCTTTTAATGGCAAGCATTCAACCACTCCAGAGAATTTGGTGGATATTCCAACTTTCCTCTAAATGCAGAATTATGAACTGCTGCTGCTCACATAAATCAATGTGCTCTCGGAATGAAACACCCAATTCAGCCCCTCTGAAAGCTCTGTGTGCAGAACACTGACATTAGATGATGTGCTTCATCCCAATACCTAATTATTTCATTAAAAACCAGCAAGATTTTAGGAACAGGCAACAGAGGCTGATGGAGCAAACAAGAATTAAGTCACTGTTAACTCTGTATGTATTGAACCCTTAAATTTACTTCTCAATTCAAATATAATTACCTACATGTATTCAAGCCGAGAGAGTCAGGGACATGAGGATGTCCTTTGCTAATGCCAACACAGATTACAGAAAACCACTGTGAAAATTCAGTCCCAAGGCTGCAAAAGGGCCCAAGGACACAATGGTTTTCCAAGAGATGTGAAAATGTGGCGGCTGCTCAGACCCAGCTCAGAAAAACCAAAGCACAGACACACAGAACTTGGAAAACCAGGCTGGGAAGTGCTCCTATAATCTGGATATGTTAGTTTTACCAAAATAATTAAGAAAACCCCCCAAAAACAGAATTGGAGCCTTTTCCATTCTGATCAAAATTACTGTTTTCTTTTGAAGGTCTTTAAATAGCTTTAAAGTTATTACATTTCAAAGTTTGAAACCAGTACTTGCACTAATTTCTTTATGACACCAGGAATGAAGGCAAGCAGCTTCCTACTCTGATGAGTTCTATATTGCAATATTTACTTTTAGTGCAGTCTGCACTCCTTGCAAGCTATTTTAGTAAGTATAACAAAGGTGAGCAAATAGATTATTAAGATAAACAGCTATGAAAAACCAGCTTTACTTTGTATTAAAATTAACAGCAAGTTGTTCTATCAGATCATAAATATAGGTAGACACAACTAAAATTGGAAAGACAAGATTATCAATGGCAAATGAAAATATTCTGATGCAATAAATCCTGAAAATCCAGTGACAGCACAGAAAAAAAGAGCTGGGATTCTCCCAGCTGACTCAGCAAGGATTTGGGATCTCAAGGCTTTCCCCATTGCTTGAGCTAAACTTTGGGATATAAGACCACAGGAATGAATATTTAGGTGTTAAAATTTTACTAATTCTATATCAAATCCTGGGCTATCCATTCATTAAATAATGTGCAGATGTTGCATCTCCAAGACCTCTCCTGCCTTGATCTTGCACATATTAAAAATTTTCTGGTTTCACATAATTTGGGTGTTCACCAGGATTTTCTATTTAATTTGGGGGGAAAAAAAAAAAAAGTGCCTCTCAGACCTGAAAATGAAATAATAATAAAAAATAAATCATAAAATCATAAAATAAAATGCAGCTTTGAGTTTTCCAACAGAGATATTCCAAACCCCAAATTTTCACCCTGTCCCTACAACAGGAGAAATTCCAACAGGACCTCGGGGTCCCCTGCAGCAGCAGGGGCTGACAGACAATGTCTCAGAGGGGGTGACACCCTGGGATAAGTCTGAAAAACTCAATCTGAAAGTTGAGCTAACAGACTTTTGGACAGTAGTAAATCACTGTCAAACAATGAGAGACACGTTGATGGTTATAACTCTTTTCTCTGTTGACACATCAATCTGTCTGTCATTCAGTGCAGAACAGAATCCATTACATTAATATGTTTCCACAGGCAAATTGAGAAATTGTGATTTTAATCTAATCAGCGTGGTTTTTTTGGCAAATGGCAATTTTAGCTTGTTTAAAGTTCTTCTTATAATAAATTAAATTTTTGTTGAAGAAATGAAACATTTAGAGCTGAAAACAACTAAATATTAGTGCAGCTAAATTACTTTAAATTTTTTAGTGATAATGCTTCTGGAGAAGGCAATACTGTATGAAACAGTAATGAAGATGCTACACATTATCTTATTCTAAATTAGAATATTGTAATTCATGGAGATACAGATGCATCAGATATTTAAGGTACATTGAAAATTCACAGGATTTTTTCCCTGCTCCTTCCCCAAGCAGAAACAACTGATACACGTGGGTTCAGTCAGAATATTCCAATGCCCCATCAAATAAATAAATAACCTCTCAAAAAGGCACAATTGTACCAAGCCCATGGCATTGCCCCTGCAGGCCCAGATGGAGCTGGAGCTCCTGATGAGAGCCTGCCTGAACTCACTTCTAACACAAACACCACACATTTTACATAGAAACTCTGCTTTTTTGGAGTTCACACCTGCACTTCTGGAGGAATTGGATTCAGCCAACAGCAGAAGTTGTGATGAATCTGAACTAGACCTGTGAGAATTCAAGTTTTTGCCTCTCAGAAAAGAGTGAAGTGTTTCACCATATTTCATGTTTAAAGTGAGAGTTTCTTCTGGTACCAAATCAAACCTAAACCAACTGACTGAGGATCTTTTTTCCTCTGAAGTTTTTATATTCATGGTTTTTATATTTCCAGCCTAATACTGCTCTCTGAAGATCGTTTTAGTGCTCATTTCAGAATAACTAATTTCCTTTGTGATCCAGGAGTACAAAAATACTTTTCCCTAATTCAGTCCACATGGCTAGAGCCTGAAAGTACCTTAATGAGACAAATATAATTTTTTTCCAGCTTTTTGAGTGCTTTCATTAATGACAAGGAAAAACATGGACACTCACAAACCAGCAAGAGCATCCTGGGCTAAAAGAGCCAAGTAAAAATATATATTTTTTTCAACAGATTGGATCACACAGGTGACCTTTGCCATTCCTCTGTACTTTACATGAGTCAAGGGAAGATAATATTAAATTTTACAGTGCCAGGTATGTAGAAATGATAATTTCCTGTTGATAGAATTCTTCAGGAAACTTCTTGATTTGCTAAAGAAAACAAATCATGTCTCTTTGTCTGTCATCATTGTGTCACCCCTGTGTTCACATTTTATACACCGTGGTGAAAATATCTGGTAAATGCTTATAGAATAAAAACCCAAAAACCTGACTTGTTTATTATTGATTGTGAAAATTGTCTTGATATCATAAAGCTCATGAAATCAGGACAGTTGTTCATGAGTTTTAGCAGATGGAATAATGAAAACTCCAAGGCTCAAACAGGACACAATTTCAATTTGTCTACAGCCCATGGTCTGTAACTTCTTTAGCTCCACATATAATTTATCTTTTAAAGATAAACTATTATTTTGTACTATATTTGGAACTTTGCCTTGCATTGTACCCTGTTGTGTACATTTGGCCTTGTACCAGGTGTATTTCAGATGACAACTCAGTACAAAATGCTTGACATGAATGTTCAGGCACTATTCCTTCCACAGTAAGGAATTATGACAGAGAATACTTATTTTTTTCTTCTTTTAACCTGGAGGTGACCTGCCACTGGAATGCAGTTTCCTCTTTCATCATTGTTACTCTGGAAAAAACACTAATAGCACCATGTCATGCAACTCTGAGAAAAACCCCAAACAAACAAAAGAATACTGACAGAACTGTAATCCCATTGTTACTTGGATAATAAAGAGAGGGATTTTCCCTTTATGGCTCAGGGGTGGACACAAACATGACAAATAATGAGAAAAATGCCAAGGAAATCTAGCAGGACCTTTGGGACAAGTGACAGAGGCACAGGGATGAGCACAGCCCTCCTGCCACACTGCTGCTGAAATTTGGCTGCAAACACTCACCTGGGACAAGAAATGGAACACAAAGTTTTAGGGACTCTTAAAATTGTTTCAGTCCATGCTTGAAGCATTTTACAAATTTGTGGCAATGGTTTGAGCTGGCCAGGTGAGCTGAATTATTGTTATTTCACTGCAGTGGTGCTGACAAACAGAAACCTTCAGTGAGTGAGGGCTGGTTCCAGCTGGGAATTCATGGGAGCACAGCCAGCCAGGGGCATTTAAAGAAACACCATTATCAACATTTTCAAAATTAATCTACAGGGCAGGACAGGAGCTCAGCTCAGCTCAGCTGCTCCTTGAGGAGCCCTGAGAGCTCCCATGGCACACAGGTCTTGGGGATGCTTGGATTTTGGTCCCTGGATGCTCTCTGGATTTTGGTCCCTGGGTGTTCTCTGGATTTTGGTTCCTGTTCTCTGGATTTTGGACCCTGAATGCTCTCTGGATTTTGGTCCATAGGGTGTTATCTGGATTTTGGACCCTGGATGTTCTCTGGATTTTGGTCCCTGGTGTTCTCTGGAATTTTGTCCCTGGTGTTCTCTGGATTTTGGTTCCTGTTCTCTGGATTTTGGTTCTTGAATGTTCTCTGGATTTTAGCCCTTGGATGTTCTCTGGATTTTGGTCCCTGGTTTTCTCTGGATTTTGGTCCCTGGATGCTCTATGGGAAGGATGCTGGAGAGAAACAAGGACTGCACTTCAAAGGGAGCTACCAAAATCCTCAGACAGTGACTCACTGAGCTCAGCTGCCATTGCAATTCCAGAAATTCCCATCTTTGTTAGCATGGCTCAAACAGAGTGGTTAAAGGGAGCAGAAGTATCAATCCATAAAATAACTGCAAACCTCAGACAGAAGTTATTTCTTTTTGCAGTGTTTGGGAATTTCCAACTCCTTGCAGGCTTAAAGAAATCTCAAGAGAAGCATAAAATTATTGAATTAGTTTTAGATAAGCTAAGCCTTTTAGCTCACATTAAATCAATGGCAAATGAGGTACATCACATCTCTAAAAGGCAGATTACTCATTCAGGATCAAAGTGCAACTTTGAAATAGCTGGCTTACATATTTTTGAAATTCAAAATGTATTAGTAATTAATATTTGGGTAAATTCAAAAGTATTTTGATGGAGATTTTCATGAGACAAAAAAAACTACATGACAGTTTAAGATGGAAAATATTACTGTAATTGCACATATAAATTTTTCTCGTTTTTTTATGCAAATACAGAAGCTACTACAGAAACCTTAAATAAATTCAATTAATACAATTCTTCCCATTGAGAGAGAGAAATGGACTTTGTGCAATTTATTCTTCTGTTCTATTTGTGTTATCTTCTGTTTTAATTTAAACTGAAACTTCTTTCAGACAACTCATGGAGTGAAACAAGACAAATTTTAGTGTTTCAGTTTTGCAGATATGATTTAGCATTCAAAAAAGCACCTTTACAAACCAACTCATTCTGCTGCATTTTTTAACTTTTGTAAACAGATTGCAGAGAAGGAGCCAATGCAGATCTGGACATCTTGTATGTCATCAGGCACAGCTTTTGAGTTTTTTATTGCATAAGGGATGGATTTCTGACAACACATTTTAAAAATTGCTTCTTATCCAAAAAACGACAGGCAAGAAAATTACTCATGAAGAATAATCTTTGTTCAGTGAGAGCAATCCCCCCACCTCTCTGCCATGGCCGAGTAGAGGGGCTGAATGTGGAACTCCAGAGCAAAATCTCCCCAAAACTCCTTCCCTGTCCCTTCCACTCCAGCCCCTGGCCTGGAGGAGGAGCAGAAACATCTGAGATTTCCATAACCAAAGGTCTGTAACTATCAAATCTGTCAGTGTAAGAATAAAGTCAGAACTGTAGACACATTTCACTGGGCAGTGCACTAAACCCCACACATTATTGATCTTTTTCCCCCAATTGTTATATAGTTGTGTGGATTATGATAGTTGCAGAGGAATTTTAAGATTTGTTAGCTTTTCAACATTTTTAATGAAAGAAAATGATAATTTATAAGAGGGAAAGTTTCTTTACAAATGTTGAGGATGTCTAAGGAGCTGGAAATGTTTGGTGGAAGAAAGTGGTCAGTGTTCAGCATGGCAAAGGATGAACAGAGCATTTTAAGGTTTAGTCCCAAGGCATGTGAAATATATTACATTTGTAATGTAACAAAACTTGTACTAAAAAATGTGTATTTTCTAGCCATTCTAATATTTTCATAAGAAAAAGAACATTCTGCTCACAGACTTTACACAATTCTCAATCAATGTCATCAACTGTATTAACCTTGTCAGAAGGCAGAACCAACATAGCTGAACAGGTGTAATCAAGAAATAAATATTATAGAATGACGGGGAAGAAAGGTGGAATTATACTGCTGACAAGTGTGTGCTATTTCATAAAAAAAATCTGATTTTATCTGTAATAATGGTCTGAGAAAAACGATGCAAACATTTTTAGAAGCATTTAAAAATTCTTACCTGATGAAAATTTGAAAAGACTAGGAAATCTAATTCCATCAGCCACAAATGCAAGGATACACCATAAAGAACTCACACTCACTACTGGCATGAGCAGAATATCCAAAATTCCTCCCTGTGTGTTCAGGAGCTCGTCTGGAGAAATCCAAACATGAGGTGCTTCCTCTCCAGGGAGTTGGTGATCCTGCCTGACATCCCTGTGCTCCTGTTCTGGATCTCCTGAACAGAATTCCTTCCCCATCTCTGTCCTACACAGCCATGTATGACACAGACCCTCCAGAGCTTCAGATTCTCTGCAAAACAGGCAATTTTGGGGAGCAGCACCCAGTTCTGTCCAATACACAGCACATACCCCAGTTATCTGAGTTCTGCTTTCCTGCAGGGAGTCTGCAGTCACTGTGAATGTGTCACTTTTCCCCAGCCTCCATCCCTGGTCTCACACACCCAGCAACCCTCTCCTCTGGCAGCTTTCCTTCTTTCCCAGAACAGAAACCACTCATACATTTCATTCCTCTCCCCAAAATACTGATCATACTAATAATTAAAATCCCACCAGGACTTTTTTTAGTTTGCAAACTTGCTGCTCTTCTCCAGCAGAGAACAGACTTCTGACTCCATTTCCCCCATTTCCCTTTCACCCTTCACATGGCCTTTAATCCATTTTACAAATTAATTCATATCTGATGGCCACAGGCCTATTTCTGGCCAAACCAGTGGATTTTTTCTGTTTGGATCTTCAGTAAATTCTAAATGTTTCCTGTTGTCTCTTCTCTTCAGATCATCCCACCCATTCAGATCATCCAGCTCTTAAAACATGACATTATTTCAACTACAGATACTGAGTCAAAAATTTTCTCATTAAAAAATAAACATAATATTTGAAATACAGCTAAACAGCTAAATAGAATTTGAGCCATACAGTGAATAAAAAAACCCAATTTGAATTCCTGCACAGTATCTGTTACATCTCTGCCAAACAAAAGAATGAGTTGAGCACAAAATGAACCTCTTGTTTTCCAACAAATGCTACTTAGCTTTAGCTCATAGCATTAGCTGAGAAGATTAGGCCTATGAAAACTCAATTTTCCCAGTCCAATGGGAATAGTGGAAAATAATACACAACAAAATAAGAAAACCAGCCTTGTTTGACTCAAAAGAACCTAACACCATGTCAACATCCCCTTCAAGTGATTGATGAAGTAATATGGAACTACACCAAAATAGGGGTTGGCTATCATTTAGAAAAACAAACACATTGGAGTCAACCAAGGAAACAATTGTAGAGATAAAAAGCCCAAAGCACTGACAAGGCAAGAGCACAGCACAGAGCAGAAAGGTGTGGAAAGTCCAGAGATAGCAGTGGAGTTGCATTAGCTGCACTGGGAAAAAGCTGGAATTCCAGCCTGCCCTTCCCTGATTGCCCTTTGATAAGGATGTGCAGGATCCCACAAACCTGGGGCACATCTCAGGTCGTGGCTCTTGCACAGGGCAGGTGAACCAAGGGGAGCAGGGTGGGACAAGAGCCTTGGCTGCAGGAATTGGGGAATGTATTTTGTCCCAAAAACTTCCATCCCACACACAGCCTCTGCTCCTGAGGCACCTGGGAGGCGTCACCAGGGCTGAGTTTTTAATGAAGTTGCCCTCAGGGGAAGTGTGGAACCCAAGAAATTTTCAATATTTTTAAAGAAGCTAAGAAGAACTCCTGAAGTTTGTAATACTGATCTGATCACTTACAAAACGTTTTATTGAATTTTCAACTGCATTTGTAAGAATCTTTCTCTCATTTATTAAATGGATGGCTTTGGTTCAGCAGCCCAAGAGCAATGGAAATGGAGGCATGAATTCTGTCAGACACACCTGCATTTGTCACAGCCTGGACAAGCTTGAGCACACCTGGACAATGGTCACAGCTAGAGATGGCAATGGCAGCTTTGGTTATCATGGGGACTCCTCTGTTCTTGGAAAGCATCCACATAATTTAATATAGTTTTCTCCTGTTTTGTATGCTGCCACATTGATATTTCACTTCTGCCAGGGAGTGTTTGAGCTCTTTCCTGATTAACTTCATGGTTTACATTTGCCTAAGCTCCAAAATGAGTGTTCAGTGCTGTGGGACTATGAATCTCCCCAGAGTACTACAGTGTCCTTGAAAGAAATTCAAGAGAGAAGAAATTTAACCTAGGAGAAATAAGGTCTGCAAAGAACACAACAGAACCATAAACTCAGAGAAGTACCTGGAAGAGAAAGGGAACAGTCTGCTAACTGTATTTTAGGAGAAGTTGTGAAGCCAGGAGGATAAAAGCAGAAGGAGGCAGTGTTCTAAACAAAGGGGACAGCAGCTGTGAGGGCTGACAGAAAATAAAGATCTTGTGCTGAGGCCCCAGGTTGTCAGGCTCCCAAGTTAGCTTAAAGGTCACTCTGGAAGACAGTTTCAAAGGGCAAATATTGCAAGGTTGCCCTCTCTGCTCCTGCAGCTGAATTAGGTCTGCAAGAGATCGACTTTGAAGGATGGCACTGCACAGCTCTGCCTCTTCTCTCCCATCATTTGTCTCTCTTACCAGACAACACTTTATATATTTACTTCAAGATCAGCAATGCAAAGAGCAAGATTACATACAACGATAAAGAACATGTGCATTTATCATGATAACTATCTACTGAAGAATACCAGAGAAAGAAAATTTTTTTGGCTTTTTTTTTATCTTGTGAGACACAGGTAGAATCACTAAAAAAGAGTTTGCCAAGACAGGGAGATTTTATTGTTTATAAAGGAATTAAAATACAAATTGGTCAGCAATTTCTTTGAAAGCATCAATGACAGCTTTTGCAACTGAAGGAGGTGCTACAAAAAATGTTCTTTATGTATGTAGGAAGAAGCTTGTTGAGAATTGGTGGGTATAAGCCAGGTGGAATGGGATGAGAAAGTTCAGAAGTAGAAAAAAGAAAAAAAAAAAAAAAAGAAACCCAGCAAATTAAAATCTGTCGATTTTAAGCAGGTAGATCAAATGATGGGCACTCCAAATGTGAAATATTGCTGATGTCACAGAGAGAAGCACACACCAAACAGGTCAGAGGGGGTTACCTGCAATAACATGGGATTGCTCTCAGAAGGACACAGTGGCAAGTGCAAGAAACACTGAAGTTATTAGAGCAAAAAAGAAGCTCTAATAACTGTGGAAAACCAGTAATTCCATATTCAATGGCATCACCAACAAATGACAATTATGGACTGAATCCTTCAGCCATGTGCACCCACCTTCACTCCGTGGCCAGGCAGGGATGGGACTGTCAAAATGTAAATAAGAAAAAGGTAAAATCTCAGTCTGAAATAGAAAAAGGACAGGTCAGAAAGCACTGACTAGAACAGACCCTTTAAAATTAGCAGGAGCTGATCAACTGCCAGCTGGTTACCTGCTCACAGCATCTCAGGGCAAGAAGTGTAGTCTTAGAGGACAGAAAAGGACAAAGTGCTGCAAAGCTGACAATATAATCACATATATTGACTAGACATGAACAGGAAAAGGGAAGGGGAGCTGGGAGTCCATAATTAAAGACAATATTTGCAAATAATGAGGTAATAAGGTAATTGGTGATGAGGAAATAAGAGAAAACAGTACAAGGAAAATCCACCTTATTTCATTTTGCACAGCATTTCTTTATTAACTAGGACTTAAAAGTGAAGAAATAAAGGAAATCTAGAAAAAGGCTCTGACTTGAGAGACTTGCTAACAGTTCTTGGGTTTTTAAAGAAGAGTCTTTGAAAAATGAGTTATCTTAGGAAAATGGAAGTGCTTTAGCTCAGCACTAGAGACAAAAATTTACAGGATGTGCAAGGGACCTCAGAGGGAGCCATTCCATGTGGGAAAAAAATTGCACTGTACCACAAAAAAACCCTCATCATTGAAGATTCACATAATTCTAAAAGTTCTTTAGTGTATAGTCAAACACATTTTTGCATTGCAAAGTGACAAAATCAAAATTACATACAGCTGTCATAAAATTGGACTCTTAGTCCAGAACATCTTTCTAATTGTAAAGATTCTATTTGACATGGATATAATTCCAAAATATTTCTGATTTAATGTTACAGCTACTGTAAAAGAAAGCTGGCAAAGATGCTGGTCCAGCACAGTGTTTTATGGTAAGAAAATGTGTAGAATTTGGAGAGTGATCAGATATCCTCACCTAAGGCAAAACCCTTCCCTACTCCAAATTTCCTGTGAATCTCCTGACTGGTATTTCTCCTTTTCACACCTTGATCACAATTTCCATTCAGCACCTTGAAAAATTCTTATAAGCCTAAAAAAAATACATTGTGCTTAAGCAATTCCTGCCTTGCACTAATCTTCTGACTTCATATTTGCCATCTTTCTACACCCTGCAGAGTGTGCTTAGTCTGCAAAAGTAGCAGGGAAAGTTTTTAATTCTCTTGAAATACCTAGCACTGAGCAACGTAAGGTGAAAGAAATTTAATTTTGTGGAATATCATTTGGCTTTGATACAATTTACCCTACATTGTACACTAACTCCAAATTGAAAATCAGTTTTTTATCCAAGACTCCTTCTTCAAAAAAATTAAGCTGTGGACAAGAAACCCTCTTTCTGTGTTTCTCACAGGTGTAGTCATTGACCCCTGAATATTTGTCCCCCTATTTTAGGATATAAACAGGGTTGTTATTAACCCTCAGAGTTTCTGACCTTGCTGCTTCAGTGAAATAATAGTGTGAGAGTGGAATTTTCTTCCAAATGAAATGTTTACTCTATAAAGCTGTAACTGCTCTATTGCATTATATTTTTATGTTTATTGTTATGAAATGATGCTATTTGTAAGTATAATTCTGTAATAAAAACAAAACAAAGATTGATACTGAAAGAGAATGAAATTTCAGAACATGCTATAAAACTAATCTAATGCTGGAAAATCATAAAAAAGTGCAATTACTCCACAGGTGAAAAGGAAAAACAATTGGATACATAAAAGCTTTATTTTTATAGTAAGAAGCTTATGAACATTAAAATGAAAGCAAAATCCTCTTAAAAACAAAAGGGTTAATTTCAATTTTACATCAGTTTTGACAGTAACAGAAACATTATTTTAATGGTATAAAACCTGTTTTTTTTTTTGTTTTACTCAAAAGTACCTTTGCATAATGAATGCTGTGGCTGTTGCAGAAGTTGCCTGAGTCTTTCCACATAAATCACTCTGCAGTCAACCTCCTTTTGTTTTGCAGAACTGATGTTCAACATTCACTCTGGAAGTACCAATTCACATTGATGGAAGGTGAAGATTTTAAAATCCCACCATATATATATCTGTATGTATACATAAATATGTGCAGAAATATCAAAGGATGGGCAAAAAGATTATTTGGGATGGGGCAGTTGGAGCCACAGAATTACAAGTGATGGGTGGGAGGGACAAGGACAATTTATGTCTGATTATTCCTGGAAATAATTATATCCTGGAAAACCTCTACCTGGGGTAGAGATTACATGGGGAACAGGCAAATCTGTAAAAAACACAGTCCACAAGAAACATTAATGTTTGATGTTCTGGCAATAATTTCAGTTTTAAGTGGAATGGGATGAAATTTCCTCCTTGTTAGAGGAGCTGCTTTGAGAGAGTTTCAGGGTGATTTGTTGCAGTTTAGTAGAAAACCAGTGAAAACAACCTGGGATTTTGCACCACTGTCCTCCAAGGATGAGGAAAATGCCTCCATGTGACACAATAGTCAAGGGAAGAGAGAAATTTGGAAAGTGAAGTGGGATGTTGGTACAAAAGTGACTCCAAATCACATCCCTTCTCATTAGAATGTTCTTGTATGGCAAAAAAAGAAAGACACAAATTCAATTTACCTCAAATTTACCCTCAGCCCACCCATACCACAACTAAAAACACCAACAGCATCTTTGCAGAATTTCCTGAGGGTTTTATACCAACATCTGAAATACCCATCAAGCACTGACTTTTACAACAACAAAAGTGCAGTGGGAACAGGCAAAGAATTTCTTTGTAAGGGAAGATCACATCCACCAAAATCAGACTCTACATCCTCCTTTTGGAATTGAATATGCAAAAAGAAAAGAAGGAACCATATTAATCCAAAGCAAAATGGAAAAGAGCTAATTCCTGAGCTATAGTAATTAAAAGCCTTGACATATCTATGAAAGAAGGGCTTGGATAATCTTTATTATACTCCAAGCAAGGCAAATGGCAGATTGATATCCCTTGGCACAGGAATATGCTACTAAATATTTGAAGACAAGCTGTGACTTCAAATATCACATCCAACTGCAACTTTAATTTTTTTTTTTGCAGAAAAAGCAACTCATGCTGAGGAAGATATGGCTTATTTGAAACTTATTTACTGTCATAACAGATGGTGAAGACTAGAGAGAATATAAATGAAAAATATGGGGGCCCAATAAATGTCAAGGCTCCCAACTTGGTTTGTAAAATTCAAAGGAAAAAAAAAAAAGAAATCAGCTATATCTATGCAAGATACAAAAACTTAACAGAATAGATTAGCTTTTTAACATCTTGGAAATAACCATTTTTCTGCCCACACAATGTGAGATCAAAAATTGCATTGATTTTACAGTCACTGCCATCTTGAAAAAGTTATAGAGCATGATCTATGTGGAGTTATCATTATTCAAAGTTCCTTTTCAGGTTTTTACCCTCCAAATTCTGTTGGATTATGAGAATTTTATCACTTATATCTCCAATGGTCAAAGGAGTTTCCTATGAACCCATGGTGGGGGAGAAGCTTTGTTGGCCTTGTTGTGTTTGTAGCCCTAAAACCACAGCCTGAGGTCAGAGCTTGAGGCAGAGCCACACACCCAGGGCCTTCTGTTGGTGGGGAATTTTTCAAGTTTGAGTTCTCAGCTCCCAAAAAAAATTAAAAAAATAATTAAAAAAAAAATTAACCCAGCAAAATCTGCAAGAAAATAATAAATTATTCTTTATGCTCATAGTCCTCACCTCAAACTCTCCTAACTTCAGAGAGAACTGAGCACTCAGGACTATAAAAAGCATCTGGCACCCTACAAAACTGTACTTTTCACAGAAGAGGATCCTGGCATGATGCATCCATCCTTATCCTCTAAAGTGTGCAGGTGAAAAAGGGAACACTAGGGAAGGAGCAGCATCCCTTCCCTTGAGGAGGGAAACTGCATCTGTGCTGCTCCTGGAGCCATCATTGCCTTGGCAATGCCTCTGCTATCAAACTCAAACTTCAGGCAGAACTAAACCAAAATGACATTCATGAAAATCTGAAATAAATTCTTAATGTGGAGTTACATAATGTCTTTACCTGATTGGAAAGAGCCACCACGGTGACACTGTGCCATGAACTGACACTGTGTTTCACACAAAAGCACAAAGCCAACAGCAAAAAAAATAGATATTATTCTATATTTAGCTCCTCTCTTGCTGCCTTAGGTCACCTAGATGACTGGGAAATACACCACTAAAGCAGTATTTCATTCACTTAAATAGTGCACAGCTCATTTTACTTTAAATCTAGCACTGAATTTCAGAACGTGGTCAGAAATGTAATATTAACTATCCCATAATGGCACAAAAAGAAATAAGGTTGTGAGTATATTTTTACACAGTTTTTCTTAATGAAAAACAAGGAAACATACACAAAGTATTGGAGTTTTTCATGCTGTTTCCTTTTATGTTTTCTGTGCATTGTATTTGAATGCTCTCCTCTTGATTATGTTCTCTGAAATACTTGTTTGAAGTAAGATACTTTATTTTAATAAGTGGAACAAAGCTTTGAATAGCTTGGTTCAAAAAACAGTTTTAAATGAAAGGAGCTGTTGCTAAGCACAGGGATCTTTGCCAAATACTTTTTAAATGGTTTATTGTGCCCTAGCAATCCTGAGATTAAAAACATCTCTTGAATTACAATGACACATCAAAAAATAAAATTAATGTGGGGGTTTTCATTACAAGAACTGAGCCTCTGTGTGTTATTCTTTCCATTAGATAAGAAAGAAACATACTGTGGTACATTGTTTTTGCTGTCAGAGGGAGCTTTTAGGCAAATATACACTATCACACTATATCCCTCATGGATTCAATCACACACTCTACAAGTTCTTCTATTAATTTAACTTAATGCTGTGGATTTAAGGGATTGACTGTATATTTTCACATATTTTTCTGCACTGGGGATGAGTTATTTTTAGACTCCATAAGTCTTCATCAGAATCAGAAGATGGCATTGCCTCATCCTACTACAATGTGAATAACAGTATTGCCTTGCTGTGTAATGAACATTTAATTTTCCACTGTTCTTGTGATGTTATGAAACAAATGCTTGACCAAGCTCTGGTGCTGTAACACTGCAGAGCAGGGAGATCTCATTGCCAGTGAGAAACCTGACCACAGAGTGCTGGATGTTTCAGGGAAAAACACAATCAATAGCATTTCCCAGCTAATAAAGATGTCTGAAAGAGTGCTCTGAGCAGTGCTGCCCTCAGAGTACACAAATTGTGATTTACAACAGGGAAAGAGGAAGCAGAAAAACCAACAGAGAAAACAGCTGCTAATTGATTTTAAACCAAACTCAGTTTCCACACCTTGAAATCTTATTTCATTTGTATCTGTGAAGAGCAAAAAGCTTGAAATTCCAGATATCTCACACTGGATTTGAAAGCAGGGAGTGCAGATTGTTGGGATTTTCCTGTAAATCACTGACTCCTCTGGTTTGCCCAGCATCTCCCAAGCTGTCACTGAAAACCAGCACAAGTCTCTTGCCAGCCCCCTGGTACTGCATGGCTGTACCCACAGGTTTTATTTGTCAGCATCCACCCTCCTGCCTTATTTCCCCAGGAAAAATTAAAATATTCATCTGCAGGTTATAGATTATAGTAAATTAAACCAAGACACATTGTACATATAAAAATGAGCCAAATATTACCTAGGAAAAATTGGCAAACTCAATGATGATTGGAACAAGTGGGTCAGATTATATTGGTGTTGTTAGTCACATATGGAACACCTCAAATGATTCAAATGACAAAGGCAAACATAGAAAAATTAAAGAAATTGCAGCAAAATCCTGCCACTTTCATGTACTTTCTTGGACAGCCCATTATGAAGATATGTATTCAGGTTTTCTTAAAGCTCAAAACATTTCTCTCACAAAGAACTTTTGTATTTCAGTGCCTGTCCCACACTGTCACACTCTTAAGAGAATCTGCACCTCCAGATAGACAGCTTCTTTTTTCCCCATCTTAAATGGGAAATATATGGTAAAAAATAAGAGGAACATGTCAAAAAGAAAACCAAGGTCACCTTCTCAAACTGGCTGTGGATTCCTTGCTCTGCAATCTGGCACAAATGCTTGGAATTTCAGTGAGGACCCAAAATGGCCAGAAATGTGCAGAAGGTTGTTTCCTATTCCCAAAGGCACAGGAGTGAAATTGGAGTAAATACATTTGAAAAAGCAGATATTAAAGATGACAGATATTGGTTAAGTTGGGGAAATCCTGTATGAAATTGTAATTTTAAGATACAATGAGTTTCCAACAGAGACACTCCATGTCTTTAATGTTCCTTTTCCAGGAGATCCCTGATGAATCCACATATAATCACATATAATCTCTGCCTTCACCCTACAGGACTAGGACTGGATTTTAGGATTCTCCACTCCTCAAGCCCACTCATCTCATGGGGAGCTCAAAGGCAATGAATGCCACTAGGAAAAACATTCCATAGCAGCCCCATTTGATTCCCTGCTCTGTTAGGAAATAAGAAATAAAACACTTTAAAAATGAAACAGATCCCTTCAACCTTTGCTGAAAGAAGACTATCACAGTTTATAGTGCTCAAAAGGTGAAGCAGAAATATAAAAAGAGAGATGAAAACAATTACAAACCTTTACACGTCTCTTTGCAAAATATACACTTTTCTGGTTTTCTTTGATAATAGCACATAACTCAGAGGGAATACACAGCCTCACATAAAACATCCATCCACCAGGAAAGGCATTTATTGGCCTCAGAAGCCAGATATCACCTAAAACAAAACACACCATTATTTGGACAAAGATGAAATGACTCGTCCTGACATTGGAACTTGCAGGGACAGACACTTCATCAGCAGCCAATATTCAATAGCACTCAGCAGGTAAATTGTGGAGCTCTGGGCATTGGCTCTGCAGCTCACAGCCCTAAATTCTTGTTTATTCACTATGAGAGACGTGTAACATCAAGCTAATCATTTGCTCATTTCCTAAAATATTAATTACACTAATAATTAAGACATTTCTTTTTCATACTGATTTTAAAAGGAATTAGCACAACTGAATGAGCAATAGTTCCTCACAGTCAAATTTCCAGTAGGCTCCAAAGCATGAGATTAATTTTTGTGTTTGAATTTCCTTTTGATCAGGCTGCAATCTTTCCAGGCATCAATATACACCTCAATCTTGAGAATAATAATAATAAAAAAATTTGTGTTGGATTAAGTGTTTTGAATAAATTGTGCAAATATTAGATGCATTAGAAAGAAAAAAAATAAAGGCAGAGTAAGAGATAGAAAGTGACTGTGGTGGTAAAATCTTGATAAGAGCAGATTATCCACCACCCATGAACTACCCAGACAAAAACCTCTTTCTAAACTAGAAGTGAAGCTTTCATGGAAAAACATTAAAAAATGGAAAACCATGCAATAAATACTGAGATTACTCAATTTTCAGGAAGAGGCTTCAGTAGAAATTGTCCTTATTTCAGGCAGTGTTTAGTTTTATTTCATCTCCTTAAGCAGCATGATCGTTTCTTATTAGGGTACTTGGCTTAGAGCTTATTTTTTAAATTAAATTTCAGTTATAATAAACTCTTGCATAGCTTAAACCAAAATATTCTGGATGATGTTATTTCAGTGAAGAAATGTTCTAAACTCAAAGTTTAATGATTCTCTAATGACAGCTCTGTTATTTAATTGGAACAATTGCTGCAGAGACATTTGTCCTCTTTGGCAATTGCCATTTCTGCTAATGTTCAAGTAAAAGTAAACATGCTTCAGATTCTGGAACCTCCTTAATCCCTTTGGTAAACAGAACAGGGGAATTTTGAAATGAGTAAAAAATGAGATTAATTTTGACTTTTTAGTCAATGAATTGAAATCTCCACTAAAATGGTCCCTATTCCAGTATTTCCATCACGTGTGCCCTTTAGAGATGCTCCTCCCTTCCTGACCTCTTCTGTAACATCATCTTATTTCCATGGTCCCAGGTTTGTGTGAGACAACAGGAGGCAGAACCATCCAGGACCTTCCCTCTAGTAATCAGCTCAAAAGTTGAAGATGCTGGATTTTAGGAAAACATTTCAGTCTAGTTTCCACATAAGCTTTTAAATATATGGAATTTAAACCATTTTCCTCACTGAAAAAAAAAGTGAAATAAACCAAATAACAAGCATTCAAAATCACTAAAGTTATTTCAAATATTCCTTTTACCTACAGTGCCCAGTGAAACAACACCTTCCTGCAGTCTTTTTTATAATTATCTATCTTCTTTTATTTAGTATTTCCACACAGTTGACACCCACTCAGCTGAAATGATAGCTCCTTATCTGCCTGAATCTTGGATAAATCTTCCTGAATTTGGCTGTGACCTCTTGTTTTTCATGGCCTGCCACTCCCTCCCAACACTGTGTGCTGTCCCTTGGCTGCATGGGCTTTTCTTTTTTCCAGACCATTGGTTTATAAAATGAACAAAATTGGTCCTAATACTGATCTCCTGTGGCACTCCACTAATCACTTTCCTCTTTCCCAAGCCACTGCCCACTCACAAATACCTCTCTTTGATGTCTCAGTAGATAATTTATCTATTCACATACCTCAGCTACTATAAAAACACCAAAATTACAGACCTTGCAGATTATTCTTTTGTGTTTTGCTCTATCAACAGATTTCCTAAATGCTAGGAAAATTATTTGTATGGACCTAATTTACCTTGTTACTGCATAGCAATGATTTTTTAAACATAATCAAATTTTTGTGGCTGCCTTTAATATTCCAGGTGCAACTTCTGGGGCCAGGTATAAAAAATAAATGGAGTAGGGAAAAAAAAAAATCCAAATTCTAAGACAGAGCTCAGGTAAAAAACCTTGTGACATAGACTATTGAGTTTATTAATAGATATATTCTCTATATTAGTATTATTCTCCATTAATACCTAATTTTTTGCTTTAAAACAATCTGTTAATGAAGGCAGATGTGCTGTTTCTCATAAGGACCAACCAGATGATGCAGGAGAGAAGATCTGAATGTTTTCCTTGCACTCACCTGGTCTGATTCCCAGAATCTTTGCCCAGCTCTTTTCTCACCCAAAGTTTAAAAGCCAGGACCTGTGTTTGAGCTCATCTGGCATTTCTCCACCCCTCTCCCAGTGGTGCAGTCACTGTGAAGCCTTCAGGGTCCTTCCTGGTGCTGAACTCCACGTGGGGATGAAAAATGAGGATTAAATGAAAATCTTCCTCCTTCTCCCACATCCTGGTTCCCCACCTGTGCTGGCAGTGCCTGTTTTGCATCTCAAGGAATTTTAACTTCTCTTACACTTCATGTGTTCATCTGAAGGGCAGAGACACTTCACCTCATGGAGCAGCAAATGTGGCACAGGCAGAAGCAGAGATTTCAGACACTGGAGTGAAGAAGGTTGATGGAAAAGTGTGCTTGGAGCTGCTGACATCCGTTAGCTATAAAGCAAAATAAAAGCAAAATAATATTTGGGAAAGAATGAAAGCTCTGGTTTATATTTACTCCGTGCTCACAAAATTCATTCTTTCTTTCCTTGGCTAGTCAGAGACATAAAAATTCTATTACAAAAGAAAGAGTTTGTTCCAGACCCCATCAAATGTCAGAGGCATCCTGATAGCAAAGTGCCAGCACAAGATAAAGATTAATAATATTGGCAGCATCCTCCTTTCCCAAGACTTCTGTGAGGAAAAGGGACAGACAATACCAGGGGAGCCATGCAGACACTTCTTGGCTCCTGCTTTTCCACTGTTTTTTTTTTTTTTTTTTTTTTTTCCAGTGTAAACTTTATCCTGAATCCCTTGAATTATTGTCAGAATTCCCATGGATGATAATGATGTGGTATCACCACTCCAAGCTTTCACCCCCCATCAAAAATACATAAATAAATAAGGAAAAGGCTATGCCACAGTGCAGAAATGTTGTTCTGCATTCCAAACCAGTCCCACACGTTCCTGCAAACACAGTGACTGGATGGATGTTCCTCTCATGCATAAAAAAAAGATCCTTAACAGGCTGTCTTTACTCACAGGGCCCTTCAACAGGTATTCTGCTTATGTCTGCAAGTGATATGTATTGTAAACGTGCACACCATCTTATTTTATATTGAAACAGAAACAGATTGTTTCATGTAGTTGAAATAACTGATAACAGAAGGCAGAGCCATGCTAATTTATGTTGATCAGGATCTGTGCACATTTTCAAATCTTTGAAGGGAGGCAACTCGAACTTAAGCTGTTATGTCTAAAACCATCATATGAAGCCCAATTGGAGAGAGCTGGGAAAAACTGTTGTGCAAAAAAAAAAAAAAAAAAAAAAAAAAGGCACTTAAAAAAATAGTTAAATTCTTGTCCACTTTGAAATTGAAGCATGATTTCTGTGCTGGGATTAAGAATTCCTGCATTTCCAGCAAGGATAAATATTAATGGATAAACTGCAATGAAAAAAAATGTGATGTCAGGTAAACCAGAAGCCAGCTAAGAATTTAGGAGAGAAAAACATAAATATTTTAGTGACATAATTGATGATGGAAATCTGACTTTTAAGGATTTCCCTCACATTTTCTATTCTCAACATTATTAATCAACCACCCAGTGGTTGATTGGACCAGTGGACCAGTGACAATGGCCCAGCCCTTATCAGCTCAAGAGTCAATTCCACAGGGATGGAAGTTGATGGTTAATTCAGCAGCAGCTTTTCTGCTGTGGACATGGACACACTGAGCCAGGCTGGGGAGGCAGGGTCGTGTTCTGTAGTGCAAAATCAGATTTTTAGGGAGTTAAATCAAGCATGCAGGCAGATATCTGTACAAAACAAACATGGAAGTTTAGGCTTGGCTGGGATGGAGATTTTCTCTTCACCATCCACCCCCTGCTTTGTTGCCACCACACACTGGCACAGTCACAGTTTTATTTTCTGATATCAAATGTACTTTTAGAGTACCAGAGATGACATATATTTTATAAGAGCAGAGCTGAAGAACCCCTATTCATGCAAAATTAATGACTAAAAATGGCTGAGGGTTCTTTCTCACCAAGAAGCTGGATTTCCAAGTCAATTATCAGGCCAAGAAAAACCTAAAATCTTATCTAGAATGAGTGTATTAAAATAAAACAAGAAGTTTTCAAGTGCTTTCTGTTTATAAAAATATCAGAAAAAAATTACAGTATTGACTGCCTAAACCCCCTTTTGAAAATAATGCATTTATTTATGGAGAAAATAAAATTTCCTTTCCCTTGCCATGGTTGATAGAGACCTTGTCCTAGCCATGCCCTAAAATAGGAGACACACAAAAAAAGGGATTTTATTACAGAAGCATTCAATTAGGGTTGAACTCCTTAATGATAAATGTAGAGATGCAGAATGTGATAGTATTGAAAGACAAAATTTGCACAAGAATTTAAAAAAATGTATTAATATTACTTTGACTTTCAGGAGTGGATGGAGTTGTGTTGGGGAAAAACTCTGTGAATGGTTGTGCTGGCAGAGAATTAACCAACTTTTCCCTCCTTTGTACCACCCTGCTCTTTTATGTCCTCTGCCAGCAAACCCAGGGCTGGTTTGTATAAAATAGCTCAGAATAGAAAAATAAAAGTGGACATTTTCTATGCTGCACATCACTTGAGAAATCCCTGACAGACTCAGGATTTGCAGGAGACTGAATTGTTAACTTCTAGAATTACAAATCAAGCACCATCCCATATGGCACTACTTTTCAAATGGCTTCCCTGTGAATCACAGAATCAGAAATCTGACTCATCAGCACTGCCACTGACTGAGCCCAGGACATGAATTTGGGCTCACACAGAACCAAAGGAAATTACAACATCCCAGTTGGTGCCCAGGGTGAACTGGGAGTAGCTCTGGGAGTCACTCAGTTCTCCTTCTGTGTCCCCTCTTTTTTAAAAAAGTATTTTTTACTTTATCAAGGGTTTGCTTTTATCTTGTGTGTCTTTTCTGGAGCTCCTTGGCTCCCCTCCAGGTGAATACAATATCCAGCAAACATTCATTTTTCTGTAAATTTTATGCAGACCAACAAGGACCAGCTGCACCAGTGCCACACTGCTGTTTTGATCCTACTTTCTATTATTCCTATTTATCTATTACCAATTATTTAAACAAGATTTCCTATTCAATTACAGCATATTCTTTCCACTTCCCTTGTCATAGGACCCAGTCAGGCAGAATCTGGAAGTAAATCTGATTTTTGTGACATAGTGAATAAAACAATGCCTGTAACCAGGCAGCTTTATTTTATGACAGCAGAATTTCCTCTCTTCCCCAAAGTTTGCTTTCTTTCTGGTGCACCCAAACAATATCTTTTCCTTACATATTTATTGTACTCCATCAACAATCCTGAATATCTCTCCTCATGTTTGGAATTAGTTTTATCCTATAGACTTCCAGTATATGAACTGTAGTATAAAAATCAATTCTTCAGCAGCACCAGTACCAAATCCCATTTCAGGTAGAGTGACCAACTGAGTCACAGGAATCAGGAATAATAGAGAGAATTTCTCAGGGTTTTCTGACACATTAATTTGATATATTGTTACTGAGAAACATTACACCTGTGTAACATTACACTGGAGCTTTCAAAAATACAAATACTCTACAAGAACAACGGGATAAAATACGATATTTTCAGTAACTCCAACTGTGAATTAGCTCAAATTTGCAGTGGAGCAGGATGTAAGCTTTGATCCAGGCTGCAGCATCCCCACAGCTCACTCCTGAGATGATTTCATTGCCATCTGAGGCACGTATGGAGAGGCAGGGCCTGCTCTAATTACAATATTGTAGTTTTGACTGACAGACAATATGTCTACAATCAACTCATTTGAGAGCCATGTGTTGCGACAGTTCCTGTCCGACTCCCCAGAGCAGCACCAAGACAAATCAGTGCCTTGTTACTCTGCTGTTACTAATCCCTCAGCTGAAAAATGAAAAAATCCTAGAAAACACGTGTGCACACAAAGAACAGTAGGCCAAGAGGTACCCCAGTTTCTTTTTATCTTTTCCTGATTGTCAACATCTGCTTAAACACTTTGAATGTGTAACCTCCAAAATTTCTGATTCCAAACTTCCCAAACTTCACATGTGCTGCTCTAAACAAAGTTTAAGCACAAAAATTTTAGAAAAATCTCTGTTTTTGAGCTCTCAAGTTACCCCACATTATTGCACTTATTCCTCACACCAATATATAGCTGCCACTGAAACAATGCATTTCTTCTGACCTCACACAGGCCTGGGTAAGTATAATTATTATGCAGCATAATATGACAGAGATATGTGTCATTAGTAGAATTTCTGGAATTTTGAACATACATTTCAATAGCCTAAGTGGACCTAGCTTGGCAATTTAGCTGACCCTGGAAAAGAGTGCCTTATGTTCATCTTGTGCAATCTGTCCAGTAACAGATGTACACCATTAAGATGTAAAGTGAGGTGGAGGAGGATGGGAACAGCAGGAGAAGAGTCAGGCCATTAGCAGAGGAGCCATGAGCTTCCCTAGGCCAGCACCAAGGGAGACAGGAGCCTGCAAATCACTCAAAACAGGTTTTTCCAGCAAACCTGTGATAAACAAATTACTATTTTTGAAGCGCCGCACTTACTTTATGTGAAATTATATGGAAATGTATATTTAAAAAAAAAATAAAAATTAGTGCTTTGAGCATGTCTGTGGTGGGAGAACGAGGTGGGAGGAGGGCACAGAGGGACAGGAGTGGATGCAGCCAGCCCCAAATCCCACCCTGGTGTCAGGTGGAGCAGATTTCCTCTCCTGCAGCTCACAGAAGCACCAAACCCAAGGTGGGGAAGTTCTGCAGGTGAAGAATTTGTGTGGATGCCCTGCCACAGCAGCAGACACAGCCTGGCACGTTATTAACTCATCTTTTCAGCACAATGAATACACTGGGAGGCTTTCATGGGTTTAAGCTCTGCCCTTCCTATTGGTTTTTAAATTTTCTCACCTTTGTTTATTCCCTTATTACCACGAATGTGTAAAAGCAGACAGGACTTGCAGTTAATTGGTTTTCAAAGTGTTCAAAGTGCCACTTTCCAGGATTATCGCAACATAAAAATATTCATCATATCTGCCCACACCAAATGTTGGTATAAATTATTAATTTAAGGCAAATGTGACAATTAAGCAGATTTATTAGCCTTAATACATCATGCAATTACTAAATGACTTCTTTTTAAAGCTCCTCTTCTCTCTTTCTCTGCAAGCAAAACTGCTTTTGTTTTAGGTACCATATTTTATTTATTGATACACATCATCTTGAGAATGAGCTATCCAAGTTAAATTTTGTAGTGACAGCATTTAATTAACACACAAACAAAGTACATACAGATACTTATTAGCATCACAATAGCAGTCTCGAGGGAGGAGAAAAGTGTCTTTCAGGCAGAGTTTTCAAGTAAATAATTAACAGACAAAACAATCCGTGAAACTGTGGCTAAAGCACACTTCTGTTTTCAGTTTTAGTGCAGGGACCTCTTAATTGGCCGGGGTTGGATTGCTCATCCCTAAATTTGCCCCTTTTGCCACGAGGCTGAAACCACAGATGGGAGAATAATGGCCACGTTTGTGTTTGCCTTGCCTGTGGCACTGTGTCTGTTCTGCCAGTAAGAGAACATCAATTTTCAGGATTAGGATTTTTATGTTTTCAAAGGTATGAGAGTCCCTAGCTGTCAGCACATTAGAAATATAGATAGAAAAAAATTTAAATCCACTTAATTGTAATAAAAACATATAAAATATGGCTCTTTGGACAACTCCAGTCTTTACCACAAACTATTCACTACGTATTCCTTTGGGTGTCCTTTATAAAAAAACAACTGTGGTTGTGGTTTAGGTTTTTTTTTTTTTCCACCTCACACATTACATGTTGCTCTGGGAGCTTAAAATATTGTTTTCAGCTGAGCAAAAGGAAACGTCAGGGATAATTTTGATAAATGTGAGCCATCTCATATTTTCTGTTAACAAGTGCTTTGTGTGTCTATTATCATGCACCTGTAAAGCAGATTTTTCTTTTTCATGTGACCTCACAGAACTAAAAAGAGATGTGCCTTCTGCTGAGGCAATAACACTGATGGGAAGATATAATAAACAGAGAGATAGAAAAGGTCTCCCCACCCTGTGGACCATCCCTCTCCTGGGGTTGGGGCTTGTTCTCAGGATTTTTCCTGGACCCACAGAGAGTGGTGGGATGAACACACCAGGGCTCAGCCAAGCTCAGCTCAGTAATCAAAAAAAACTCCAAATCAATACAAGATCAAACCCTGGACTCCTGTTGTATTTTAGGCTGAAGGAGAGCCCTGAGAAGGATAATCCAACATTTCTTGTGCAATGGAGAAACAGAAGAGAACTTTATTTAAACAAACACTTAGACAGGGTAGTATGTGCAGAACAGAATAGAAAACAAACACTCATTGGTCCAAGAAGGCAACACTTTTTTGAAAACATGTTTTCTGCAAAATATCACGAGATATTAACATGGCTCTCGTACTTTGGAGGTGTTTAATCATTGTTATAAATTTCTGTCCTTGAGCAGGCTGAAAAACCCAAGGTTTCAAGGCTGCTTTTCCCTGGTTCCCAGCAGTATCCAACAACAGACTCCATACTCTTGGAGGTCTTTTCCAACCTAAGAAAATCCTTTTGAGCCTTTCCTCCGGGAACTGAACTCGACACAAATTAAGAAAACCAATGGTTGCTCCTTTTTAACAGACTCTTATTAGAAATGAAGCATGCTACAGAGCAGTGAGAATTTATACTGATCTCAGCATTTGGAGTGCTGAATTTCCCTGCATTATTCCCTGTAGCTGAATACCTTTGATAAAGCAGTCTAGGATTGTGAAGCCCAGGAAAATTCCCAGTAGTTCCAATGTACTTTGCTTTTCAAACAGATTTCCCAGGAACAAACTGCAAAGATCTTTCCTCCCGAGCTCCCAGGCAGTCCTGTTTCCCCACAGGGATAATTGTGGCTTTTAAAGTTCCCTGCCAAAATTTCCCAGGTCTACTTTGTTAAAGATGAACAGGGAATATTATAATTTCTTGTTTTACACACGTGCTTCTTGTTTGAGTCTGTTCTTCTGGGGATAAAATGTTAAAAAAGAAAGAATTATAGCCTGATGCAGAGAATATCTAGTGAAGCAAAAAAAAGATAAAACTTATTTTTTTCAAAAATTCAGATTTCCTACAGAACTTCTATTGATACCTTTGTCACAAGTGAAAGCTTCAAAGTTTCTGTTTTGAAAAGTGTTTCATTTTTTATCATGTAAAGGCTCCTGTGAATTGAGGTAAATATGAGTTTCTTTCAATCACTTGACAGCTACAAAAGAAGTGAATCTCCACCGGCTAATAAGAATTAAAAAGAAAATTGTAGCCTACCTGGTTTCCTTCAAAAAAGATTTTCCTAAGCAGAATCAGTAGATCTCCAAGTGACAAAATATTTTTTCTTTAGATGAGACAACTTTCTCAGCTTTAAAGGAGTTCTTTAGAAAACTAAACACATATATATAAATTTTCTCCCGCACTGAGCCTAACATTAAAATACTTCATAGTTAAAAGAAATAATTCTTGTACTGTATTATTTTGTACAAAATTAGTCTATAAACCTAAACTACAATTCAATGTGTCTGTGAAATCCGACTGAATAGAAATTTTGCCTTTAAATTAAATATATTTTTGTCAATTTTTAAAATTATTCAGTCTCTGCTTCTAAACTCCTCTAAGGAAGCTTGTTTTATTTTAGGAATGCTCTTTTAGTCAATTATTTAAATTGTAAGTCTGTACAACAGGATATGGTCTGTAGGGATTTGTTATGTACCAATGGGTCATTTATTTATGAAATTTCTGTGCTCTATGCCTACTAAAATATTGATGTTCTTCCCCTTTGCTCCTTTTTCTGATTTAACTAAAATGGTAAGTATTGAATGGAATTAATTTAAAGATTAGCCATTATAATGAAGTCTTATTTAATCATTAAGAGGAGCTGAAAGAGGCAAAATGTGGCTGACAGAATTTAGTTTGGAGCAGGCAGGAGCCCTGGGAGCAGAGTGAAACTTCTGGAAAGTCTCACCCACATTCTGATTTAAATACTAAGTTAGTTTTCCTAAGAAAGGAAATGTCAGTGGCACCCGCATCACTCATTCCTGTCCCTACCAAGAGGATGACATTATTATTATTATTATTATTATTATTATTATTATTATTATTATTATTATTATGTTAATATTATCCCTCTTGATTATTATTCACTTGATCTTCACCTTTTAAATGACATCCATGGCCAGCTAAAAGTGTTCAGGTAATTTAATTTTGCTAAAAATCTTGCAAATGTCTAATTCTCTTTAAGTGTGTTCCTGAAGCCTACCATTCATTTATGGAAAATCATCACTCATTATCTATTTTGTGATTTGGAGCTGCTCTCTTTTACCACTGAGCTGCTTTTACAAGATTTTCATGTCCTAGCTACCCCAGTTCTCTAATTTAATTCCTGTTTTTTCATCCATATGTGAGAAATGAACCTTGCTGGCCAAGCTGAGTGATTGGTGTGAATGTGGCCTGAGGTGTCATTTGTAAAACCATGAATTATTACAGGAGCTAATAGGAGCAACCTATGATGATACAGTGGCAACCAAGGCTATTTGTCCTTCATAATCCCTGCCTTTATGGGTTAAAAATAGTTGTATATTCAAAAGCAATCTGAATTTCAGTGTCTCAGTTGTTGGTGTGTCAGTAATTTATCTAGAATAGTCCACACTTTGTCATAATATCCCCAAAAATATTGCAAGTTCATTTAATAATGTGCTATGCTGTAGAAAAATACATAGTTCCATTTCAGGAAAAATGTTACATTCAAAGTTTTCTCGGTGTCCTTGGTATTTTGAAAAAGACAAGGGACTTAGAAATTCTAATACTTGGGTGTTTAAAGAGCTGCAGTAATTATATTAATATGAAAAAAAATATGAAGAGAATTTTTTATTTTTCATAATAAAACTGCAAAATTCCTCAGTCTCTGGAATAAAATGCAGCTCATGGAATAATGAAAGAAAACCTTTATGTATATATTTGATCAGCTTTGAAATATAAGTACACAGAGAAAATTCTGATCTGCACTTCCAACAACTTCTAAAAATAGTTTTTAATGAAGAAATGGATCATGAGGAATCACCACAAAGTGGGGAGTCAAAACATCCTTACTTCAGTCAGGGGTTGACACCTGACTCTGCATCCTCAGGAAATTTGATTTTCTGTTTAAATTTTCTACTTTTAACTCCAAATTCTCACATAAATTTATAACCCAAGGAGAGAAACATCAGCCTCAAAATATGTGAGTAAAATCTGGGATTTATTGTGATCCATGAAATCCTAATTACTGAGCTGTTTACCAGAGATAAAAGCTGGCTGACAATGCAGTGCACCAGCACAGTTTGATCACTAATTGTAAGATATCAGGAGCCATAAAATTACTGCAGAATGCTATTATGCTTTTTAATTCTGAGCTGGGATTTGGAAACCTTAAAATTCCATTTTAAAAGATCCTTTATCTTGAAAAAATAAGCTTCTAGAAGTGATTAAAGGAAGATGAGGGATGGATGGACTGACAAAAGGACAGTGTAGGATGCAAGCAGGAAAATATAAGTGTGGGAATATTTCAGGGCTGGCATGAATTCAGGAGGCAATTTAAAGGTTTTCTCTGGGTATCAGGTGATCTAGTGGGACATCAGCACAGCAGGAACCTCACATGAGGTAAGTGCATCTCAAGTACCTTGTTAAATCTCCAACATACTGGAGGGAGTGAGGAGCAACAAGTTAAAAAAAAAATTCTTCTCTAATATTTACCAGTTGCTCCACTGAACATCTGCTCCATAAATTCAGTCCAAAGTTTACCATTAAAATTATGTAAACAAAGAATGTAAATAATGACTGGAAAGGATTATTCCCTAATTCTAAATTACAGTGTTCTGGTAGCAGCTCCAAACTAAGCAATTTCATTGTGCTCCAGCTCTTTCAATGAACATTAAATTCAATTTTAGCAATTACAATACTTATGCCATTAATCACAGTTTGGACTTTAATGCAAATAGCAATGAGGGACACGATGAAAAATTCCAATGCTGGGTTAGAAAATAAGGCTGGCATTGCATTTTTAGAATCCTGGGCATTGGCCTGAGTTTGTAAAGTGTTTTTCCTAATGGGACACTCAGTCACCACCACCAAACCTCTGAAAGTGGGAAATCAAGAATTTCAGTGACAACAACCAAATTATTTTAATCTATTTTTAACTATTCTTAACTCTACCTCCCCAAACATTAATTATGGAAGCAGATAAAAGATATTTCACTGCTACTTTTCCTGGTTTTGCTGTGACTCCAGCCAGCTCACTGACACTTCCCTGTGATATTCAGTTTCTCCCTGAATGAACCAGTGTTCTTACATAAAGGGTCACTTTGTTCTCCTGGTCTTCAGGGAAATCCCCCTGGCCTTAGATCTCCAAAGAACAAGTATTCACATGGCTGCTTATAAAATAGCACAAAAATTGTATTTGTCAGAATCTCCTGTAAAAATATTTTGCCTTTGAAAAACACTTCAGCCTCAATGTCACAGAAAGTAAGTTCATTGCAAGATTCCTTCTAATTTGGCAAAGAAAGTCTTTGATCCCAAATTTTACAGACAAGGCACTCTTTGATTTTGGAGCTCAGTTTCTTAACATCTACCTGTTCTTTCATATTCAATCATGTTTGCTCTTTCTTTTATATCCCTTTCTTTAGAAATGCAGAAATTTTGCAGGTTGGGCCAATTTTCTCCAGCTGTCTTTGCTGATGGAACAATAATAATTTCATAAAATAAAATTTTAAACTACTTATAATTCTAAAGCTTGGTCAACAATGGTTCAGAAATGAAAATTTCTAGTTTGCTCTTTTAAAGCAAGTCCAGTCACTGGTGTACAGACACAATATGAATGCTTATTTTACATACAATTTTCAATAGTATAAGTCATTCTGAAAATCATCCATCATGTAGTAGGGCTGCTCGAGAAATTTATGTAAGTAAAAACCAACAAAATAGTAAAAATACTTAGAATTCTTTACAAATATAAAGGTGGCTTCAGCTCAGACCAATATAATTAGGCTGAAAATACATTATTAGATTGATAAAACAAACCTTTCTTTAATCTGTGCTCCATGAATTTCCTCTCTGCAGTGTGCATTGAATGGAACTTCACTCAGAATATTTGTATAAAATATTTAAAATTTAAAGTCATGGACAACTTTCATTTGAGACTGAAGAAAATAGTATTATTTGAAAAAAAAATTGCTAGAGCTCCCTGTTACTGTATTAATACAGCCTTATTAAAATTCACAATTTACTATGAACTTATTTAAGGTTTTAAGCAAGTTTCAGTTTTCCCATGAGATTTCAGCACAAATAAACTCCAGAGTCCTCTCTCCATGACCCAAGTTTGTGAAGATAATGTTTCAATAGGCTGATTGTAAATGTCTGTGTGTTAATTCTGGAACATTTTATAGCAATAACATTAGGCTGGTTTTATGGGAGATGCTTTGTACCTTGGCAAATGTGAAATGGGGATTGCACAACACACACATCTATGGATGATGTCTTATTCAAAAACATGTCACTACCCCAGATGTCTTATTGCAAAACCCTCTGACCAACAAAAACAATTCTAAAATCATTGCCCACCACTTATTTGCACAGAAATTAAGAACTGATGAGACTATTGCTAAAAAGCCTTTTTCTGACTTTTTTCCCCCAAACTATCAGTCGAATAGAGTTCAAATTCTTTAGTTTTGTTCCTAAAGTTAGATTTTTATTTATATTATCTTTTTATAAAGCCATGCAAGCAAATCCTAGGCAGTAACACGGGACAAGTGAACTTCATCTCTATTTTGTGGTTATTTTTTATTGATATTGCTGAAATGAGAAATCCACCCCATAATCTCACAATGATTTCAGGGATGCTCAGGCAGATTTTTCACATCATTATCAGCGCTTACAAAGAGCGATAGAGGAAATGCTTATTCAAGCTACAAAAACATGAAAGAGGAAAAAAAAAAAAACAAACCAAAACACCCCTTTTTCACGTGGATTTTTCACATTAAAATTCTTTGTCTGTTTCAGATTTCAGAGCTGCAATCTGCATTGGGTCCTGTCAGCTGCGTTGCAGCAGCGAGCGTTGCAGCCCATCAGTGCAGGGCACTGCTGCTCTTTGCTGCACCCAGTTCTTCAATAGCCCTCAGGCTATTCCAAAAAAACGTTTCAGATCCTCAGCTCCATGCCAAGGCAAACCCTGCCAAATCCTGATTCCTGCTCTGTTTGCACAGACATCACACCAACCCTTCCGAGGACAGAGGTGTGTTTGCTTGGGTGTTTGCACTTTGCTATGTAAATTCTCAACACTCAGCACAGCCAAAAACCTGTTTTCTTCAGCTGAAATTGATAGCACAGGGATTTTTTGTTGTTGTTGTTGTTGTTTTGGTTAAAAAACACCCAACAACTTGAGTTATTAAACCCAAGCCTTAATTATTTACATAAGTTGAAGCTCCACGAAGTCACGGGTGATTTGCTTGTATGTAGACTGAATTATAGTCGGTGTTTTTGACAAATGTGAAAGAATTCAAATGAGATAAAAATGAGTAAAATGATATATCGTGTTTTCTAGAATTAAAATAAAGTAAATTTGGAATTTCAGCAGAAAACAATCCAAATTAAGCCCTGAAATCAGCTCAGTAACAATTCCATTTACTTGTATAGCCACGACAGGTTTTTCTTTTTTGTTACAGAGTGAATTAGTATCATAAACCCAAAGCTTCACCTTGCTATAAGGTGACCTTTGGAAACAGGCAATTCTAATGCAAGACTTGTGTTGAAAATGGGACTTCCAAATAAAGCCCTGACCATTTTTAATTATTTTTAATTTTTTTTTTAGTAAATAAAACAAGCACAGCAGCTCGAACCTTACAAGATGAAAATAAACCATACATAGGAAATACGAAAGAAACATCCATTTCCAATATTTAAACATTGAATATTCCAACATTTAAACATCTAATATTTAAACACTGGATATTTTGTCAGTGCACACGAGAGTGTTGCAGCTGTGTAATAGCACCATTAATATGTCTGCCATGGATTACTGCATGGAAGAGAACACTTTCAAGAGGAATTAAATATGGATACAACCTTCTGGCTCAAGATGTCCCTAAACTGCAGATTGCCAGAAGTGTCCCTGGGGACAGGGCAGGAGTGTCTGAGTGCTGGCTTTGCTTTTCCCAATATTCCAGGAGATGCTGGTGTGACACAGCCTGTGGCCACCACGCCCTGGAGCTCTCAGCAAGGTGACTCTGGAGTATTTTTGTGCCATACATTTGTTCTTGAGAGAGGGAAGGGACTGAGAGCAGCCTTTAATAAAGGGACACAGATGTTTGTGTTTATTGCACCACCTGAGCTAATTAAAATTCTTACCTTTTTTTAAAAAAAAGGAAAAAAGCTCCCTGCGGGAATGAGAAGTGGCTTTAAAAAAAAAATTACAGATGGGATAATGAAAAAGGACTATGTTCAAAATAAATTATTTGGTTTGGAGGTTTTGAGGAAAAAATGAGTATCATGATGCTGATGCCAAATTTCTCAGCTTTAGAATCAGGATATAAGGACATGAGTTTGTCAGACAAGTGCCTGGAGATCCAAGGGAGACATGCAGCACCCTGGATTGGGTACCAGGTTTTGTACTCAGCATTTGAGAGGGAAAATCCTGGAAGAAAGGATCCTATCCTGAGCACCTAAAGGTGGCAACCTTTGGCAGATAAACTCTGTCATGGTGCTGCTGTTACCTGAATTCTAAAGATGAAAAATCTCATATTTCCCAGATGTTCCTGAGCTTTGCCATATCCACAGGGATTCCTGAGCAACACCCACAAGAAAATATCTGTGAAATTCAGACCTCAGTTGGAGGTGCACCTATCTGACTTTAAAAAAAAATTATTTCATGTTTTATTTTCAAGGACTAAATTCTTTTTGTAGTGAAGTAGTTAATGAATATAAATGGAACAACCCACTCCCATATTTCATTGAACTGCTCTTGAAACCAAAATGTCAGATAAAAGGAAAAAAAGAAGCTTTAATCTGAATTAGTTTTAGAGTCAAATTCTTTTGGAGAGATAAAAGATTTCTGTTCACAGATAGGTTCCTGTTTACCTAACAACTAACAAATATTTTCTAAAGGTCTGAGAATTTTCCATAGCATCTTGATACTATTGAATAGAAGACCCATTTAGCCTAATGAGCATTAAGATTAAATCATTTACTCACAGATCAAAGGAGATTTTAATTATGTAAACGAGTTGTTCAGAAACACAAAGTGTTCCATTAAGCTTCACAATTAATACATACAATATTTATGAGTTCAGACTTTTTTCCTTGTTAAAAATTGATTGTTACATCAAAAAAAGTTTCCCTAGATGCACTGATTGAAGGAAAAAAAAATATTTTAAGCCATAAAAGTAGCAGGCATACAAAAGATTTTACTGCCTTTTGCTTTTCCTTCTCCTCTTCATTTTCCCCTTCTCTTTATTTAATTTTTTTTGTTGTTGTTGCTCTGAGTGCCTTGTCACCAGATGTTCATTATGTGTACAAAATATTGAGTTCCCCTAAGTCAGGACTTGCAGCCAAACTGCAGGGCTGTCACTGGGGTCCAGAACCAAACCCAAACCCAATCCTAAAAACCCCACTGAAGGTCTCCACTCTTCCTATTTCTTAAAATTTGGGACAACAAAAAGCATCAGCACGTTGAGAAAGGAGCTGAGGTTTGATTCACTGCTGTATATCACAAATTATTTTTCATTCTCTTTATTTTTAAGGGAATAACCTCAGGTAAAATGGAGCATAAAAAGGTCCCATCTTGCTGCTGACAGATATTACTACAGTGCTGCACAGGGTAGATTCTTAAATCACTATATTATTTCTAACAGGCAAGATTAAAATAAATGCAAAGAAAACAAATGATGGAAAGAATGCTGATAAAATATGCAAGCTGGATTAGTTATAGAGTAATTTATTTCTACTAGAAGTTCTACTTAGGAAAGCAAATCAAAAGAATGGAAATTTGCTGACACTAAGTAATCCTGGAAAACACAGAGACTGTTCTAGGAAAACTGATGACTGCTTAAGAGGGATGAAAAATCCATTCCAATTCTCAAGGCCAGAGGTTTGCATTAGAGAAACTTTCGATGAGATTAGTTTCTAAACTTCAAAACTTCATTAAAAAATATATATATGGCAAATATATTGCAGAATAATTTTATTTGAGGTGCTGGGGCAGAATTCTACCCCTAGCTGCAGAGTAAGCTCCAAGAAATGAAACCAGATCACTGCTGCAGATGCATCTGAGACTCCAGACTGCTTTTATTCAGAGTTAGCAGCTCAGCTAAGAAAGCAACTCAGGCTCTGACAAATGTGTAAATTTGACCAGAATAGTCACTGATGATTCCGTGTTAGATTTACAAGGAAGAAGCATAAAATATTTAAATATGTTATGAAATCTGTACCATTGTGTCAGTGAAAAATTCCAACACCTTCAACATTCTGTCTTAACAGAGCAGCTGAATTTTGTGGGTTTTTTTTTTTTGTTTTCTTCATATATTAAGAACTCATCATACTTTAGCTCTTTCACTCAATATCATGATCTTATGATTGATCTAATTTATTTTTGGTTTGTGTGCAACTTGAAGCTGATGCCAGAGTTATTCTAATTATAACACAGTCAACAGAATGACAGAAATCTTATGTCCTGAAACTCCATAAATAATTCAATGGAATTCAATAGTTTATGTTTGTTGCAATCCTAATACATCCACAAACTTATGGTCAGCTTTCAGGTATTTTCCATACATTTACCTTTTTATTAAAATACAATTTCATCCCTAACCAGAATCATCTGCCATGCTCCTAATGCTCCTGCTTTTGGATACAGATGGTGGAGAGAGAGAAAGTTTAATTCACTACTTATCTATTCCCTGCCTATCAAAATAAGTGTGAATATAAATTATCCCAATCACTTTCATTTTGTGGCACGTGAAAACTGAGAAATCCGAGTGTTTATATTTCCTTTTGGTAGAGGGAAAAGTTAACTGAAAATACTTTCAGTACCTTTTTATGCTCTCATTTTCCTTCTGTGAAGCCTGGGCACGGTCTGGGCACAAATAATTCACACCAGACAAAGCAGGAAAGAAGTGCAAACATTGTCAGACAAGCTCTGGGTAAGGGAGATGTTCAGGCTGTGCCACCCATGCCCTGGGGCAGCTCTGGGCTCCTCTCAGCCCAGGAGCAGCTGAGCCACTGGCACAGACCCTGCTCTGGCTGGACCCAATCCTGCTGATTTTGATTTTCCCAGGGGATTTCAGCTGAGAGTCTCCAAGCTGTAACTCCTGTCTGCTTCTGGCAGAGCTGGGTGTGATGCCTTAGGATTTTAACTTTTATATTTTCCATCTATTTGTAATCCTGCAGTTTTTTAGTGTATAACTCCAAACTCCACATCCAGTGTGAGCTGCTGCTCTCCTATTTTGGGCAGACACAACAATTCCTCTCCAGGGAATCAAGGACACCTCACTGGCTCAGGCACTGAAAAACAAAAGTGAGTTGGGGGGAGAAAACTTGGGGAAAATTTCTTCATTACCTGAAGCTGTAATTAGGAGATTAACCCCCAATATGCAAATAGGCCCAACTTATAAAAGTGTAAAAACCCATGACCCATTGTCCATTTTGGGTGTAACCCCTGGGGAACTCCATCTGCCCTAAATGTACCTGAAGACCCTTCAGTAAATAGAATTGATCTTATTCCCTTAATTCTGTCTGCCCCCTGTTTTCAGGTGGCCCCAAAAGACATCAAATGCACCCTCAGCACTCATTTGTTTGGGCAGACACAAAACAGAGATTTCCATCCAGCTCCTGCCATCTCTCAACAGCTTTAGGGACAGCTCAGTCAAAAGAGTGAAATACCAGCCTGGAAGAGAAGGGCAGAACAGGGGGAGGCTTTGGGAACATTGACATGGATCTTGTGTGTGACAGGCAGGAGAGAGGAGCTGAAACAGGCAGGTCAGGTGGGTGAGATCCTAGCAGGCTCCTCGTTTGCCTCAGGGCTGCCTAATGTACCAAAGAGCCAGGACAAAATGTGCCATCAGTGCTGCCTCACGGGCTGGGATTGTCACCTTGGGAGTGTGACATCAAAACTGCCTCTGCAGCATCTCCAGGCCCCAGGGACTGAGAGAAAGCAGCTCCCACAGTTGCTGTGAGGCCTCTTCTCCTTCTTGTGTATTTGATTAAAAACAGCCAAAATTATCTATCTTTTCAAATTTTATTTTCTGGGGTGGTGGTGAGTTTCTAGAGGTACCTTTTAACACCCAGCGATATCCACTGTAAAAGGAAATGCATGAAGAGCACATTGGACACTCATGCCATTGTTATTTCTACAAAGCTGATCCAACCAAGAAATCACCTGAGAACTCAAGCTGCAAAATTTAAATATCCTATTTTATAAATATCCTTAAATATCCTATCAGAAATATCCTATTTTTAATATGTTATGTTATTTACATATTCCAGTTCAGTGGCAGAAGGAAGCAGAGATCAGAGCAAGAATTGTGGAGATGGAGCCTCCCTTGCTGTCACTGCAAGGTTTTCTGCTCTATATTGTTTAAAGCTTTTCCCTGACCACTCTTAAAGGACTCCAAAAGACAGCATTCATCACTTTTATTGGAAAATGATTCCCTAGTTTAGCAGCTGACAGACACAAAAAAAATAAAAGTTTAATTTTTTCTTAAGTTTTAGCCTATTAGTCCAGAGGAAACTCAATGCCAACTCAGATGCTTACTCTTTTAATTTGTATAAATACACTCTTCTTATATTATCTCATGTGTTTAGTCTAACCAGACCAAAAATGATAAATTTGATATATTTTTTTAGTGCACTCTTAAATGAATCTTTATTTCTTCCTCTTGAGAGTGCAAAGACAAGTAAGAAAATAAGAAATTAAATAACATAAAAAAATAAATTTTAAATATTCAGAATATATATAGTCTTAATTTGAAGTGCTTTTATAAAAAGATACTATTTTTAAAAATACACACAGTAAAAGAAAAATCCAACTGAGCTTCCACCTGAGGAAAATTGAAGCATTGAGGCCCTTCCTTAACCCTTCCTCAGCAGTTTGAAGATGAAAGAAAACTCATTTTATCCACCAAAAGACAAGTTATACAGGGGGACTTAAAATGAACTGAACTAAAAAGAGAAAAAGAGATAAAGCTCCTATGCAGTTTTCAAAAATCACAGCAGCTGAAGCAAGAATGGATTTGTAACCTGCCAGATTATTGAATTAAAAAGTCTTAGTCCCATTTCTCCACCGTTCCTTTCCATGGGATTAGAGCAGCAATGATATTTTTATATCATTTGCTGCTCCCTAGTGGAGCTGAAATATAATTTCAAGGTTAAAAAGAGCAAGAAGATAGAAACAGATCAATGATTTGTGAATTTGGAGCTGTAAGGAAATCAGGATTGCTGAGAAGAGTGGGTGCTGCAGTCAGGGATCCTCTTTTGGGAGGTGCAGCAGCACCAGGGTTGAGAGTTTGATCCCTGATCATTCCCATAGGAGCTGGATTTGCCCCTTCCACATCAGAATATCCTGTGGTTCTGTGGCATCTCACACAACAACCCCTGCAGAGTCAGGCAGAGCTTTTCTGAATATAAATGTCAAGTTCATTATGAAATTGGTGAGAGTGATTCTTGTGCATCAAAACCCCAAATTTGGCTCCTGCTCTGCTTCAGTTGATGAAATACACTTTAAAATCTCGACATTTAATAACTCTAAAAGCCTGTAGTGCAAAATGAAAAATCACTGCACAAAAAGAAGAAACTATTTTGCTTAACCTGCACAACTTTGTAAATGTGAATATTCCTGTGCTAACCCAGAGCTTTCTGTTTGTTTGTTATTGCCTCTTCCATGAAATTGATTCCCTAATTTCCTTGAGTGCAGGGAAGGGCTTGTCTGCTTTCTCTAATCACAGAAGGAAAAGCAATAAATGATGGACAAGCAGAATGCATTTACAGCACCTTCATGCAGTGGGTACAGCACCTGCATTTCCAGCTGATTCTCCCATTAAAATCACAGCAGTGTGGCCAAGTCACCTTATTCTCAAATCTTACTATTTGCACAGGTTTTGCCTCTGGAGGGGCAACCAGAATGTCTCCAAAAAGTACAATGTGAATTATTCCACCTCAGCTGGACTGTGAGACACTTCTCAGAGACTCCCCAGCTACACAGGATTTGCTTTGGAGCTTTCAATCCCACACCCCCAGGATTTCTTCCTTTTTAAATAGCTTTTGGACCACCTGGTTTTCAGCTCACTCCTAAATCAAATCAAAGAACATTTTCAGTGGAAAACTGACTTGAAAATTTTGGATTTGACTGGCAAGGCTGCTCTGAAAATTTATTTTAGGAGTCAGGAACTTCAACAAGAGTTTGGCATCTGCAGAGAGACTTGGGGCTGAGTCACCTCTGAGTCCTGCTCAGAGTTACCTCAAACATATTCACCATTCTCACCTCCAAAACTTGCTGTACTGATAAAAAAATTCATAAGAAACCTCTGACAGGCAAAGGGTGAAGTGGGAACTGTGAAATTTGGTTAAGAATTGCTCATTCTAACATGGACAACAGCCCCATTTTGGATCCTCCATTATTTTCACCTGATGTTACTCTTAGAACAAATAACTATATATTTAAGTACTTGCAGTTTAAAACTTCATCTCATTTCCCATTTGTACAAAGGAATATGTGGGGGTTTCTTTGCAGGTTTGTACAGACACAACATCTTCAAATCTACCTTGTTTATTGGACTCTTCAGCAATTTTTAGAAATTGTTGCCCTGTGCAGTCAAATAGAATTCAATACCTTATTTATAGCATGCATTTTATGCATTGCTTTGTGGTTGTTTCTTCATTGGCAGTTTCAGTAATTACTGGAGTGCTGGGCAGAGCAAGAGCAACAAATTAGGCTCACTGTAAGCACAGATAAGAGCTCAGTGAAATAAAACAAATATAGTTGCAAAAAACCTGGAAAAATGTTATTTTTTTTTCTATTTTATCTATTATTATCCCCTAATGTTATATTTTTATCAGATTATTAATTCTCATTTGCTATATAGACCTCATGTTTTATTTGGCTTTTCAAATTATCAATGCTTCTTCAAAACCAAACAACAGCAACATTGATTTTACTCTTCCCTGTCAAACTGACTTTTATTTTCAATATCACCCCTTCCAACTTTACCCTCAAAGAGTCACTATTATTACAAGTGGCAGCTGTTCACCCATGTGGGTCCTCCTGATAGCAAAGAAACACTTATCAAAGAGAATTTTGTGACCACTAAAACAATATCAATATTAAGCAGAGAATGAAAAAAAACCCAGAGTCCATCCTTGCTGAAAGAACTGTCCAACATGACTCTGTAATATTCCCTTCAATAATGTTATCTATTCCACTCAGGGCTCAGGGAAGAACAAAGCAGAAAATTTGTTTTTTGCTCCCATTCCCTTTTTGGAGGGCAGAAGAGGTGAATTCCATGTGCCTTTTGTGTGTTATTTGTACCACAACAGACAAGAAAATTCAAGATTGGCCTCTGCACCCTGCACCAAAGAGCATGTTAAATGTAGGTTTTTTTATTGATTCCTTCTAAAGTTTTTAATAGTTTTCCTTAAGTGTATAAATTATAATTTAAAATGCAAATTCATAGTTGCATAATTGATTAAAACATAGTGAAATTAGTATTGCTAGGAGTGATTTATTCCATGTTACCAAGAGAAAAATCATAAAAACTTACATGACACAGCAGAAAAAATTCCTATTAGTTAAAAGCTTCGTAGCATAGCAGACAATTCCCACTGATGAGTAAAAAAGGAGTTGTTACATACAGTGAGTACATCTTAAATGATAAGCAATTAAAAATTGACAAGACTGCTCTAATGGAATGATAATGGATATCAAGGGTAATATCCAACCAGAGAATAAGCAATGAAGCTGATAGATCAATTAAACCTACAAGAAAATTTGTGCCCAGTTTGTCACAGTGGCTGTTCCAAGAATGGGTGTTCTACACAGGACAAGGGAACACAAGGAACACAGCCAAGGGAAAAAGCACATTTTTAACAACCCTCGTGTCAGAAATTCAAAGAAATGAAAAAATGGAAAAAATGAGTGTTCAGCTAGGTGAAGAGAATATTTTGTAGGAAGTAAAAAAATTTGTCTTTGAGCCATTGGGTTTCAAAATTCCTATTGAAAAAATCGCGCTCTTTTCATTTTCATTCCTTGTTTTTCCTCTTCATGAATCCGAATGTTCTCAGAAAGCCCAAGACACGTTTGAGCTAAAGAGAACAGTGAAACCCTTGGTCCCCCCACTGGAGAAACCTCCACCTCCCTGGCTGTTCAGTGGCTGGAGCACACAGATCCAGCAGGGTTTATTTATTTAGCACGTTGGGCTGCAGTTCATCACGGTGACGGCTGAATCCATCATCCCCTACCTGCAGCTATAACAGGAGTGCTCTCAAATCAACAAGTCTTTCCTTCGGAGTAACTGAACTGTAAATTGTCCTTGACCAGTCAGACAAACAAAAACAACCTTCCCTGTTAATCTGCTGGAGACAAACAGCTCGGTGTCTCCCCTCCTGCCAAGAGGGATGTTGGTGGCAGGGGTGGTTTATGTCCCACATCCCTCGCTGGGGCCACTCCACATCCCCTCCAGGGATGGAGGAAAGGATGCAACCCGACCTCTAAACATGTAAATAATCGTTGTGTTTCTTTTTGGGGCTCTTTTGTAATGGAAATGAGGTTTCCTGGATTGTTGGGATATATTAGAGGCATAGAAGTTTTTCTGCTGGATGGAGAGAACTTCTAATAGCACAGGCATGACATCTCAACAATATTATGTCAAACACAGGCAAGTTTTACTCTAGTGCATGATCAGGAAATCAATTTCATAAAATACAGTTAGAGAATTAACTATTTAACTAGTAGTAATAGAATTAACTATTTATTAATTAACTAATTAACTAGTGATGCCTGTGCTTCACTGTTCTAAATTTCTAGATCACACACACACACACATATATATATATATATATATATATATATAAAAATTGCTGGAAATATTTTTTATTCAGATTATTTTCTGTGTTCCTTGTGGCAGCAACTGAGTGCAAGTATTTTCTCTCCCCTCATCACTCTTTGTAGCTGACTTTTTTAAGGTGTTTTACCAAAAAAAAAAAAAAGCATTCCTGAAAGGCTCCATTAAAGAAATGCTGACACATTATGTTACAGTATGTTACAGTATCTTGGGTTCTATCAGTCACATTTCATTACTTTTACATAACATGGCTCTATTGATGCAACCTGATGTGACATGTCACACTGCAGTGTCAGCGACAAACTTGGGCTAAAAAGTTTTTCCTCCTCAAAACCCCTGTCTTGACAAAACACAGGAGGAATGACTGCACATATTCCTTTGTTTATCCCCACAAATAAATAATTTAAATTGAGACTAACGCCAGGCCTGTGTGTTGGTGTATAATTCCCTGCCACATTTGTGCACACTGTGTGCAAAGTGGGCAATTGTTGGAGTGTTTTACTTCTGGCACATCTTTATTCACAACATCCAGAGGTGTCTGGGTCAAGAGCTTCCTATTTATTCAAATTTATATTGACTAGCTTCAGAAAGCAAAGCTGACAAAATGATTAATTAGACTTTATAACTCATTGGCAGCCTGCAGTTTAATAGAATTAGCAGAGCTTAAGTTCATCTTTAAATACCATGACGGTTTTAATTTTAAAAACGTCAAATTACATTTTTCAGTCAGCACCAAATAAAAAATGACTTATTCCAAACTTATGGGAAACCCAAAAAGGCTAAACAGGCACCGTGTTTAATATTGGATTTTTATGACAATTTAAGGAACTGATAATTTTTTTTTTCCCCCACATTAAGGAGTTGCACTCTTGGATAGGCAGCAAGCTGACCAGGTATGAAGGTTTTTATAGTGTTGGCATGTAGGACTTTTTTGTGATCTATTAAAAATTATTTACACTGGACAATTTCAACAAAAATACTGTCAAACTCTACAAGGTGGATGTGAAACAGTTACCAAATCAGTAATAATGATGGCATTTTGGTCTTAAATGTAAGAATGTCTACCTGGCTCTCAATAGGGAACATGACCACAAAAGGTGTCACATGTGTTTGTTTCATTGTCAACACTTTCTGTAAACTATTAAAATTCAAATATTCCTATTTAAGTAATATTGTTACATTATAATATTTATATTATGCATGTGATATAAAAATATTTATGGTGATTCATATTTAAATATGTATAAGTTAAATAACATTTATATTGAATAATAAAAATTTTGGCTTTTTTTCATTTCCATGCCCAGATGCCATTATAAGACTTGACCTACAGAAAGACCCTAAGAGTTATTGTTCACATTTGCTTTGTTTTTATTTTAAAACATTTTCTAATATAGAAAAACAAGTTTTATATTACCTTTCCGTTTTATTCTGGGGTGCTTTTTGCAAAATAATATATCAGAGAGAGTCATGATATTCATGCTAATTAGCATTTCTAACTGATAGTTTTAATCTAAGATGTATTAAACATTAATTTTACATGTGAAGGCCGTTTAAACAATGCTTGATGAAGAAATGATGTTTTATGGGAGATAATAGTAGATGAATTGTACAAAATAACCCCCAAATCTTAATTTTTGCTGCGTGTCCAAGAGGAATTTAACACCATGACAGCAGAAACCCACCTCAGATAGCAAAGGGAAACTGTAAGGAGAGATTTCCAGAGAGGCAAGGGCAGGCTCAGAGTGCCCACTCTGCTGCTTTGCACATGATTTACATCAGCACAGGCAGGAAAACCACCCAGCCAAGCAGAGTCTGAATGAGAGGAGGTGGCAAACAGCAATAGCAGGTCATTATCATGTGTCAAAACACTGCAAGACCACAGGGAAAAAAAAGAGTGAGGAGCAGGATAAATAAAAAAGAATCCTGGAGTTAACGATATTCAGAACTCCCCAACTAGATGGGTTTTTCTAAAAAGAGGGTAATAATTTATTCACAGAATTTAAAAAGTTACTTAGAGCTAAGAAACTCACTTATGTATGACACTGACTTTTTGGTTTGTTTGTTTTCACAGACTGGTTTGAAATATTTTAAAATAAACACATGGCTAATTAGTTTTGGGCCATTCTGACAAGTTCTCAATCTTTTTTTTCAGCAAAGCAGTGGATCTCCAGGACAAACAAGCTGCTGCAATTCTAGATAGCCCTGCTGATGTGCCAAAATCAAAATCATAGAGAAGCACTTTTAGCACCTGCATTGAACTCAAAGTAAAGCATGGCTCTATTTTTAAGCAGTTTTTCACTTTTTTGAAGCAAAGTTAGAAACTCCAAATTAGTACACATACAGCATATCTCTTTTTAGCTTTATAAAAAGTATTTTAAATGGTGTGGTTTCTGCCTGACTTGGTGCCAAATTAAGTGTACAAAAGTGCAGTTTTTGGAGTAAGCAGATACTTCCCAAAATCTGCATCTCAGTACAAATGAAATTCTTGTCAGTTTTTGGAACAGTGAACAAATGCCCACGGAGTTCAGAACACTGCAAAGCACATAACACAATCTCAGTTTTACAACAGAAAAGTGTCATTTTTGTAGACTGCAGCATAAACCTCACTTTATTTCAGATCCTTGGAATTAGAAAAGAAAATAAAATGCACACAGAACACCTTTTATGAAGCCAGAAATACATCTACAACACCTAAATAGGTTTTTGAGAAAGTGCAAGGCATTAAAGAAGCATAAAAATACAAAGCTAGTATATAAATGTGCTGGAAATTCAGGGAAGGGGTGCACATATATTCCCATCATGTCTAACTAAAAACTCTCCTGACTTCTCTGGGTATAGCTGAGTATGTCACAGACAGGAATTATGGTGATTCCATGAATTGGCAGGGAAATTATTTCCAATGGAAAATGATAACACTAACTTTTGAATAGTATGACATTGCATTTTTGTTTATACTCCTTTAGATATGAGAATCAAGGTTCCTTCTGATCCTGCAGAATATTGGGAGCAGACCTGGTTTGATGTGCTGACCAAGAGAAAACTGAAAACCCACAGAGTTGCAGTTTCAGGGGGTTGTGTCAGACAATGCATTTTTTTCTGCAACATTGATGGAATTCCCTCTTCATTCCAGGAGCTGGACAGAATTTTCTTCACAGACAGAGTGGAAATAGCAGAACTGTGATGGCAGGGAAACAGAAAATGGCCAGGGTGTCCATGACCACCTATGGTGACACTTGGGTAAGGAAAACAGATCCCTGGAAATGAAATCAAATGAAATGTAGCAGAGATTTGCAGCTTGGGTTTGGGCTTGCTAAGTCAAGAGGCAACAGAGAAATAAAGCACTGCCTGTTAGCAGGGGAATATCTGTGTATTTTATAGAAAATGCCACCAGACAGGGCTGATGGTCCTTTAGGAAGAGGTAATTTTCCACTTAAATGCAAGTGAATATGAAGTATGAAGAAGGCAATCTAGAAGGGACTCAGGGCAGGCTCACTGAATGAGATTCCAAAGAGCCAATTCAGCATCCAGGGGATACTTGGCTGATCATAGAGCCATAATGAATAACAATATCCCTTTGATGTTAATTAGTTGCACTTGATAAGGCAATGCTAGAGAGGATTTACAGCAGTGGAGTAAGGAAAATCAGAACCTCAATAAAGCTTTCAGCATGCTGAAAATCAACCAGGAGTTTTTAAAAAGCAAACCAAACAAGAACATGTCAGGGAGCCCCTAATCCACTGGATCATCCAAACTCAGAGAAACAGGAAAGACTTCATAAAAGGCAGAAACAAAAATATTAAAGGTACAATTTTTTCAGATACATCTACACTTTTTTTTCTTTTCCATACTGCTGTAATAGCACTGTTTGCCTGTTTTATAATCCACTTTTTACTTCCCCAAATCCCAATGGGGCACAAGCAGGTTTACCCAGTCTGGCAAATTGTCACCATCCAAAAACTGAACTTGCTCCTCACTCCTGGATCTTCTTCCTTTGCTGTTTGTGCTCACTCATGTCCAGCCAGACATCAAAGTCTTTAAAGCTGAATTTTTCTGCTTTTGTGTGAGGCTTAAAAACCCCAAATCCATTTGAAATTTGGGATTTCAATCACTGTTGAACACTTGCCCTCTGACTTGCCCCAACATCTTGGTGTTCTTGGAAAAACATCTCCCTGCTGCTGCTTCCCTGCCTTGGCAATCCCATGGGAGAGGGTTACAAGGACAGGGAAGGAGAAGTACACATGTGGAAAAGTAATGGTAGAACAAAGGAATAAACCATCCCATAAATAATCCATAATCAGATCAGCAAAATATTTTACTGAATGAGCTCTATAAAATGCCCCAAACTCTACTAAACTACACTTTCAACCCTTATAGTACAAAAAGTCTTCAGTTTGGGTAATTTTGTGAGTATATCACATTAGAAAACAAACCAAAATGATCCTAAATATAGAGTGGAAATTAAATTTATGGTAGAAAAAGCTCATGTTCTTACAGTTTAATATTAAACCAATGTTAAACTTCTGATATCCCAACAAATTTGCAGTGATCATGTCTGCAGCATTAGGTTGATCAAAAAAACCAAGAAAGCAATCTTATTCATTTCTTATTAAAAAACCCAACCCCCTCCAAAAAACAGATCATACTTTGATTTAGGTTCTTATCATCTGATAGCCTTAACTTCATGGCTATGTAAGAAGATGGAGGGAATGATTTATTGTGGACTGTCATTCTTTCTGGAGATGAATAATCTTCTTCCTCAGTATTAAAGTGGCTTTCAGGCAAATCAATCAACCATAGATCATGTCATGAGACTGTCTGCTGATGTTAATAAAGCATTTGGTAATAAGGAGCTTTATGTTTTGTATTTATAGACACAGAAATGCTATAATGTCCTCTTTAAAAAGGGGACAACTTGCCTGTGGCATTGCTTAAAAATGAAGTTGAACGCACAAGTTTCTTAATTCTCCAGCATATTTTATGTGCAAGAGAGCAACAGTTTGCCAGGAATGTTTTCTCAAATAAAGGGATCAAGTGAGGGAGACAAAAGTGAACTGCAGGTGCAGCCTGAGTAATGGGCATCATGTAAATTATGATGGGATTTTGCCTAATTTATAATTAGCATTCCTGTATTTCCTAGGCTTCCTACATAACCCAAAGTTTGCCTTTTAGGTTACAGGGAAGAGAGGGATTGATGTGGAGCAGTATATATGTGAAGGCTTAGTTTAAAGCTGCCTCTTCTCCATTGTATATATCATAAAATGACAAGATAATGGATTGTCAGGACTGCAGAACACACAACATTGCCCCATGGAACTCCAGCACAAGCACAGAGTAATTTCCAGGTCAGGTATGCTCAGGAGTGGGTAATTTAAATTATCTATGAATTCTCTCAAGCTACTGGAAATTCATTACTTCCATATCTCCAATAATAAGGGAAAATGACATTTACTGCAGAATTTAAATATTTAGAGGAATGGCTGAGTAATGACTTATGGTCATCAAATACAGTTTTGTAATTGAACAATGAAGGAATAAAGAATTAGAAGTGCATCAAGAGCTTTCTGTGAAATAGGGAGAGTGAATTCTTTCTTAATCTTAAAATTTTGACTTAAGTTGTTTGCATGTGTCAGTTGTTGAGCTCTGCAAGCTAATCATGATTTGGACATGCCTTTCCATTTTCATTTCTTGAGTAGAGGTTGGATTTTAAGGAATAACTTGAATAAATAGCATTAAATAAATGGTGAAGTAGGATCCCTCAGGATTAAGGGATTCCTCAGCATTTCTGAGTGTCATGATCATGTCTGTGTAATATTTGCCAACATTTTCCTTATTGAGCAGAGACTTTCCCTGTGGGAGTGAAAAAGCCAAAGGCAGGAACCCTCACACCACAAGGAGAGATGGACAAGGCACAGCTAAAGCAGCAACCAAGCTGGGAAGACCCCTGCAGTGCAAAAAATTCAGTTTTGAACCACAGATGGTGGAAAATCAGATACTTGAAGGATTTAGAAACTCTTTGCAGGGGCATTGAAATGAGCAAATAAAGTGATCTGGGCAACTCTGGGTTTGGTACATCAAAGATTAAGAAAGTACAGTGGAAAAAATAGGAAGAGATGCTGGATCACTGATCAGTTTGATTGGATTTGGAACAATTATGGAGAGAGCAGTTCTAGATAAGATCAGCAAGCCCAGCCCTGAGCTCAGCACATCACATTCACCCTGGTGTGCAGCAAGCAGTGTGGGGGAAGACTCAGACCCTTGACACTTCCTTGTCTAAGGTTAAAAATTTCATTGCAATAATTTAATTCTAATCCACGTGAGTTTTCTCCTCTCCTCCCCCCCATTTTCTATTTTGTTTTCCATTTTCCTTCAGGATGTTGCAGTGGGCTGGGGTTTAGCAGCTCCTGTTGGAAGCCAGTTAGATTGGTTACCTGGTTATACTGTGGAGTTATTTCCTACCCTGATGGCACTGAATTAGATTGCTGGAGTACAACCTTTACAATCTGTCACTTCTCCAGATCTTTTAAGTGCTGTTGATATCATCCTAGAAATTTCAATCACTGGAGTAGGAATAGCTCTGGAAATTATTGATGTCTATAATAAGGTAATATGTCACGGCAACAATGTCATTTCTGTATGGATTCCAGCTGGTGGAGATATTAAAGGAAATGAAATGGGAGATAAAGCAGTCAAAAAAGCTTTGCAAAATAATTCAGAAGTCATTGAGAAAGAGAATTCGGTCAGTCAACAAACAAAAAGGCAAAACCAAACAACTAATTCTGGCAGCTGAAGGTGAAAAAAGGGTAAGGCAATTTACAGCAGTAGAATATTCTATTTCTGTGCCCAGCTACCAAACCCCAGAGAAATGGCAATAAAAGAACCAAACATCAAGGTGCTGAGATGCCTTTTCTTAGATGCCAGAACATCCTCACCCCAAACTGCTCCAAACTAAACTCATTGCAACAGACAGAAAATTGTTGAGTGTACAGGATTTCACACACCATTTAATAAACCTGATATTTGTCCAAGTGAACATGTTCTCTTGTTTGAAAAATGTGTATTAAATCCAAATAAAAAAGATTCAAGAGGAAGGAAAAATCAAGTTTTACCTTAGAGCTTGCAATTACTGGAGCTAAAACTATCAGTAAGTCACCCTTGTATATTTTTTCAGCTGAAGTATAAGTAAAATATTAATACCACATAGTGGCATTAATGCCTTCTTCAATATTAGTTGCTTCACTAAAATAAGTAAAAGTTAAGATTAAGCCCATTTAAAGGCATGTTGGATCCCTTTCAATGCTCTTGTGCCAACACAAAGGCCTTTCCATCATGGAAATATTAATAAAGGTTTGATCATCTCCTTTTCCCTGCCTCTACCACGACCACAATTTCCTATACACAAAGGCAGGAAAGAGAGACTTAAGAACAAAAGTGGAAAAATCCTTATGAGTCATAAAATCTGGAGATGGTGAGCTAGGTAGTGTGTAAATCACCTTTTTAAAAATACATGTATGTTTTAACAGCAGTTCAGATGTTAAAAGGAAAATAAAAAAATGAAAGCAAAAGGAAAGGAAAAAGAAAAGTTGAGAATATTTTACCGCCCTCCAGTGGTGAAATGAGAGGTGGACAAGAACTGACAGAGTTTTCAAGGATTAAATGTTTTATTTCTTCCTCTCTCCTCAGATCTACTCAAAATATTGCCGATATTAAAAATTTTAATTCTCAAGAGAAGATAATACATATATATGTCAAAACCAGAGCAATTATATAAATGTATGAACCTCACAGAACTTCTGCAAATATTTCTGTCCCTCCCCCAGTTCAGGCAATGAATTCCTAGAATGGAGATATTTATATTCTTAGAATTCTAGTCATAGGATTCTGAATTTTAGCATGATCTTGAGAGATTTAACCAATATTAGTGTGGTTTTTTTTTTTGATAGGTGAAGAGAGGGGAGCCTCAAAACATCTTTTGATTTAACATGAAAGGCTGAAAACAAAGAACTGCATTGATGTCAATTAACTGAATTAGTACATCCAACATCAAAGCATCTCCATCACCATGTCCAAGCACACCAAAATTGTATTTTCATGCCAATGCTCAGACTCCAGGGAACAGTTTTTCTAAATGGTTGGTAATCTAAATATAGCCTGATTTTAGAAACACTTTCCATGAATCACTTTTCACACAATATCCTTTTGACAACCTTTAGCATTTTTTTATATTTCCCCTCCAACAATTAGAAATCATCCATAGTAATTCTGCATTAGATCTAGGTCACTGCAAGCCATTCTCTCAATGAATTACCATCAAATTGTTTTGGGTCTTGTCTGAAAATTAGAGACACCTTTCAATGCCTCCTCAAGGAGAAGTAAAATCGAACAGCACCTCTTGTGCCTCCCCCAGAATCCCTAAATCCAGCAGCTTTTCACTCAGCAGTGGATGCTGGGATGCTGTGGGACACCAGCAAAAATCCCATTGTGGGGTCCTGCACAAGCACCAGCTCTGCTGGAAACCACCCTGATCCCAAAATGTGAATTCCTGCAGAGCACCATCAGATGATCCCAGGAGGGTTTCCAGATGCTCAGCAGCCTGAATGGTCCCTGTGGTGCTGCTGCAGCTCAGCCCAGGGCCTGACACACAAATTCTGCCTGGAGCTGCCCTGCCCTGGCTGCCTCTGCCCAGAAAACACAAATATCTGACACTGCCTTGCATAAAACCTGTTTGCTCTGCCATTTATTAATTCCTCATTCAGCTGTGCAAAAACATCTATAATATCACTTTCCACCCTGGCTGTGAAATGGCCAAGAAAACAAGTGTTCACTTCTCTGGGGACAGCCACACTTCCTTCCCTCCAGTGCCCCTGCTCCGGGGGAAATTCCACTATCACTCTCCTTCTGTTAAGACATATGATTGCAAACATGCTCTTCTCACAAGCAGATAAATGTTTCCTCTCAATCACAGCAAACTATGTCTGTCAGCTGCTCATTTCCTCACAGTGCTTCATTGTGTGTTTTGTATTGAATTGTATTTTCTGCAATAAAATTTTTCTTGCCTTATTTGAAATTGAAAAAAAAAAAACAACAAAAAAACTCTAAACAAAACAAAAACACTGAAAAACCCGAGGAATAGCACTGAGCTGTTTGATTACTATGGTCTGTGATTTCTGTGAGGAGCTGCATTTTACAAATTGCTGAATATCTGTGCTGAGGAGCTCAGCAGCTCTCAAGACATACTTGTGAATAATTGACAGAATCAGCTCTGAGCCTGAACTCCTCTTCTGAACCTGGGCAGTCTGGGATAAAAAAGGAAAATTTCTCATTTTTCTTCTTTATTGTGCTCTGCTGTTCCTCCAACTCCTGCACTCCTGTGACAATAAAACATTAACTATGGAGCAGCAATTGCAAAATTTCCTTTTGCAAATCCCATCCATAACTGCAATCCAGTAATATCACACACAATATCCTGGTGCAAGCAAAACTCCCTGTGACTTCAGAGACTTCATTCACAACTTCAGCTCTCTGTACAGCTGCTGAATGAGAGACCCCATTTGGACTTCAGAAATAGCTGACCCCTGGAAATTTTATTCCTATTATAACTTCTACAAAAAATACTGTACAAACAACTTTTCTGCCACTTTTTTATCTGCTCAATCATTTTGTCCTTGTGGAAATGACAGCTATCAATTCCACCTGGGCAATATAAATGTTCTTGAAGAAAACAAAATGTCACTACTTTCAATTACAAGGGCAGCAGATAAATGCCAGCTCATTACAGAGTACTTAAGGCTCAAGTCTAAACTTACTATGAATTACTTTCTAAATCTAAATGCCAATATTATACTTAGGTGTATTGATTCAGACATATAAACCTATTTAACTCTCTGGGTCAGAGTTTGTTTATCTTTTGTCAGGAGCAGATTATCAAGGCAAGGAGAACAGTGGTGAGTTTGGATAATGGAAAGAGTTTGCCTTGAGTGCCCAGCTTCATTAGGAGGTGACAAAAGCCTGGGATTGCAATGCATGTGGCATTTCAATGCATTCACCAGGCTATTTTTATATTTTACATAATGCTCAAGTCTGAAATTAGAGGCTGAGGCTCTGATTGAAAGCAGCACTGTGGCATACACAAACAGGGGAGGGACCTGAGAACAGGCTTGAGGCTAAACAAGTTCTTCATTGTGCTGAGGCTTCAGAGAGGCCCCTGAAAATCCAGTTAATTGGGCAAGAATCATTGCATCAAAGAGCAACCCACACAATGGAGTTTGTTAGTCACTCTTTGCCATTCCCTATGGAATTACCTGCCTTGAATATTCTAATGAGTGTTATGAGTCTCCAAAAACACAGTTTGTGTATCCCCATCCCCCCAGGTGCCTCTGCTGCCTGACCTTGGCTACAGAAGTGACATCAAAAGTGTCTGACAATTCCCTGGAACATTTCAGAGCTTTTCTCAGGACTCTAAAAATTAAATTACTGAAGGCACACAGACAAAACTCACTGCTAAAACCCAAGTGTGAACTCCAAGCAACATCTTAGCAGCAGGCAGAGGGTGAGAGAATAAACCTGAGGAACTTTCCTTCTCTCATTAGTTCAGTGGTGGAGGATGGTGGAAATGTCTGTGCTGCTCTCTGGGCTCTGGCCAGAGCCTGGACACCCTGAGGGGGAACAAGCCTGCAAAGGCTGACCTGGAACAGAGACCAGGCAGAGAAAAAGGGATAAAATAGGAATTATTGGAAGGATTCACCGTGGGCAGTGCAAGAGCCTGGCTGGGGCTACACCCAAATCAAACCCAAGATGGATCTCAGTCAGGAGTTTTTACACTTTTATAAGTTTTGGTTCATCTTGGGATCAATTATCCAACCACATACCAGGATATGAAGTCTCAGCCCCTGACTTGCCCCCTTTCCTTGCTGTTGTTTTTCCTTTTTGGGTACCAGTTCTTGATTCTCCAGCTAGAAAGGAATTGTTTTGTCTGGCTACCCTGTGAAGAGAATTTCCTAACACCTAATATGAAGTTTCAGAGTCACACAGTAAGCAGCAGAGGTTGTGGAGAATACAAAACAAGGCATCAGCACAACTCAAAATGCTGATCCCATTCCTGAGATGAATGTGCTGGCTCACCCCTCAGTGCAGGGTGGGGTGTGGATGTCTGACCCTGCCCAGGCTCCACATCACACCTGCAGAGCAAAGAGAGAGATTTTCTGCTGGGAGAGCAGCAGTGGTGCTGCCAGGGAAAGGCAGAAATGCCCAGCTGCAGGATCCAGGTGTGGAGGGCACATCTGGCTCCATCAGGGGGAGGTTTGTGACACCAGAGCTGCCACACACCAGGCAAGGGGGTCACAGGAGCTGCCTGCAGCAAGGAAAGTCTTTACAGAAGGACAATGTGTGACTGTCACAATGAATTCAGTGGATGGCACATAAATATATATGTTTTAAACTGCAGCATTTTCATTCCTGGCTGCACATTTATGAGTACAGCAATTAGGGCTCATTTACTAAGCTAAATAGATTTTTTTTTTAACCTGATTATATTTCAGACATAGTATGAAATTACAATGTGATTCATTCAAAATTCCATTATCTTATTTTCCAATGAGTGGCATTCTTCAAAGGAAACAGTTTCCACTATAAACAGTTGCACTCAAATTCTTAATATGGTTTCTGTCATACAGAAATCACAGAATTCTTTGTCTTATCAAATCATTACCTAGTTTTCTATGCATCACAAGCATTATTATTGATGTTTCTTTGTTTTTTACAGAAATTCTGATCAAAACCACAAAAAACTGAATCTGCATCCCCAAAATCCAGATCAGGGAGGATACTCACATTTAAACCATAATTCTCATATTCATTTAAAATCTAAATACTATGGATAAACACAAACATTTTCTCTTCTAAAACTTTCTCTTCTCTTCTAAATAACTTTGAAACATTTATAGGCAATCTAACATATAAGTGGAAATAGGTTCTAAACAAAGACAGGGACACTACTTCACCCTGGTAAATATTTTTATCATTAGCTTCTGCTTCCAATACAGATTTTTTTTTTTTTAAATAAAAAAGGTTAATCTCCATCCCAAACTCGAGGAGTATTATTCTCATAATTTTCTTCAAATATAGTTTTATGGTATATTCATAGGAAAAAAAATCTTTTTCTTGCAAATATCTTTGTAAAATTAATTTCTAAAGTCATGTGAAGACAGCTGTATTCACTATGTAATATTTACTGATGTTCATTATGAAAATGTTTTATTTTACTAATGGTACACTTGTACTTCAAGGATCACAACCCAAACCCCTTCAAACCTGTGGAAAGGAATTTTGGAAGGAGCCAGCAGAGGGACCCCTTCTGTTAAAAATTAAAAATCATCCAAAACCCAACCCTTGAATCAAAACCCACCAGGGCTTTATTCAGGCTCAGACAGTGTCTAAAGTAGCAAAAGCACAAAAAGGAGCAAATTTCTGAGAGAACACAGTGAGCTTTCAAACAGAAGAAGAAATTCTCTTTTTGTGTTTGTGAATTTCTGATAAAAACCATGATATTTTTAGATTACTGAGGATGAGTGGAACCCCTTTGCTGAGCACCACAGAGTCAGGATCAGAGCTAAGAAAATGATCTGGTCGCATTTTATGTTGTTCCCTGAGAGTAAATAGGAAACAGGGCTGTGGCAGGGGCTGAAACTTATCTCCCAAACTGTCCCTTCCTTCTGTAAACCACTGCCTTCCTCAGGATTAAACAGGATGTCCATGGGGATGTGAGCACAGGGAAACAATGTCTGAGTGCAGAAACATCCTCCCTCAGCTGCAGCCTGCTGCTGGTGCTGCTGCAACACTCAGAAAATGTGATTCTAAATACAGAATAGCAGCAAACACTCCTGAACTGCATCTTTAATTTAGGGGGAATCTGAGCAGGGATGTGTCTTTTGCAATTGTTGCCATGGCAGCTTAGCCAGACGTGCTGTTGTAGAAACAATTAATTTTTCAAATAGCAGGAACTTGGTATTTTTATAACTTTCTGCTTTTTATTCTTTGATTCTGTGAGCTCCCAGAATATTATTTCTAGTCAAAAGTGGCAGCACCTTTATAACCAATAACATTCACATTGCAGTGTGACAGCCCCCAGACTCATGAATATTTATTTAAAAAAAATTGTAAACTATGAAATTCTGGAAATGCAAATTCACAAAAGATCTTACTCTGCTCCACAATGGTTTACAATGTTCTAAAACACCAATTCCAAGTAAATGGGCCATCACACAACTCTGCTTTATATTTAGAATGAAAAGAAAATCAGATTTCATCCTCTACTGGTTTTGTTTCTTAAATGTGTAACTCTAAGGTTTGGAGACCCAAAAGAGCTGTGAGGAAAATTATCTCAAAATTATGTTTTCTAATTACTATAAATGTTTCATAAATTATAGTATTTACAAAGAAAAAGGTAAGCTGGAATCTGCAAACTCCCCCTTTACAGATGTGCCTCTTTCACAGACAGACAAAATTTACAATCCAGTAAATGACTCTAATTACACAGAAAACTGATGGCTGGTGTACCTTTGAACCTGTTTATTAATTATAATACAAAAAGATTTATTTTTGTCAATATAAGAGTGATATCATAACAACAGCAAGACACAGGGAAGCCATTTCCTGCATACACCATAATACTTTCACTGTGCCCTTTGTCTAAAAATTCATCTCCTTCCTCTTCAGGCTGTTTTGAAACTTCCTTTTTACCCTCCCTGCAATTCTCTCCCATTCCCTCATGTCTTCCTAATAACTCAAGCCCTCCTTCAAACATTCTTACACTTGCATGGCCTTGCAGGATAGAGTGATTGTCAGCAGAAACAGATTCCATTTTGTCAAATTTTCATCATTTTTGATGGACATGTAAAATTCACCTAGGGTTAAAAAAAAACCACTTGGGGAAATAAGTTTTTGATTATCTATGGCAAGGTGATGGAGAAATTTATAAATGTATCAGAATAGCACCATGGGAAGTAACAGGAAATAATTTGCAGAGAATTATTTTATGACAGGGCAGTTCTGATAATTTGCCAAGATAAAATTTTCATTTAGTGTTTCAACAAAAGAGACAACCTCAACATTAAATACACCCTCTTCTCTATTCACTGATAATCCTGAGCTCTGTTTCCCACATTCCTGATACCCTTTGGGTTCTCCTATCCCCAAGAACTGCTAAAAAGGAACAAAATCCTATTGAATTTGCCAAAATATACCCAGGAATTCTTTCCCCCTTTTGCTGATAAGGATCCCACTGCAGACAGATGGCAGCTGCTAATTCCCACCCAGCTGACACTCTGAGGGTTTTTGATCAGCATGTAGGTAAGGAATACAATAACTTGTAAATTAGTCTGAAAAACTCAGAAGATGACCAGAATTTGCTGGGCAGGAAGCATATGGGCAGGAAAACTTGAAAGAAATGAACAGGTTTGGGGTTATTTTATCTGACTCCTCAAATCTGCCTGTTTGAGAGTCTATTGGAGCATTTCTACAAAGGTTTCTTGCTTCATGCATTTATAAAAATAGGCAAGGAATTGAGAATTTGAGGATCTCTAAACAGCATATATATATATATCTCACTATCTATATATATCTATATAATGATATATTTTAGAATCTCCTCCCACAGCACTTTCATAGTAAAAGCAGCTAAATCCTTGGCATTTTGAGATAACAGAAACTCCTCACTAGCAATTCAAATGTTTGTGACATTTCTGGAGTGCACAGTTAAAGAGAAAGGGAGGAAAATATAAATTCAGAACTAAAGGTCCTTAAAAACCCTTCCTGTTTTTAAAGGTTAAGGTCTGAGTGCAGTTCAGTGCATGGTTGTGCTTGGAGAGCACATGGCTCCAAATTCATTTCCAAATATATTTAAATATGGAATTTCTCCCTGTACATTATCTCTGATTAAAGGCTGCCCCTGCCATAAAGCCTTTACAGCAGAAATCTATTTTCTATCTCTCAGCAGCAGGTGGCTTCCTTCCTCCTGTGTTAAAATTCAACAGCTTGGTCCTACTAGACACCACAAATTTAAACAAATGGCCTTTCTGAATGAATAAAATTTACTTTAACAAGCATATATAAATATTTGACTAAATTATTAATATTAGGGGAAAATAGAGTAAAGAAAATATGAAATCTCTCAGTTTTTTTCTTAGAGAACAGTCATAATGCATTGGTTCATCACAATAAAAAACCCAAAAAGTAGGAAATTACCTAAATAAAGAACTGTACTGTTCTTTATTTTTTGTATTGTCAGCCCTTACTTATTTAAAGTTTGTGCAGTATTATCTAAACTACACTACTCTGAATCCAATGGCAAAACAATTTTTGAAAGCTCAGCTGTTGAGATGAACTTGCCATAAATTATTTTTAAAGGTATTGCTTGGCTTTTTAAAAATGTATTTCAATGGCATTTATTTATTTTTTTTCCCAAAGCAATGTCAACTATTGCCTTACATAACTTTTATTTAATTTAAAATCAATAAAACGATACTCATATAACCTTGGCATTCAAAAATGACATTTCTCCTTTGTTTTTACAGCACACACAGCAAACAAAAATCAATGTTTTATCTCTCCACACTTGGATAAGAAGGATAATAAAGCAGCAGGCTCACAGTGCTGGATGATATTGATCGTGGAGTCTCTCAAGATAAATTACTAAGATTTAAAAATTATTCTTGGTAAGCCAGCACTACATATTTTTTTATCAGTTTTCACAATGCTTTGAGGGAATATGGGCATCAGGACATGAGCTGAAATGCATTCCACTGGGGTTATTCTTTGTAAAACTCTTCAATGAAAAATGCACTCCAGGAGCACATTTAAAAGTGAATATGTTTCATATTTTTTTGCTGTAGAGAAAAAAAAATGGTGGGAGTATTATAATCAAATTCATTGAGACACTTCAATACTTGTGCAATACATGGAGAAATACATTGAACAGATTTGCATTTGCTTGCAGTTTTTAGCAAAAGAGAAATTTAGGACAAGAAAAAAGTTACTCTGTAGGCATTACTTAATTTTTAGAAAAAAATAGCTTTTCAAGATGGGCCTTTTGAGTGAATATTAGAATACAGGCCAGATCTACCTTAGGATTATTTATAAAGAATATTTTGAAGGGAAATTAAATATAAGAATTTTTATGTGACAGCTTAAAGGGCATGTTTGAATATACCAGCTTGAAAGGATTGCTTTAAGAGATTTTTAAATTTGGAGTTAATTGCAATATGAATGCAGCTCACTTAGCAACCTTATTTTCACAGTAATACTCTAATGAATCATTAGCTTCCACCTAAATGTGCACAAAAAACCTGAATCTTAACTGTAATAACTAAAAGTTATTAAAACCTTTGACTCAGAGGCCTAATCAGAAAAAGGTTTTAGCAGGTTGGAAGGGATATATTGCTGAATATTATTCTGTAAAATAAATGAAGAGTCTCACTAAAATTCATCTTGGTGTGTTCCCTGCTCTCCTAAGATTCTAATCCCCTACCAACTCCAGGGTATAAAATACAAAATATTGACCTGTATCTTGCTCCTCAAAGGACTTACTTAGGCCACAAAACCCCCTTCAAACTCCAGAATTTTTACTTCTTAGCTGTGCAATTGTCCAGCAGGAAATATTTCTGTAATTTCAAGGAGAGTTTCCATTTCTGGGGAGATTTTCCAGCGCGATTTTTGATTTAATGATATTTGGAGAGTGAGAAATGCACTGCAAGCCCAAACTGCACAGTGGGGCAGTGGGCATTTCTGAGATTTAGTGCACAATGTGGATTTTGTTCAGCAGCTCAGAGTGGAGCCTCAGGAAATGTCCCTGGCAAAGGCTCTTCAATGTGGATGTTGGGGGAAGTTCAGCGGAAAACATTTATCAGAAGCTTCCGTCCAGAGAGGAGATATGGTGAGGGAAAAATGCAAATATTGCTCAGCAGGCCAAGGGCAAAGGAAATAGGAAATGGGCTAGAGAGCTCTCTGAAATAATCTGTCACTGAAATGTGAGAAAACAGCCCCGTGTGCTGCCTGTTCTATCATTTTAAAGCCTTGCACCAGTTGAGATCCTTTTGCAGCATTGTGCCATTATCTGCAAGTTGGCTACTTCCAGCTCCAGCTTCTTCAAGGTAGGATAAAAAGCTTAATTTGGGTCTTATCTTGACACATCATTTGCATGTTTATTATTTGGAGTAACTCATAGGAAAGTCATGAGCTTACCACGGAAACAATAGATCTCAGAACAGTTGTACTGTTGGCTTTGGGGCTCCTTAGAGCCTGCACAGAGATGCCAAAGGTTCAGCCAAAATCTTTTTGGGACCTCAGAGGGACATAGCACAGCTCTGGGAGGGGTGCCACCTCTGAGTCTGGGACAAGGGTGGAGCAGGGCTTTTGGAGCAAGGAAACCTCCTCAAATCCAACAATGAAGGGGCAGAAAAAAAGATGGTTCTGAACTCTGTATTTTTAACCTTGACATACTTGAGTGTACAGCACTAAATCTCAGCAATGCCTTCATTACAGGTTATAGAGGTGTTTGTATGAGTGAAGAAAAAGTAGCTGCTAATTAAAGTTTGATTTTTGATGTTTTTTTAATAATAATATTACTCAACTGAACAGAACAGTAAGTCCTTACACAGAGGGATATGCCAACAATCCTTCCTTCAGCCATATCTTATGTTCTCCCCATTGAGTAAGAAAACCCCAAAGAACTTTCTCAAAGGTAAAGAAAATAGTATTGGAAACCATAACTGCTGCAATTAGTGTTGCATTATCTTTTGAATTCCATCATCCTTGAGTTCCTTGAGTTCAATAAAATATTACTGAAATTGTAGTAATTCCCTAGGTTTGGGAGATGCTTTCCTGCTTATCTGAAAACACAGCAGGAAAGAGAGAGAAGTGCATTATATGGAATATTCCCACCAATTTCAGACACCAATAATATGAAACAATGCTCTCTAGGTGCTTCAGCAGCAAAGACAGGCCCCTCCAGAGGGTGATTTAGGACAAGCAAATTAGACTTTCTGTTGTGAATGGCACTCAGAAGGCTCATGAAGCCAGGCAAAGTGAAGAAGTTCTACAATGGATGGTATCAAGAGAATATAAAAAAACATGCAAGCCAGGAAGAAGAAGTACAGGAGGATAATAATCAGCATGATTGCAATCTTGCACTCAACTGGGTGCTTGTCTTTGTCTGTCTGCTCTCCTGTCTCCATTGTTCACTCTCCATGTCTCTGCCCCCACACCATTCTCTGTTTTAAACTACAGCACCATGTGTTCCTCACCACTTCCTTAATTTATAATGTAGATAAATAAATTACTTCATCCAAAAGGATTCCACTAGATACTGTACTGACATGCCTCAGTGCTTACCACATTTCTGAAGTGGGCTTTAGTTTATTTTAAATGAGCAGAGGAAGTGGATCCTCCAAAACATCTCCTCAGTGAGGAAAAAACAGGTTAAAGGTATCTCATTCATAAAGTTTGATAACAACAAGAGTGATAAAATGACTGTGGCTGATGCAGAGAAATTTGACAGTAAAATAGTGAGAATGCAACTGAATTGAAGCTCAAGGGCTGGTCTGAAGCTCAGAATCAGCAGGTGATGCCAACACCTGCCATAGCTCTGTTTGAATGGAAAGGATGAATGAAAAGCATGCTGAAGCAATTTTCATCCTGTGCTTTTTATTTTAATTAGATAAGTCAAGTGGCTTGGCAGCCAAGAAAGAGTTAAAATTAGGAGAAGCTGAATACCTGAATAATCCAGTTACTTCCAAGATTCATGACTTTTCTATATAATTAGATAGTTCTACCCTTTTTTTAAGGACTTAAAGCTCTGTAGGTAGTGATGTCAGCTGACTCTATATACGCCTGCATGAAATGAGAGATCAGATTCAGAGAGATTTCTTTAGGAAAGTTCATTCCAAAAATCTCCACCACCTTGCTGGCAGCATCAATAAAAAGAGCTGCTCTTGCCTAATTTGCTGATGCAGTAGAGCTGGTCCCCACTGAAGCACATTTGGAGAATAAATGTGGGGATATCACAGGGAGGAGGAGGTTTGCAATCCTCTTCCTCTTCCTGTAAATATTGCATGGATATCTGGAAGGTTTAGATTCAATTGTAGAACAATCTGGCTGATATTTAAATTTTTTAAGAAGTTCATGATTTCTGCTTTAAAGTGTTGGTAGATATATTGTGCCATCTGCTGAAAACAGCCATTATATTTATTGCTTTTTAGTCCCTGATTCAAGGGAATCAATTTTTGTTAAAATCTGAACAATTTCAGACTGCAACAAGAGAATACTGCCTTCACTCACAGTGCCAAAAATTTATCAAAGGAAAATTACCCCCTCAGAAATCTCTGCATGGAGCAAGACAATGCATCATTTTAAGTAGGATTTTTACAAACCATGTCTAATAATTATTCTGTGCTTGCAGGAACATGCTATGGGGCAGGAAAACAAGAACTAATAGCTTTTGAGGAATTGACCATTTTCCCTTTGGAAACTACTTAATAACACAGCTACAGCCATGCAAAACAAGATTCCTTAAATCTCTGTCTCTTTTGATGAGACATAATTGATTTCAGGCTAGATGGGGTCAGATATATTCTCTGTAAATACAGAATATAAAAATAGGCAGTGAGGCCAGGATATGTGAAGCAGCTGAATCCACAGATGCCCATTTTAGAGAACAAAAAACAACTTACTGTGGGGCACAGAAAAGGTGAGTCTTTTATATCTAATACATACATATGTGAGAATATAGTTATTAGGAAATTATTAAAAATTTATAAATTATATCTAAAAGTTTGCATTAGCCACTTAGCACACCTGCATAAAGTAATCCTTATGGCCACTGATTGTTCAGCAGCACCACTCAAAAGGTTGATGAAATGAGTCTTCAAGTCAGCCAGATAAAACAGGATTTAATTACTTGACTGCAACATCAAAAATAAAACTGCATAATGTGAAGTGTGCAACACTTGAGTGTTTTGCTCAGAAAAGGAACAGGGCTGTCTGTTTCTGTTTCACTTAAGAAAATGTGAAGTCTTTACATAAAACCTTGTTTACTACATGTGGGATAATTAGCTTGTCAAATATTAAGACAGTGTCAGTTCTGTTCCATTAGCTAGCTGAAGATACTATAAATTACATGGAAAATGTCCAAGGAATAATAATATCAAGGAACACCATCCCCTGGAGGAGTTTTGGTAGTGTTTTTTTCCCCCTCCCTCACTTCATATCCTCTGCAGAGAATTTTTAGACAGAAAGGTCCCCAAATTTAGCCCACAGACTGAAGTGTAAATACCCAGAAGGGGAGATCATCTCCATCAAAGTCTGTGTGTCATATTCTATTTGCAACCAGAGCCAAGAGTGTGATGGCTGGGGTGGCATGGTGCAGACAGGGATTGCTGAGCAAGGTCAGTGGGATGGATTTCTGTCCCTTCCCCTCCCACAGCTCATGGACACACATCTGCACATCTGCACAGCCTGGCCACAGCTGCCTGCTGCTGCTCCCTGCCTGCAAATGCAGCTCAGCACCTTCTCTGGAGTGCTCACCACAAATAACTGCACTAAAAATAACCTGCAAAAATATGCACCAGGAAAAAAGGCAGCGTCTCAAGGCAGCCTCTGCTTGATTCTGGTGAAACTCTAGGAAATCTCAGAGCTGGCTTGCTCTCTGAGCTGAGCAGTGGGGTGGTTTTACTCTGTAATTCCATTTAAGGATGGCTGGATTGATGCAAATGAAAGCAGTAAAGAAAGCATGATTCAAGGTTACAGCTCTTTGCAAATGTTACTGTTAAGCAATACCAATATTCATAAATAGCTGGATTCAAAAGTCACTGAGAAAGGGATAAACCCCAATGCCTGCAGCAGCTCTGTGGGGCCTTTTTTCTTGGGGTTAACCTGGATTGTCACACCTATTTCATGGATCTTTGCAGTTTCACATGTAATGATTTAGAATCATGGATCAATTCAGGCTGGGGACATCCCCTGAAGGTCCCAGCCCATCTAGCCCAACCTTCCTGTCAGAGGCAGGGTCAACTGTGAAATGATAGTTAAAATTAAATTTTAATAAAATCAGATACACAAAGACTTATAATGTAAGAGCAGAAAGATGGCACTTCAATAAATACTTCCATATCAGGTTTCCAATTAGTTGGAATTAGTTTCCAATTTCCATTTAATAACCATTGGCACACATTTACCAATATGGGGGAAAGGAATGTTTTCTGTAAAAAGATTGAGGTTTTTGGTTTTTTTTTTTCTAATTATTCATACTTTTCCATGCCTAAGAATTGGGAACCAACATTCTAGCTGGTTTGTAGCCTTTAGAGGAGGCAATGTGGGATCACATGAGAAATGGAGAATTGTGTCTGCCATGACTGAGCCAGACACATCCACAGAGTCTGGTCGAGCAGTAATGGAGAAAACACTTTGGAAATATCACATTTTGGGCTGGAAAGACTGATAGAAGTTTCTAGCAGGAGGAAATGTTCTCCCTGTTCTTTGAACTGCCTCACCCATGCATTTTGGGGAGCAGAAGAGTTTGTAAGTGCACAGACAGCCTGGCCCACCAGGATTTGGGGAGGCTTTGCTGTCTGACAGGGTGGGGTACAAAGGGATGTCAGTGCCTCCCAAACCCAGCAAAACCAGAGAAAAGCAAACTGCAGTGCAGATAATATTTCAGGTTTTAGTTTAAGGGATTTAAGGATCTTAACTTTATAAAAATGTTTTTTTAAACCATCACATGCTAAAAACTGTAATTACAATTCCAATACTCTCAGTTCCAGTTTTTGCTTTTTTTTTTCCCTTGTGCCTACTGTTCATGCTGTCAACACTTGTCTGGTTCATCTTGAGAACTCTTAGAATTACAAAATAAATGTACTGCATCAAAAAGCTTGAGACATGAAGACTTGTTCAACAGCTTGTATTACACTACATCAAAATGGGAAAGGATTGGTGACACCATTATCAGCTTGTGAGAGCTGATATCACACACACAGAGTCTCTGGGGAGGATTGAAATGCTCCTGTAATCCAGCAAGCAAACTGTGCTTAGGTCAGAAAGCAGGGAGCTCTGAGAGGCAAAGCCATGGTGCAGAACAGACCAGATAAAATAAAGAATCTGTGGTGGCTGTAAGGACTTCTGCACCTGTGAGGAGAAACTCTGCAACTCTAATCATAATGTGAATTATGATTAGATCCTGTCCTGATTTCCATTCTTGTTTTGGAAGGCATAATGAAAAAGTGTATTTTGAAAAAATTAGAAGTTTTTCCATATGTCAGTTTTGAATGCTGACTTGATCCATCTGTCAATAAGTCACCAGAGTGTTTTTTTTTTGTTTTCTGTACATGGTTGTCCAGTGGGGCTTGGGTTAAACTTGTGGGATGAAAATCATAAGGATGCACCTATTTATTTCTTTCTCCCTAACTCCTTAAACTATTTCTTTTTTCTCAAGTCCCACTAAGAGCTCTTCATTCAGACTTTACACAAACTCTCTCCCCTCCACTGGCCCAGAACCCAAATCCCTCAGGAAGCCCTTCAACAAGCATCCTCTGCCTTTCTGTCTTTTCCTGCCTCACTCCCTGCAGAACCTTTCCTCCATTCCAGCTGCTCCCCCGTGGGGACCAGCAGTTTGCAGAGGAGCAGAGCCAGGGCACAAACACCCCATTTCCTGCACCTCAGAGTTTTACAAACCCCTGACCACAGTAAAGCATTTGGTGTGGCTGGGGTGAGTGTGGAGTGATTGGCAATGAGCTGGAACAGCCCTGGGAGGAAGAGCCACTCTGAAGTTGAGCAGAGGTAGAAAAGACATAAGAAGTAATTCTTACATAACCCTAAAATATGTCTGGGGGCTTTTTTTGAAACGTGGTTTCAGTACTTTTTCAGAAATTCTGTTTCTTTGCTGACAGCAATATTTTTATCGTTTGCAGCACAGCTTTTATTATTCATCTTTTACTCAGTTATTCTGATTTAGTCATTATTATGATGAGTTTTTCTAAGTTATTCATGTTTGGATGTTTATTCATCTCGTATGGATTAGAGTCTTTCACTAAGTGTTAATTAAGAATTTGAATATATCACTTAGTTTCCTAAGCAGATATCCAGTACAAAACCTCTGCTAAAGAAAGGAAAATCTGCCTGGTTTTAAAGAATAGCAGATCAAAGCTGCCTGAGAAAAGGAATGGTGTCTTGTAAGAGAACTAGGATTGCTTTCCAAAGGCCAGTCTTAATCCTTTCATATAATATTCATACATGGAAGCAAACTCAGGTCATGCATCAAATAACTTATTTCAGAAATTAAGTTCTGACGCCTAACTTGAATATTTGTCTAAAAATAGTAAACACGTGACCACAAAAAGCTTAAAGCTGAATTCCTTTAAATCCAAATGCATTTTGGAGTATTATTTGAGAAGGTCAGAAAAAAAGGCCATTGAAATGAATTCAATGTTGCTGATATAGTTTGCTGTCAGATATTTTTTAATACACCAACCTCAAATAATTTTTGATCGTGACTTTAATGCCAGAAAATCTGTGCACAAGTTAAGATCTAACTCTACAAAGGACAGGATCTCATTCATTTGGTGACAAACATCTTCAAGACTGGCACATAATGACAAAACAGGAACTGGGCAGAGCTGGTAAAACTGGAAAACATAGGAAATAAAACTACTCTGCCTCCATCTCCATTTCTAGCAATGTAAAATCTCCTCCTAGACAAGGGATTGAATTCATAAACAGGCCATGATGTAGCCTAGTAAAGTCACTAAATGCTTCAACAGCAAGTTAGGGACAATTATCCCTGGATCCTGGGTACTTATTCTCATCCTAAAACTGTTTTGTTAAGCCATTAGCTCTATGCATTCAAAGTCAGACAAAAGTTACAGCAATTGAAAAATGATAAAAATGTAACTGGGTTTTCTTATTCACCAAAAGACTGAAGTAGAAGGAATAGATTTTATACGAAATTTGCTTCATTGTTAGTGTTCAGTGTTTGGAAACATGTTCATAAGGAAGATTTAAGTTGTTTATTTCTTAAATAGACACTGAAAATGATTTTGCTGGTATCCCTTACTGAATTGCTGAAAGGGAATTAACTTCCAAATTTGAAAGCCTAAGAAATAAGAAGTGTCATTTAAGGAACAATTTTCTCTCCATGTAAACATCTCAGTGATGCTTCTTTCAAATCTATTTTGTTTGAAGAAATATTTCCTAGATAAGAAATAATCACTTGTCTTTCATCTGCTTTGGTTCACCTGCTCCATGCCTTAGTTTCCCCTTCAGCATTTTCATTGACTGCCTATTTAATTGACTGTTCCTGCTCTGGCTTGGTTGAGCTGTTGGGATTGGACTCGATGATCTTGAAGGTTTCTCTTCCAACCTCATGATTTTGTGATCCAGACAGAACACAAAATGCATTTTTCTGACAATTACCCTTCTGCCCACCTGTCCTGACTAATAGACTTTCTGAACACACTGACCAACCAAAGTACAAGGATCTCTGTTTCTGCTCAAAATCCCAGAATTGTGTGGTCCCTACAGCTGGTTTATTCTGTTTCTCACACAGCTGCTCACCCATCAAGACATATTTCAGCTCTCTCCTCTGTTTCTGGAGAGGGAACAGCTCCTGTTCTCCTCTGTTCCTGCTCAGGGAAGCATTAACTCACAATGGATTTATAAATAAATAATTTTAAGAGGTACCAGTAGGTTTGTTATTAGTATTTTATCCAACAAACCTCACCCCTGTGTTGGAACAAAGTACAAACCTGGCAAACCTCTTCTCTACAACCTATTGTGCACTAGTCACCTTTGATCTTGGAATAGTTCCCTCACTGCTGCAAATTTGATGGGCTAAATAAATGCCAGCCCATAAGTCCACGAGATGAATGCCCACAGAGAGCAATTTTATTCCAGTGTTGGAATAAAAACTGTTTATCAGAGAGCAAAAAACCCTGCACCATGTTTTTGTCACCTCTCCATCTTGTATGAAAAAACCTAAAAACTTTGTGTCTGATGAATGGAAAACAGCATGACAAGCACAATAATGAGTCCTGTGAGCACAGGGCTGCTGGAGGCAAGAATGGCAATTGGTTCTGACTGGAAATTTTAAGTATTTCTTGAACAAGATCCATACAAAAAAATTCCATTTGAAAATACCAGTCCTGCAAGCTACAAGCTACAAACTCTATTCCCTTCTAAACAATCTAATGACAACAGTAACCACAATTATCATCCTGCAATCAGCTGAAATTGGATCTCTGTACACCACAGAACAGATAAATGCTTTGCAACAGCAGCATTATTTCTAACCTCCCTTCCTAATTTACATAAAGAAATTAATATTCTGAAAGAATAGTCTCTGGTGTATTGGTGGGAATATAATTAACAAAATCAAGACAGCATTTACATGAGTATTTGTTTTGATAAACAACAAAATGTGCTGAAGACAATTTTTTGGGAATAAATTGGTATTTGTTTTTTTCTTATGGATGGCAAATGTTGGCCGAAAATCTTGATTTCCATTCAGGATTTTAATTACAGCCATAGCAACAAATGCTTGCAAATTCTGACAATAGCTGTCGAGCTGTTTTGTCTTAATCACTCTTCCCTGACTGTGGGGAATATATTTTTAAAAGTATTTATTGCTTAAGCAGCAATTCACCCTAGAGTACAGGACATCTGTCAGGAAGATCAATAAAATCTCAGCCCTAAGGGGTTTGACCAAGGCTGACTAGCATGAAAACCACAGATGATGCTCAGAAACTAAACTAAAAACTGAATTTAACTTCAAAAAACTCTCAGGGTAGCAACACTGCCTCTAAAATCCCATCTGCTTTTAGCTCAATGGGTTTCCATTCCTGAAAAGCAACAAAGGCTCTCATTTTCTCAGACAAACCCACATAAAAGTGTCACAGTCATGACATTTTTCAGGTCCTTTAAGGCCTTTTTTTTTTTTTTTTTTTTTTTGTCAGCATCTATAATGATAATAATTTTCATTGCTGTTTGTTCTATATTAAAAACTGCTGAAGTTTAACAGTCTCTACTTAAAGTACATTCATAATTAATTTTCTACCACTTGATATATTTTAACTGTGCTTACAGCACTAATCTTTGAACTCAGCTGAAAGGCATAAAAAAATAACAGGAATTCTTCTATTAGTACCCCAAGCTATTCCATTTGCCATCCTTCTGTATCATTTGGGTTTGTTGGCTGGAACAATGTCAGTGTAACTAGAAAATGAAATATAAAGGCTATTTCTGGAGTCAAGGAGGGAATGATTTAAAAAAAAATAAAGAAATCTGTGTTATTTCCTTTGCTGTGTTTTGTGTTTCTTTTAAGTTATGTATGACTCATTTCTTGCTTTAATATATATATATATATATAATATATATTATTGAGGTTGTGCAAAACTCCTTATGCTCTAATTATTTTTTTTTCCAGAATGTGCATTTATAAGATGTACATGGCTTACACCCAGGGATTTCAGTACTACAATGTCCATTTTTTTATACAAGAATTCAACATGTGTTTAGGTGGGGTTTTTTTTTGGTTGTTAAAGCAATAGCTATGCACAGAGAAATCTTTTCACTCCATAAATTCAGTCTGAAATTAGATAGAATTTTAAGATTTTCTCATTTCCTTGTGTTCTTACACTCTTTTTCATCTGTTTCATGCTGGCCTGCTAGTAGTTCTTGTTGTATTTAATGCACAAAGCAGAGACTGCAGAGCAGGGTGTGCCACTGGGAGAGAACTTTTGGGGTCACCCCAAATATTATCCATCTCTCAGTGACCACAATTAGATATCAGGAAAACCTACAACAGCAAAGCAATTGCAGCTGAATATCCACAGAATTATTTCCTTTTTTATTTTTTTTTTCAAGGTTTTTTCCTTGTTTGGGGGATGTGTGTGTGCATAATTTTACATTTTCATGAGTTTATAATCATAACCCAGGATCTTGCTCTTGGGCACAACTCAGAGCCCATCATTCCACCAGTGCATAATTTGACATTTCTCTGTACTGAATCTCAGGGGCCTTGTTACTGCCCAGTTACTGAACTTTGCTGACTTTTTGTTCAAATCTACAATTCTTCACTGCCAAGGCCTGAGTGTGATAATCTGCTGCTCAGCACCATCAGGAAATGTTAACAACTTATAACTCAAACCTTTTTCCCAGATGTTATAAATTTGCTGGACAGCAAAGATCCATCCTCCAAGCCTTATGTAACTACTAATAAATTCCCTCAAGGTTAAAGATAAGCTTGCACTCCTACCTCATTTTGCACTTTGGCCAATTATTTCTCCTCTTATGTGCCCTCCTTCTTATCACATATCACAGGAGGATGTGCAGACCAGGAAATATCCTGAGACACAAACAGGCAGCAGGAGCTGTAAACACAGAGATTCAATAATTACTGGTGCTTGTGTGCATGCTTAATGTACGGATAAAATGAGTAATCAATCAGAAAGTGTGATGCATGGCAGATGAGAGCAGATAGGAAAACAAGGGAAATGAAAAGTTGTATCTTGGCTCCTCTGGTTGTGGAACAAAGATAAGACTTTCAGTGCTGTCATCAGTCACACTATAATTCTTCCCATCTCAGATGCAACATCAGATAAATATATTTCCATAGAAAATCCATCTTGAATCAGATCCTGCTGTTTAAAAAAGGACAAAAAAACATACTGAGGTCTTTCCTTGAAAAATGTTCTGGAAAACCTGCCCTGCTTGAGCCCATGTTTTAATGACAGTTAATACTGGCATCCAGATATTTTAGAACTACAAAGAGCTGTTTTCAGTGTATGATGCCACATGTGGGACTAAAGGCTGTATTAGCTCCCTGCCAAGTGATTTTGGGAGCGTCTTAGAATAGCTGGACCCAGCTAGAGTGGGTTTTGTTCTGGGGTGTTGTAGAAAATCGTCCCCCTCCTAAAAGTTAACATTCATTTATTTCTTTCCCAGCTTTGCCCCTTACTCTCCACTGACATTGCCATGAGCAGTGGACAGCAAATTTCTTTCCTTTTAGATATCTTTTCCAAACATCAACATCAACTTCTGCTTAGACATTTGTTTTGAGGAAACCATTACCCCTTGTATTTTTACCCTAAATGATATTATTTGTATTTAAAAATGTCAAAACTTCTGCAAGGAGTCCCTGCTCTATAATGAGATATTTCCTAAGGTGTCAGCACTCATTAGTGCTGTAGCAAAGGCAGACTGGTACAGTTATCACAGTTCAAAGTGATAGTGCTCTTGCTAGCATTTGATTATTGAAAAAGTGCCTTTTGTTAATATTCTCTCTTCCTATGTTCATATTCTCTGGCTTGGAGGCATTTAAGCAAACTTTCTTGAATCAAATATCTAAATAAGAACAATATTCTCAGTTTGCCCCTTGAGTTTCATGTGAACAGGGATAGGTTCTACTAGCTGCACTTTTAGGAAAAACTGATGTTTAGAGCTTTTAGCTTTAGGAGGAAACTATTCCAACTGAAATATAAAACTGCTGCCTCTACTTATAAGAGTATTTAATTATTGTTCCTTCCAGCTCCCACACCTCCATGTGTGCAAATGGAATGCAGCTCACACATGTAATTAACAGGAAACTCTCATCAAATGCAGAGGCAGCACGTGGAGCACTTGCTCTGGAGTGTTGGAGTTTTCACCCAAGGTGCAATGTTCTCACAGATCTGAAACTCAGGCTTTCCTACCACATCCAGGGGTGTCTGACACAGATCTGCCCAAATCCTTCTCTAACACCATCAACCCCATTTGCAATCTTCTCATCTTAATTTAAAGTCTGTTCCTGAAGAAAAAATTCCTTTCTTTTATCATGGCAGCTTTGCTGTGACTGTGATGTTTCCTCCACCACTCCTTATAGAAATTGGATAGCCTACAGGTGCAGCATAATGAACAGGAGCTCTGTGCAGCCTATCTCCAGGTTTTCCAGCAAGGTGACAATGAAAGACTTTCATTTTTAAGTTGTATAAAATTGGTTTCCTTACTGAGCTCCAAGGTATGAAACAGTTTGTGTTTTGACAGCTTATTTAACAGGCTTTGCTGACTTCACAGGCAGTTTTATCTTTGGCCAGGAAGCAAAGCAAACCAGGGACAACCAGCTCCAGGAGGGAGGAAGGAGCTAAAATAATGAAATAAGAAATAGTAATGATTCATACACTGTAAGAAGAAAGGAAAAAAACCTATTTTCTAATTAAAAAAGGAAGCAATTTCAAATTTCTGTTTCGCTTTCCCTTCTGCAGCAGCTCTAATATTCACTGCAATTTGCTCCAAAATCCTGTTATTCCAAGGCACAGGTCACAATTCTCCTGCCTGATGAAACAGAAAGAGCTCTCTGAGCCATGTCCAAGGAGACCCTGCAGTTCTGCTAACACACTCTCACACGTGCTGGAAAGGTTTTCACCCCAAAACAGAATTTTATCTACTTGCATGTGGCCAAACCACTCACTCTCCTGTCTGCATTTCCTTTTAGAGGATTCCCCTTTAACCCTTCAATATTTCACATTGCCTTGAAGATCAGCCTGGAATATTTTCTTTCATGGGAAGTTTTTCATGATTTAAACTGGAGATTTAAGAGTTTGAAGGGAAAACAGCACAGGACTTGAGCAGGAAAAGCAGCCTAGAACTAAATGAATCCACCAAGTCTCTTTCCACAGTACAGGCAACAGAATTAAAGCAAAAGTTATTAAAAGTCAGGGATGAACATGGAGCCATCTCCAGCACAGAAGCAGTTCTGAGAACTTTGGTAAAGAGTTTCAGAAACCAATAGTATATTGAGCCACAAAATATGAGAATTAAATGTTCATCTCTGTAATTACCCTTCATGACTCAAAAGCTTTGCTCAAAACTCTTCACTTCTATTCAACCAGGCTGTGTGTTTTGATTTTTCCTCTATTAATATTTCAGAGTTTATGAGGATTCTCCATAACCAGGACTTTCAAACTGGTGTTTTTTAACCTGAGCTCCACCTGGGGCAATCTCATGGCCCCAGGTGACAGAGGTGGCAGCAAGATTCACAGCACATTTCACACTCCTCAGGTTGGGTATTAGGAAATATTCCTGCACTAAAAGAGTGGTTAAACATTGAACAGGCTGAACAGGATCTATAACGAGTAGATGTGGCCCTTCACAATGTGGTTTAGTGGGTGTTTGAAGGTTGGATTCAATCTTGGAGGCTTTTTCCAACCTTAATGATTGCTACAATTCTAAATGTTCACTAACTGCACTTAAATTAGCAAAGCACCATGGAACAACACTTTAGGAGGTGTTTACATGATGTGATATAATGATATTTCCATGCTGTATAATTGCAGAAAATATAACAAGTTAAATCATTGATCAGTTTGAAAAGCACATGTTGACCTTTCTTAGCTAATCAATTCCTTCTAAAAATAAAAATAGATTGATTTTAAATAAGAATGAGGATCTCATACAAAAGCACTGAAACAAAGTACAGAAACATGGCAGGTTCATGCAAACAGCACAGAAAAAAAAAAGCATATCAGAATCCAAAGCTCTACTTCAATTTGCATCTTTTGTGCAATTTCCACTTTAAAAGCTCAGTTCCATTGAACAGAGCCAAGAATTACTCATTAAGTACTACCAGGTATGAGAAACTTGGGAAATAACTGAAACTCTTATGAAAGATTACAATGAAATAATGTGGGATCATTCATTTTACTGAGCATCACTGTTCAAACCCCTCTGCTGTCATTGCCATGCACCATGCAAGGTTCATAATGAACTTGTATACAAATGGTAATTAGGAATTTCTTGCAGGTTTGAAGGACAGGAAGGGTTTGGTGAGCTGTGACAAACACTCTGCTAAGCCACGTGTCCTTTTTGTGGCATGGCTGACTCCCAGGATTGATTCTGGTGCAGCTACAGGAGGATCCCTGATGTGGGTCCAACCTGCTCCTGCACTGAAGAATGAATTCAGCTGTAGCTTGAACAGCTCCACACAGTTCTATCAGCTGTAAATGTGGCTGACATGCCTTAAAAACCTTTTATATAGAGTTATAAAATATCCATGCCAATCTGATAAACACCTTTGGCAGTGCCCAGTTCTGCTTCCCATGAAAAGCTCATTTAGAGGAGGCATTACCCACAGGGCTAACAGAGGCATTTGCAACAAACAGAGCCCAGTAACTTCCCTGTCACCACAGAAAAAGAGAAATATAAAATAGGAAATGTGCTGGACATACCCCAACAGCTCCCTGCTGATTCAAACAGAGACTTATTCCTATTTACTAAATATTAATGTTAAACAGAATGCTAAATAGATTCTTCCAACTCAGATTTTCCAGCTTGACCTGATCAATTCCTTGTCAATACTTTGCACACTTCACACATTTTTGTATCACCTGTTCATTTTAATGTTTGCCTTGGTAACACTGAATTTCTTTGCTATGCAATAGAAAGCCATTCCCTGAGTAGTCCCATGAGTGTTAATTACTCACCTCACTAATTTCAGTAGAGGGAGAAGTCAGACAGCTGCCAGACCCCAAGATTTGCCTACAATTAATGAACCCTGTGGAAAAGGTGCAAAATGCTGCAGCACTGCCTAAAATCCTCAGCAGCCACATCCAGGTGTGCTCCCTGCTCTGTACACAGCACAGGAGGCTTTAAAAAACAAAGATCAAAACCGATTAAAGAGAGGACAAATCTGAGTGGTTCATCCCTGTATTTATGTCTTTTTCTCACCAATTGAAGGTTTTAAAACTCTGGGGTGAGGAGTGTGGAAGCTGCTGTACCTGTGACCTCCTTGCACACAGAAAATTGTCCACCTGCTGTGTAATGTTGCTCACAGCAATAAAGAAACTTTGCAGTTAACAACTGCCTACATGCTATAAAATAAAAAATAAAAAATCCTCCCCAAACCCCAAATAACCAAAAAACCCTCCTCCCCACAAAAATCCCCCTAACGAATATTTTTCAGGCTATATAGAAACTTATAATTTAAATTCTAATCATCAAATCACAGACATTTATAGATCACATCGATATTTGAATGCAAAAAGATTTAGGAAGAAAACAACAAAGACAAAGAAGAATAAACTAGAGGCTCACTAAGTTTCAAAGCATTGCTTGCCATGAGTTTTAGCCCATTCTCTGCTTTTAAACTCATTTTCTCATGCAGAGAAGCAGCGTTTTGAACCATGTCATTCAGAAAAATCTGAATTAGCAGATCAGTGTCATTATTGCCTAGCAGGTTAATAGAATTACTGACCAAACCAAAACCAATGAACTTCTTAAAACAACATGGAGAGAAAAAATAACCAATTTAGTGTGTAAGTCTGGAAATCTTTAAACTACCACTATATTTTTCCCTCTTTACATACTGTAGCTATCCCTTCACAGACACACTTAATTGACTGGAACAATTCTACTTGGCTTCAGTGACTTTATAATTTGTCATAACCACCCCACGAGCTCTGGAGGAGACAGACTCTTCCTCACACTGCCAAAACAATCCTCTGAAATATGGTTTGGTTTAATTAAAGTATAATTAATGCCTTGAATTTTAATTATTTCTGCTGTGATCTGGAGATGAAAATATTCCTCTGCCAGAATAACACATTTAATAGGAAATGGGCATGCTTTGTGTTATTCCCACTCTATATCATCTTCAGGAATGAGTTCCTTTGATTGAACAGGCAGAACCTGGGGAAAAAAAAAAAGTAACCCACAAAGCTACAGCTGTCAGTTTGTTGAAAATAGAATTCATTCATTTTATGCAAAAATAAAGCTGAAATCTGTTTTCTGAATGCTAAAAGCTATTTGAGATTTTTCCTTTTATCTAGAGATGTGACTTGGAAAAAAAATTATGGCTAACAGGAAAGGAATGTTGAGTGACACATTGACATGAAAATATTTTTGTTAAATGTGCATGTGCTAAATTTTAATTCTGCTCTGGAGAGACTTGAGAAGAAAAAAAAAAAAAATCCCTGCTGAAATAAATACAGGGCACTTTCTCTTCAGAGCAGTGATTCCATGACAGGTTGCTCAGAAAATAGTGTGGAAAAATGCAATATACAAATTGCAAAGTGTACTGATGATTTGTTTTTTGTCAAATGTGACATGGTTAACATTTGATTTAGTACTGCTGACCAAAATTTAACAGGTGACAGAATACAGCAGCCAGGGGAAAATTAAACCAGTTCATTCAGTACTTACAACTTCACCATTAGACACTCTTAATTTATTCCTTTCTGAACTTGTTGACTATTGCTCCTTTGGGAAAGAAAAACCCACATATTCCAAACACAGAAACAGAATAAATTGAATAGCAAGTCACAGAAAATAAATAAACAAATTAATAAAAATAATCTAAGATCTCTCAAAGGCACCACCAGTTTTCTGCTGGTGCAGAAAAACTTTCAGTTTAATTTGCAGATTCATGGAGTCCTTGATAAGACCATGAGAGGGAGTTTTGGTTGTACTAATTAATTCAGGGTTTTTTTTTTTAATTAGCTAAATATCATGGCTCAAAATGCATTTTGAATATGACAATATGGTATTTCTATCACTGGAAATGAATATGGAGTATATAAAGGATTTAATTTATAAGACAATCTCCTTTGTACTAAATCAATGATCTAAAAAAAAGATAAGCCATTGTTGCCACCATCTGCCTTTTTTCTTCTCCTACCTTTGTTTCCATTTATATCTCCTTGGGATTCCTTCCCTGACTCCCAGAGGAGCTCTTAACAATCAAACCTAAAACGAATTCAAACAGTGGGTCTAAACATTAATTCCCCCAGGTTCAGAATGAAATACCAAAATATGCCAAAAAATCTTACACATTGGGAAACACAGAGCTACAAACATATGCAGTAACATATGCCTTGAAACGAGCAGTACAGTTATTTTAAATATTGAAATGTTTTTAATTTTTGAAGACACAAAAACAGCTGAACCAGTAGCAACATCATTAAAAATCTGGCAGTCGAAGTTTTCAAATGTTAAATATTAAAATGTCTTACAAATGCATCCACTATAGACCTAACACAACCCAGCAGTAATTGACATTTACCCCAGATTACCTTCTGCCTTTAACAGGAGCTTTTCTGATAGGCATTGAATTAATGTAGGAATTGCAAAAATAATTGCAGTATCCTTGGGCATTTGCTCTGAAACATTAATTTATTCAAATAATGAAATTCAAATGTTACACCAAGACACAATCCACCTGCTTTAGTGTGCAAGGGAAAGATTTTCCTCAGCCTTTCTCTCCTCTAGAATCTGGTACTGCACCTGAAAAGCCTCTTTGTGTCAGACATGGCCCAACTCAGCAGGGAAACAGCAAAATTCCATTTTGCTGCTCCAAAAATGAGGAGCTGCCCAGTGAGGAATGGGATATGGCAAACTGTGCATGAGCACAGGATCTTTCCTTTTCCTTTCCTTTTTCCTTTCCTTTTTCCTTTCCCTTTCCCTTTCCCTTTCCCTTTCCTTTCCTTCCAGATCTTCTGAACCTGCTACAGGAGCTGAAATTGTACATTTGAAAGGATGAAACAGCTGATAGGGTTTATATTCTACTTTACCATACACACATTAAACTTGAATTCATAAAAATATGAATTTGGCAGGTTTGTTTTGGCTCTCATGGGACACAACTCCATTTATTTTTCCATGGATTTGGCTCCTCTCCCCAGCTCTGAGCACAGCTGAGGTGTAGCTCTGTACCTTGGGGTACAGTTCTATCAAGTTCTATTTTCATGCTGTCTACCAGAACATAATTTAAAAAAAACCCCAAAAAATCAAAACAAAAAGCCTTTTCCCCCCTAGTTTTCATTTTTCCTGCAGATCTAATTTGACTACCTTAAACATATCTGCTCTTCAGTTACTCAGAGGAAATATTCCAATTTTTGCAAGGGGTGCTCATCACTAAGGTTTGTAGTATTGATGCTGCAGAAGTAAATTGACAATGAACTTCAGGCGGAATTCAAATTTTGTTTACTTAAAAGTGTTTAAAAGTATGAAAATCAACTAAATTTCCTCTCTCTTGCACTACTGCAGTACTTTCACATGAAAAGTGAATGTTTTGTTTGAATTTCTGTTTAACATCACCTGTAATCCAGCAGGAATTCTGCAGTAATTCCTGTTTGGTATCTCCTCAGCTCCAGAACACAGAATTCTCTCAGCCTCAAACTCTCATCTCGGGCTGGGTTTGAAAGATAAATCCCCAGCACTACTCCTCCACCTATGGATCACCCACAAAGTTACTTTAACATATGGAAATGTCTATATATAAGCTAATATGAAACCATGTATCTTATGCATAGTGTATTAATACACACATTATATAATACACAATATATGCATATATATATTTCTGCTGGTTAGGAGTAGAATAGAAAATTTAATGTCATAAGGGATGTGGTATTTTGTTAAACAGCACCACATTTCACCTGATCATCAGATAAATAACAAAGAATTCGTATAAATACAAAGTTAACCTTGTTCATTTCATACCACCAAATGGAAAAAAAAAAAGCAATTCAACTAAAAAATATATATTTTTGCTTGTTTCCAGGAAGAAAATGCTATTGGAAGCTTTGATGCTTGTGGCAAATGGTATCAGTCATCATTAATTTGACTAAAAGTGTCAGTTTTGCATTATTTGACAGGCACTTCAAGTTGGGGCTTATTTTCTGAGAACATTTTGACAAGTGTATCACAGTACCAGCATTTCTAAACACAAAGAAGTTTAGGAAGCAGCCAGAGTGATGCAGAGCAGAGAGATGTGTGGGTTAACTCCTCAGGAGTCTGGAGTGCCAAAACTGAGATCAATATTTCCTGAGCAATGGCAAACACACACACACACAGAAATTGTCCTCAAGTTTTGCATCTGAGGGTGTAAGCACAAGCAATGCAATTTATTCTACATTTTTTAGAGGGTTTTTCTTGTTGTTGACCAGCACTGTGCTTGTTTGTGAATAAAAGAGTGAGCAGATGATACTGAGGACTGCAGATATTAAAAATTGGCTGGACTGAGGATGTTCAGTGCAACCAGCTGGCAGATTTTACAGGCAGAGCTTGGCAGAAGCAGTGGGGTGGTGGCACAGGGGGCTCCCAGAGCATCTTCCAGGCACTTTGGCACCCTGAGAGTTGGTGCACATCCTTAAGGACAGCCCTTCCAGCCCCACCCAGTGCAGCAGAAAGGAAGATGACAGCATCCCAAATTCCAGAACAAAATGCATCCAGACTGGAAATGTCTGTGAGCTGCCTCTGCTCACCAAAAACCTCCAGTGCAGATGGAAATTCATCAAGTCTGAGTGCATCCATCCACCTCTAAAGGGGAAAACTTTCCTCCCCACTTTTTCCCAGATATCTGCTGGTGTTCTCAGGTCCCAGGCTATTTTTGGCAGGGCTGTTCCAGCACAGAACATTCAATAGCCCCTGAGGTTGCCTTCAGCATTCAGCTGTGGGTGAACTGGCAGGAGGTTCAGCAGCACAGCCTTAGATAATGGGTTGCCGTGGCAACATTCCTGCCTGCTGCCAAATTCTGGAGATCGAGTTGAAAAGCTGATCTCAAACCAAGGTGTTTTTTCCAAAAAAAAAAAAAAAAAAAAAAAAAAAAAAAAAAAAAAATCTCTAAGCTCTTATTAAAAAAAAAGAAAGAAAAGAAGAAAAAAAGCAAACACGCCACTATATTCCTCTAAAAAATAAAATACTAATAAAAGAAAGAAAGGAAGAAACAGAAAAAGTCCCACATAAATGGAGGCAGTCCCTACTCTGACATTTACTTCCAGAGTTGTTACTCCAGCTCTTCTGACCTCAGTATTGGCTTCTCTTCTCCTAAAATGCTACATTTCCACTATGAATTTGCCTGGCTCAAAATCAAGCATGCAATATTTATATACTCCTAATCGAGCATGCAGAAGATAAAAATGCCATTTTTGAGGCAAGCAGCAGAGTTTAAAAGGAATTTCTGCTACTGTGGGTTTTCAAAAGCACCTTTGGTCACTGCCCTGTGCCCCTGTGAACCTCAGCAGAACTCAAACCAGAAGTTTCCCAATAACTAATTTTTTTTTTTTTCCTTCTGGAAGTTCTGAGCAGGAGAAAGAATTGCCCTAATTTTATGAAATTTAGGGCAGTGTGAAAAAATCCCAGACCTATCAAACAGTTTTTATTAATACAGAAGGTAATGTAGAAAAGAGTGGAGTTAAATTTATAATGGAGTTTGAATGTCATTCACAAGCTGCAGTGATGGCACAATTTTATCATTACAATTCTCAGAGCTCTTGGATTTGGGTTTCCAATTCCCAGCTCTAAGTTCTCAATATATTTAAACTACATTACAATGAAAAAACCCAATAATCTACACCAATTCAGACATCCTATCACATAGGGAGAGAATGCCAGGAAATACACTGTACAAAGGGTTTTTTTTTTTTTTTCCAAGAATGTCAATCTCTTTCCACTCAGTCTTCAAAAATCATCCACACTTAGAAGCAGCTAAAAATGAGAGATGCAGCTGAACAACCACTGACACTTCAGATAAGAAATATCCTCAGCATCTTCAAAAGCCTCTCAGTGATGGACATTTCTGTGGATCTCTCCCAGTGTTCACTGTCAGGCAAATGCAATAATCCCAGTGTCAGCTGGCAAGAACTGCTCTGCACAGACTCTGCCCTGCACATCTCACTTCTCCATGCCTGGAATGAGCTGCCTGTGTCTGACCCTGGCACTGCTCAGCACTCAGAAAATCCTCCAGCACACACCAGCACCATGCCCTTGCTGGCAGAAATTCCATTTAGTCACTGCATGGATGGTGAAATGCTGTGGAATTGCCTTTAGCAATTTCCCCAACAGTTTGAGATCATTGAGATCCAGTGGGGAAAAAAAAACTGAGCACATCAGGTCAGGCTGATTCGTGCATAAGTTGCAATTCAGATTGCCTGACAAAGTATATTAAACAATGTGTTTTGACAAAATACCTCATTCTAGGTGGCTCATTATACAAATAACATCAACTAAGAGCAGAATAATTGCTTTGCCTCATCCCTTTCTGCACTGAGTGCGTGCATTATTATTGTATGTACTTTCCTAAAGCAAACAACCTCCTTCACTGGCTATTAAAAAGTCTTTTCAACTACTTGAATCATAAACCTCCCCGGTTCTGAGTGTGCTCTGCTTTACACAGGGGTCTTGTTTGTACTTCCTATAATTCTGTGTCTGCACATCTGCAAATGTGCTTATTGTGAGCAGATTTTAGCAACACACACCGGGATCCTTGGGGGGAAAGTTCAAGGATAATGCTCCTCACGCTCAAGCAGCACAACAGAGCTCTTAAAGACACATTGTTTGCAGTGATTTAAAGAAATGAGCCTGTTTTTAAAAGCTCTGTAAAAACTTCAGGCTCTCATAAATCCCAGGGACAGAGTGGTGCTCACAGGCTCCAATGATTACTGGCAGGTTTTGAGCATGCAAAAAAAATAGGGAAGAAATGTCTTTGGGATGTTTGGCTCTGCCATCTGTGGCTTCCCTTCTCCACTCCTCCCATCTCTGGTGGGTTTTCAGGACTTTGGGGGAAGAGTTTGTGTCTGGTTTTGCCCTGGGATGCTCAAAACCAGGGAAGTTTTAAGAGAAGATTAACAGGGCAAAGTCAGTTATCTCCACCTCTCTTATATTGAAACCCACCATATGAAAAAATAATCCCAAGTGTGAGTGGACTCTGTCCTGGTTTAGCAGACTGCAAATATTCAGCAAAACTGGTGAACCTGTGCCAAGTTTTCCAAAGATGGTGGGATTTAGGTTTGAGTGTTTTAGGAAATTGGTAATTGTTAATAGAGGCTCCTTTTTGGTCTCTGTGGAGGTTCAGGATGGATTTTAGGAAAAGGTTCTTCCCCCAAAGGTGCTGGCACTGCCCAGGCTCCCCAGGGAATGGGCACAGCCCTGAGGCTGCCAGAGTCAGGGAGGGTTTGTACAAAGGGGACAGGGGGGATTTTTGGGGTGTCTGTGCAGGGCCAGGAGTAAGAATGGATGATCCCTGTGGATCCCTTCCAACACAGAATATTCCATTATTCTACGAAAAAGTCCTACAAAATAACCTGTAGTTCAAGAAAAATGTGCCTGCAGTGAAATTTAAGAAACTAATTCCAGACAAGAGATCAGTAAGAATTTTTTCAGTTTCATTCTCAGATTTAGGATCCAAAATCTTTCCATCCTATCCCATAACAGAACTAAAATTGTGGCAGTTTTGAAAATGCTCCCATGACTGATGCAATCAGCTGCCAATGTCTCACTGAAAATGTATAGCAATGACATATATATGTGTATATATATATATATGTATAATATGTGTGTGTATATATATATACATATATATTTAAAATGCACATAAATTATACACAGCGTGGGTGCTGCAGAGAGACATTTCCAAAAGGAAACAAGCTTCTTCCAACTTTGGAGATGGTGTTACATGCTTCACAAGAAAGTAGATTTTGGGATTTTTTTTTTTTAGTACAAACACAAAAATATGCCCCTTTTATTTAGATGCTCTTGATCTTAAGGCAATAAAAAAAGCATCACAGAACCACATCTCTATCCTTTATATAGTTATTATCTACCTGAACCAGTTCAGCAGTTGATGAAAACACAAAACCTTTGAGTTCCTGCTCTCCCCCATCTCAGACTGATTTTAAATCAGGCTTTTCACAGAACTGTGTTTTCCTTTGGCCTCAGCCATTTCTGAGAGCATCCCCAGAGCCTGACAGGCTGCACAGCATTCTGCCTTTTCACTAAAACAATTCTGAACACGTCTTTTTATAAGGGGAGATTAATTAATTGGCAACAAGACTTTCAGAAATACAAAAGTCTAGGAGGCAAAGAAAAGTGATACACAATTCCTTGAGTACCTTGTTTTAAGAATAAAATACAAATACACCAAATAAAATACAGGTTGCACCAAACTATTCTGGTCTATGGCATTATTTTCCAGTAAATCAAATATCCTGCCCTAAACCTCTGCATTGAAGTCACCCTCACCATGATCAGAGTGTGATGATGAGACAGAAATATTGCTTTATTTTCTTTTGAGGAATGGTTCTGCTCAGGGGTGTGTCCTGTCTGAGAAACAGAATGGAGATTTTGGCCTCTGGTTCTGGGTTGGCAGCATGGAGAGTTCCAGGAATAATCAATGTATTTTCTGTCCCAGTGTATTTCCTTCTGGATGACTCACAGAAGGACATGGACAATGGTCAGGTCAAATTAATTATTCAGGTAATCAGCTCTCTGGTCTTTGCTTTAAAGAGAGAAGAGTCACAGAGGGCATAAAGTTAATTTCTATATGGCAAAGTAAAGATAGGGGAGTATTGCTTTTCTAAGAAATCATTTAAAGATTTCTGAAGAGACTCTCAGATCTTTGGATCAAAGATAATGAAAAAACACCCAGTACATCTTCTCATTATAACTCCTAGACCAATACTCTGGCATTTTCATCAGAGAAATCCCAATTTCTCAACAGATTGCTTTTGCTTACTAGGAATTGAATTATTCCTTATCTGTAGCTGCACACCCTCACAGACCTGATTTGGTACAAGGAGACAAGTGAGACATTGAAATCTACCTCAAATACTTAAAAATATCATGAAGTATCTCATTACCTTGACTTTTATGGCTGCAAGAGCAAATGCTAGTCTGCAGTTATTTCTCTCAGCCCAAAAATGTTTTCACAACTGTAAGTAATGAAAGCTGTGCCCAAAAGTGGCCCAGAAAGCACTTGCAGTTCTGCAGCACAGCTTCAGCAGCACAAATAATCACTTCAAACTGGCCATTTCTGACAATTTAATTTACTACACAACATTTGCAAGCTGACAGCCTGTGCATGGAATTAAGAAAGAGATGCCTGGCAAGATTTATGTGTTGGGGAGAACCCACTGGAACCTAATAGGTTTTTGACAGGACTGAAGAATTGAACAAACTTAATGACTCTACTGGTGGTTCATATAATTTCCTGACTAAGGTTTTTTAAGAAAAAGTTTTAAAATTATGTTTATTTGCTTTAAAACCAGCCAATTCAGGGCATCCCAAATTCAAACTGGCATTATTTGTATTAGATAGATTATCAATGGAAGTTTATGGATTACATAACACAGCACAGAAATTTCCACCTGGCAGTGTTCAGATCCCACTGCCAAATTAAAAAAGGTAGGAAATGTGCCTTCAGCCTAGGGGTAAATAATATAGGAAAAATAGTAAAAGTGGCTTTGAGGAAAACCAGGAAGAGAGAGAAAATAAAGAATAAAATATTAATAATAATATTAAAGACTCAAGCTAAAGCAAAATAAAGAAGGGAAAGGCTTGAGTCATGCTATGGAATTCAGCACTGAATTCTTTATAGGAATAACAGCACAACCAAGCACAGGAAAAAAAGAAGAGTTTAGAGTTAAAAAAAGTGGGTCTGCTCATACAAAAGCTGTGTCCTCTGCAGGGCAATGGATGATCTATTTATCTATTTCAAGTACTTTAAATCTTTCTAAAGAGAACATCACGTAAGGAGAACTTTGCACTGACCTGGACCACGTGCCTGAGATCTTCCCACTTCAGATTATCTCATTGAAAATGGTGATGGCAGCTCTGATCCATTTTACATCATTTTACACTGCTGACAGTAATTTAAACAGGCTCCAACACAAAAAAAAAAAAACAAACAAAAAAAAAACCCAACAAAAAACCACAAAAACAAAAACCAAAAAAAAAAAAAAAAAAAAAAAAAAAAAAAAAGGAAAAAAAGTTTCCAACCCTCTTCTTCTCTTTTTCAAAGTGTGTTTCTTTAATCCTTGGGCTGAAAGGGTTCCAAACCTGTGCCAGAGCCCAGGCAGCATTTCAGGCATTTCATTGCCACCAGGCAGAGCCTGTTTGCCTGGGGACACTTTCAGGTGCCACACAAACCACATTAGTGGTTTGAAAAGTCTTTATTGTGTCTTTCAAACCCCCATGCCTCCTCTGAGAGGCTCAGCTGAGATGTGCCCTGCACTGCAAAACTCTCCATGGGTGTTTTGGGCTGATTCACAAAACCTGAGCTGGGCTCAGATCCAGCAGCAGTTGAGGAACTCTATTTAAATTTGTAAAGACTAGTGAAGAACTTTTATTTTGCCTCATTCCCCTTTACTTTTATATAGTAGTGACATATATCAGCATCACAGGTGAATAATGAATCCAAACTGCTTGAAGAAGGGGGACACAAAGCAAACCCTCTCCTTAAATCACAGCAGCACTGAGAAAAACTATTAGTTCCTACATGCTGAGAATTCAAATACTGCATTTGTTTTACACACACACTTTTTTTTCCTCTTCAGACACAGCCAGGCAAGGGGGCTGCACTTTGAGAACACGTGTAGCTAAAGATGCAGCTTTTTGTGCTTTACCCTGAGTCCTGCAAAGCTGATTTGGGCAGATTAATGAGTCACCTATGTGCTGGCAATGCCCCAGAATGTTTCGTGCAGTGTTAATCAAAATATTGACCAAAATCAGATATTTAAGTTAAAGAATTCTCTGCTTTTGAGCTAGGTGAAAAGGCAGCTGGAATTTTGCAAGTTGTGTTAGGAAGAATATAGTTCCTTTAGTTGTATTAAAAAAGCCAGACAGAATAATCTTCTCTTGTTTATTAAAGCTCCTTGGACTTGACCAAGTTGGTGAAAAGAAGGTTATTAAAGATCCTGACATATAAATAATGCGAATCCTGACACAGAATTTTTGAATTTCAGCCTTGCTTCCTGCAGAAGGTATAAGATGTGTTATTTTCCAGAGGGCTGGATGTGCTGGTAATCCAGCAGTGCCTTTGCTGTGTACTCACTGTGGGTAAGTGAGAGGTCTGCAAGGCAGAATGATTAGACTGTCAGCCAGAAGAACAATGAGCTGTGTTCCAGCACACAGAAAGCAATTTCAGAGGGGAAAACCACCTCAATGGAGCAGCAAGAAGCAGTTATTGAGTAAGGAGAGGCAAATAGCTTTTCTTATCCCACTGCTTTCTCCCATAACATTTTCATTAGCATGACACATAAAATTATGAAATGAAGCACTAATATAATGAACTGCTGGCAGTGATTAAAAAGCAATCCCATGTCCTAGGTTTTTCTGCATGTTTCCATGGTTTGCTGAATTGAGTGTTTTAGAGCAGTGGAATTTGGGAGTTATATTTTTCCTGCAATCACTAATTCCACATTAGCACCACCACATTTACAGCCTTAGTTCTTTAAAGACAATTGTATTTTACATGGAAATGGTGATAGCACAGAACATTCCTAAATGTTCAGGAAAGTGTAAAGCCATCAGGCCCTCACTAACAAGTGTATTAGCAGTAACTTAATTTAGGAAATTAATACCTGTCACTCCAACTGTGCAAAACAACTTAATATATATTCTAAAGGTAAAGTTCTTTATAACCCCTGATGTTCAAATTGAGACCTCAAAATGATGTGGTACAAACAGCCTTTTAAATTGACACAATCAGCCAAGAGCATCTCCCTCATTTGTGACATATGCTGAACTGTATTAGTTAGATATTATCAATTTATTTCAGCAGAAGCTTAATTTCAGGAGGCTTGCTTGCCTTAATTTCTCCTGAAACAGCTTCCTGGTAGTGTACTTGCAATATGATTTAATTTATTACAGCAGAGCTGTCTTTGCCATAGAATTTCTATAGCTAATGTATGCAGCTGCAAGTATTTTCCTTAATCAAGGAGAAAAGGGCCAGATGTCATCAGAGCACAGGCACCCAGCAGGGATGGGTGTTCCTGTCCTGCTCTGATTTCTGCACTCACCAGAGACCTTTCAGGACATGGTGCCACTTGACATTATCACCCAAGCACCAGAAATTCCTGCTGACCACCTCCCAGACATGCAGCACTGACCACCTGCATCCCACTCAAACACCCCAAACTGAGCTGGGACACTGAAAATGGAGTTAAAGCTTTTGTCTGCAGCTTTTAACACTGAAACTGTCACACCTGCAGGGATTCCTCTCCCATCACTGGGGCTTGGGGTGGCACAAACCACAGCCAAACTCAGGTTCAGAATTAAGAGATAAGGAACTGCATCAAATAGGATTGTTGGTGAAATTCTGGCAAAAAAAAAAAATAAAACAGCATAATTGAACTAAAAAAAATAGTTGATATTCTCAATCACACCCCTGTCTTAAGCCATAACTGTATTTTTCAGCCATTTAATGCTAAACAGTCAGATTTAATATGTTGGTTTCTGTACTTCTGTTTCTCTTGAGCAGGCTGTGTATCTCTGGGCCTTTGGGAATCTGTTATTAATAGGCTTTGTCTCAAAATATTGTATGTTAGATTCAGTAATCTGTGTTTTCTGGAGTTTCATGCCATCTCTCTCCCCCTGAAATTTGCTACCGCTTGCAAATATAATCACCATGTTGTTCAGTATCTTTTTTATTATCAATAACCAGATATGAAGATAAAGCCTATTACATTTTCCTGTCAATTCCCAGATTTCATCTTATGGTACAGTACTTACATGTGCATCTATTTCTTCCCCCAGAATATATGAAAACACTTACTAAAAATTCCTTACACACCAAAATAGAAATGCTGAGTCTCTCTACTTTAAAAATTGCAAACATGAAAGAATCAAAGATTTTTTTTTTTTTTTTGCATGATAAGGATAGGACTTGAGTGTTTTAAATGCAGTTTTATTTTTATATTCTGGGCCAGTATCACACAGTGAAAGTGCAGCTCCAAGGTGTTTTGGCAGCTGACAGCAGCTAGAGCCAGGCTGAACAACAATAATATTGTGATGTGGGTCTGTAAGGCTTTTTGTCAAAGTAAAAATTGAGTTATTGTGTGCTTTTACAGGTGACATGAGCAAAGGAGTGGTGTCAGGATGCTGGAGACAGGCTGCTGACAAGGATATTGGTTCACAGCACCTTTTTTCAGATGAGCTTTGACTGTGATGCTTTTGAGCATATGATTTTAAAAATTATTCTGTCCTCTGCATTCTTATGGAATCACAAAGGAGAGATAAACCTCTGGGAAAATTGATAGGAAAAGTGATGGCAACTGGGAGGGAAACTGAAGGTAGGGAAAAATTGATGGATTATTATGGTACCAAACCCCAGCAGTGAGAGCCTCAACTTGTAAAAAATGGCACTGTTCCCTTGTTGATGTAAAGGCCAAGCAGCTGCTGCTCCAGAATTTCTCTTTGCACCCCTGCAGAGACAAAAACCAGCTTGGGTGTTTGCCTGAGCTCCAGTCCATGTGTGCACTGCAAGTCAGGCATTAAGGACAAAGACACGAAATAATTGTCTCAGACCTCTCCAACACCTGCCCCAGGCTGCTCATTTTCCCAGGAAAAATCGACGAGCTCTCCAACCCCTGAAGTCAGGGATTCAGGAGAGATGCAGGAGTACATATTTTAAGGGGTTTTATTGACATACAGCACATTTGTGGGATTAAAACCTAAATACTCCTAAGAGTATCCTACAATGCACAGAAATACAGCTGCCTTCAGGATTCCCCTCTCCTGCAATTAAAGGTGCCATTTATTACTTTTTAAGAGGCAAAGAGCAAGAGCCACATTAAAAAAACTTCCCAGAGAAGACTGACCTTGGGCATAAGTCCTTGTTCTGCCAAGGCTTTCAGATGGCAAATGACACAGAGCTGTGCTGACAAGTGTCAAATCCACATTCTGGGCTTTGTTGAGGGTTTGCCAGATCCTTTCCATAACCCTTCACATCCAACAGTAATAATTGGGGGTTAAAGAGGGGTTATTGTTATCACTGAGTGTGCAGAAAATTCAGGCATTTTCTGCAAGAACCTGACTACCATGATCCTTTTACAGCTGGGGAATTTATGCTTGTTTGATCCATCTGTTTCATGTAATAAATGCAAGTTGCAGCTGCAATTCTACTTCTTACTGGTAGTTACTGCTAATTTACTAGTGGTTACCAGGTAAGCAGCACCTTTAACTCAACACACATAAATAGTGCCAGGTTTGCACAACCCTGCCCCACCAGGGTTGAGAAAAATGTTGATTAACTGAAGAGAGTTCACAGAAATAAAAATCAGTACACATGATTTTTATACATCCACATTTTTTCCATTCTTTTATATCTTGTTCTCGACCTGTGACAGGTGTTTCAAGTCATGAGTTGGAGCTTTATTTTTGCTGCATTATTGGCATCACTTTCAAGCCTTTGCCTATGGGAGATCATTCTGGAAATTTGCTATTTCTTATTTCACTCCAACATTCTGGTTTCATTTTGAGGGTGACAACATTGCCACTGTTTATCAAGATCTTAATCAGACTTACACCAGGCTCATGTCTCACATTCTCTTTCCTTGGATCTTGTGGGAATGCTGTGATTTTTTTCCCCCCATTTTGGCACAGAGCCTTGTAGGTGGGTTGCAATCTGTAGGATTGCTCCCAGTTATTTCAGGAAGCAATTGCATTTAAATGTGTCAACACCTTCCCTTAAGTGGATCATCCCTCCTGCCTCCTTTAGTGGAGAGCATGAGAAATCATGATTGTCTTAAAGTGATTTGTGTCTGTGGCATTCAAAGTTTTCTTTGAACAGAAAGGGGAGCTTTCCTGCAGATTTTAAATAGAGCTATTTGTTTTGGGTTTTGTCCTGTTCTTTTCCCTTTAGCTCTGACTCCTGTGATGCTGCTGCTGTGCTCTGCAGATGTTTCCTGGCCTATCTCTTGCACAAAGGATGGACTAATGGGAATTCTTTCTAGCATTATTTTTCAAAACAGGGTAAAAAAAATATTCAACTTCTTGTTCTCTGTATCTGGCCTGACCAGCACAGGCTGAGTACACAAAGTGAGCAAACCTTTTAGAACACAGCTTGGGCACAGAGGGAGCAGTTTTTAAATAGGGCTTGGTTCAGTTATCAGCAATCTGTGCACATGCAAATCTTATCCTGCTCTTCCCCCCAATGCAAACTCTGTAAACAATATTGATATGAGTAATTAACTTGATTTTCTAAATAATGTAATTTCATAAAAGACAAAAATTGGCTTCAAAAATATGAGAAAACATTCTTCACTTTTTGTGCTTATCTTGCTTTTTGGTTGTCTCATTCAGTCTATGCAGATTTTTCTCTATTTGACTCAGTTACCTGGCACTGATTAACTCTGCACCAAAGCTATCCTTGACTTTAATAAAAAGTTCAATTTTTTTATGGTCTGTCTCATCTTCAGCAAAGAACTACTTTATAGCTCTTGCTACTAACCTAGTCCTGGCAATACTCAAGGTTTCAGACTCCACCAGTGGTATTTTTCTGGGATTATTTAACAAGAAATGTGGATGATTCCTCTCCAACCCAACGGATTTTACTTTTTCTGAGAAAGGAGATGCCACAGCCTCCCTTGGCAGCCTCCTCCCACCTCCCTGACCACCCTCACAGGTAGAAAGTTTTTCTTACATCTCAGCTTTTCCCATGGTCCAGCACCTGCCTCTTTCCCAGCCTGACCCTGTTGTCTCTCTGCTCTCCCTTCAGGTACCTGCAGGCAGCAAGGAAAAGCCCCTGAGTCTTTTTTCACAAGGTTGAACAATTCCTGTAGCAGCTGCCTCCCCTCATCCATCACATGCTCCAGCTGCCTGACCCTCTTGGTGGCCTGGCTGGACTTCTGTAGTCCTAAAAAATCCTTTTCTTTGGGAATTTCCAGCCATGAGGGCAAAAAAATGAATGCAGTTATGTTATCCATCTAAGTGAGACCAAAGGCCTTAAATTAGGGATAGTAACATCAGAAAAATCTTCCCTCTTTTCTCATTTAGCACTTTGAACCCAATCAGAGAAACACCTAGAAGTATGTGAGAGATTCAGAGAGAAATCACCCAGAAGTAAACACTCATTGCAGTCAGGTTCAAGAGAACTGATTTTCTCACCAGAAGATAAATGTAAAGGTTGAAAAGCAGGTGCATGGCATAAAGCTGCTCCAGGGTTATGCATATATTTGCCACACTTTCAATACTTTCAGGTCTGAAATTTTGGGTTATCAAATCAAATATGTTGAACTGGTTGAGCACATTGTAATTTTAGCCAGCACACTAATGAGCTGTGTAAAAAATAAATCTCCTTATGCCCACCTGAAACATAATCTGTGCTGACTCAAGCTGACTTTGTGAGCAAGATGGTTTCTTCAGCAAATGTCCAGTTTGGCTATTTTAATTTTAGCTAGATTCAGTACATCTGTTAAACATGTACTGAGTTAGCAGGAACAGGAGTAATTCACAAGCAGAAGTGCTGCTTGTACATTGCCCAGTAAAATGGAAGGAATGTGCTTTTGATGATATCTCAGAGCACAGGATGACTTCTGTAAAAGAGATTTAAGGGAAAAAAAAACTGACAGAAGCTTTGTGACACGGTGGAAAAATATGGATTAAATGTATCAGAGCTGTTGCTAAGAGGAGCTGACAGAGCTGCTGAGATAGCTCAATGACCTGATTAAAGAGTAGCAAGAAATTGTGTTCTCTGTCCACCTCTACAAGGTTTCATCATAAATTATTTCATTGACTTGGTGTATAGAGACTCCCTCCCTAAAATAGATGTCAAATTGCTATGTAGGCAATCCTCAGGAATATACAGAGATACCACTGAATCTCATTACTTGTGTGAAATTGAAAAGAAAAACATCCTTAGGTGTGCAGGCTGAAACTGAGAAGTCAAGAAACATTATACTGAATATTATATACTTGTAGTATGAGAAAAAATACCTGAAACACTTGGGTCTCCAGGAAGTTTTAGATTGCTGTGAAAAGTCATCATTAAAGTGTGAAAACATCTTAAACTCACTCCTGGATATACCATAATCTGTCTTGCTCAGTGCCCAGCCTTTTCACTGATCCACTCACTGTCTATAAATATTTTAATACCCCTGAAGTTTGGTAGCAGCTTCTTTATTAGCTCATATCCCCAACAAGCTTGACTTGAAACCCCTTATTAAATGCACTTTAAGGGCTTTATACACCTTCTTCTTAATGAGACTTATTAGAAGTTGAATAAGTTTTCTACCTTCTCTCTATTCCTAGAATATCTCAAAGGAAATTTTGTTAATGTACATTTGATTGCATCAGCTCAGCCTCAATGTTCTCTATAGCAACAAATATGCTCTGGCTACGTCTGTCAAATCTTCCCTCAGCTTCTTCCTCCCTGCCTTTTATGGCCAAGCCTTCCACACAGGTTTGCTTCTGTGCAAAGTCTTTCCCTCTAAGGATCTAGATAGGGAAATGTCTTTCAATTATTTTGATGAGTTCTTCACTCATCCTGTAATTTCTCTCACATGCATCCAGTGCATGATGCTGCACATCCTTTGCTTGAATACCATGGACAGAACAGGAGCAGGAGAGCCCAGCATAAAAACTGGCAATTCCTTAGTCCTATCCTCCCATTTTGCTTTTTCTTCTTTTGTTTTCTTAAACTCTACTTCACATTTCCTTGCTTGTATTATATAAAAAGCAGATTTTATTTGAAAGTTCAAAGTCCCATCATAGAATTTACATAAAAAAAGAAGAAAAATTTCACAGAGAAGACAGAGAAAAAGGAAATTAATGTCAGAAGGTCTGAGAGGAGAGGTGTGTTAGAGAGGGGTTCTCTCTGAATCATGTTCTACTGACTTTGTGTTAGAGCTTTTTCTATTTCTGCACACTGCTTAGAGTTGGATAGACCATCAGTAGCCAACCTGGGACAATATAACATTAAAAGGAAAAACAAATCCAGTCCATTCATTTCTTTTCAATTTGCACATGAAAACACTCTGTGTACATTATTTCAAACCACACAGGGAACAGTTCTCACAGCTCTGCCTGGTAACCAAGGGATGGGAGTGAAAACATCTCCCCTGTTAAATTTGCTGAAAACACATTACAGAGCACGCTATCAAAAGAAAGAAAAGAAAGGTGTTTTCAAAAAAAAAATTCCCCACGAGTGTCTCACTGTCCGTGAGAAATCAAGAGCAGGATGGGAAAGGCTGTTTACACAGGCACTGAGCCAGGAAACTGTGTTTTCCACAGATCCAGTCATTCAGGGAGCACATCTCCGATTTTCCGGAGCTGCTGCCTCCTCTTCTGCAATTCCAGAAGGAAATCCATCAGCAGGTGAGCAAACACAGCGCTCCTGCAGCATTCATTCTGCCTCTCCTTTGGGCAAGTGCTACCACACCGAGGCCATTTGTAGGAATTTTACACAGCGAGACAAACAAATGCAGAGAGCCTTAAGGAGCTGCGGGAATCGCCACCAAAAATCCGCCTGGGAGCATCCTCACTGCTTTCCCCGTGAGAAGCAGCGCTGCTAATTAGCAGGTTTGATGGAGAACGCCGTGAGACAGGCAGACAGAAAGTCTTGTCACTTTATCTGTGCGTGCTCGCTGCATCTCAAGGCGCGTTGGGCTCCCCGAGGATCATGTGAGGCTGGGTTATAAATGGGGAGGGCTGTGATGTAGAGCTGGCAGTGTGCGAGCCCGGCAGCTGCCGAGGGTTCTGCTTTCCTGTGCTAAGCTGATTTACTTGTTTAAGGTCTGACCTCATCATCCTGTCAGCATGGATTCCCACCTATGCAGCGAGCAGCAGCGAGAGCTCGAGGTGCGTTAAGCGGGAGAGAGAGGGAGCTGACGCTGTTTGTTCTTTTGTTGCTTTTTCTTAAGAAGAGAAACAGAGGAGATAACAAAGAATCCATTTCCTTCCTAAAGAATAGGCGCTTCTTCTTCTTCTTTTTATTTTTTATTTTTTTTTCTTTCATTGAAAAATAAAAATAATTTAAAAATGTCGGTGTCAGGCAAGAAAGAGTTTGATGTGAAGCAGATCCTGAGGCTGCGCTGGAGATGGTTCAGCCACCCCTCGCAGGGCTCGGGCGGCTCCGGGGGCTGCCACCAGCAGGAGGGATACGAGCACAGGGGCACCCCGGTGCAGAACAGGCTGAAGAGCCACTCTCGGGACAGAAACGGGCTGAAGAAGAACAGCAGCCCCGTGCACCACAACATCCTGGCCCCCGTGCCCGGACCGACCCCGCTGCATCCCCGCTCCATCCACAGCTGGCACCAGCAGAACCTGGTGGAGCAGCTGCGCTCCGCCGAGGACAGCCCCAAAAACGGCGCCCGGGAAAACTCCGGCAAAGAGGATCCCAGCAAAGCCGCGCAGGAGCTGCAGATGGTCACAGAGCAAAATGCAGATGAATCTGCAGAGAGGTAGGAGTTTTAAAGTCTGCGCTCGGAAAGGCAGACTTGTTTCCAAGTTATTCCCTGAAAGTGTCTTTGTTTCCAGCCAGAGTTCCTTGCTGCATTAATCTCACTTTGTATGTGTGCACACCCACACTCAGACGAGAAGGAACACTTCTGCATCAGGAAAATGAACAGAAACATTGTCAGGAGATTTTGATCTTTGCTTAAGGTACATCATTCCATAACTCTTCCATATGCATACAATCTGCCAGTTTGTCAAATTTGCTCTATCAACATTCACAGCATATCCATTCCTTCTCCTGATTTATCGTGTGTGAGTGCAAGGAAAAGAGGAGCTCCTGACATCCTGTCCTCCTTCTGACTTTATCAATGGGTGCAACTTTGACAAATGGGCTCTCTGCTTGCCATTGATCTCTCAAATTCCTCACTGATTTTCTTTTACTGTCATCCTGGCAAGTAAAATTAACCTTGAACTAAGTGGAAAGGAAGCATCATTCTTTGCTTTTTTAAAGGTTTGTCTGAAATCCCAGTACTTTCACAGCTTATTTAGTATGCTAAGACAAATATTTTCTTCAAGGTCAGGTGAAAAAGCATTACAGCTATGAGAGCTTAAAGGTGTAAGCACAAAAGAAGAGCTATTTTTAAGTTGTGAATAGCAGAAAATACAATATTAATACCGCTTATTTAATTAAGGGTTTCTTTCATGTTTTCTTTTTCAAAACTCATGTCAGTGTTTTTAGCTTATCCATCAACATTTTTACCCCACCTTTCCCCACCTTGGACTCCAATCAAGCATTTATGATATGATTATTTGCATCATTTGATGAGATTGCCATCAGTCTTTGGACATAATTTAAACACATTAATTGCATTTAAATACAAATTTATCTTACTCGAAGTTTCAGTTCTCTCAGTAAAAACCAGGCTGACAGCTTGCACATTTTTAGCAGTTATTATTTTTCAAGTTGTGCATCTGCTGTGGGGAGCATCTGCAGATGGAACAGCAAAAACTGCATTCCAAAATGTCACTTGGAAACCAGTCCCAGTAGTCAGTAGTCCCAGTACCAGATAAAATCATGACAGAATAAAGCCCTGAGGAAGGACTGTGGCAGTTCTGTTTCCAAGGGCAATGGTTTGGAATGGGCAAGCAGCAGAACCTTAGTACACTACTTTAAATGATAGTACAAATTTCCTCAAAAAAATGTGATTTTAGACACACCTTAGAAGGAAAATTGATTTAATTTGAAGAAAAAGAAGGAATACTTATTCACCCAAATAAGATTCTACACCATGTGAAGAAGGAGGTAAAAAAAAAAGCTAAATCAGTTCAGTTTGGGAGGTAATAAACCACTGCCTTCTAAAATAAGATGTGACATTTTCTCCAGCTATATATAAAGTTTCTGCTAAGACCTCCTGAAGTTTTGTACCTTCATATCCATTCCAATTTAAGTCCTGCTCTTGAGCTGTTTGAAGTTGCACTTTTTAGGATAGTTTTGGAACTGGATATATCATATATTGTTACAGTCAAATAAGTGGATTTCTTTAAGGTATCAGTAAAAACTATCATTGCATGTTGTAGATTAAAATCTATCTTAACATACATCTTAAAAAGCTGAATTGGTAATAGATTGTCTATAAAGTGATTCATGACTATGAGTTTCTCTATAATTAAAATTGATTTCAGGAAAGTAAAACTGACCATTAAGGACAACAGAGCTCAAATTGCTTAAATATGTATCAATAGAAACCATCAAGCAAAACACTATTCCCTTCCTCTACAGCATCCAGACATTAATTAATAAATTAATTGGAGGGGTAGAAATGAGATATTGAGAAAAAATAAGGAGAAGCAGCCTTGTATCTACATCTACCTAAATCTAGGATGTATATATTGATATCTGGATTATTTTCAACTCTTCAAAACAATGTCTGATCTTTGAACTCATGCCTTTCATCATTCCAGGCCTCCTTTTCCTTTAGAGTCCCAGACAGCCCCAGTCAATGGTATTTGACTGCTGGTGATGAAAAGTGAAATTCAGGTGTTTGCAGGATCCCCATGGCCACATTCTCACACTGCTGGAGCCACCACAGGTGCTGCAGCTAAATTTCACATCCACACCTGAGACAAAGACAAATTTTAAACCACAAAAGCACCACAAAGCAGTTGTCTCCAAACCAGTGGATTTTTCTCTGCCTGGAGAAGTCTCATTTTTAAGTGGATCTAAACCAGGACTCTGCTGAGTGTCACATGGACATCCAAAATAGTAGAAAAGGAGAGAGAATCTGGCCAATAACTCCACCCTGTGCAGAGCATGAAAGCAGGTTGTACTGAGTCTAATGTTTCCCATGGAAAACTTTGGAAATGTAAGAACAATATTCTGAATTTCTTCAGAAAAATTTGAGCACCCTGGGGTTTGATGAAATAAGGGTTGGTTATTGAGGAGGAAAGTTAATAAAGTTCCAAACAACAGTTCCATTTAGAATACATGATCATCAATGCATTTCTTTCTATTTTCTTCAATCCATTTTGGTATTCCTGTCCCCAAATTAAATAGTGCAAGACTTAAAGAAACCCTTCTAATCTATGGGCTTACTCCTGAATTATATCCCATGACAAAGTAAATGAGGCTCAAGTGACTAAAACTCATTAGTTTTGTCCTAATCATAACCAGTTAATGTGTGAGCAACCAATACATTCTGGCCCATAAATAAATGGTTTATTGGCACAAGGGTAAGGAAAGCCTCTCAGCATCCTGGGGAATGGCTGCTCAGGGAACCTGCTCAAACAGGAACATCTGAAATGATGAGCCTTGACCTGCTGCTCTGAGATCCTTGTGGAAGTTACATCTCCAGTTTGAAAAAAGATGAACACTGGACAATCTATATTTACTGACCTCACTTCATTCTCACCAGTCTGCTCCTTGAATGAGGGAACTCTTCATGGGTGGAAAAAGCAAACCAGCTAAAGTCTGCACAGCCACCAAGTTAATTATTTGTAGAGTGTATCTCCCAATAGAGCATTTTCTGGTATTACTGGGGTGACCAGCAATCTAAACTGTGCAATGTGGCCATGCCAAGGGAGACAGAACAGCTGCAGAGATGTCAGGTTAAAGAGGGAGCTGAAGTGAGCTCAGTAAGAAGCCACAGGAAATAAATAACCTTTCTTTCAAAGAAAGTGTTGTGGCAGAGATGCAGAGCCATCAGCACACACTGAGAGGATTTGGTGGATTTTGTCAGCCAACAGAAACTTTGTGTGCACCCCATGAGCACACGTGTGCACACAGACTGACAAAGCACTGAAGCCTCCTAAAAAGGAGAACTTAGATATTGAATTACTTTGATTACTTCCCTTAATAATTTCTGGACTCACAGATAGTGACTTCTGCATGAGAGCACAGTGCCAAGGATTTATTACCATCCTGCCACATTGCCACATCCATTCCTGCCTGCCTGCCAGCTTTCTGATCCCACAGTTGTGCTATTGCAGACCATGTGTGCTGGTGAAGGATTTCCTAGTTGCCCAAAGGCACTTAGATTTCAATAGCAAATGTACCATTCATTCATCATTTTTCTATACTGCATTTTTTTTTTCTAATTATGTGGCTGAAAAATTGCTGACAAACTGTAGCTTGGGACAAATTCTAGTTTTGCTAGGGACAAATGTTTTCTAATTCCCCACATGAGAGAAAATATATTTCTAATTAATTTTAATGACATTTTTTGATGTTGTAATCCAAACAATCATTACTGATGCACATGGAAACAGATACTTGGGAGGTGCATCCTCCCAAAGGCAATCCTTCTCTGGTTTTGATCAGCTATTCTTTTAGTTTGTGTTAAGACTTGAAAATTCACTTTTTTTTTTTGGTGTTGGCAGACATATGGCAATAACTATCAGACTATTTTCTTCACTGTCTCTGACACACACACATAAACACACACACACGTGTACATGACTATTTCAGAGGTTTTCTGCTGAGAGTTTACCTTGAGTTTTGCTTTTAGCTCCAGTTGCTGATGACAGCCTTGGCTCCCATTCCAGTGTGATATAAAGAAAAAGAAAACAGGTGAAAAATGCAAAATTTCACTAATTTTGCAAGAGAAAATGGAACATAGGAGTTATTCTATGAAATCACGGGTCAAACCAGATTGAGAGGGCTTTTGGCAATATGAGTGAAGTTCTGGGTGTCCAAATAAAGAGTGGGGCACAGGAATGACTGATAGTGGATGGCAAGGCAGCAGCAAAAGGCAGGACTGTGATGTGCCCTGTGCAGAGAAGGGGATAAAGGGGGTACATCACCACACTGCTTCCCTGTGCTGGGTAAGAATTCAGTTCCATGAACAATCTCTGATGCTCAAGGTAAAGTTTAGAAATGACAACTCCTAATCTCACATCACAGCAGTCCATATCTTTAAAACAGAACTACTCCAATTTTGTTTTCATTGAACCGCCAGCATTTGGAAAAATAAAAAAAAACTTTCAAAAAATCTTTAGTTTAACAAATAAGTATTTTAGGAGCGTGATAAAGATGCTGGGCATGCAGTCAGACAGCACAATTTAAACTCATTAATGTATTGGTCTTTCCCCATCAGTATAGGCAGCATATTGTTCTCCTTATACTTCTTATTGCCATATTGTTCTCCTTATTCTTCTTATTCTCTTATTATTCTTATTCTCCTTATTCTATTCTTATTGGCACACTTTCCTTCTTTACACCCTTTGCTTGTGTTTGAGAATTGCTGTAAGTCCAAAGAGCAGCAATTTTGCAGTCCTGTCTCAGAATCCCTGTCCTGCAGCTCTGATCTGTCCTTGCAGCAGGTCTGGCAGAGCTGGATGTGCTCCTGTTGGAGAGCTGGATTCCTTCTGTGCCATTCTGACTCAAATCTGTTTGAGTGTCCTCAGCAGTTGTTTTTCTCTTCTCAGCAGTGTGGTGCTGTGGCTCATGCCTGCCTTGTGATTCATGTGAAACTCCTGCTTCTGTACAGAGACCTGTTCCCAAACCATCTGCACATTTTTGCAGTTATTTGTTCCTAAAACCAGTTCTTTGCACAAATCAATTCCATCTTGTGTTTATCAGATAATGTCTCCAATTGGCTCAGCTAGCTCTGATTTTATAACCCTGATTTGGTGATTTCATGTTCAGTTCTGATTCAGTACCCCACCATGCCTGCAGCTCTTCTCAGCTTGGCACAATCTCCAATTGAAATATATAATATTACAGATTTCTCTTTATTTTTTCAAGTAATTTAGGAAATTTATGAGAAATTATAGAGGGACTTCAGTGCTAAGTTCCCTTCCTATTTGTCAGTGAACCATTGATAATTTAATAGCATGATCTCAAACCAATTTCACACTTCTTCCAAAATAGATTACTCCAGACAGTCCTTGAGGTTGAACTTTGCACTATCTGATATAACACACTGAAAAATAATATTTTTATATTCAAGGTATACATGAAAGTTATTTATTTTCTGTTCTCCATAATTTCTATTAAAACCTGTAAATGGGGGTCTTCAATTTACTTTGACATGTTATCCTTGGCAAATTCTTGCTGACTTAAGTTTTGTTTCTAAGTGGTTAGAAATAATAGTTATATTAATTTTACACTGTATAATTTGGCAAGAAGCAGCAACAAGGAAAAGAAATTATGTTTGTGTCTTGTGAGGAATGTTTCAGTTTTTTTAGCATCTATAACAATTGAATATAAATGGCAACAGCACATTTTCTAAAGATGATTTTCTGCAAGCCTGCAATGGATAACAAAAATGCTTCCTTGTTACCTCAGGGACAAGCAAAAACTAATTTTCTTTTAATAAGGATCTTTAGCTAAAGGTCAAAATATGAGTTTGAAACTGGATTGTTCAAGATGTTTGCAGCTGATTTGAGAGGAGTCAGAAGTGGCAGATTTTATGGAAATTCACTCAACTGCTTGAAATATGGTAGCTGGAAGTAACCAAGAAAATTTGATATCTAATGTTTGCTAAATGTGGAAGATCTATAAAGTTATAATAAGTGGTATTTGATGCAGGTTTAAAATCTAGGAGGAAAATCACCTTTTTTTCCAGCAGTTGATAATTCACAAAGAGGAACAGACCTTCAGAGGCCAAGTGCAAATGCACTGAACAGTGACCAGTGGATTAATTCTGAATAAAAGTTGTGACCTCATACAGGAGCCCTTGGTACAGAAATTAGAACCAAAATGTCTCAAAGGCATCTTTGGGATGTATTCCTACTCTCACCTTCTATTATGACATCTTCTGAAGAACTTGAAAAAGCAAAAAAATGGGGTATTGAAGTGGATTGAAACAGTTATTGAAGATGAAAGGAATGAGTAGAATTGTATTTTGAAATTAATTTTATATTCACTCTGTGGAAGGAATGGATATTTATTCAATTTTTTTTTCATAGCTAAATAAATAGAATCATAAGAAAATTTAGGCTGAAAAGGGGCTCTGGATATCATCAAGTCTAACCCTGTTTGCCCACCAAGAAATTGATAATGAGAAATAATCTGACTTACTAGAAAACACACAATATTTTGCAAGCCTACATTTAACAAGCCTAGCTTTCAAAGATGAATTATTACAGGCAAGGGAAAAAAATGCCATTTAATAGTAATTTAAGAATCTAGGACAATTCCAGTCATTTCAAAACAATTTTTTTATGATTCAATTATCTTCTCATTTTCACTCCACAGAGCTCAGTCTCAGCAAAGACAGCTGCTAAATGACTTTTTAAAGAGTTATTACTGTTCTTAAAATCACTTCTTAATGTCTCCAGAAAAAGTTAAGGAGATGATTAAACACATGTGCCCAATGCAGAACAGTTTTTGCAGACACACTGAGATTATGCAACTGAAAGATCAACAAAAAATCAGAGAGCTGCTGAAACATTCTGGGAAAAAGGGGGAGAAGGTTTAGCTTGGTTTCAAAGTTATAGCCAGAGAGGATCCTAGAAGAAAGAAATTATTTATTTTCACCCTTGGTTGGTGAATGAATAATTTACTTTGGAATATTGTAATGAGGAAAATTACTAAAATTCTACAAATGTAAAAAATAAAGGGATATTTTTGGTTATAATCAAGCAGCTAAATTTGGCCAACTAAACCAGACCGGTTTGGTTTAGCTCCTTTCATTCTGCTAGAATAAAATAATTCTCTAGTGTATTTAGAGAATGATTATATCAGGCAATTAAATAAGACTGTGGCTTACTTGTTGTGCACCTGTTGGTGTGCAGGGTAAAAGAATTTAGAAATGAAGCTGTAATACTTTTGGGATTCACAGAAAGAGCTGAAGAGAAATATAGGATATAAATGCAAAGAAAATAATCTCCAAAACAAAGTCATAACCAAATTTATTCCTCTGTGACATCAAATTCCCTCTCAGTGACCCCATCCACAGAAACACCAGCACTGGAAATTCCCACCCTGCTGTGACAGCAAATCTGCTCCCAGACCCCTCCTCCCCTCCTTTTCCAAGCAAATGCTTACTAGTCAAAACTCAATTCAAAGCAAATTAATATAGAACAAGACCAGAGAGCCCGGCTCTTTACAAAAATTCTGCCCATCCAATAATTCTTAGCTTAAAACATCTTTGATTTCATTGTAGTAATTGTTTCCATCCTATGTGACAAGTCAGGATGTTTCACTAAAACCTGTCTGCTGCTCACAGGGAACAAGAGGATAACTCAAAGTATTTAAAGGAACATCTTGCCTTCATTTCAGGTTTAAATATATGCTAGAGCATCTAAATTCACATAGTTTCAAAGTGTTTTGTCAGGAAATAGGCACTGTATTCCTAGGGTGTTTCACAGGGTAAAAAGTTTGCATCTTCACATTCTTCACTAAAACCCATTTAGGCCAAACAAACATTTTTAGTGGGAAAGAAAGCAATGGCTGATACCTGGCCCTTCCTTCAATTTTGTTGTCCATATTTTGAAAACCTTGGGACAAGAATCTAGATTTCTTACCTGGATATTAACATTTCATCAAATTCAAGCACTCTCAACCTAAATTTTTAGCTTTGTGACTAGGATCTGAAAATCAATGTATGGGCTATGTTTCAGATTTGTTGCCTGCTTTTTTTGTTGCCCCAGAGCAATCACTGATATCACAGTTCACTCATGTAAAAGAACATTTTCCTGGGGACACAACCTGAACTGAGCAGGGTTTTCAAACACCCAGATTTGCCTGTAAACAGCTTTGCAATGCAAAGTGGAATTCATGCACACTATGATTGATTCTTTATATTTCAGAGTTGCACAGCTTATCTTCTCATTATACTGACATCACAGAAATCAAAAAATCTGCTAGGACTTCCCACTACAATGAGTAGAGACCAATATAACTCCAATACAATGTTTTGAACAGCAAAGGCAACACATTTGAGGAGGTGGGCAGCCACTGTCACCCTTGGCCATGCTTCAGTTTACCTGATAAATTACAAGTTAAGAGGAAGGGAGACATTCTGGCAAGAAATGAGCATTTTCAAACCCTGCTCATTTTAATAGAAGTTGAGAAAATGAAGAACCCTTTTGAACTGGGCAAATAGACCTTGATTTAAATGGAAATTGTGAGCAAGCCACTAAGAAATCCTAGGAGTTGGAGAAAAGCTATTTTAAGCTATTACATATGGTTTGAGTTGCTAGGGAAACCTCTTTTACAGTGCTCACTTAGCACAGATGCTCAGGAAAGCTCTGTCTCCATGTCAGACCATTTCAGAACACTGCAGAATGTGAAGAAATAGAGATGCACTCACACACACATGCAGGCAATAATACCTCAGTAATTTTATCTTAGTCATGTTCCATATCTTGGCTGGGAGGTTGTTCTCTCTGCCATGATCACCAGAACAAAAGCTCTGATTCCAGACTGAGAATATTTGTTCAATATTGAATATTGCTTTCAGTTTTGATCCATTGGGGTTTGGTGTTTTAGACATTCATCTCTGTAGAGCAGGAGCTTTGCCCCTGTCATGTACTCAGGGAAAAGGCAAAGGAGAGTGGCTGGCTCTGATGCCACCATTTCTGGCCACCCCTTTGAGCAGGGCAGTAAATAAATTTATACTCTGAATAAAAGCTGGGGGATTCTATCATGTTTATAATAGATATATATTGATCATTTAAAGATGATAATGCTGGTTCTGGGTCATAACTCTCATTACTGCCTCATAAAAATCACTCACAAAAGATTCTCTCCAGCTCATCTTTCACTTTATGGAAAACTACACCTAAAGGCAGAAATTCCCTCCTGTGCCACCCCTGCTGTGTGTGCTGGTGCAGAGGTTTAGGATGGAATTCTGACCTTTCTGCTGAGATGGCAGACCCAGTAAAATCCCCCAGCAGAGCAGAGCAGCCTGTCACAGGGGATTTAGGAGCAGAGCAAGAAAACTTCCTGGGAAGTTGCAGCCTGGTGATCCTGCAGGAACCAGGCTGCTCAACCAGAACACAATGAGCTGGTGAGATAAGCACAGACAGGACAAGGCTGTAAGCACCAATTCATTTTGCCTTCATTTGTTTCATGCACTGAAAGGATCCCAATTTCTGCTAAGAAGGAGATGCAGAGTGGCTAGGAGGTACAAAATGCCAATAAGGTTGTTCTGGAGGAAGCTCCCATGGGATGCCACAAAGCAGGAGAGCCCAAATGTGCCTCTCCCTCACCCAAATGGAGCCCAATTATTCCTCAGCTGTTTAAAGTTTCCTTATACTTGGTCATTTGGTGTTAAAGTGAATCCAAACCTGACTTTACACAATTAATAATGTCAGGACTGGAAGGGAAATATTTTATTGAATACATGCAATAAAATTGCTGTGTTATTTTTTGTATAACCACATTGAAATGCAAATTTGTCTCTCTCCAGCCTAGTGAATACTACTGGCACTCCAGGGAAAAAAACCTGCCATAATAATAATAATATAAAAGGTATTTTCCACAATGCATATCAGTTACACACTTTTAGCCTTTCTTTGTTCTTCTTTTGATTTAATGTGCCACATTTATTTAGATTTCGTGTTTTTATGCTGATTCAATTACAGTGAATGAGGCTGACACAGACCCTGGCTTGTTGGAGCAAATTATCACTATTATCTGTCCAGATAAATGCCAAGTCACTAATGGCATGGAGAGAACAGGTTCTATTAAGCCAGGCTGTCAGAAATTCTGTTAAATACACTTGATACTGTCAAATTAAAGCAGACCTAATGTTCTGCCTGTAAAGGTTGTAAAAACAATGTTCTTTCTCTGTCCTACAAAGGTGCTGTGGGCTCATGAGCAGAGGTTTCCTCACTAAGGAATCCTGCAAGGTGCTGCCTCCACCCCCTTTTCTGAGCAAGCACAGGAGATGCTCAGTGGGTGTTCATTTCTGACATTAGCAAAGATGTATTTTATAATAAATGATGTTAAAAAGTGCAAGTCAGTGACCAAAGGGAAAAACAGGAGCTAAAGCACAACACCCCACTGATAAAATTCAAAATTCCTTCCAGTAAATAGGGAAGGGCATTCACAATATGCTGGTTGGTTTGTACTGACTTGAAAGAAAATGCCCTCAACTGAGCCAGAAATGAATACAGCAGGTTAAGTTTATTTGAATTCCTTTCCAAACCTAGGTTTGAGTTATATTTTCTGACACAGAAGCTCAGAAGATAACAGCTGGCTGGAGAGTACTTGGGTATCAGCATATCTGTGCCTAGGGACACAGAAATATTTGGCTTTAATGCAGAGAAACTCTCTCAGGGTGTAATTGCACAATTAAGAAAAGGAGGGAATTGATCACAGATAAATTCATGTTGCTTACAAAACCCTCAATCAGAATAGAAAACTTCAGACTACTTTAAATCTGTGATTTCTACCTGTGAGGCTGCCCAGAATTTTGTTCACATCCTCTCTTCCTCATTTCTAATAAATCTGTAATTATGACAGGGCACTCTGGTAATAGGTTAAAAATCACACTTTCCCTCCCCATTGCAGTAGTGTTTAGCTTTGAATGAGGTATCCAGCAGATCAGCTGAACCAGGTCAGGAGATATTTTGGAACAAGCCTGGAGATTTTTACATGACTGGGGGTGTCTCATAGAGCAAAATGAAATCTGAAGTGGTGCCTTTATCTAGGGGATCATGTTTCACTTGAATGGGAAAAAGAGATAAGTCTTGTTATTTGTTAGTTAGGATCCAGACAAATGTAGGAAAGGAAAAATGTGAAAAATGAAATGGTCATGAGAAGCCTGAGAATAGTGCAACTTTGATGAAAAAACAGAAAAGAAGTGAGAAGCACGTAGGAAGGTATTATGGTAGTGGTTTGAGGTTTAATAAATCAAGGTATCTTAAAAAAAATCTCCCAACAGGATTCACATCAGATCAGCTGCAAGGCTCAGTTTGGGATAATTGCTATTGAGACTCTGCCTTTTCCAAGCTCTGCTCACTGGAGGCACAACCACTTCACATTTGGATTTTTCTTGTACTTGTATCTCCCTTTGCTCCTCCTTGCTCCACTTTTCCCAGCAATAGTCAAAAGGGATAAGTATAAAGCAGGGTCTTCTTCCCCTCACTCTCTCCCATCAGGAGTCTTTCTGAGAAGTGCTTAATGAAGGAACAAACATGGAGTTAATTAGTTTCATCTGGCAATAGCTCTGCTTGGAGTGAAAACCAGCTCTTTTTGCCATTGGCCTGTATTTTGTTTTCTATGTCCTCTACAGGAAAATGCCACAGGCCCAGATCCAGCCTTAAGCCATTATTTTTCATTTTGTACATTCTGACAGCTCGAAATCGTGGTATATCATGCCTTCTGGTCACATCAGTTTTTCTTCTTTAGAAAGATTATCACTTGTTCCCAGGACATTGAGCAAGAAGTGCTCAGCCTCCCTGAGTTTCTCCTTCACTTTTAATTTCCCTACAACACAACCATGTACTACAAATGTGAGTTTGGAATTCATGCATTGCAGTGATCACTTGGCATTACCAGAAGAAAGGATAATTTTAAGATGATAATATATAAAATACTCCTATCCTTTCACCTGAAAGGTTTCACTCATTACTCTTTATTACATAATGTAAATGAATACAGTGTTAACTCTCCTGGAGGATAATGTCCTTGAATGGTGATTTGAACTGGCATTAATTGAAATGATTTGTCTGAGACACTTCATCCCTGAATGCAGACACATATCTATTAAATAAAACACTCAGGCAGTGCAGGCAGTGCTCTCTCCAGGCTGATTAGATATTGCTGCATCTCCAGTTTCTATACCACAGAAATCAGTGTTTTTAAGTCATGTATTAGAACGTTTATAGCAAAACTTTAGGTTCAGATTAGTTCTGTACCAGGAAGAGAACCATTAGAAACTCCTTTCTATGGACATAGGATTAATCAATTTCTTAATTATCTGCATGAAACTAACAGTGAGCATATACCCCTTCTGTAGACATGAGATCTTACAACAGCAGAAAAAGTAGAAAAGGATCAACAATCAAGAGAGTTCACACACTAATCTGGAGACTGGAAAATAATTTTGCAATTCCTCTGTTAAAAAATAATGCCTATACAATTTGCAAAGGGAAATTGCAAATACTGAGGAGAGTGTTTGGATTGACTCATCTTTGTACCTCAAAAATCACAGTGTGGCCACTGAGAGGAGGCACAAAGGGCTCAGGGACTTTGGGTGCAGCTTCCATTTTCCAGTGGAATTACCCCAACAAACCCTGACTTCTATTCCTGGGAGAATTCAAAATATCACGACCCGAATTCATCCTGATATGAATCATGATGACATCTGTCTGTACATTGTCATGTCTGGGGGAAGCACAAGACTCAAACTGCCACTGAAAAAGTAGTTCCAGTGTTTTGCTGAAGCTCCTGCAGTTAATGATATGCACATTTACACTTGCAATCCCAAATGGGAAAAGTTATTTTAACTAACACTGACTGAGAGAAGTGACAGGTTTATGTTAACCTTAGCAATAAAAAAAAATTGCTAAAAACAGGCAGTTGCAGGAGCTCCAAGTTCTAAAGGAATTATCAGAGCTTTCATCTTAGTTGGGAAGGCAGGAATATCTCCATTAACTAATTGAAATAAGTTATAAATTTTGTTTACTTATTTCTTAATTTGTACATAATTTTCTATCATCATTATGATAGAAATCTATTATTATGATAGAATATCTATTTCTATCATCATGTCATGCTAATGTTATAACCTCAGCAGACATCAACAATTTCCCATGCTCTCCTAGGACCCAAAAAACTTCACAATAAAGAATGAAAAATAAAGAAGATGACTGCAGCAGGGATTTCAAGGCAGAGGCTGGGGCAGTTACTGTTGTGCTACAATTTTATCATCAATTAATACAAGCACTTTATTTTTTATTTTACTTTTTTATAACATTATCATTATTTCATCTGTGTTCAGAAATGGCTTCCTAACTGAAATATTTTCTATTCTCAGCCAGCTGCTGGGGTTTAGCTGTGACAGATGCTGTGATTTTTGTAGGAAAAGAGTTTTTGTCAGCAGCCAGAGGGGCAGAGCTCACAGGGGTGAGCAGGACTGAGCTGTCTGGGGAAAGGGGCTGAGCTGCACTTCTCTTAAACAAGCAAAAATAAAAGAGAGAAAAGAAAAATGATGAGCTGCCCTGGAAATATTGCTGCACAAACAAACTGAACTGGTGGAGTTGCAGTTTTGCCTTGGCACATCCAGAGCTGAGCCCTGAACTCCAGACTGGGAGAAATCCATGGGGTTCCTCACTGGTTCCCAGTTTGCTGCTGGGAATTGAAATTAAAATTTGAATCTCTAAGTGACACCAATAACTGGACTTGGTGAAACTGAATTTCACAAATATCATAGCATCTTAAATAGGTCCATTAATTGGTCACCATAAAAATGTTAATAACAGCCTCATCAACACCAATAAAATTAAAAGACTCCAATAAATCACTTTGTTTTTATACAATATTATGCTTCTAAGCTTTCTTATCATCAGGTGTGCTTCCTGGTTTTGGCCAAAGGCACACTGAATGAGGTTTAATAAAACACTGATTTTTAAAAAGGACATGGCAAATAAATGGCATTTATGTGTTATCACATTCTAATGAAATAATGAGGAAATCTGGATTTATCCTTTATATACTGATTAATGAAGAGTGCTCTGCTGATTAAAGTGAAGAGTTCTTCATTATGACAGAAAATAAATCTAACATAATTCAGGAATTTAAATTTAAATAATTGTAGGCCTGGAATGAACCACCAAACTCATCAATTCTGATTAGAGAAAAGATGAAAATTTACCCCCACATTTTTGAGTCCTGACTTTCTTAGATTCCATCACAACCTTGCTGTTACCTGTCATTTCCTCCCCTGTGTTTCATTCAGGTAAATATCTGAACAGAGGAGAAATCTTTATTTAAGAAATCTTTATTAAACTAAAGTTTAATGAGGACAAGGGCAAAGATGCTTCTCTGAATTTAAATTCCATTCCCAAAAAAACTTTTGTCCTGCAATGTTATGCCCATAATAACAATGAAATACCAATAACAATTAAAACCTCTTTCTCCCACACGATTTTCTGCACCAAAATCATGGAACAGCATCAGGACAGGATTTGCCTGGAATGCTCATTGGAACTGGATCCTTGGCAGATTTCAAACGTGGCTAATTTATTCCTATTTCTTGTATTTATTACACTTCAAACCTGCCATCCCAGCTGGATTTTGAAAATGTCATGTGAAATAGTGTCAGAAGTCATCCAAAAGGTGAGATGACTTCTGACAATTCATGTTTTTCTCCCAGTACACTTTGGTACCTTGAAAAAAAAAAGAATAAAAGACAATGTTCTGACATGATTCATTCTGACCAGCCACGCTGGTTGGTGTTTATATCCTTCTTATCATCAAAACAATTAATGTTTTTTTATTATTTATTTGAGTTTTCAGTTTATATTGTCTGTCTGTTTCATAATCCCACTTTTCTTTTAAGATATGGGGCCATATTTTGACTCTCCTTCACAAATCCTTACAGGAAAACTCCAGGATGATTTCAGTTTGCTCTCTACCTAAAATGAAGTTCATACAACCCAGTGATTTGGGAATAATTTAAATACAGATTTCTGTCTCCAGGCTAATCCACGTTTTAAGCCATTATTAGGAATGCTAATTACAGCTCCTGATCCCAGTGAACACCAACACAAAGATGACATGAAATAATTTGGGTTTTTGGTTCTTCAGACCAAATCATTGATATTTTCTTCCCTGACTAATGCACTTTTGGAAACTTTTATTCCTGAATACTCAGCTTTTGTTTGTCCAGACTTGTGAAAAATTTATAGGAATAAATCTTTATCAGTGCTACCCTCAGCACCCTCTGCCAGAATTCCACATCAGGCTCCAGGGGGTTTTCCCTGACTCCTTCCTTTAGGATATTTTGATCTCTGACTTCTTCATTTCATCATTACCCAGCACCATCCTCTGAAGGTCAATATTTGAGTCTGACAGTCCTACACTAAGGAAAATATATAAATATTTATCTTTGAATTTAATTTTCCCCTCTATACTATATCTACCATTTTGAAGCAGCTGCTGAAGATAAATGAAAAATTATTTTATTAATTTTAATGGAGAACTTGCTTTTGCTTCCAGTATTTTTCAGTCTCTGAAGACCTATGCCTTTGAAATAATTAATTATGATAGAGGGTTTTATGCTGTAGTTAAATGTGACTCCACTAAACTTCTGAAAAAAGCACCCAAGACTAAATGAAATAATTAGACTTTTAGCTGCCTTGGAAATGATTCTCTAACCACAAATAATTACATGTTCTGGGGAATTATTTATTTCACACAACCAGTAATGTCTATTTACAACAGGGATGGTTGAATATTATTTGAGGTTTTTTTCTGCAAACATCAAAGCTAAGTGCAATGTACTGAGCTACACTTAGAGTGGATATATTGAATCTGAAAAAAGATTTTTTCAAATAACAATTTTCTGGAAAACATTAAAGGATGCTCAAGAGGTAAATAGCAAAACATTCCAGAGTAGGAATTTGGCATCCAGTAGCTGATACAAAACTAATGAGCATATAATCCAATTTTGCAGCTTTGTCATTGTCTCTGATGCATTGAAAGAAAACAAATAAGAAAGTGGAGTCATTAAACACACTGAGACAAATTCATTTTTGTAAGTTCTAAATGGCAAAGGAAACACATTAGAGGTGAACTTGGTTTTCCCCTTTTTCTTTGAAACGAAGCTAAGCTCAGCTAAAATGGATTTGAAATTGTAATAAAGACAGAAATGTTTTGCAGAGGGGATGGAAAACTGCTGTGGCTCAATTCAATATCACATTATAATTTGATTTCTAATTATTTCCCTTGAATTCTATGAGCTATATAATGAGGTATGGTCTTTGAAAATGCGTGATCTAACATCTCAATTTTCTGATACTACCAATTCAACCCGACTTACCCTTTTTTATTTCTCTGTTTTCTGAACTGAATGTTAAATTTTGGATGTAATCCAATATTGTGCTAAATTTATTACGCTAATTTCATGAAGAGATCTTATCTCTCCTAATCATTTACAAATTTGCATTAACAATATCAAAGACAACCAGGAAATTTAGTCAACCAGCTGTCATTATTTCCCAGTTGGGCTTGAAAATTTAAAAAAAATATGGTATAAAACTGAGAAAATGTTTTTTTTAAATAATCTTTAGCTAAAGTAGTGCTAAATATTGCAGCATTTTCAAGCTATGCTATACATTTATAGCAACAAACCATCATTATTTATTAAAAACAGATGAATAGAAAAATAAAGAATTTTCTAAGTAAGTGTCAGAAAAGTGTTTCAGTCCACATCAAAATCTGTATTTAAAGGTTGTAAGGAATGATGTTTCACAAAAAAAAAAAAAAGAGTTTTCTACAAGTGGGAAAGACAACAGAATTCTGGAGTGGGAGGAATATATTTATATTGTACATTTCTGTGAAAGGCAGAGAAATTAATTTGTCTCCCTTATTTGCATTCAGATTCTAAGGGCCATGTAATGTACAGGTTCCATCAGCTTTTTATTTGGAAATTTCTCCAGAATTATATGGTGCTCATTAAATTGTCTTCAGATTCATTACTACTGAGTCAAGTAAATTAATGGACAGAGAAAGAAGAGGTCACAAATAAAACCTGAAGATGTAATACCCAATATTTTACACCAAGAGGTATTTTAGCTATCAGCATCACAGGAAAGTGGGTTTTTTTTAGAATTTTGTTTGTGAGTGCTCAGGAAGCTGCATTTATCAGCCCAGTGCTGTGCAAACAATCCATCCACTCAAAACTGATGGGAGCAGACAAATCAGTAGCACCACTCACTACACACAGCTACAGTAAAATACAGTTTGTGTGCAGGTTTATGAATGAAAAGTTTTAGATACTTTTAGAAACTTTTTTTAGAGAAAAAGCTGGAACAAGGCACGGTAAGACCAGGATTGTGGGACTCATGATTTCAAAAATTTCTGTGCTGCCTTTTGCATGACAATCAACATAATCAGCATGTATAATCAGCATTTCTGAGGCTGTGCTGATCCCTCCTCTGCCCCTGGCAGGCTGTCCAGCACCAGCAGCTCTCTGGGGATGAGCAGCAATGGCTCTGATGAGTATTTCCAGTCCACGAACCACGCCGAGCAAACCTTCCGCAAAATGGAGAATTACCTGCAGCAGAAGCAGCTCTGTGACGTGCTCCTGATCGCTGGGGACCAAAAGATTCCAGCCCACAGGTACAGCTCCTGATGCCTGAACTTTCCAACAAACTCAACTCATCAATACCCTGGTTGGTTATAAATGAAGAGTTACTATAATCAGGACCCCAGCTGATGTGGAATAAAACCACGTGATCAGCCTTTCCTATCTATTATTTTAAACACAATGAAATTCAAATGCAAACCACTGGCACTGTCCACTCTCTCTTCTTGCTGCTGTTAAACTAGAGCAAGATCTGTGAAGTGCCTAGATAAGCACACTGGGAGAAAATTAGATTACTAATTAGTCTTTTAGCTTCACTGCAAGATTTGAGTCCCGTGCTAATCGTTTTTTGTTGTACACACAACTCTTAACATCAGCATGCTGTATTTTCTGCCTGGTATTGAGATGATGTGTTTTTTGTTGGTTTTTTTGCTGTCCTGCTGCCCTGCCTCCCCTCCAGGCTGGTTCTCAGTGCAGTTTCTGATTACTTTGCTGCGATGTTCACCAGCGACGTGCGGGAAGCCAAGCAGGAGGAGATCAAGATGGAAGGAGTGGAGCCCGAGGCTCTCAAGGCTCTGGTGCACTATGCCTACACAGGTAACCCTGCCACAGAGCTGCTCCCCTACTGGGGTCAGGGGTGGTCCCCCAAAATGCTTTATGGGGTTTGCAGGTATCAGGGCAAAAGTGGAAAAATAAAGGAAGAGCGGTACAATGATCATGACTATTATAGCACTTCAATAATAATGAAAGTACATGTGGGACAAAGTCCAAATACAGTGACCAAAGGGACAAGGAGGAGCCAGCAGTCAAAGATACAGATTAATGGATGTCCAGGGTATAAATATGGGGCAAGAGAGAGGGTGGAATTGAGGTTGGGGTCCCATGGGTATAGGGGAAAGTGGTGCAGAGGTGGAGTAAGGGAAGGTAAGCTGGGTGGAACATTGCATCAACTGAGGGAGAGCATTCCAGGACCTGGGAATGGTGATAATTAACTGGGAAATGAGGGTTAGCAATATGTATAAGGTATCAACAGAGGCAATCCTATACTTCTTTGGAACTTGTTATCTGGGGTCACCGCAATTTAAACAAATGCCTCCCAAGGTTTAGGTTTGGGTATAATTCTTCTTCAGTGATGGTTGCCTGACCTGGAATATTGGTCAGGTTGATTCCCGCATTCCCCACTGAAGTTCTGCTCATGGAATAATGATATATATTGTTTTGTTCATTAATACATGGATTTTCATGCTCTGGGTTGGAAGGGAGTTTAAAAAACAGCCATCTCCAACCCCGACACCTTCTGAGGTTACTCAGAGCCCCGTTTTGAGAAAGCTTTTTTCCCTAATCACAATTTTCTTTTTATTCTTTTTTACCATCCAAATTGGGTCTAAAGCTGGTAAAATTCCAATAAAAATGTCCCAATCTTTGTATTCAAAATCCACTAAATTCTGCAATTTAAAATATCTAAAAATATTTAAAAGATATTTAAAAATTCAAAATATTTAAATAATCCTTCATCAAGATAGGAAAATGAATTAATGAATTTGTGAGAATTTCAGAGAAAAACCAAAGAACAACAAACTTTTAAATAACGAAAATACACGGGAAAGGCAAACGACTTAAAAATCTTCTTTTTTCTTCCCTAAACGAAAACTGCCCAGGTATCCTGGAGTTGAAGGAAGACACCATAGAGAGTTTGCTGGCTGCTGCATGCCTCCTGCAGCTCTCCCAGGTCATCGAGGTGTGCTGCAATTTCCTCATGAAGCAGCTGCACCCTTCCAACTGCCTGGGGATCCGCTCCTTTGGGGATGCCCAGGGCTGCTCCGAGCTCCTCAAGGTGGCTCACACCTACACCATGGTAAGGGCAGCACCTGCCAGCTCTGCAGCCACAAATGCACACAGGAACACTCATTTCTGCTGCCCCCCATTTCACTGTTGTGCCTTGTAGGGAGGTGTCCTCAGGGATGTTGAATTTGAGTTATGAGTGGTGACTATTGCTGCCAAAAAATGTAATAGGGTCTTAACAGGGCTCGTGCCCAGAGACAAACAGAAATCCTTACTTTTGGTTCCACAGAAAGAAAATTCTCAAGCTGATTTTAAGGTGAGACATGCATAAAAAGAATCAAAATAAAAAATGTATTGGAAAGATTTGGAATGCTGGAAAGAAGCACGTCCCTGACTGGAACATAATCCTCCTCTGGCTCAAAGCAAGAAATGAATATTCAGAGCATGGGAAACAGAGAAGTGAGATAACTTGCTATGAAACCAAATTAAGGGATAAATATTCAGGGCAACACAATGTGTTATCACAGCTTAAAACACAAAAAGAATGGCAACTGCTACAGCTACACAGATATAAAAAGAACTACTTGTTAGGAGACCCTTGGCAGCTTTATGCTAGAAATATTAGTGGGGGATGTTTAGGGGCTTCATAATGCTGAGAACACTCCAGCAAGGGATTGTGCACTGCTCAAAGAGGTGAGAGGGCACTGCCTGTGCTCCCCCTCTGACAGCAATGAATGGTTTAGCAGCAATTACATCCCCTTTACATCTCATAGTTTGAAATTTCAGATAAAGGTTTGCTCAGCCTGTGTAAAATAGTGGTGTCCTTGCTGCTCCAAACCTTTTTATACTCATCCAAAATCAGGAAATCCCCCTCTACTGTTGCCTCTTTCCTCCCACGAGTGTGAGAACTTAAAATTGTTGTTCAGATTTCTGCAAAACTGAAATAACATCATATGGTAGGATTTATGATTTTGTGACAGTAAGAGATGTTGAGACAACAAACAACAAAGAGATTATGACAATAATTTTTGTTTATAATTTTTTAAACCATTGGAATCCTCCAGTCTTTCCCAGGAGTTAAACCTTTATTATTTTTTTAAACCATGTGTCAGAGATTTGAGAGTTGAATCATTAAAAACTTCCTAAAATGAAGGATCATGATTACTCTATGACACTCAGCAGCACTGGGCATAAGTTTTATTCTATTTTCCTTGAAAACAACTTCTACCACCTCTAGAATCACCTCCTGATTTTGCATGAAACAGACTGAAAATGCTGCCATGCAACAGGACCTGGGCCATAAATTCACTCACCACATTTGCTGCTGACAGCTTAGAAAGAGAAGAGGAAGCCTGCACCTCTGAAATGAAATTCTGTTCCAAACCCTTGCAGTGATGTTACAAAAAACCTTTGGAGAGCAGGAATGCATAAACACAGAAAAATTGTGGAGGGGATAAGTAAAACATTCAGGTTTGTTTCATGTTGGTGAAAATATGTAACTCAGGGGAAAGACCAGAAAGTTGTTCTGTAAATGCAGAGCCCATTACATTTTCAGATGTGCCGTAAACACCAGATCCATTCAATAAAACCAGACACAATGGGGACCTTCCCTTCAACATTTTGGCCACTGAGGCAGGGTATTAACAGTTTCCTGCCTGGTGTCTTTTCGTGCAGATAGAGCTCCTTCTGATAAACAACTTGTGCTATATTTGTAACTAGAAGTGGACTTGCCTTCCTGTCCCTGCTCTCTGACTGTCACAAATATTAAAGCAGGATATGCAAAACAGACCAAAGCTGACATCTCCTTTAATCACTGATACTTCTGTATTTGCATCCTGCCTGCACTTGAAAACAGCTACAGAAAGTGAAGAAACTGATGAAAACAAACAATAAAATATCAGTTACTAAAGTTTCTTCAACTGCCCTATTTCAATCTGGTTCCTAAAGAAGATATATTAATTCTAGGTACAGAAATGAAAATTCTGTTTCAAATGGTCATGGATCCTTGCAAGCATCTATTTACAAGTAACAAAACTCCCTCTCTCTCTTCACCAAATTTCTTTTTTCCTTTGGAATTTGATAGTGAAAGAGATAACATATATATTGATATCATCTATATTGATATCAACCCTGATATTGTTGTAACTCAATTGTACAATATTTTTTAAAATGAAAAATAATTCTATTAATGACTTTAGGTGTTTAATCCACGTGGTCACTTCTGGAGTTGGGGAGTTTTATCACAGCAGTAGCTAAAAGACTGAGAACCCTTCACTGGGATTTGTCCAAATTTCTATTGCCCAAATACAAATTGCTGTTATAAAAGTGAGCTGAATTTCCTTTGCTGTATTTTCCTGCCCTAAGAGCAGAGTCCTACAGCCAACAGCTGGCACAGCTCATTGTGAAAGGATTGGAAGTTTTGGGTGTAATTGGCTCAAAACCTTTGAATCTGCAGCAGAAGGGACGCATTTTATTTGAATGCCCACTTGGCATTTCTAAAATTCACGTTATATCTTCAAATGGTATTTCTATCCATGCTAGGATCACACTGATGAACAGAAGTGCCAGTGGCAAATCCCTAAACCAGGACAGGCTGACAAAGACATCAGCAGCATGGTGGTGTGCAGATGAGCATCACCCTCAGTTCTGAAAGAGCAGAAAAAAGCAACCAAAACCTCCCTTAAATGGTAGAAGGCCATCCAGTGATCTCTAGAATACTCACAGCATTGTGGAACTGAACAGGAATGAAACATTCACAAAGCCTACATTACCTAAGAAAAAGCTATTTCTACCTGTGAAATCCACCAGTGCATTGAAATCTCCTTTCATTTTTAGGAGCACTTCATAGAAGTAATAAAAAACCAGGAATTTCTTTTGCTCCCAGCTAATGAAATTGCCAAGCTCTTGTCTAGTGACGACATCAACGTGCCAGATGAAGAGGCAATTTTCCAGGCCCTGATGATGTGGGTGAGGCACGACCTCCAGAACAGACAGAGGGACCTGGGGATGCTGCTGTCCTACATCAGACTGCCCCTGCTGCCACCCCAGGTAGGCTTGGCAGGGCCAGCAGCAGCTCTGCCAGCTGAGGTGCTTGCCTTGAGCATCCTGCAGCCAGAGAGGAGAGTTGTGTGTAAAGGTTCTGATTTTGCAGAATTATTGGTATTTTTTCAGCCTTTAAAATTTTTTTTTTAATGATATAGGGTATATCTTCATTGTTTTTAAACACAGATGAAAATAAATGCCCCAGTGCCAGTGCAATTACCAGGCTCAGAATTACCTCTAAAAAATGTCAGTCTATTCCAAAAGCCAGAGCTCCTTTGTTGGGTTGCAATGGTTCTCCTCCAATAGCCCAGCAATTTAGATACCATGCAAAGATATTTCTTTAGATTTACCAAACTGCAGGACAGACAAATCACAATGCTTCTTTCTTTATTGCCATGAAAAGCAGATAAATATAAAAGGGCCTAAATTATTGCTGACAGTTCTGAGCAGAGACATTACTTGTCCCTTAATTCTGAAAGATACAATTCATCCATCAATTTCCAGAGCTGGACATCCTGTTTCATGGACAGGTGACACTGCTGTGTCTGTGTCATAGAGGAAATTTATATCTCCTCAGAAATTGATATAGAATATCAGCACTGTCAGTCAGGACACTTTATGAATCTACATGACTGATATTGCAAATATTCTATATACACTTAACTTGAAATACATTTAACATCTTGTAATATTCATAGAGATGTTCAGTACTCTCTATTAGATTTACCTATATCAGAAAGAATTTTGATCTCAGAGGGTGCAGTACTACAAATTATTGATTTGAACCTCTTTTTAAAAGCTAAAAGAAAGAGGTATGAAAAAATTAACCAAAACCACCACACTCATAGACCTTTCCCTCCACCTTTCTATAGTTTTGCTTGCATTAAAGCAGAGACCCCATCAAATCACAAGAGAGTGGCGAGCTCAAAGAGTGTTTGCGGCTACAAATATTCAATTATTCAAATACATGCAATTTTAATGAATTACCTATATATCAAGATGGTTTTTTCCCCCCATTTCTTAGCTGCTGGCTGATCTAGAAAACAGCCCAATGTTTGCAGATGACCTGGAGTGTCAGAAGCTCCTGATGGAGGCCATGAAGTATCACCTGCTGCCAGAGAGACGCTCCATGATGCAGAGCCCTCGAACCAAGCCCAGGAAATCCACTGTGGGGGCCCTCTATGCTGTGGGAGGCATGGATGCCACCAAAGGTGAGCCCACAAGTTAATTTGATTGGATTAATTAACTGTATTACAGACGCCCAGGGAGTATATGACATTTATTTCAATATTTCCCATAGGAAAATATCAATTTAGGGGTAAAAAGGGAGAAAAAGCAAAGCAGAGAGCAGAATGTCAGTTCTGTCTTCTTGCAAGAATCATATTTGGGAATAATACATTTATATTTAGGTGCAGATTCATATGGTGATTTTTAAAATTAAACTTGGTGTGGATTTTTGAGAAAAATAGTTGAATTTACAAATCAGAAGAAAAAGTAAATATTCAAACTGTTTCCAGATTTGTTTAATATTGAACCTTGTGGTCCATATTCTGACAAAGGAAGAAAGCTAGGATTTCAAAGAAGCAGAAAAATAAAACCAAAAAGCATCACTGAGCTACAGAAAACTCTTACCTAATGCTCAAAGTCCTTATTATAACATTTCAGGTGGAAAGATTTGTATTTTTTCATGAAAGCAGCTTTTTTTTTGTCAGGATTTCATACACAGGCTTTTTTTTTTTTTTTTTCAGCTTTGTAGTCAAAAGTTAATTATTACAAACATATTCCAGTTTCTGTGATTTGATTTCCACAACTGCAATCAGGTTACAGCTTTAAGCATTGCACTATTCTATTTAGGAGGCAGAATATTAAATCATTTTCTCCAGGAACCTCAACTTCAAACCCACAGCTTGGAGCCAGAGAACTCTAATTAGTTTAAAGTCTAGTGACTTGCTGCACAGAATTACTTTTAGCTGTGTGGGTTCACTTTTAATAGAATCACAAAGAAGATAATCCATTTCATGGTTTCCAAAAAGCTGCTGACTGCTGATTTTTCCCTGTATGAGAGACCTTGCAGAGCTGCCTCCCTATCTCTGTGCAATCAAATCAAACAGAACACACGTTCTGCACCAGCACAACATGAAAACACTCATTCCTAGGACAATTTAGCAAATTGGAGTTAATCTGTTGCAATTAAGTAGATTCATTAGTGATACTGTGATATATATAGTGATATACATATTAGTGATACTGTGATATATATATATATATATTAGTGATATGATTTATGAATTATATCAGACAACCAGGTGATCTTTAAGCAATCTTCCCCTAAAATAAGAATACAATTTTCCAATAATTTCTTCTAGTAAAGGTTAAGCAAAGAAAGGGCTGTTTCAGCCAACATCTGCATTTCCTGTTGGTGCCTCTCTTAGATCTCACCTTGGAGTGAAGCCAATTGTTTGAACTTTTGCCTTTTGATGGGTAAGAAGAGCAGCACTTCTGCTCCTCCCTGCTGTCCTCCACAGCTCTGAGTCAGATCTGGAGCCTGGGCTGGGTTGGGAGATAAAGAAACAGCAGAAAGAGTCCAGGATGCTCAGGAGGAGCAGCTCTGGGTGGGATATCTCACCTCTGGCAGTAACACACTGCCTGTGATAAAGGTAGGCACCAGGCAATGCCAGGTTTGCCTTTGTGCTTATCTCAGGTGGAATATGAAGACACATCTCAAATCCCAATGATCAAAAGAAGATCAAAGAAGTGCTTTTGGGCTGGAATTTTGAAAAATGGGAATGTGCCTAAACCACGTTCAATTTTGTGACTTTCAAATCTTCCAGCCTCTGTAAAAATCACAGCCCACAGGGTATGTCTGAACACACTTAAACCTGACTGCATTTTCCCTGTGTTTTAGTTAGTGTGAGAGATTTCCTTTGAAGTGGAGAACTTTGGGGCACACACGTATTAGCATAGAATAAATGAGAAAGAATCAAAGCAAAGAGCAGCAAACAGAATAACAAGATGGAAAGAGCAGGCAAAGAAACCCAGCTGCTCTGAATAAAGAGGAGAAAGTAGAATTTCTGTCTTTAATTGCAGATAGAGATGGTATTTCTTTCCCAACCTATGCATGTGGAAAAATATATGGATAAAAGATAGCATGAGATAAACTCTTATTTCACTGAATTTCTGGAGCACATCAGGTGATCTCTAACAGATCTCTAAACAAATCCTATCTTTCTCTTCTGCTTTATTGCATGGTTGCTTTTCTGTTGTGAAAAAGAATTTCTTAGCCACAAACTGCCTGTTGTTATCTTCAAAACACCACTTGTCTGGTCTCAAATCCCAGTCAGGGAATGAGAAATCAGCTCTGTTTTCCTCATCTGGTTGCATTTGACTGGGCTGAATTTGAGCTCCAGGGTGCACTGGCAATTCTTGGAGCTCAGTGAGCTGTGCCCTCGCTGTGCTGAGCAGCTCTCAGAGGAGCAATTATGGCTCCTGAGTGATGCTGGGAGCCAGTGCATGGAGAAGTGTCAGTGCTGGGCTGCACAGAGCTCCTGCCTTATGGAGGGCTTCACTCAAAACCTTACAGGAGGTCCAGTGACCTGGAGGAAATGGGAAATGTGGCTGATGTGTGACAGCAGCCAAGCAGCTACTGCAGGGAAGGTACCTGTGGGAGCCAGGTGTGCACTCACACACTGCCCTGCCTTCTGCCTGACTCCATCCTGAAAGGGAAAATACCCACAGGATTCCTGGAGATGCTTGTCCAGATCCTCAGACAGACACACAGAGTCTGGTTTCAATGTCACTAATGCTTTAGGCACAAACATGATTGAGGCACTGTATTTATAAGGAATTATAAAGAAACCCCCAAACAAACCCATAACCCCCCTACTCCCATGGTATTTAGATAACAGATTTAACTTACTTCCAAAATTTGCAGTGCTACAAAAATTGCCTCAATTTAATTCCCCATTTCTTGCCACCAGCCCATTCTCATAGATTTGCCAATCACGTGTGCAACTAATGCAGTTTCCTCACTAGGTTCACTGGTGTTCACAGCAAAACCTCACACACAACAAGCCAATATATGATATATAATATAATTCCACCCTGTTTTGAGCAGGCTGCTGGGTGCTGCTCCCTCCATGGCTGTCTCTGCTTCCCACAGGCACCACCACAATAGAGAAATACGACCTCAGGACCAACAGCTGGATCCAAATCGGGACCATGAACGGGCGGCGGCTGCAGTTTGGGGTGGCAGTGATTGACAATAAACTCTACATCGTGGGGGGCAGGGATGGCCTCAAAACCTCCAACATTGTGGAGTGCTTCAACCCTGTCACCAAGGCCTGGACAGTGATGCCCCCGATGTCAACGCACAGGCACGGACTGGGTAAGGGGGGCTCTGCCTCTGCAAACTCATCCCAGCACACTCAGGGGATTGATTGACCCAAGCACTGCTGAGAAAACTCCTGACAGAGTTCAGGAGAACACAGAGATATTGGTAGAAGGCATTTTTCAAAGAGAGATTTGCCTATTGGCATAATTTTATGATTTTTTTTAGTATTCACCTAATTAGTCCTGGTCTTCCAGAGTTAATTTTGCTCGTAGGAAATTCCAAAATATAAGCTAGAGGGAAAATATTCAGCTCTTCAGATAATTCAGTGGTCAAGGAATACAATTTGTATCTATGAATTGTATTTAAAATACAATAACAACCTTCTTATTTTTCTTTTTAATAAACTATGAATTAAGCCCAGAGGTATCAATCACCTCTGCAATTCACATCAGGGCATTGCCCACTCTGAAGAAAACAGTGTATGGAAATAAATATGACTTCACCAGTTCTAATGCTGTAATTACAAGAAGTTTTACAGAGCTCTGCCATAGCTTAGTATCTATGGGATTTTTTACTGCAAAATAATCCTTAATATTATTCACACTGAAGGAATAATATGAATATGAAATAGAATTTATTTCCAGAACTCTAAAAAATAAGGCTAAGTTAACAGATGAGTAGATTGTAACAGAGGGAATATGATGATTCCTGAACAATTTATATATCCCAGACCTTATGAAAAAGCTGGCTTTTCTTAAGTTACAGAAACAGGTATTGCTTGAAATCATCACTAAGTTCAAATGACATTTTAATTTTTGTGGTAATAGAGGAAGATTGATCCAGAATAATTTGACAAACCACTGTGGCCTGGGTTACCTTCTCCACTGCTTGGCAGAGAAAGAGTAGTGTAGGGCTCTTACCAGCTAGAGCACAAAATTTATGAAACCAAACACTAGGAGGTGGCAAAGAGAAGAAGAGCAAACAGATGAAATAATTTTCATTGAAATATTTATAATTCCTGACTGCAGGGCCATAATTTTCCCCTACTAGTAGGTCACAGCCACGAATTTGAGTGCCCAAAGTTTGGCTTCAATCTGTGCCTGGTTGGCAAAGCTGCCTCACAGTCAGCCCCTATTATCTTCAGGGAGATTCTGTGGAGAGTTGGTGCTTTTGAAGAAATCAGGCCAAGTATATTTAGGCCTGAAACACAGATTTAGAATACTTTTAAGCAGCAGGATTGAAACATTTCCCCTCACCTAACAAAGGGAGCAAAGAGCAGCAGCAGCTCCCAAAGGGAAGGCACCAAAGCCCTTCACTGGAGAATGGCCCAGGGTTTATCCACACAGAGCTTTGCAGGGACAGCCAAGCTGCCTCTCCTGTGCCTCAAGGACAGCAGAGAGGAGCCAGCCCTGATACAAAAAGCATTAAAATGTTGTGGTGCTGTAGTTGGAAAGGACAGCCAGCTACCCACCCGCCCAGGCTTCACGCTGGCAGCACTACAGAGCTTCAGCTGGCTCAGAATTAGGAGAGGTTATTGGTGTGGGCATATTTGTCATTGCCTGACTCAAGTTTTGCCTTTTTGTAGGAGAATAACATCATTTCCCAGTTAGGGGCTCAAATTTGTTTCAGAGCAAGGTCGCCAGAAGTGAAAGAGATAAAAGTCCAAGAAGAGAACATCAGAACTAAAGCAGCTTTCCCCTAATCTTCTGGCAAAAGATAATGGTTATTTAGCAGAACACTGCATGTGAAGTGCTTGTTTATCTTTATTTATTCCAAATGAAAAGGCAGCTTTCAGATCCCTTAATACCCACCGAAATCGCTTATCTGCACACGGAGAACTCACGGCGGGCACGAATGATCCGCCAGCCACTGAAACCAAGAGATCATTTGTGCCTGATTCTGTCTCCCAGGAGTGGCAATGCTGGAAGGACCCATGTATGCAGTTGGTGGCCACGACGGGTGGAGCTACCTGAACACGGTGGAGCGCTGGGACCCGCAGGCGCGGCAGTGGAATTACGTGGCCAGCATGTCCACGCCGCGCAGCACCGTCGGGGTGGCCGCCCTCAACAGCAAGTATGGCACCCCCAAAGCCTCTCTGGGCTTTCAGCTGCTGCCTTCCGTGCAAATGGAGCTGCTGGGGTGGTGTTTGCAGGGTTATGGTGTTGGTGGGAACAAAGAGGAAGTCTAGGTGGGAGAGTCCAGCATCGCGGTGGATGGTTTATCTGGGACAAACTCAGGAGCCCTGCATAGGCTGGCTGTCACAAGTTAAGTTTTATTGTGAGGGTGTGAGAAGTCCTTCTAAGGGCTGCTATCCACAGCCAGGAGCAGGATGGGGAGAGGGTAAGGGGTAAAGGAGAGAGAAGAGCAAGAGAGAGAAGCAAGAGAGAGGAGGGTGAGGAGTAAGAACAAAGAGGGTAAGAGAAAGAAGGGAGAGGGGAAAGAAAGAGAGAGAGAGATCTCCCATTTACAATACAATAAACCTTCTATGATGAATATTCTAATTTCCACTAACCAATCTAATACAAGATACAAATTCTATAGCATTTACATACAGCCTATAAGAATCCTTACATCACCATAGTGTGTTATATTTTAAACTCTAAAAACTACTCTTTGGACTCTAACAAGATCTTCTCTTGACCTTTGGACCCGCTTCCAGGAGGAATCATCAAGAGGGGATTATTTTCAGCCAGCTATCCTATCCTATTGTCCTCTAGTTATTTAGTAACTGAGGCTTGGTGTCTCAAAAGTGGCTTTCATCTCCACCTTGCTCTCAGAATCTATGCATTCATATTTTTAAGGTTTCACCATTTCATCCTCTCCAACATCTAACGTGCAGAAATAAGAAAGGAAAGCTTTTCCTCTGCTGTGTGGTAAATGGGTTTCAAACTTGCAGACAGGTTTGAAACACATTTCAGCCCTTTTTAAATTACAGCAATATGAAAATGTTATTACATGCACATCAGAATTTTACCTAGGATATAACATATGGGGATAGAAAATCAGCTACTTAAAAATATATTCCAAGTTTATGTTTACACTTTAAAATCGTTGTGTCTAAATTGACTTAATCTGTATGGAAAGGAAGTCTTTCCTTTGTCATACAAATTCACAGCCAATTTTTAAAATGTTGAAGGTACTTGATGTGTTTAATGGAAAGAAGATGAGTTTATTAATTAGGTAAGGAATAAACAGCCTCTTATAAATCTTATCCTATCCAGATATGCTCCACCTTCCATCTCTTGCCTAAATCTACAAAATCAAGTGTTAATGTATTTAAACATTCTGCTAAGATGCTAAGGCCACTCAAACCTTTTCACATGGTAGAAAACAACTATGTGGATCTTACAACAGCCTTGTAAAAGGCCTCAGGTTATGGAGAATATGGTTTGAGCCAACATTTCTTGTTCAAACCTGTGGCAAACTCTTAGCAATTTGTAGGGGCTGGAAACACTCAGTTACAGACCTGCACTTTGCCACTGGCTTCCCTGATCACTTTGCAAATTCCTGAGAAAGAGCAGGATAAAAAGCAGGAGCAAAGATGTCAGCAAAGGGATGTTAGTAAATGCAAGCTGGGGGTTTGCCTTCATACAAGGCAGGATTCAAATGGTAGCTCACAGGTCCAAGAGAGGCAGAAGTGCCTCTCCAGGGCCCTGCTGTAGCTCAGAGGAAATGCTCTCAGCAGAAACCCCACCAGAAACTCCTGCTGGTGCCTTCCACAGCAACAAGATGCAGGAAACCACTTTGTCAGAGAGGAAATCAGCCCGATCCTGACTCTGCTCTCAATCATTGCCCATACACACTGTCTCCAGCAGGGCTTAAATCATGTCTGTTATTCTGCTGAGGTAATTTCTGGCTTACCAGGAGATCAAATGTCCATCACTCAGTGCCACTGCTGGGGTCCAACCAAGAGAATGCTTCTCCTTTTCCTGTTTCCCTAAATCACACCATATTTTTTCCTGTTCAGCCCCACCAGAAAAGCCTTTACATATCTGTGGAGCAACAATTTTGGACCAATAAATGGTCCATTGAAAACATCAGTCAATAATGCTATATTTGGGCTTTTCCTTAGAGAATGGGAAACACCACTGTGTTTGTAGACATATTATGGAAAACAAAGGATCCCAACCAATCCCTTTGTATAAACAGAGATTTCCTTGCCCTGTGAAAGCTGTGTAAACAAGCAGGCTGTATCAGCGGCATGATGTGAAAAGATATTAAATCAAAGCCTCAAGTTTTGTATGGATCAAACAACAAACTGCACAACCAAAGTCAATTTTATCAAGTGAGCAAAATTAGGAGAGAGAGAGATGGGGATTTTTTATTATTCTAATGGTGGTCAAGAATCTTCTAGGTAAAATATGCACCAGAGAAATCTGAAAGGTTTTAAAGTCTTTGGGATAAAACAGGCACTTCTAAAGGAAAATTCAGCTGATCCAGTTTACTTGATTTACTCTGGACATGTCCATGTGTTCCCTAGGTGCCTAATAAGCTTCACAAAATAAATTCAATTTCATGGCAGAAAACAGTAACAAGGGTCTGAAAGGGAGTGGAAAAAGGAGCACACTCAACACCTGAACAGATTTTCTGTTACATTCCATCCTAGTCCAGCAGCATCCAAATTAGCTTGAGACCAGAAAGAAGTTCAGACTTTGTAAAATTCACTGACAAAAAGCCACAACCCCTGAGGTTTTTTAACGGTGATTGCCACAATTCATTCCTAAAAGTTGCCCCAATGTTTTTTGACATGGTTTACCAAAATTTATCCCTAAAAATTACCCCAACATCAGCTATTTAAATCTGCAGTTGTTTGCTAAGTCTATTTGGGCTGAAGAGACAAGATGACACAAGGTGATACCTTCTGTTCAGCAGATTTTCTTAAATACAGACTCAGAGGAAAACATATTTAATATATGTTTTATATATGCTTTTGATATCCATTCAAGTCATTAAAGTTAACTGCCCAGGAAGAACTTTTAAAGTGGTAAAATGTCAAATATTCTGCAACCCTGTCCCAGGGAATGCTGCCATATATTTCAAATGCAGCATCTTTCAATTCAACTCTTTCTATTGCTCACATTTAGAGACCTGTTACGAATTTTTAAGGTTAATTTTCACACGTGGCTGCTTGAACATTTCCACATTTCATACAGCACACAAAAGCCTTTGAGCAAAGGCAGTTCCAGAGCAGAGCAAATAAACGGGAGCAATGACAATTTTAAAGTGAACTCAGCCAGATAAAACCCTTATTATTGGGAGAATAAAGACTGAAATGGTTCGCCTGCTTGTGGGTTGTCATCCCAGGCTGTACGCAGTCGGAGGCAGAGATGGGAGCTCCTGCCTGAAGTCCATGGAGTGTTTTGACCCTCACACAAACAAGTGGAGTTTGTGTGCCTCCATGTCCAAGAGGAGGGGAGGAGTTGGTGTGGCCACCTACAACGGGCTGCTGTACGCCGTGGGAGGGCACGATGCCCCAGCCTCCAACCACTGCTCCCGCCTGTCCGACTGCGTCGAGAGGTGACACATCCCTTCCTTATTTTACTTTTATTTTTCCTTTCTGTTTACATTCCAGAAAGAAATTATAGGATAAATTCTCTTCACAGTCGGAATGTTGTGTTTGCAAAACTCATTCCGACTTTTTAACGCAGTATTTTGAGCAGGAATAACTGATTTTCAATGTTTTCGTGGTAAGGAATTAAAACTCATAGCAAACTCTTCCCTTCTGCCATGAGACAGGTAAAAGTAACTGAAGTGCTGGGACAAATCCAGCATGTGACCTTTCTGTTTCTCAAGTGGCAGAATTCAGGTTTAGCCTGCTTGTGCCATGTACTGTAGGAATGAAATACTTCTCAGTTGTTCTTCCAATAATTTGACTGATACTGATAAAACAGTATAAGAAATATCACAAAGTCTTGTGATCCAGGGAAAAGAAAGGAAAACTGAGCGGGTGTTAAACCCTGCTGTGAGCAACAAGGGCAAAGATCTATTCTCAGTTAGATGGGGCAAAGCAGGAACTGCCTGGAATTCACTGCAATTTGTATTGGAATAGATCAGAAGTAAAACCAATATTAATGTAAGATGCTGCCACACATTCCATGTGAGAAACTTAGAGTTACTACACAAGATATTTAACTTATTTTATAGTAAACTTCTCTGAAAACATTAATTCTGATAATAAACAGAAAATTAAAAGCTTTATGGAGGAAGAAAATAAGAATATATTGAAATTAACTTTGCTGAGTCAAATTGTGGCCATGCTATCATTCCCTCAGGTCCCATTTGTGTTTAAAATGTGTTGATGGCTTAATGTAATTGAAATGAAGAGACTGTAATCACAAAGTGAAAACAGGAGCATTTTCCATGTGCTTGAAGGCCCCTCTAGTGGCTAAATCAAAAATTTAATCACATCAAAGTTGTAACCCAAACACCAACACAGGAGAAAACAAACACACAGAATATCAGCAATTTATATTTCAAATGTGCCTCCAGCATGCCTTTTTCTGAATTTGATCCCCAACTTTCCTAGGTGTGACCCCAAAACAGATCCCTGGACCACGGTGGTCCCTCTAGTGGGTGAATCAAAAACTGAATCATATCTCAGTTCTACTGAGTGTAACCCAAACAGCAACACAGGAGAGAACAAGCAAATATCAGCAATTTAAATTTTAAACGTGACTCTCACATGCTTTTTTCTGAATTTGATACCCACCTTTCCTAGTATGACCCCAAAAGAGATCCCTAGACCACAGTGGCCCCTTTAGTGGGTCAATCAAAAATTGAATCACATTTCAATTCTACTCATTCCTTATGTAACCCAAACAGCAATACATGAGAAAACAAGCAAATATCAGCAATTTAAATTTTAAATGTGACTGTCACATGCCTTTTTTTGAATGTGATGCCCACCTTTCCTAGGTATGACCCCAAAACTGATCCCTAGACTGCAGTGGCCCCTTTAGTGAGTGAATCAAAAATGGAATCACATCTCAGTTCTACTGAGTGTAACCCAAACAGCAACACAGGACAGAACAAGCAAATATCAACACTTTAAATTTTAAACGTGACTTTCACATGCCTTTTTCCTGAATGTGATGCCCACCTTTCCTAGGTATGACCCCAAAACAGATGCCTGGACCACGGTGGTCCCTCTGATGGGTGAATAAAAAACGGAATCACATCTCAGTTCTGCTGAGCGTAACCCAAACAGCAACAGGAGAGAACAAACAAATATCAACAATTTAAATTTAAAATGTGCCTCCAGCATGCCTTTTCCTGAATGTGATGCCCAACTTTCCTAGGTATGACCCCAAAACAGATGCCTGGACCACGGTGGCCCCGCTGAGCGTGCCCCGGGACGCGGTCGGGATCTGTCCCTTGGGGGACCGGCTCTACGCCGTGGGGGGCTACGATGGGCACTCCTACCTGGACACTGTGGAGTCCTACGATGCTCAGAACAACGAGTGGACAGAGGTAAAGGGAGCACAGGGGATGCCTCACAAGGGATAGGGCTCTTGTGGCAGCTGGGAATGATTCTGTACAAATGGCTGTAAAATTATCGCCGGTTTGGCGGATAGCGACACGTCGGGATGCAACGATGCTTGGGTAAAATATCAGTGACCTCTCCTGAAAAATAACCACCTAAAACTCTTCAGTCTGGGGGTGGGGGAAATGCATGGGCAAGCAAACCAGATTGCACAAATCACTTTGGGTTTTAAGTGCTTAAATTCGCTGTTGAATTGTTGATTCAATTGTCAGCAATGCCCTCTTCTGGAGGAACCCTCAAACTTTCATCTTTATGCCTCTCCCCACTGACAGCAATGGAAATACCTGCACTGCCAAGATCCTTTTGCAGCCACACAATCTGTGGTTTTGGAACATTGAAAGCTTTTTGAATATGTCAAGGGAACAACAGGCTACACCCTTGTAACCCAGGGGCTACTGAATTTTGCAAAAAAGCTCAGTCTGTGTTTTCATACCTTAGTTAAATCTATTTTTTTTAGAATTACATCAGTTTGAATAAACAAATTGCTTTCCTATTAGTATGAAAGTATATATGTCCTATCCATAGGATACTACTAAAAATGTTTCCTCTTTTTCCTTTTCCTTTTTCCTTTTCTAGGAAGTTCCTGTTAACATTGGCAGGGCTGGAGCATGTGTTGTTGTTGTGAAGTTGCCCTGAGGACTGTAAATTATCATGAAACTGAACTAAGGGGAGCTCAGAAGCCAAGAATCATTTCCAGACTGCACACACCTCAAAGCCCTCCCTTACAGACAATATTTATCCCTGAGCCATCACACCACTGCAGCACAGAAGTGTCTTCCTGCATCTCCAAAATCAGAAAACTTTGAAAAAGTGAATTACTTTATTATGCCTAATACATAAAATCCAGTGAAATGGTTTAAATGTTTGAATGGTTCAGGTTTGTTACAAAAGTGTATCTGTTATTTATAAAATGCAGCAATGAGAGATGTGTGCAAGATTTCAAAATCTTTCTTCCTTTCTATGTAGTCAGGAATGCTAAAGTTTATAAAAAAACTTTTAAACATTTTAAAATTAAAATGAAACACCTCCAACAGGGAACTGCACAAAAAAAAAATATTTGCTCTTAAATATTACTGTCAGCAAAACATTCTCTGCAGAAGCAACTTAATTTCTATATTCAGAAATTAAACTCCTAAATTAACTCTAAAATCAAATCAGAGAAGGAATTTGTTTATTTGCCATCCAGCACTTCTAGACTGTGGCAGAATATCCATTTTTAGCAGTGTATTAAAATGAAAAATGCAAGTTAAGTTGATGGGGGGTTAAGGTAACTTTATGCTATTGTGTGCCAGCAGAAAGAAATCTTTGTCAAAACATAATGCAAATATAATTTGCAATCATTTTTGGTGGATAGAAATGTGATATTTCAATGCTGCTCTGTGTGTCAGGTTATTCCTGGGTTTCTCTTTGCTCACTAACCATCTGTCAGTAAGTGTTAAACTAATCTGACTATTCTTGGGATAATAACCATGCATTAAATTTTAAAACAATCACATAATTGCATTCCTTGAATATAACTTACAAAATGAAATGCTTATATCATATTGATATGACAATCTTTGACCTCAGCTGAAGATTACCAGCTTTCTCTCATGTACAGTATAAAAATGGTGAGGAATAAACCACACCCACTGTGTACCATTAGATACCATTTCTGTAAACATGTTTATGTTCTACCTGGAATTAGTGGAGTGATAAGAATCAAGAACAAACAGGAAAAGGATCACCTGAAAACAGCACATAGTATTCCACATGCATGATATTTTCTTTTTGTGTGCCAATTTCTACTGTTTTGCTTTAATTTCATTTTTTATAATTTCAAATGCTGAAAGTGTATTCTAGAAAAAAGAATGTATGTAAGATATTCCATGCTGTAAAGCACAATATTTGCTCAGTATCCACCTCAGTGTTTGTTATATTGTTGTTCTGTCAGTATCAGAAAATTCAGGACAGAGAAAAAAGTCTCTGAATGTGTAGGCCAACTTTCCTGATAGAATACTGTGGTTTCAGATTTTAGTAACATGCTATTTTAAAACAAATTTATAGTATTAAACTTATTGAATGCCTCTAAAGAAAAAAAATCTCATAAGCATATTTATAAAAAGAAGACATTTTTAACTTTAAAAATCAATTATGTTTATATATAGCATGCTACATTCAAAATAAACTTTACTTTCTCTGCTAAGAAAATCTGGACTATATTTTAACAACTTGGTGGTTTTTATTTTACACCCTTTCAAAACTAGAAGACACAGAAACATCAGTCTCATTTTTGTACTCTAAAATAACAAAAGATGCACAAAACCCTCCCTGCCTAGCAAATGGAGAACAAACCCTAAACCAGAGGAAGGAAATATTTTAATTTCCCAGCAAATCGAGAATCTGAAGCAAACACAAAGGCCAAGCACAGACAGAGAATCTGCCCAGGGACAATGGGGAGTGGGAGGTGGGTGCTGTTCTCTCCCTGTCCCTGTCTGTGCAGAACATCTTGCAGCAAACACTAAATTTTAGTCATCAATAATAAAATTCTAACATTTCCCCCTATTCTTTGCCATCCTGCAACAGCCATGTGCAATCTTCTATAAGAATAAGGATTTGTGTGGATGCAGGGAGAGGGTCACTGCTGTTTTTCACTCAGGCTCCAAATAATTTTAGGCTTTTCCCCTAAAAGAGCACACCACTGCTTCCAGGAAAAAGTAACCACTGTAGGTTTTATTCTTCTTTGGAAAGAATGGTCATTTTTAAAATGCTAACATAAAAGTGATACAAAACCTATGCAACTGATGCCAACATGCAAGAGGCACATCAGGACAGACTGGCAGACTGACAATGCCAAGGGGCCTGATCCTCTGAGCATTTGCAGGGAATTTGAAGTTTTCTTGGGAAAAAAAAGGAAGAAGTCTCAAGTGAGAGAAAGAAGCCATGGCTCCTTAGCCAACAGAGAGGTTTATAAATATAAACCCATCTCCAAAACCTGCTCAATCTATAGTACCTTGATCCAAACACACAGGAGAGATGACACAGAACTCCCCTGCCTTTGTCCCCTCCTCAGCTTGCAAATTTATTAAATGCCCTATCAGCAAACAAGACATGAAATACTTAGGTAAAACACTTAGATATAAACAATCCCCTTAAATATCTCTCCAAATACACACTGCCATTTCTGTAATTTAATAAAGGCTCAGTAGAAGCATTAGAACACTTCCTGTATTTCTTTACATCTCTCTAAAGAATCGTGTCGTGAGGTTTGCTTATGTAAAAAATACCTTAAGAAAGAAAAAAACATGTCATGCTTTTAGCTTGCAGAAAGCAGCTCCATTAATCAGTTTAATAAATTCAGTAGCTCTTCCTAGCATGAACCACAGTCTCTGAGGCAGAGCATGTGAATATTTGCATGTGTGTTTTATAAGATGAGATGTTCTCATTTCTATTTCTGTGGTTGCAGTAACAGGTTCACTTCTTCAATTTTAAGTTTAAGGCTGCTTCTTGTTATAGAAACAACACCAAGATAAATAGAGGTATGGGGAAAGGGAAAGGATGGGAAGGGTATGGTGGTGGTTTTAGTACTGAGCTTTAAGGGTTTTATTTTGGTTTTTCCATATTGTTTGAATAGCAGTGAAAAACCGTGTGAAAGGAAAACAGCACTGCACAAAAAGAAATTGGGCTCTTAACAGGAAGATGGAAGGAAAGACAGCAAGAGAATTTGAAGGTTTGGGTGATAATGTCTGCAAGAGCTGCAGCAGCAATGATACCTTATGTAAATACAATGTATGGGGAGCAGGGATACCACTTATCCATAAATTAGTTCTGGGAAAGGCTGAAGATGCAGCCTAACCATGTCTCTGTCTAGCAGGAAATATTTAGGCCAAAAGAATAAGCCCAGAAAACTCCCTCTCCTTTACTTGTGCAAGGATACTTGGAGGAAAGCAGTATTAGAGCCATTTACAGCTGTCACAATAAAAATAAATTATTTTCCTGATAGAATATAATTTTTAATTTCTTGCATAAGACTGCTACACAAAACCACAATCTCAATTGATCAGCACTGAATGTCTTCAAATTGTACAGACCAAGGAGTGAACAGCCTAAAATAAAGCTTATAGGAACTGGGTGAGGATTTATTCATTTCTAGTAACACTATGAAGACTTTTTCCCTGACAGGGTCACACATTCTGCATTTTCCAAGTAGGATATTTCAGTGTGAATATCCTTAGAGCTGCTTGATATTTGCTCAGGAATTTTTCACTCAGGGCACTCTTAGACTATTTCTTAATGAAGAGTCCTCTTCCTCAGCAAATTGGATAAAGGTTTTCTCATCCCACAATCCTGGCAAAGTCGTGAGTCCTGGGGATATGAGTGAGACTAAAGCTCAGCTCAGGCTCAGCCATTCAGGCTCTGCTCAGAAGATGGTGCTATGTGACAATTTTTGGAGAATCCTGTCTCTTTCTAAAAGAACACGAGGCAACCTTGTAGCAATATTTATCCTTAAAACATAAATCCACTCTTTGATACTCTCAAGAGCCTCCTCCGTTTTTAGTGGAACTGCCTTACAGACACACTCCCCACACACACAGACACTGCTGAGCTCCTCAGGAAATTCTGGAATCAAATTTATGAATTACAGTTACTTTTGTAAATATTCCCAAAGCAGCAGCTGGCATTGCTGCCCTGGTGCCTGTCCTGGGTGTTGGCACATGGAAACCAAAGTTGTTTGTGTTGATTTCACTGAACCCAAATCATGGAACCATTTCTCTGGCTGCAAAGGCTGGTGGTGAAAAGCCAATGCTGTGGGCAGATGGATAAAGCCAAGGCTCTATTTTGAGCCCATCAACCAGCCAGGTAACTCACAGCATCCTCCCCTGACTTCATCCAGCTGCAGTTCCTGATGTGGGGTAAAACTGCACAGCCCTGCTCTTTAGAAAATGCACACAACACATCCATAGGTGTTACAACCATAATTAAAACACAAAATGGTTTTTGCTCTGGTTTCCCATTTTCCGTTCTAGGATAGTCATGAAACAGAACCAGAGGTGAATACAATGTGGTTTAAGTGAAAGATAAGCCAAATTCATGCAGTCCTGACAATTCTTTTTTATAGGGGACAAAGCAGGGCTTCATCCTTCCCATGCAGCAGGGAACAGGGACTGCTCCCAGGTATTGGATGCAACTTTCCAGGATTCAGCAGCCTCACCTCACTTTACCTCTGTAAACACAGAGCTGCAACTTGCTTTTATGAGTATTTCTCCCTGTCACCTCCAATTAATAGACAATTCAATGATACTAGTTCCAGAATTCAGAAAGAGGTTCTGAGACACAATGATAAAAAATACAGCTTACAAATTATTTTTTTACAGCAAATAGAGACCAATTTACACTCAGCTTTATACTGTTTATGACAGCTATAAATAAAAACAATGATTTAAAAAAATTGGGGAAAGTGAAGTGTTAGAGCACTTGAAACTGGCCCTCTGCTATACTTTAATCAAAGGGTAACTATTCCTCACTCTCTGCTCAAGATAATTCTGAGCTCAGAGACATTTGACTATAGAGAGGTTAAAACACCACAAATGTACTAATAAACTGTTGTGAACCACCACTAGTATGTGGCAAAGTTTGCTTTTGTGTTTTCAGGACATCTATCCCCCACCAAAGAGATTTCCTCAATAATTACTGTGGGGAAAAGAAGCTCCTTAAGAAAACCTCTTTATTTCTGTGACACAAGCAGCAGAGATGGAAAGAGAGACAAAAACCCAAATGGATTTATTGCCTCAGCTTCCCAAACTCCTCAGTGTCCAACTGGTCCCTTTTAAAAGCCAGAGCTAATATTTGGATGAGCTGTTTACATAACAAATCTCTGGCTTTTCCCCTGCCTCCCTCTCCTACTGAACAGGAGCTTTCTTCCAAAAAGCTTGGAAATATCATTTCCCTAGAGGCTCCTCCAGGCATTACCTACCTTCCATTCTCACAGCCTCCTCAAAAACAAACATCCTGCCCTCAAATCCTCCAAACCTCTGCGTGCCAAAGCCTTTCCTGCCTTTGAGCTCCTCCTCCTAAAGCTCAGGGTTTGTCTGACAGTGCTCAAGATCATGCATGACAAAATAATGCCAATTGTCACGAAACCAGCCCAAGTGGGAACAGTTTTAATTTCAAGCATTCAAATGTAAGCTAATCTTTCTTAAAAATAAAGATAAAATCAGCACTTCTAGATGAAAAAAAATAAAAGCCCATGTACAGCTACTGAACAACTGATGATAATTGAAACCCCCCATTCTGCCCAAGGCATCTCTGATAAGAATTGATTATCAACGACCTCATTAGTTTCTTTCACTCTCCACTGTTTGTGCTGAACAATAGTAAATAAAAAATCTTGTGATGATTGTGTCTTTACAACCTTAAGATGTTCAGAAAAACATGTGCTTGTCTGATTCAGTTGGGGAAAACAGAGTGCCATATAAAGAAAAATTCATTTTAATCACACTCAGTAATCAGATTCTTTTGTGGGAAAAGGGGCCTGCAGCTGCTAGATGGAATCAAACATGCTGCAAAATAAAGAAAAATCACTATGGCATGTTCTTCCCAAGCAGCATTGTGCACACTTCATTAACAATATCCTGCAAAACTGGGGGAGATTGGACAGAAGAGGTCAGGAGCTAAAAGAGACACTACAGAACAGGGAAAAAAAAAAAAACCCAAAACATAATTCCTCTGAGGAATCTGTCAAACTTAATTTGATCCTTAAAATACAATAAAATACAATATAAAATCTCATTTGATTCTTTACTACAAGAAGTAAAAAGGGCCATGAAGCAAAGCAGGAGCAATGAAGCTCTAAGTGTATATAAGAGAATTTATTACAGATTTCTTTCCTGTATTCTTCCTTCCAACAACAGAATTGTCAGATCAGAAAGCAGCATTTTATTTGGAATCAGTTTCAGTCTATACTTAGTAACTTAGAGCTGAAAATTGTATATAAATTCACATTTCAATTATCTAGCAGGCAGACATAGTGGAGTTAAAATTCATGGTGATTAAATGCCAAGAAGTTTTTATTTCCTTTAGCATTAGAGAATTGAAGGGCCTTTAAAAAAGGTTAAAAGCCAACAAAATCTAAAATGTAATGTAATTTTCTTAAATTTTAAACTCAACCTCTGTGAACTTCACTTTATATATATTTTTTGGTTTAGTATCTCCTTGCATTTCTTCTCGTTTTTTTCATGGTCAAGTTTCCTTTACTTAATTTTTTTTATTTTCTCCATGTTTTCATCATAAAATTCTTATAATTCTCTTATGACTGTTGAGTTTATTCAGCCCTCCAGAGACAGATATAATGCAAACTCCACTACAATGTTGGCATCTTCTCATAAAAGTACTGTAGCTACAGATGAAAGCAAACTTTTGCTAAAGTTGTTTCAGGAATATTATTTGGAAACTGATTTGATAATTCTCATTATCTTGACTGCTCACTAGTCCCCTAATTTATTTACATAGCTCATTGTTGTTACTGTTTAAAATGTTTCATTCTCAAATTCTCATTTGACATTTGTGTTTAAACAGAATTTAGTAGAATTTTGCTTGAATATTGATCCAATATGCTTGATAACTGCAAGCATATTGATTATATTGATATATTGATTGATAATTGCAAGCAATAAGCTCTTGATGTGAGCATGCAAAATAACTTCTTTTTCAGCTAAAAGCACTTTTAAAATATTTTTGTATTGACAGAGTCAGGACTTTAAGGGTCACTGCAAGAATCTACAAGTGATCTGCAAATTAAAATATAATTTCTGTGCTGTGTATCAAAAGTTTCTTTTCTCCATGCCCAGTGGCATTTGAGACAACACTCTTAGAATTTCAGACATATTTTATTTTTAGTCTGCCACAGGTGATGGCTCAGAAAGTCACCCAGTCTAGCCAGCACAGCTGTAATGGCACTCCAAGCTATTTTTACAAAGCAAATCAATTTTTATATATGATATTGAGTTACAATATCACTAATTTAATTTTGACTTGATAAAAAATACCCCAAACAACAGACTGTTTGGCTGATAGCTCAGAGGAAGGGAAAGGAAAAAAAACCCCTGCATTTCTACCCCAGAGAAATTAATGTTTGCATTGGATAGAAGATTCAAAATAGGGCTGAAGCAGCACTTTAAAAGAAAAAAAGAAAGATGTGGTGTATCTCTGACTAGATATCCATTACTTTTATGGTGTTTTGAAAGTTAAAAATTTGCTAACTAGGATACTGAAATGCATAACATTTTAAAGCAAAAGTGGTTCTTTATAGTGCAAATCCATTTATTTGGACTGATAGCAACTTGATGTAACAGTTTCAATTCAAACTGTCACCCACTCTGTCAGGTTTACTAAATGAAATTAATTTTCAGGTGCCTGCTAATAGGAAAAGCTTGCCATGACATAAACATGGTATTTATTTATTTTAATGCATGTTCAGGGCTGGGATGGCTACTGGGCTGCAGTAGGAGAAGCATTTTGGAAAGAGAAAAGAATAAATATTGATGACACAAGACAGTAGGAACTGCAGGGCTTCTGAACCCCAAATTTTAGGGAAATTCTTCAGCTGACATCATCATCACCATGGTCCTGCATTGTATAGTGTAAAAATGGGCTTTTTGTGACCTTAAAGAAAAAAAAGGGACAAAAGGAGAATTTTTCATGACTTCTAAATAAGGAGAAAAGGCAACACAATGAATCAAATGGGGAATGAGCCATGGTGGTTCTGCACTATTTGTCAACAACTGAGGTGAAGGTTCTGCACCATTTAATAAATGTGAAATTTTAAAAACTCAAACCAATACATTGTTTCCAGCATGACCCTGGGTTTTAGGCATCCTTAGAAGAAATTCTTCCATTGAATGACTTAATCAATCAACACAGCAGTCACTGGGGAAAGCAGACAAATCAATTGTCTTGTTCTAAAATTCTTCTGCAAGTTAAGATCTGGAAAGGTCAGAAACTGTTGGGGATTATTTTTGCAGCCACCAGAGGGGATTTGCTCAGCACTGTTGGTTGTTCAGGCTGAGTTTGGCTCTCAGCAGCTCCAGACCTGGAGCAATGAGCTCTGGCCAAGTGTGAGCAGAGCCCTGAGCTCTCACTCTGCATTTCAAAGGGGCAGCAGAGGATTTGTATCTCAGGTACAGCTACACCAGAAAAATTTAAATAATTAAATCAAAATCGTCTCTTAAATAATGTTTGCACTCCACTGAACGTTTATTTGGTCTTGGTCAACACTAAAAATGTGAAGCCTGGGAGAAAGGAAATCTCATAATTCAGTGATGCCACGCTGTGATGTTTTAACACAATCATCAGAAAGTGCCAATAAACTGTAACATTATTTAAAATCAGTAGGATCTGAGTGTGTAAGTGGCCAACTGGAGCAAATCCAGTAGCCAACCCTGAGCTATCAGTCCCCATCCTCTCTGCTAGGATTACTCCTTTTGTACACAATAATAACAAAACCCCTTTAAATAAACCTACAATCTATTCTTTAGCACATTAAATTCTCTTAGATTCTCAAGTTTGTCTTCATAAGGAAGGAAAACCATTTTTCTGCAATGCCATAAAGGTTTTAGCCTTGAAGGGAGGTTGCTGAAGCATTACACATGTGATTTTTATCAGTTCTTTCTCTCTATGCCCATTGCACAGAAAAATAATTGCAGCTTAATAGACTTCTTCTGGATAGTATAATTTATATAGAGTATAACTTTTAATGTAGATGGAGGTTACTTTAAAAGGAAAGGTAAATTAAACATTTTAAAGAGTAAAGATTGTAAGCAAATGGAAACATAATTCAAAGCTGGAGAAGAATTATGCTACTTGTTGGAAACTGAAAAGTACTAATTTGCATTTCTGTAATCATTAATAGGGGTTATGAGGTGTCAATTATGTTCCACGTGTGACCTTTTGAGTTTCTAGGTAATGTACCTCAATTAATTGTCTGTGGCATCATAAAGCACCTTTTCCACTGCACCATGACTGTGAAAAGCAATAAAATTCTGCCTCTGCAGCTGAGTATGAAATGCACAGCTGACCTTAGCACTCAGCAGCAGCTCACTGATGCTAATGCAGACCTTCCACTGGCATCAATTAGAGTGCAGAGCTCAGCTGATGCTTTCCCAGCTCAGGGTGGAATTTTGTAGAGTCATAGGAGTGGCCACGCTTTGAAATTCCAGTTTCTCAGCTGAGCTGCACACAGAATTCTGCTGGAACAAAACTCAACCAACTGCTTTAGATTTTAGTGCAGAAGGAGGGCAAAACTGTGATCCAGTCACACTGCTCCTCTCAGGAATAGGAATGAACCAAAAATCTCAGTATTGACAGGCATTCTGAACATTGCTGAACAAAATCAGAAGAGCAACCTGCAATATTTTCTACCCAAGAGCCTTATGCTGTAAATAAAATGTGTAAATATAATCTGTGAATTAAAATATGTCATGAACTCACTAAGTGCTTTGGAATATTCAGATTAATAAATAGCCATAAGGTTATTAATTTTTTTTTTTTAAAAACCAAATGACCATAAATGAAACTTCTTAAAGCAAGGAAACCAACACAATTTTCATCTTGAAAAGTAATCCATTTCCAAAATCATACAAGAAGAAGAAGAGAAAAAAAAAAAAAAAGGCTCTGGTCATTAAACAATAAGGCAATTCAGTAGAAAAATATAATCCTAAAATTAGAGTTGCACTCTAATTTTAAGAGAGAGAACGTGGTGAAAAAAATTAATGTACAAAATCCTTTAACTTTTTCCCTCTGCTCCCCAACAATGTACTGGAGAACTGAAAATCTAATCAACAAACAGCAAACTAAATCCAACCGAATATTTCATCTTTCTCAGCTTTCTAGATCTTCAAATAAATGTCATATGCAAATAGATTTTCTAACCTGGCAATGCCAAGGTGTAAAAATCCTCCTGGGCTCATGCAAATGGTTTTTGCTGCTCACAAAGAGTTTGTGAATTAATGGGAAGATATTTATTGAAGTTGATATTTATTGCTAAGATTGCTTCTCAAAGCCCACCTGTCAGTAGCAGTTTTGTTTTTATTAATGATTGGCCCACGTCCCCACACAGAGACAGACACAGAAGAGGATTTATTTCAAGTTCTCAATAATTCCATGAAGTATGCACTGATACAGATATAAAGTTGGCATGACTGGAATTTTTAAAAGAATAACAATATTCTGAGTAGAAGAGCAAATATAATTTCAGAAAAGCTTCCAAGAGTTATTTGAGATCTAGGACATCATAAATGGGATCAGTATGCACCCAGATCAGAACAGAACTTGCCCAAAACACCTTCCTTTTATTATGTGCTGACATTTTTACCTTAAGAAATTAAACAGTTAAAAATGGAGGTGGTTTTAGTTTTAAAATACACCAAATGTCTGGTATTAGGAGCAAGGAAATGTATTTAGGTGCTTTGTCAATCCCTGCCTTTGAGCCCTGAGCCCATGCAGTCTGTGTGAAACCAGAATTTGCTCATTAGAGGTGAGAACATTCTCATGTGCACTCCATTTTATGCTCTGAGGAAATACAGAAACATGAAATCCAGAATTTTGGCTTTCCTTCTCACATAATGCTGTTCCATCAGCTATACATAAAATAGGGAATTCTAGTTGGGAATTCACCTCAAGCACACTCAGCCTACCACACCCCAGCTGTAACAGGAGTCAGAGTGCCTTGAGATTTTTCCTATTAAAACAAGATTTAACAGACACAAAAATCTGCTTCATGCACTCAAAAACTTCCTGGCAGATCCATGAACTCATTTTGCTTTGCTGGTTCTCTGTGAGCTCTCCCTCACTGGTAAATTTTTCTTTATGCAACAAAATTAAGTTCTTTTATTGAAACAGAAGTTTTCCATGTGCATCCAGCAATAATTAATATGAGTGAAATTAAATTATATCAATTCTCATGAAGAAAAGTGCGCAGCTGTTTCTGAGAAGGGATCTTGTGGATTTTGTGGGCCCAGGATTGCTCAAGCTGTTCACTTTGAACAGCCCAAACTTCCAAACTAACTTTTCCTCCAAGCCACTGCATGTGACATTGGAAAAAGTCCATTTTTTAAAAGGAAACCTGTACAGGAACAGTAAATGATGTGTAAAATTGAGTAAAAGATCTCCACTTTTTCTCCATATTTATTGTTGCCAAGTATTCTCAGAATTGTATGGGGTTGACAGAGGATTCAGGAGAAGTTCCATCCATCTGTAGCTTATTTTCATTAAACACTGTAATTTTATGTCAAAGGAATTTATGTTCTGTTCTGACATGCATTATATTATATGTCCTAGACATAATAAAGTAGTTTGTGATCACCAGAGTTTGGGAGAGATTAATTCATCCCACTTACTTTATCCAGAATATGTTCTGTGATTCCTCCATAGCAATTTCTGAAGCTTTTCTTTTGCAGAATGGTGATTCTGCTTGTAGGAGATTTCTTTTATCATAAAAATGTTTAAGACTTTATAAAGTAAATATGAAAAAGACTCATGAGCACAAGAAATCTGAGATGAGATTTAAGGTTTACCTGCAGTAAGGTGAGTGCAATTAAACTGAGATGTGAAAGAGCTTTTAAACCTAGTCTGTTAAAGCATTTTATCTGCTCTCATGTTGCTTCATTAGTGCAAGCTCCCATTTTAAATAAATCTATACCCTCAGTCTCCAAACTTTTCAGATGATGGAGATATTAAAGAATTATCTCAGGACTGGTTCTTACAGAGAGGGCATGCTTAAATCCTGTCTTTGCTCTAGGATTGCCTAACAACTTTCTAGAATTTCTCATTTACTTAAAACCCATGCTCAGGGTTAATTAAGATATCCTTGCAGAAGATTTTCAAAGAGAAATGTGAATCAAGGGGCTCCAAAGAGGGACAAAACACCTCCATCAATGGCCTGGCACCTCCTGGCAGGTCAGAATGGAGCTGGAACACACCTGAGAGGTACCAAACAACAACCCAAAAATCCTGGCTCTGCTCCTCTGCCAAGCTCTTCATTCTGGGAGCCTCTCTGAGGGTTTCAAGCATTTTGTGCCTTTCCTCTGTCTAGAGTTTCCCCAGGAGCCAAAATGCTGTTTGAAAGGCAAAACAATACATTTATGGAATGTTTATTTATGTTTATAGAACACTCCTTATCATGGTCTCAGTGTATTTAGCAGAATTTCAAGGTTGTATGCCTAACTTGGTAAATCACTTCATGGCAATGGCAGCCAATGAAAGAAAACAAAAGAAGGAAAAAAACAGCTGTAGAAAAAAATGCCCAGAAAGTATTTGCTACTTTTATCTTCAAGAATCGTTCTGAGTTTTAATCACTCTCAGTAAAAGACATTGGTCCACATGTAAGACCATTTTTAAGTCACAGCCTGTACTGGGACCTGAGAAGGGAAAAGGAAACAGAAGCCAGAGTTTTTCATGAGCAGTTGAACCCTGCCTGTGCTGGTGCCCAGCCCTGCAAGAAGTGGCAGCCCAGAGAATTTCTGCTGCAGTGATGTCCCAGGAGGGAGCTGATGCTCTGTGCAGGGTTTGTGATGGATCCTTGTGGGATCCCAGGGTGCCCTGACTGCCTTCCCTGAGGATTGAAGAGCAGTTCCTGGAGCTTTAGGAGAGCCAGGTGTGTTTACCCAAGGGTTCCTGGGGTTGGACACAAAGGGAGGTGTTATGGAAATAAAGACAAGGTTGGCATGGGCAGCCCTGCCTCCAGAGTATCCAGAAGCTTTAAACCTCTCACACCTTGCAGTGCTTCCAGCTGTAATTCCAGTCACCTCTGCTGCCATTCCAAATGATCCAACTAATCATTTGATGAAAGACTTCATTCTTCAAACCTGATCACTTTAAACAGGGGGGCCCTGCAAGCTGATCCTCCTTAATCAACTGCATACTTAAAGCTTTAATTGTGTGAATGCTGCTCATTTCAGTCCAAAATTGCTAGTGAACAATTCTCATCTTACTGACTGTCACTTATATGCAAATCACTCACACGTCCTGATCAACTTTACAGTGCAGTTTCCTGCTAAGGGTCATTAATGCCATTTCCATGTACTCTGTGATCTCTGCTATTACTGTAGCCATAATGAATGCTTAAATTCATAGTAATGAAGCAAAGTTCTATTTTTTTTCAATATATCCTGATGACTTTTTCTGAAAAAAAATCTTGGATTTAGCCTAGTGATTCAAAAAAACCCTACAGCCAATCAGTATTGAATTTTCTTGGAAAGGAAGCTAAAACCCAAGACATTATTTTTAAGACATGACTCAGGGTTTTTTCTCTCACAAAAAGCAGAGTAAGTGGGGCTGGCAGCTTTGTGCCTGGGAAAGTGTTGTATCACAACCCACACCAGTAGATCAATGAACTCTTGGACAGAACCACTCAAAATCACCTCCTTTCCCATTATCCTGCTTTCTGGCCTTCCAAGCACAAATTGCCCATCAACCTCCCTGACCCAGCTCCAGAGCTGCTGCAGTAAAGAGCACCTGTCAGGGTGATGCATGCACCAGCCCTCTGCAGTGACAAACAGGAGGCAAGAGCACTTATCACAAGGAATAACAATTTAGCTGCAGATCTGGCTCAGTGTCTGGCTGCCTTGATTTCCTGCTGGAAAATCTCAGAGCTGCTGCTGGACAGGACATCATGGTGCCAAACCTTCGTGGTTCTCCACAGGACAAATTGCCAGTGAGGTGTGTGACTGCAGGGGGATCCTCCAGCTTTTTTAAAGAGCTGACACCAGATTATTTCCTCCCTCAGGTAAAGCTTGGAAAAGACAGCATGGAGGAAACACACCTCCCTTTCTTATCAGATCAACTTTCAGAGTGGGATTCACAGCCTGACAGCCCTAAGGGTGCTCACCACTGCAGCCCTGAGTATGTTCTGCCTGTAAAATACAGAGCTTAATTAAAAGCCCATATGCTTCCAAATTGCAATTAGTCATATATGAAATCTCTGGAGATGCAATGTTTGGCTTAGATTTTATCCTTATCTACTGTTTCTAAGCTAGAGGGACAAAACAGATTTTCCTACTTGACATTTAGTTTTGGCATTAGTAAAGCTAAGCGAGGGAAAAAAAGGACAGACAGGAAATTAATTGGCTGTGTCCATTCCCAGGAAGCACTGAAGTTATCACTATAGAAACTGAGATGGGTGCTGCTGTCACCTCAGAAATTGCCAGGGCACAGGCCAGGGGATGGGAGGGGGGTGAGCACTCAGGCATGGTCAGGGATGGACTCTCACACACTCATTTGGGTTATAGCTGCATGGAAATTAAAGTCTGTAATAAAGGCTCCCATTTCCATTAATGAATTACTTGGCTTAAGTTCACGGGGGTCTTGTGAAATGAAAGTGGTTTTGGCTGTGGTGGTGATTTAACCCACTCTTGAACTCAGTGAGGGCTCTCAAGTGTTTCACATCCTCCCATGTGAAAGGAGCTCAAACTCAAGCCCAGTGCTCAAACTTGGGGCCTTCAGGACAAATGTCTCAGGCTGGGCACAGAAACAGCCCCCAGGACTTATGCTGGGGCAGGGAACATCCTTTGGTCAAGCTGAAGCCCCCAAAAGGTAGGACAAGAAGGAGATTTCTGCCACAGTTCCTGCCTCGCTCTGGCTAACATTCAAAAGTGACAAACTGCTTTGCTGGTGGGGATTTTCCACAAGGCTGGTTACCTGCTGGTGCCTCCCCTGCTGCAGAGCAAGGTTTGTCTCTGGAAAAGGAAAGCCAGTGACAGCCAGAGCTGTGGAAGAATCTCTAAGTCACCAGTCAGGAGGGTGAAGTGACATCACAGGCTCTTGTATTTGTTTGGGGTGTGTATGTAAACCTCATGCCTTGCACAAAATACATCCATACATCACCAGCATTACCTAATTCCCTCCCCAGTCGTGCAGAACTTGGTGCTGTATTATCCAATTTCTCTCATGCAGTGAGTGAAAACTCTTGCCAAGACCCAAATTCATAGTAAAGGATTGTAAATTCTCCAGGAATTTATCTAAAGACCTGACATTTTAAGATCTATGTTTTGGCATTTCTCTGTTTCAGCTTATTGAAAAAGCAGAAGGTGAGGGTAAAATAGATTGTTAACACCAGAACCCTGTTCTTTAGATGTGGCACATGCAATACAGGAATTCATGCCAAAGGATAAAAAATCCTATGAATTATAAATGAAGCAAGTGCCATGGGAACCTTCAGTGCACATGCAAGACATTAATTAAAATTTCACATTTCCACCAAAGTTTCTAGCAACAGGTGACTCTCCCCAGCTCCCACACTGCACACAGTAATAAAAGTTGCTGAAGTTTTCAGAAGCATGTGTCTAATCAAGAAGCAATTTCTACCACTCTATCCAATTTTCATTTTTATGCTGATGCAAAAAGGCATTTATAAAACCTTTTCCTAAAGCTCAGGTCAAGAGCAGACATTTATGTGAAAACCTCAGGGAATCTGCTGGAGAGTCAGCTGAACACTTTGAGCTGGTGACCAGTAGATGGTGGCATAAGCTAAAATACTGAAATATTTGATTAAAAAGATGGCAACTGTAATAAAATGCTTTTGTTTTTCCTGAGACTTCAGATCTTTTATCTGATAGCAGGAGTCTTTCTGCTTTGTTCTTCTTATTGCAATTGCTGTCTTTGTTCAATTCTTTTAAAGTTGGAGAGAAAGGTGCATTTTATTGTCTTCCATCAAATACTAATTTTTATGTTCCTTTGGTCTAATATTTACACTGCAATTCTATTGAATTAAAAGGCCTGCACTTTCAAGATTCCTGATTAATCAGTTTTTTGTTTATTTATAGCATTTAATGCAGGAATAATAACTTAAAATGGGTAGTGCCACTGTTAGTTTGGTTCACCCAGAGTTAAAAATTAGCAGGACACCAGTTTTGCCTTGGCACAGACCAGAGCAACAACAACAGCAGCACCCAAAGGACTTTTCTGCAGGTATTTGCTCCACAGTGTTCCACCTTGCAGTTCATAAATCATTCCTGTTTCAATACCAAGGAACAGTGAGAGAAACAAAAGCAATTTACTGTTCTTCATTTCAGACTCGTAGCAATTGGGAAGGAACTGATGGATTTGGTGGGACTGGAGCAAAAGCAACGCTCCATCCATCCCAGAATTAGGCAAAGAGCACACAGGTTTTCCCAATATTAAGGAAAAAATTGGCTCTTGAATTAAATAAGTGCTGCCTAGGTGAGGTGTAAGTGGAGGCAGAATGAGCTTTCAGAGCTCAGCAGGGTTTGTCAGGGTTTATCAGAGCTGAGAGCATCCAGTGGCTGCAGGCACCTCTGTGCTCCCTCTGTGTCCTGTTCCCACTGGGAGAGGGAACAAACCCACCCACTGTCTGTCACTCAGGGCTAAATCTGCTAAAGCCTCACTGGAAAGAGCAAAATCCTACTATGGACAGGCACTGAAACACCTGGTAAAGCAGAGCTCTCTCTAGGTCAGCAGTTCTTAAAAAGAATATCTCCAAAGTTTCAAACAGCCCCAGATTTCCCTCACACAGATTTACCTGCAACAATTATACTCAGGGAAGAAAGAAGTTTTACTGTCAGACTGTAAAGTTCATAATTCACTTCCACAGGAAGTGATGGCTGCTCAAATTTAAAATAAAAGTCTTTGCTCAATTATGCCTCTGTACACAAATGGTGATATAAGACACATGCTCACAAACATAAACAAAAATCCCTAAAGGCAAGACACCTTTACAGTTCCTCAAAATAACCTTAAAAGAGCATGATGGTGTCTTTCAGGATATAAAATCTAAACCTGACCCATCACTGTTATTGTTCTGGGATGGTTCATGCAGTAAAACTGATTCACACACAGAAGTTTCAGGTTTGCCCTTGTGCTGCAGTTCCATTTCCATTGCTGCAAACAGATTCTTGCACAGTTAGAAAAACAGACTTTAAATGCCATGGTCTTTAAGAAATTCAGTTTCACACAGACTTTCCTCAAATTTCTATTATCAGAGCTGAGCTTAAGCATTGTTACTATGTAATTATCTAATAAAAACATGAAAGGAAAGGTATGTCCATACAGAAGGCATCAAATCAGTGATATTTAATTCATTCTTCAAATTTCTTCCAAGCACCCCCATTTACCCATATATACATGAAAATGAATACAAATCTGCATTTTTATTCTGATTAACAGCCTTGAGAGAATTAATTATATTGTCAGTGCTTACAGAGAATGGTTATGGTGGGATTTTTTTTAATACTTTTAAAGGAAATGTGTGTGATGTTTTTAAACAACTAAGAATTATACTAATAAAAAAAAAGCAAACAACAAAGTGGGAAGAGCTGAAAAAAATGCATTGAGAGCAGGAAAGAATTGTGAATGAAAACTGAACCCCTTCAAAATGCTCAGGTGATAATGAATAAAGACTGGAATGACAACAGTGAAAGTGTTTTAAAGTCTTTTAAACCTGGGAAGTATTTACAGCCTGTAGTTCATGTATTAAATAACATGAAAAAAAAAGAGTATATTCAACTCCCTGTAGTGTGGAATTCTTCCTTAGCAATCCATGAGGGAAAATAATTCATTGAGTTATTTACAGTGAGATGCAAGAAAATCCTGACAAGTTTTTTAGGAAATACTTGTGTTGACAGGGAGCCAGACAAGAGTATTATCAGTAATCATCTTTTTCCATCCCTAAAATTTCAGCCCATATTTTTTTTGCAGATATTTACTTTGAATGACTTTAGGGGATGACATTTCCTCTAAGGAAGTTATTTCATGATGGAAGAATTAAATTATTCAATTACTGTTTATTTAGAAATTATTTTCAAAATAGAGCTGGAATAGGTTATAAAAGGTGTTCTTATGAGAGTTTAATGCTATTTGAGTTTTGTGCCACTGTGGAGTGGTGGACTCTCAGAAGACCCCAAACACAGGGGCAGAAGTTTGTGGGGTAGCAGGAAAAACCCAAATGTGCCTTTGTTTCTCTGATAAAGCCACTTACAGTCAGCATGTTCATAATAATCACAAATAATTTTTCAAAATACAAATCCACAGTATCTGGATCCACAGTAAAAGAATGATTTCTCCTGTAGCAACAGCTACTGCAGAAGATGGATGATGAGACATTATTTTTAATTGCAAGTGCCTGTTTTTAAGCATGCACACCTGAAAATGAGCATCTAAATTTTAATTTTGTCACTGGAAAAAATAGATTTTTAAAATTTTATGTAGGATAGTTGGGCATTACACAGACATGTCTCAAAGTGAAGCAGTGTGAATATCTGGGAGCTGTAAGACTTTCTCAGGTCACTCCCAAACCACTGAAGTTATCAAAAAGAATTCAAAAGTGAAATGTTATTTCTCAGTCTCTCCTTCAGTTTGAAAGCTCTGTAGTACTTGGATTTATTTCTTCTTGTCCCAAAATCAGAATTTTTTGCCCAGTTATATTTTCATCAAGTGAGCCTTGTTACTTTCCTCTCAAAACAACCAGATTCCTATCTCCAGTGAGTGACCAATCCAATACTTCTTTTTTGACATTTAATATTCCTTCAAGTTACAAAAATTGTCATCTTTGTCTTTTCTGATGCTGCAGCTCTGCCAGTCCCACAGGATTTTTCTGTTTCACACTGGGGTGATATCCTTTATCTCAGGCCAATGTGTGCTCTCTGTCAGTGCCACCCAAAACCTGGAATCTGCCAAATTAAATGCTGATAGTTCATTATCCCCTCGTGTTTTCCAACAAGGGCTACAGTGAGAAAAAAAGGTGGCTGCATCTCCCTAAATATCCCAGTGATTCCTCCTGAGTGAGTGCTGCAATTTTCTCCCTTTTTCCTTTTATTAGCTGTGGGATAATCACAGCAACCCCTCTCCACCTTTAATTCAAGTGGTACAAAACAGTTCCTGGACAGAGAATGAAGAATTCATTTGAAATGGCAATATTTCCATTTGACTACTTTAGAGTGAAAAAACACATTTCTAATCTTTGGAAGCTGCCTGCTGGAGAGGATTACAGAAATTGCTAATGTGGAGGAACAGAGAAACAAGAGGTGATAACTCTGGGAAATGAGGTGGTTCCCTCAGTTATCCACCCAATTGGATTTGTGCTGTATATAAAACCAGAAAATAACCCAGTGACTTTATAGGGAGAGTGCTGTGTTAAAAGCAACATGTAAATTTGAAAGCACTAAAGCTTCACTGGTCCTTGTGTTTGTTGTGTCAGCAAGTAAAAATACATGACCATGTGAAAACTGATGCAGCTGCAGGATGGGAACTTTGCATGCAAAGCTGCCAAATTTTACAGGCTCAGCTCCTCCTTGCAGGAAACTTGTGCATTTCAGTACTGACAGTAAATTTCATTAATTCACAGAGAAATTGTAGAGATTAATGCAGATATAGGCTGGATGTGAACTGTTTTTCAGCTGTTGTCTAACTCCAAACCTCATCCAGCTCCTGTACTGCAGACAGACTGTGGATATGGAAAAGGAATGGAGCAATGATTCAAAGTTCTATATACTCACTGAGAGTAAATCATATTAGAAATGGAAAAAATCCACAATCTAATCAAGAAAATCCACAAAAAAGGCACTTAGTGCATATAAATAAAGAAAATTCAGAGCAACTAATCACTATTTCTGACCTGCAGTATAATTTCATTTTCTTTATCTAAATCTCCTTAGACAGCTGTATACTGACAAGTATTTTTGGTATTTAGTATTCTTTCCACAGGCTTTGTTATTACCTTTATTATTCTTAAATTCAAGCATTAACACAATTTAACTGCTGCATTTTTTCAGTACTTCCTGTGGTAGCAGTGTAAACTGATTTGAGGTGGAAGCTCTTTTAGCTGCTGTCAGTCATTAACATCAGTTAATTTGGTTTTATAGCACCTTCCTCATTAGACTCTTTGTGCAACTCCCATTGAAGTCACAGAACCCAGCTAATAGTGCTCATCAAAAGGTGCCAGGCCTTACTTTCTATTACAACTACTTTTAAAAATAACTCCAATCTTATGTAAATCTAAATCCCAGTTGACTATAAGCCCTTCACAAAGATAAATTATTGCAAACCAATCCTCTGCAGATGAAAATGATTGCAAAGCTGATTTTATGCATGCTACACATTCTACTGCTAACTCTTCGAGTCTGGAAGAAAATAACTTGTTCTTTACTATTAAAATATAATTGAAAACATAAGGCATTCTTTCCCAGCTAATTTCCATGGAGCAGCTAATGGAAGTGCTGCAGTGAAACTGGGCTTCAGTGGGAAGCAATATCAGAAAAGTAATGCCAGCCCAGCATGGGTCTAATTACTCAATTTTTAAACTAATTCTGAGGGTCTTTTAGTAAATGCCTGATTTAATAGTTTGTTGTTTTTTTTTTTTTTAAATAGTTTCACTGTGCTTTGGTTAATATATTACCCAGATGAAAAAGAACAATTGTTTTAAACATTATAACAGAGACTCCCTCCAGAAATGTATCCACCCAGTTGTTCTGAGATGCTTTTCAAATTCAGCTCTCTCTTTTCTAAGGATCCACAGGTTGGCTGTGGAATAACCTGTGAGAAGTTTTGTCAAGAAAATACCTGGGAAAATATCAAGGTGTGCATGGTACTCTGAGAATTCAGTGATTGATGAAATTTCCCTCAGCCCCTACATTTGATGGCTGTGCAGCCCCTACATTTCCACTTTTGGTGCCAGAAAATCACAAATCAGCCTGGATTTAATGCAGCAGGTCTGCAATAGTCAGGTGCTCAATAAGGTTCCTTGTTAATTATGCCAAAAGCACGGCTTGTTAAGAGTTGAGTCTTTTAAAATATATTTTATACAAGAACCACCTAAAGAAATGACATTTCACTTTATGAATCTGTTTTTATGGAAGTGAGCCTGCTGTTCAATAATGGATGTTGCAGCTCTGTGGAAGCACTCTGGGGATTGCTGCTTGCCCTTACACCATGAAGAACTTTAATGTGCTTTACTCACACAGTGACTTCATGCTTTTAGTTGAAATCCCCTGGTTACACCATAACTCACTCCACTTGGAGAGAACAGCCATATTTAAAGGGGATACTTTCTATTTCCTGGACAGTGTATCTCTTTTTACCATGTACAGATTTACATATGGTTTCAGTGACAATAAAACATGGGAATCCAGCTTTATTTCAGTGTGGAAATTTCTCTGATGGAACATTTGCCATGTGTGCCAACTCTTCAGTTCATCACATCCTTTTCTGATAACAAAGCTCCAAGTTCTCTGAAATTCTAGCAGTGGGAATATCTAGAAAATGAAATATTTGCAATAGTGTCTGGATGTATCTCTTGCTTTTCCCTCAATAAATTTGACTGGTATCTGGTGTCTACATTTTCCTTTGAGACAGTGTTCTCTAATTATTTAAATGCATATTTGTTAGCAAGTGACAAATAAAGAATGACTTATTCCAGACAATTTCTGCTAGAGGGCTCTGTGGCAAGAATCTCAGATAATTTTAAGAGCAGGAAATTATTACTGTAATTTACAATAATCTTGAATTGTCTTATCTCATATGCCTATCCCCATTACTGTGCCCCTGTACCTAAGCAGAAAATCTTCCTGCAAACAACTCTTTTCCTTTTTTGCTTTATCACATCATTGTAATATTGTATAATGGATTGGGTTTCCCTGCTTTCTCTTTTATCACTCTGAGATTAAAAAAAAAAGTCTTTAAAATAACTTAAATCTTGTTTTGCACAATTGATGCAAAGTCAGTGGTGTTGGTACCATGACAAGCAGGAGTTCTGTGGGATTTACCAGATTTAACCTCTGATAAATCCAGATCAGCTCCACAGTGAACACAAGTTATTGAAGCTGCACTGCACAATGGATCAAACCTTAAACATTTTGTTCAGAACTTGCAGATGAGATTCAGTTGGCATGTCAGAACCTTCCTGGGAAGCAGCTTTCCCTTCATGCTGAACGTGTCAGGATTTGATGCTAATTTTAGTCAAATTTCACAAATAGCTAATTTGCCAAACGTGCAGTCAGTTGGTAAGAGCTGTAATCATGGTGATTTCAGTGACATGAAACGTTTAAGACCATTTTATTTCCTATCCAGCAGGCAATCCAGAAGATAATTTCTAATTTGTAAGTCTGAAACCCGTTATCCTTAGGAAGCTCTATGCAGAAATCATTATCCTGCTTTCTGAGCTATTATGGTTTCTCTGTCAATACCCAGTGATTCTCTGCATAGGCAGGGAGAACTGTACACAATTAAAACTCATTGAACTTCTCAAGTGCCTCTCTTAATTGCATAACAACTACAAAATCAAAAAGGATTCACAAAATGCAAACAGAGAAAAAAAACCTCCAGGAATTCTGGATGTTATTCTTTAGTTCCAGCTCTACCTTTTCCTTCCCACTCTTCCAGCACTAATTAGAAGACACAGCAGCAATCCCTTTTCAGATGATTCCCTGGCTCATCCCTCTTTTCCCTTTATTGGGAACTAGTGATAAATGCTTGAAGCACAGCACCATAATCCTACAAACAATCCTTTCTGGGAGATTGAGCAAAGAGAAACAGCTGCAGATTCTTATGCTGGGCTTTGAGGAAACAAAAAGCTCAATTTTGGCTGGGAGTTTAAGCTGAAGGCTGTGGAAGCCCTGAATGAGGAGAATGGGGAAAGTCAGGAATCTCAGGCAGCAAAGCCTGATGGACCATGGATCATCCCCTGGTCCTGTTTTCTTGTCTGTACCACACAGAATCAGTGACTCTTATAAGCTTAGGGGGGAAAAAAACCCCAAAATAATCTTTCTAAATTAGACATAAAAGCCCAATATCAAGCACAGTTTTGCTACAGGGAGTAGCAGCCATCTCTACTGGATGTGGAAGTTTCTTGTACCATATTTTCTGTGCTTTCAGACTATCTTTTTCACTAATTATTTTTACTATCGAAAAAAAAAAAAAAACCAAGCAAAGACTGGACTTGAGCAGAATAATATGAAAATATGAGTAATAAGAGATGATTTCTTAAAATTTACATTTTCAAAATTTAGATTGTTATGAACCATAGGTTTCCTAAATTTAACAGCTGATCTCCTCAGTTAATCAAAGTTTTGCATCATCATAAATCCTTCAGCACACAGTGCTTTGATTGCAGTGTGCTTAAGAAATGCCTTGCTCCATGGGCTTGATAAAGAATTACATTAACTATTAGTGGGGACAATGTCTTAAAATGGTACAAGAAATAAAGCACCAAGTAATTTAAATATATTTCTCTATGCTATGATAGAGACCAAGAGAAACCAGGGGAAAATTGCAAGCCCTTGGGTGCACCAATTTATAAATTAAACTTCATGCCAAGGAGCATGAACTTCATGTCAGGGAGGATCTGGTGGCACAGGTACAGCAGGAGCACACATTGAAGTGTCAGCTCAAATAAAAACACAGATCACCTTTTTCTCCCACAATCAGTAAACAAAAAACACTTATAAAGGGCAGCAGTAACAGGGGTTGAAGAATATCTTCCCTGAATGGTGCTGTCAGAAAAAGGGAGAAAGCCCTGATGAAAATCCAATGCCAGGAACCCAGACATTCCCAGGACATGCAAGGATTTGTAACAGCTAGAAGAAAAGAATATTGGAGGAGAAAATAAGTCAGAGCTGTCAGATAAGGGCAGGGAGTTCATGATTCAGCAGAGCTTCACTGTTAGCCCAAAGGTCAAGGATGCAAGGGAAGATATTAGAACAGCAAAATACAAAAACACACTCACATACAAAACACACTCACAAAGCAATTACAACCTAAAGCCCTAAATTAGAGCAGGATGGCAGAGCCTCCTTCTATCTCAGTGCCTGACTGCACTGTGACCAAAGGCAGCAGCTTTCCCCTTTGCTTTTTCTTTTTTCCCCCTCCTTTTTTAGCTACATTGACTCTGAAGCAGCCTGAAGCTTTTGGAGGCATCTGGTGCCCAAATGCCAATTCTGGCAGCATCTTGACATTTGTACTAGGTGATCATCTTTTGAAGCTTCTTCCCTCTTCCCACCACCAAGAATATGAAATTATTTCATCGTATTCTCTCAGGATTTTGAAACTATTCCTGAATTGTGAAAGGCTAAGTGTTGTATCCTCAAACTACAATTTGCAGATGCAATTGCATTGATAACAATATAATAGTGATGACAAGTTTGTGCTGTCTCTCTCATAATTTAAACAAAAGGGTGAATAAGATCCTGACATCTCACTTGACAAGTTTATTGGAACATTTTATTTTATCACTCTGATGGAGACCAAATTTTCCTGTTAGTGAATGGAAGGGTGACTCTGAATTTCCAGCTGGTTGGTGAGGGCTTTGTGCCTCCTACAAGCACAAGATTGGCACTGGATTCTGCACTGAATATTTACCTTACAGATATTATAATGTTTACAAATTAATTCAGAGGCACACAATAAACTGTACTGGCATAATTGGCCAAGAATCTACTTATTTTTGACTAGAAAAATTTGACTACAATTTATGACTAGAAAAGAAAGAACCTCATTGTAGCTACTCATAATAAAATCAGGTGACATCCAGATGAAACATGATCAAAAGAGGAGGAAAATTATTTTAATTGGGAGACAGATTCACTTGTGTAGCCTCAAAACACTAAAAATAACATGTTTAAAAGGACTTGAGTAATATTTGGTAGCAGAATTTAGCTGCAGGCTGAGATCCCAGAGATAATTATTCATAATGGAACCATGGTAAAAATTTTTGTCTTGTTTTTGCACTTTTTTTCCCTAATTTGGAATGTAAGCCCTTTCTTGTGGTCAAAATTAGTGTCCAGCCTAAGGGTAATGCAGACAAAAAGCTCCCCAATTATTATTTGTAAAAAGCTTATCATAGACTTGCTTTTGTTTCAGTATAATGAGTAATGAGAATGTCTCCATCATATGTTGTAATAAAAGTTGAAACAAAATCTCAGTTATTGCTATAATTTTCAATGTATCTCCTTGCTTGAGTGAACCAAAGACCTGAATTCTGTTCCTAATTCCTGAAAAAGCCACAGGATAGGGCAGCTTCAAAGAGAAATTGCTGAAATCCCCAATTTTCCAAAGCAAGTAATGAAACCCATATTTTGCACGTTTGCTTAGTATCTAATAGAGAACAGGCTGCATTCCTGGATTTTTCATTAAAAGCAAACCATCCCCTGACCACTGCCACAGCTCAGCTCACACTGGATTGGAACTGGATACACAAAACCTGACATTATCCTAAATTGCATTTATTTTTCACTGATTTATTTAAAATGCAATAAGAACAATTTTACCATTAAATGAGCAGTGCTCTGTCTGTGTTGGACAATAATGAGCTTTTTCCAAAACTGACTGCACCAAGTACAAGCTCTGCTTTACCATTTAATTCCAGCTGAATGGCAGAACTGAACTAAATCAGGGCTGTAAATCATCCCTGTACAAGGATGAGCAGAAGTATTCTAAAGATGCAGATCCTTTCAGGGCTGAGACACAAAACCTCTGGTTTCTTTATTTTTTTTTTCCTTTTCCAAATCAACTGTTGGACTGTACTTTTTCCAGGTTCAGGCTCTGAATTTCATAAAGGAAAAAGAATGGGTGTCTTGTAGCTGTCAAGGGATGGCACAAAAATGATAATTTTACCCAGTTTTTGCCACAGACAAATCATCATTCACCACTTAAAATTGCTGTTCCAATGGTGTGACATAATTTTAACCATATCATCATGAATTGCAACACTGCAATTACAGCTAAGAACTCACTGGAGTGAACATCTCATTTCTGCAGTGTCAGACAACAGGCAGCATCCTGCAGGCTACAGCTCCACATTTCTGCACTAATCAATTCAACCAACAATTGAGCTGATTGACAGGAATCTTGATGATATTAAAAGTCAAACAACAAAAAACTGATTTTCTCCAAGTGATAAAAAATGAATGGACCATCATGTTGTCTTCCTGCAGGAAAAAATAACAACACAGCTGAAAACCAAAGCAACATTTTGGGCCCGTCTTTAACTAACTCCAAGTCTGAACTATTGCACAAGAGTAAGAACTGGCCAGTTTCTAGGTTACATTTTTTTGTGAGCTGCTGTTGCTGAGTCCAGGATAACCTGCAAAGGAATCTCCACAAACAGAGTTATGCTGTGGTTGCTGCAGGTTAATGATTGCTATTAGTGTGATTTCTAAGAGCTCAGGAGCTGCAATCATCACTTGGGTGTGAAACTGAGAGAGCAGAAAACCTCTCTGGTTGTTCTCACCAATTGAAATGGTTTTTTTAAAACATCCCAGTGGTTTGCTGTGCTGGTACACAAAGCAAACAGACAAACTGTTCTGCTAAACCACAAACTCCTTTCCCAGCTCTGTCCTGAGGTGTGGTTTTCCCTTTTCACACTGAGAAAGAAACCAAACAAAATCTGCCAGGGCAGCGTGGGGATCAGCCATAGAAAAACAATTGTAATAACCTGGAACTATTGTCTTCTCCCCTGACCTGAGAGGTTCACTGCCATTTCTCCATGCAGCAGGAATAACCTGAGCCATTCCATCTTCCTGACATGAGCAATGAGCTTCGATTAGAAGGAGCTAAAAGAAGAAAAGCTACTAATGTGTTTTATACAGTCACTGATCAGTCCCTGACATGAAATATTTCATTTGCTTTAGGACATTAAGAAGTGTTGTGTACCTAGAAACAACAGCTTGGATGATGGTATATCTATCATTACATACATCATAAAAACAAGCAGGACATAAATTTGTTTCTGCCTGTTAAAGTCTAATTACCTGTAAAATCATTACTTGGCACTTTAACAAATTGACACAATCAACTTAATGATCCTTAACATATTACAATTTGCAATGTGTTTCTGCTTGCTGCCTGTCCAAACCACAGTAAATATTTGCTGGTTCAGGTGACACCACAGCAAGGGTCAGATCTTAATTTTTTCTGCTAAGTACAAGTAATTGCAATATTGTCACTTGCCATGGTGCTGGATTATCTCATCAGCCCTCCAGTTTGGGATGACAGCACAGAGAGCTTTGCAGCATTCTCTTTAAAATTATATTAAATATTTATTCATTGTTTCACCTTCTTTCTTAATATTTGGAAAGACATGCAGGAATCATGTTCAGAATGTGGCCTTAGATAATCCTATTTATGACAGCACATCCACAGTTGTTTGCCACCACCTTTTTTTAATACCAGAGATATCCATATCACAAAACTCATGTGAAGAGCTGCCAGAATATTTCCCCTGACCACCCACCTTTAGCTCTATACACTGATTTATTTTCTTTACAGCATCATCTAGCAGTCCAAGAACATGACCAGACATAGTTTATTCTTTCCCACTGATATAAAAGTTTTCTCCTCTGTGAAAATTACAATATCCAGATCCTTGGGAGAAAACCAAACCCCCTCAGAACACATCCAAGCTGAAAATCTTGTGAAACAGCATCTGCTATTTTACCTGGGAGATAATAACTTTCTACAGCAGTTGGTTTTAACTCTCAAAAGTCCTATGTTCAAGGCTGGAATATTTTCAGACACAGACTACTTAAAATTAATGAAGTGACTTCAAATAAAGTGTTCTATATCAAAGTCATGAAGAAAGAAACTCATTAGATACTAGAGGAATGAGACTTTACAGGTGTTCTGATGCTATTAAGTGCTGGTGCCATCCCTTCTGATTTCTAAAAACTGTGCAGAGCCTTTAAATAAGTTCTTGAAAATTTAATTCTGATTTTTAGTTACTTTGATGTTCCTTTTCCTAATATTTAGAAAGTGCAACAAAAAATATTATAAGTTTCTTTTGCTCATCTCTTTATAGAAATTTTTCCCCCTAGAAAAATTTACTTCCCAATCTCATCACCATCCCATGAATCTTCTCTATTTCTAACAGATATTTATATCAAAAGACATAATTAACCCCAAAATCAAGGGAAGACACTGAGATCAAATAATGCTTAATGAAGGCACCAGAGAAACTGAAAATCCCCTTAACATTAAAAAATAAAATAAAAGCTGACAATACAGTTTATAATCTTCCAGGGTTTCTGTGATCTCTGTTTGATCATATACAAATGTGAGAAAAATTGTACTACCTCAGACTGAATAACTCTTTTTTTAGTTATTTTGAGGCTGTTTCATTACAAATTTAATCCTCAAATCAGAAAAAAAAAAAAAGAAATATTTTGAAAGACTGAGTTTAAGATGGCAATTCTGGTGTTTGATCAATCTTTACACTGACATATTACCAACTGATCTCCTAATTAAAACATGACAGTATCTTGATCAACAATCAGAGGCAGAAACAGCACAGAAGAGGGTCATTATGATTGGATTTGTAACCTTCATAATTGTTCATTTCCTCTTTATCTTCTCTCTAATAAAAAGGATCTAATAAATTACACAATTTCATTAAAACAATGCAGCATTTTTACCCTTTTCTTGTTAAATATATAATTCCTGCACCTGTAAGAGTGGAAACACCTCTATGAAATTCTGAAGGAAGGAAAATTCCCTATTTACCAAGTTCATCCTTAAAAGAACTGCAGTATCCATTACTTAAAGTTCATCTTCTATAACTTCAGGAAGGTTTTTCCCCCTCTATTTCTACCAAGGCCATGCTGTCAGTCAGCTGCAGTTATTAATGGCCAGTTACAGACACTTGTTCTCAGCCCAGCATTTGTATTTTTTAAAGCTCTTCCCTCCACTTCTCCTCATTATCTTCTCTGCATTCTGATTGCTCTAAGGAGGAATGAGTCTTTGTCAGAAGCTTTTTCACAGTCTGCTGTCTCCTCCATATGTCTGGCAGTTTGTATTGTGTTTTAGGTGATTTGTCACCAAATGGATTTGGAGACAGGGTAGAGAGCTTGTTCCTACAGCTGTACACATTCATCTGAGAATTAGGACAAAATAATTTAAATTCAGTGAGGAGGCTGACATTTTTCTTAGAGCATTCTGCTTTAATCCTATTTGCATTTTCATAAGAAGCCAGCTCCTGCTGAACTGCAAGATGAGGATGGTACAAGGTCTCCTTAGGGGCTCTTTTCTGAATCCATTCATAGAAAAACTTACTCATGGGAAAACCAAAACATCATAAAGGATTCAAAATGTTCAAAACAAGAAAGGAACAAATATGAATGTAATGCTTAATGAAACACCACACTCCATGAAAATGTCAGAAAGGGACAAGCTTGTCCTTCTTTCCATCTCAGCTGTAAAAATCATGTTGAAGGTGAATCCCAAGAGAAGTGCAAATTCTCACAGTATTTCTTAACGTGCTGGGGAAGAGGAACCTAAGCCTTGGAAGACTCAAACATGAGAGCAAGGAGATTTCCTGGCAAGAATTATCTTGCTGTTGAGACAAGCTCTATCTTCTTTTATGTACAGACACATCCTAATGCAAGTCTAATAATAAAAGCATCCCTGTTTTACCCTGTTTCCAGCACAAATCCAAACCCAGCCCTACACCAGCTTCTGTCCCAGCCCAAACCAGCACAAGTCATTATTGATTAACAGAGAAACTACTACACAATCTGCACAACAAAATGTCCTTCCCCATTTCTAACAGGAAGTTCTGCTTGGTGTTTTAAAAGAAGGATTATGAAATTAAATAGAGGTCTTTCCTCCAGGTAAGTGCATGTGGCTTGTTAATGAGAAAAAGCCTTTTGGAGTGGTGGGAGAAAAATGTAGCCCATGTGCAATTAGACATACATGGCTCAGTTAAAAAAACAATCACCAAAACCCAAAATCTTGCTGCCTCAGTGCAGGTCAGGGATGGATACAAGGACCAGGAGTGATAATTTACTCCCCAGAACAATGCAGAGAGGTAAAACTGCTGCCCAAGCTCACAGGTTCCCTTCTTGCCATTCCATTTGTATTTTGCTGGAACCAAGAGTCCAGACCTGCAAAACTCAGAGCATATAATAAAGATAATTAAATTTGGAAGTCACATTGCTTTCTAGTGGGGAACCTGACACAGAGGGTCACAAAGAATGAAAACCAGAAAGCTGAGCATGAAGCCACACCAAGAGTGGGCCTAAAGCTAGAGGCAGACTGCATTTCCAGTTCAATTTTGAGTCAGAAAGGGCCTGTTGCTCTCATTTCTTAATGACCCATGTTTTCTCCTGGCAATTTAGAGCTAATCTGTTAGATTGATGACTGGGTATTTTTCCTTTTTTTTACCTCTGGTTCCTGTTCTGTCCATTGTGTTTGATCTCTCTCCTTCCTTTTTTATTCACTGCCTTTTTTTTAAATTCTTCTCCTGTGATCAAATCATACCTTATGAGCATTCCACAGGATATTAAGGCAGTCATTGCTTAAACACATATCCACAAATCTAAACAGGGGAGATCCTGCATGTGCACTGGAGAAATTGGTCACAGGTACTTGAATTAATAGAGGTAGAATATTGTCAGCATCTGTGCATTTAAACTTGCTTTCAGCTAGCTAGGATTTAATATTCAAGAATAAGGTTCAAGAAGAACTTACAGAACTAACAGGAGATGTGGCTGAAACCAGAACTGGCAGCTTCAGGAAAACATCCTGGAGAACACCAATATGCTGGGGAAAAGCATTTCTCTGCAATAACCAATCTTCTTAACACATCAAATGCTGTCACAGCCCTGACTTGGATTATTACCAGGGATGAAAACCACAAAACAACAGCTCTGACCTTCAATAAATCTCAAGTGTGTCCTGCAACACTCTTACATCTTTCAAAAGTAGAAATCATATGTAAAAAGGAAAAGAGCATTGTCACAACTACTTTTAATAGTTTGCAAAACCATGATAAAGAGAACTATCATTGTGGGGGAGAAAAAGGGGACCCAGAGGAAGCTCCCTTCAGGAAATGATGGCAAGAGTGCACATGGAACTAAGGAAGGAGCATGGCCCCTGCCTTATAGAAGTTCTTCAGAGCATGCCACATTTCCAAGCCTCTCTTTGATATGTCTGCAGTGATTATCACAACCTGCATCCCATCCCAAGAGCTCCATATGTGACATTTCCTACTTTGCATAAATTCACAGGGAGGTTGCACTTCATATGTTTCCTCACAAATGTCTCAGCGTGGATTTCAGAGATGCAGCTCACAGGAGCTGGGTTACATGCAGAAACTTTCCTATCTATATCTCATTCACATCAAACACTTTATTTCTTTGACATATATCATGTATCAGGCTTTTGGTCTTGTCACTGAACTTTCATTAGATGCCTAAGGAAAAGCTCTGTAAATGGTGTTGCATTTAATTTTACACTGTCCTTGCTCACCTCTACAACTGCACAGTAAAAAAAGTGTTTTATAGTTCTAGAACTGAAGAAAATGCTCTTATTTTAAACAGATCAGCATGAAAAACAACAATTAAATCTTTTTACTGCTACTGATGCAAATTAATTATTATTCATTTTTATTTGTAACATTTTGCCTATTTTATTCATATATATCTTACAGGAAAAAAGTATTAATTGGAATTCTAAGAACCCATATTCACTAAAAGTAGTAATACCACCATCTATATGAATATGGATGGATGTTACAATCCTATCTTGACTATAAATCTCCATCTGTGTGTGAAATATTGTGTTCTGCCATGCTGGCTGCTCTGTGCTGTGTCCCTGAGCTGATTGCCCCAGGCTGAGCACAGGAATCCCAAATCCTGCCAAGCCTGCAGTGGCAACAAGTCCAATGGAACATTGGCCAAAACCATATTGCTGAATTTCTCACTGGCAAGGGATAAACTGACAGTGCTAAGTCATCCCCAGAACTAACTGAAAATTATGTTTGAATTTACATGTTTGGAACCCTATATTAAAAAAAAAAAAAAAAAAAAAATCCCATATCTTATCTCCATTTTCTATTCTTTTAGTAATCTCATTTTCTCAGTGAGAAAGTAGCAATTCCTCTTTGCCTGGATAAAAGGCACAAGTGATATCTGCAGCTTTACCCCCATTTGTTGTTCAAGTAAAGAAGAAAAAAATTCCCTGCCTTCAACCTGTCAGATGCACTATATTTCACAGTCTCTAAAACAGCCATAGTTTTTTAGAAAAGTCAGTGTGATGCCTTTTCCAAAAGAAATGTTACTTCAGAAATCACTCCTTTATAATATAGTTATGCATGCATTAAGAAAATTACATACAATCAACTTCTTTTTTGATTAAGTGTTCTTTTAGAGGAAAGGCTGTATGCAAACCAATTCATACAATCAGATACAATATTTAACATCACTTCATCAAGAAAAGCAGTCCAAAAGTAATCTTCCTAAGATGATACCACACAAATTACACCCAACTTCCTTTAGAATTTGATTAGGTGAAGAGATGAATCATAATCAGTGCTTGTTATCTCTCTAGTCTATTTTTATTAACAATAACCTTCCCAACGTGAGCAGTAAGCAAGAAATCTGTATTTTAAGTCAGTTATTTTTAATCAAATGAAAATCCTGCTTTTAAAGCATCATGACTCAACTCAGCAGCTTTTCTGTTTCTCTTGGGTTGGGACTGACTCATTGCAGATCCCTGCAACAATCCTGCATTCTGCAAAGTGCTCAAGATGCTGATGATCATCTCTGAAACATTTATTTTTGCTTTCCAGCAAATAAAACTGACAGACTGGATTTGCAAATCCAGATGTTTAGTGTTACTCATAAACCACAAAGGCCTAAATCCCACTGAATTCCAGTTCAGAGTTGTCTTTTTTATGCCTGTTACATAAAGTAACAAACAGCAAAGATTTGGTTTAGACCAATTTTCTCATTAAACAAATAATCTCACTAATAATGAGTGAATAATAACGAAGACTCCAACTCATTCAAAATACTGGAATCTGCTGAAAGTCTGTCCTTTCTACAAATGCAGAATTGATATCTACTCAAAAAAGAAAAATCATACCTTTAAATTATAAAGGATTACTTAGCTAATGTAAGTTTAATTAAGCATACACTCCTGGCACAATATTTTAATATTGTACCCTGTTTATTCCAGTGTAGAGAGATTTAGTTTCAATAAATTGATAGAGATGTCACCTGTCATGAGTTCTGCTAGCACTTAATTGGAAATAATTTATTGCATTTATCAGAAGTTGCAGTTAAAAAGGGGAGGACCACAACATTTCTCACTCTATTTAAGTAGACCTGGAGCACAGAGTGATGGGATGTGCTTTTTGGTTTGTTTCTTTTTTTCAAGAACACTTTGTACATTAGCATTTTTCTTTAAAATAAAAGCTTTTGGAATTGGTTTAAAATATGCAATGATAAAATATTGGGAGAAAGATTATTCTGTGTAACCAGCAAGCTTTTCCAGAGTGAAACATTAAAAATAAACCCTATTTTCCAGTGTTTCTGATCCAAGTTATTTTCCTGGAAATTAGGATTTTCATTTATTCAATAGCCTAACACACCAGTTTTGTTGCACATGGAAAATTCTGCTGAGATGCAATTATAAAATTCACCAGTTGCACTATTTGGGTAGCTTGGGTCATTTTTCTTTTTTAAAGCAACAGCTTTTGGTAACTTGTTCAAATGAATGAAAGGGTTGTTTCTGTCTTCAGGGAAGGATGAATGTCTGTCCTCATGGATTTTTCCCAGTTGAGGGACTCTTAAATTTATCAGAGGAGCCAAAGAGCCTCCCAAAAATTTTCTCTCAAACTTAAACCGAAAAGTTGGAAATTTGGTTTATTTGCATATAAGTGGGAGAAACGTTAAAACTTAATCTTGCTTTAAGGAAGAATATTCACCTGTGGAGCTGCTGGGCCCTTTGTAGAGTGGGTCATGCTAACCTTGAAATACTGATTAGATAAAATTAATAATGCATTTGCTGCTGTGCTCCTGGTTATCCACACTTTCATGTAGGAAAGGCCATGCCCAGTGTTTTTATGGGCTCACCAAGAACACGTATTAGCACAGCAGTCTGTCTGGTTGCAGCAGAAATACAATTATGCAAATGAGATGTGTGTTCCCTAAAGACTGCTAATAGAATGATTGACCTATATACTGTTTAATTTGTTCTCATGCTTTGCCTTTATTTTCTTCCAGCTGCACCAGAAATTAAAACTTGTAAACTGCATGGCTCTCCAGTTATATATCAAAGGTGCTTGTGTCACTTTGTGTCAAAAGCAATTAATAGTTTGCATGCTCCTTATCACCAGCAAGACATTGAGGGTTGGGTGTTTTTTATTTTGTATTTTTTTAAAGCAAATCAGTGCCTCTATAGACTCTGTGTGTTAGAAACATGGGGAAAGATCTCAATTTATAGTTAATAGTAATAACAATAATAAAAATAACCCTAATAAAATTACTTTTAGAACTAAACTAAGGAATGGGTAATAAGCTAAAAAGAAGATTTTTTTCTGAAATGAAGTAGGGAAATTGCTAGGATTTCACTGGAAAGAGTTTTTATTTAAGAGCTATCTAATTATTCTTTGTTAATACACTGGGCTGCTTTATCTATTCAGCATATCAAAGTTCAAGCAGAGCAAGAAAAAGTTGTCAGTATTTGTCAGTGGGATGTTGGTGACCCCATCATTATTGGCAGACAAGGCTTACATTGTTTCACCATAGCAATTTCTTAAACCAAATTTTTTTACTGTTGATTCCAATAAATGTTTGCAGAGAGCTAAAATGCAAGTGCTAAATGAGATATTAAACGGCACACAGAAAATGGATTTGCTCAGCACTAAATATCAAATTTTAGATAAAAATGACCAGAACAACTTGACTGTGCCAAGTTACAAGATGACAATGTAAGCAGAAAAAAAAAAAGTGTTATTTTTTTGACTCCATCATTGCTCCTGTATATCAGCAATATTTACAACCACATCCCTCTCAAGGGATCTCAAAACATGTCCAGCCCTTCAGAATCCTAAAAACTTTTCAGAGGTTTTCTGAATTACACTTCTCTTTTGAGGTTGAGCAGGTCAAGAAACTAAAGCAGTCAAGGGGTGCAAAATTCTCTGTAGTTTGGGGAGCTACAGCAGGCACCCAAATTAATTTTCAAATGGTGTTTGCACTTTGACATTTTAAATCTGCTGTCACTGCCATTGGAGCCTTAGATCGATTGTCAGTTTCTGACCCACACTGAATGGGATTTGCTGTATTTTTTTAACCAGCTTTATTTTTTGTGTGCTTGTTTACAGCAAATTTGCTTTCCTTAAGCTGTAAATATTTGGTGGGAAACAAAGCAAGAAGTGGAAAGGACATGCAAACACTCACATTAAGCTGCAACATTCAGCAAACACCAGAGGGTGAAGGAGCCCCATGGGCTGGGATTGTCTGGGCTAGTTTTTGGGGGGCTCCAGGGTTGGCTCCTGAGAAAATCTGCCAGAAACCATCCCTGTGCCTGAGAAGAGTCAGCTCAGCTCCAAGACCCTGTGGAGATTCATCCTGGAGCAATCTGTAAGGGCTGCAGCCCTTGGGAAGGAAATGTGTGTGAAGGCAGAATCCCTGTCTGGAGCAAAGCAAGCACCAGCTCTGACCCAGGGGAGGGCTCATGCACAGGTGGATTTCCACTTGTCCTGAAAATAATGAACTGCAGCAGGTCTACAAAAAACTAAAAACTATGTAAAGGAGATTTAAGTTCAGAGGTCAATGACATATCCCCAGGACTGCCTTAAACTATGAATTTAGGGGATTTCAGAGAGAGCCCAGTGTCCTGGTCACCAGAGAGATGAACTCTCTGCAGGGCTTTTACAGCAATTTATCCTCTGGAAGATTCTCAGCTGAAACCTCCCACTGAGCTGTGACATTTAATACTCTCATATGTTTTTCTTGATACACATTTCCAGCTCAGACTAAGCATTCAGATTGGGAGAGAATTTCAGATATTGAAATTTTAAATGGAGATAACAGTTGCAAATGTCAGCTGTATCTGAAAGAAAAATCGTTTGACAAGATAGATTCATTAACACTTCATTCTTCTTTGATAAAATGATTTCCTGTTGTGTTTTTCAGGCATTCACACCTCTCAAATACTGAAATACTAGAACTCATTAAGGGTTTTTTGATTTTTTTTTTCTTTTCTCTCTCCCCAAGAGGAAATTCATGTTTAAGCACCTGAAGAAAACAGAACTGGGAGTTCAGGAACAATTATGTAGGATTTCCTTCCAGGACATCACTCAGAAATAACAGTGGGGGTGTTCCCACGCCATGGTCTGCATTCTGACACTCCCCAGCATGGGAGGTGCAAGAGGATGCCAAAACCAGGAAAGGAGATGACAGAGGAACCATTCCATCCCTGCCTGAGGCTGGGAACAGCAGACCTGCAGAGCCTGTCCCAGGACTGCTGGAAGCTGAATTTCAGTGGGAGGTAAATGAGCTGTCCAGATGCTGCCAGCAAAGGGAATGGAAACTCAGAACTTGCCATTTGGTGTCCCGTGTTCCCTGGGCTGTGAACAAATTATTCTTTTTAACTCCTCCTCTGCATAAACCACCCTGGTACATGTGAGTATGGAGTGGGTAAAGCCAACTCACCCAAGGATTTTGTATAATAACATCAACTTCCTTTCCATAGGATCTCACATTTAAATAATTAGTCATGTCCCTGCAGAAGAGTTCAAAGAATGTTTTTTCCCCCCTGTGTTTTCCCACCTCCTAAACTCACCATAGGAGTTGAGAGTTATTAGTGGCCATGCTTGTAAAAAGTGAAATTTAGGCAAATAATTCAGTTTATTTGCTGCAAAATCATATTGTGTAGCTACACAGTTCTGACAATTGCCAGAGTGTAATTCAGGCCATACTGTCTGTTACAGTATAAGTCTTCTAAATCCCACATGATTTATGCAACTCATACCAAAAGTTTTGAATATTCATAACAATCCTCACAATCTGTGGGCAAAATATACCCATAATAATTCACAAATCATTTAAAATAATTAGTACGTTGGAGGATTTTCATTCTGTGATCAATAATTGAACAGTTAAAGGGGTAAAAATCTGTCAAGTGAATTATTCATGGTGAATCTCACCCACTGCAAGCAAAAACTTCAAAGAGCACAGCCCCATTCTGCTCCCTGAGACAAGGAGCAGTGCAGGGCCAGGGCTGCAGATCCCATGAGGAAAAGCTCAGCTGGGAATATTCCATGGAAATCACATGAGAAATAAAATATTCAGGGTTAAATAGACAGCAGCAACTCCATCAGTAAACTGGATTAGATGGCTCTGTGCCAATATTCTGCATTTCCATGGATAGAATCAAATCAGAGTCAAATTTAAAGATCCCATTGGCAGACACAGGGAGGGCAGCCCAGCCACTCAACTCAAACATTTTGGAGTCATTTGTGAGCAATATAAAGTGTGAATGCTCCAGAAAACAGAACTAATTCTATTTTCATTAACAAATAACACCTCTTTTTTTTTTTTTTTTTTTTTCAATGTATCATTGTGCTACAGAGATATAACAGAGGTTTTGAATCATTGTTTTTAAACCAATTAACAGTTTATGGTTATTTTGTTTTTCTCTTCCAAGTGCTATTAATTATCATTATCTACTGATTTAGATAAAGGGTGCAGAAGTCTGGAATCCTGTGCTGGGGTTTCCAGATGCACTTTTTTTTTTAAACTCAAAAATAGTTGCAAGTATCATTTATTAACATAAAATTACATTTCAAAATTACATTATTAATAGAGAAATAGCTTGCCAATGAAGATTAATAGAACACCATTAGAAGACATGGATTTTCTAGCTTTATTAAATCAATCTCCTAGGAACAAATTGTGTTAGGAGAAGATAATCTCACTGAATATTCCTATGCATGTGTTGAAGATTATTTTTTATTAGCTCAATATATTAAGGCTACAGTAATGTGCAAGAATTAGTACCCTGATTTCTTATCACAAGTGGTACAGAGTTCTGCAATGAGTGCTTTGCTAAAGGAATATCTCATTCATGATTTAGAGAAGAAGAAAGATGATTGCCATTTCTAAATTGCTAAATTCATTTGAGAAGAGAAAGAACACAGACAGGAAGCAGAAATGAAAAATACGTAAGGTCTGGATGGTATAGCAGAGGGTATAAATGAATCACTGCATCTCTGAAAGCAGAGAAGTTTCCCCTCACCTGACCTCCCTCTAGTCACTCTGGGGAGACAGAAGAAAATGATGGATCTTTGCTCATCCTTACTATTTTCTATTTCACAGTCTGGAACAATAAGATGAAAATCTCATGTGATGAGATTTTAATGTAATGAAATATGAAAGACAGTTGAGACAGGAATCCTGATCTGAGTAGAGCACCTGTAAACTCTAAAGTACAATTCTCCAAAGCTGTAATAGAGGATTTCAAAATGCTTGTACATAATTTGGACCCCTGTTTCATTTTTGGAGGAAATAGATCTTGCTCTTAGTTTAATAAATTCACTTACAGGCTAAAGGAACACCAGGAACAGGAGGTTTAAAGGAGCATTGGGAATAGCTGCTTACAACAATCCAGCTGAAATAAAACCTCTGTGAGGTGCTGAAATGCAGACTTTGCTCAGGGCTTAACCAATACTTTAGAGTTGGCATCTGTGACAAATTGGTTCTGGATTATTAGTCAGACTTCAGGCTATTGTTGGGGCATCAATCTCTCATTCTGTGGCATCTGCTCATTCACTAACCTGTACAGCTCTGTGTCAGAAAGTCAATTTTTGTCCAAGGATTTGATAGATGTTAATGTGATTGTTTCAGCCTCCATCCTTTTGTTCTAGTGATGATGGTTCAAGCTTTACTCTGCAGAATCTTTTAAGACTGAAGCTTGATTGGATAATAAGGCACAAGATTTGAGTCCACCTCCCCCTCTCTTCTGCCAAATAACAGATTTCTCTGCTTAAGACACAATTCAGCAACCAAAACCCAAAGGAAAGGAGTGTCACCTCTCCCTGTGTCAAGCTGACTCAGGACAAGCTGACCCTGCTTCTGGATTGCATTTATTGTATTTGATTCACCTTTACTCACACTTTTAGAGTTAGAGGGATAATACAAGTTTTGGAAATGTTTGACTTAAAATGGGATGGGTTTTACATGTTTTTACATGGTTTACCCTAACTGCAAGAATATGGTTTCAAAAGAAAAATGATGATATGTTCCCCATTCTTTTCCATTATCACCCATAAATTTCTGGTTTTAGCTATAAATACCAGTTGAGAGATATTTGATTAAATGACTAACCAATCATTAATGAATGTTCATTACTGCATGAGGTAAATTAATATATTAACATAAGATTCTGTATGATACCTCATCACCTTTAAAAAACACAGTCTCCATCACAATTATTTTTAAAATCAGCACTGTAAATGATAACTAATTCATATTAAAATGATAACTAATGCTCCTATTCTGCACTTTGGAATCAAAATCAAAAATATATACTGGAAAAATAAACCTCACTTGAAAATTAGATTTGCAATTAGAAAAACTATGCACGTGATGAAATTCTTTTCTAAAAGTGAAGAATTAATCTTTAGATTGTTAAGGAGAGGAAACCTATTTCATGTAAAGCAATGCTCACTGTAAAATTGTAACACACAGAATAATTTTAGTTTTCAAAATGTCTCATGGTGAAGTGGTTCCTGTGGAATGTGTGGCACAAACTGCAGTTCTGTGCTAAAATTGATATCTGTCAGGTGCTGTGGTCCCCTTAATTAGTATTACTGCTCTTACATATCTGTCAAACTCAGGATGGACCAACAAAACCTAATTAGCTGTTTAAACTCATTGCTGTGCCACCTTCAATCTTGAGCTTGTCACATTTAAATTTCTTTAAACCTTAATAATATTCAAGATCATGCACTTGTGTTAAAGGCAACATGTGTTTGAGCCATAATGAATGGCTGATGGGGAAGTATTCATTATGACTCAGACAACTTTTTTTCTTTATTTATCCAGGTCATTCATTTATCTTTTCTATAAGATTTATGAGGTTGTTTTACTCAAAGCAGTGGAAAAGCTAAAATCTAATAACCTGTTTTGCATTTCATATGTTGCTAATTCTGCCACACTCTTGATCACTTAATTTTAATGGCATTAATAATTAATGGTATTAAATCCACCTGAAATATGATCCACCTGAAAAGAAGGGCTAAATACAAATATTTAATGTGTATTTCACATTAAGCATGTAGACTAGCTGAACTGCATTCAGAGACTAAAATATCTGGGAAATTCTTTTTTTTCTGTCACATAAAACCATTAAAAGACAATAAGGGACAATCAAGGAGATATTTTTCTCCTTTTTTGATGAGGTAATAATATTGTACAATATTTTGGATGAGGAGATCTACAGGATGGATGGATGCTCTGCACAGGGCAGGTACAAAAAATGTAAAATTAATAATGTTGCACTAATTTAGATCAATCATTAGATATTTTTACCTTAATGAAATTAGCTTATGTATTCTACTGCAGGATCTTAAAGGGAAGAAAAAAATAAAGTGATATTCAAATTTAAGCAAGGAGTATCTACTCAGAGGAGAAATGCCTGCAATAAGATCTCTTCCAATAAGCTCAGAATTCATATTCAAAATGAAAAATCAGAGAACATATCTATTTTGGCATGCTATAGTTAATGACTCTTTGGTATTGATAGCAAGGTCAGTTTTTTTTCATGTTTCATAAATCTTTTTAAATAAGAAAGATAAGGCAACAGTTGAAGTACCTTTTTCTTCTTCAATTCTCTGTGATCTGAATGGAAATTAGCCAAAAAAAGTGTCACCATTAATTCTCTAAATCTGAGACTAAACTTTCCTGATACACCTAATATTCTGAATTTGAACAACAGTAACTTACTCAATATTATTGACATACATGTTATGACAAAAGCCTAATTTTTGATTCAGACACTACTAAACTGAACAGGAAGACACCTCCATGTCATGTTCAGTACTTAATTTTTTCCCTTCTATTTTTCATTATCTGCCCTGATTAAAGAGGTCGATTCCTATTCTAAAAATGGTGTACAGAGAATAAATTAATAATTTGCTGTGTCAATGCAATTCTTCTGAAGTGACAAGCTGCAAGTCCTTTTACACTGTTTGCTGTCCAGCTGATAGTATCCAATTTATTCAGGTTATCACATTTTCTAAGCTGTTACCCCTCTGGCAGCTATCACTCTCCATCAGAATCATAGGCCTAAACCAATACTTGATTATTTCTAGATATTTAGGCAGCTGTCCTGTTGATGTGATTTCAAATGAGATTTATTCCTCCTAAAAGAAAACCCAGTGTTGATTCACTCAGCTTTATGGTCCTGCAATCAGCAGGAAGCAGCTATCAGGTAACCTCCATTTTATTTAAACTGCATTGACTAGCTCAGCTCATGCTTTTCTTCACTAAATATAATGGAAATATGGAGTGAATAGTTTTCCTAGGTGATTGCCCCATTTAAATGCTTAGGGGTTGGAAAGAAGATGACCTAAAGCAAAATTCTGAACAAGTATCTTCAGTTTGGCTTCAAAGTTGGAATATGGACTGTTTACAAGTGTGACTAAAATAAAAAAATAAAGTAATTGAAACATTTATTGTGTCCAGTGCTGCCAAGTTTTAGTAATTCCTTTTAGTAAGGAATAGGTACCAATCAGAGCATTTTTCTCTTAATTTTTGCATTTAAATCCATTCAAACATCTCTCTTTTGCCAGTTACCACAGAACCATGGAATGGTTTGGGTTGGAAGGGACCTTAGAAACCCTCTAGTTCCAAGCCCCCAGTTCAAACTCTCCAACCTGAAAACTTAATGCACAAAGCCATTATCTGCTCTATTTAGGGCATAAAAAAGCCATGAAATGATGTTTCCCTCTTGTGCAGTGAGCTCATACCCACTGAGGCTGAGCTGGGTGTTCAGCTGGCTCCATCCATAAAAATGTCACCAGGGAAGCACCATGGTGGTGCCACAAGATTTGTGTTTGTGGCTCGTGTAGCTGCTCCAGGGATGAGGCAGGAATGGGAGAAAGAAGCAAAGCAGGGTATTGGAATTGTGCAGGGTTTCTTTGGGCCTCACACTGAATGATTCCCTGCCTTAAATCCAGATTTTAGTGCATTCCCCCTCTAAACCAGCTCAGTAAATTAGATATTCTTCCCCCAAGTACCACTTGTGGATCAAGTAGCCCAAACCCAGCTGGAAGGGGGATGATGATCTCCTGATGCCATTTCCCAATCCATCCCCACCTGAGCAGGGCTGGAGTCACTGAACCCCCCCAAACCTGCTGCCCTTTGGAAAGTCATGGCCAAATTTTGCATTTTACATTCCTCTTACCTGCCCAGGCCAGGGCCAGAAAGAACAAAGAGCCAGCACAGGAAATCTGCACTGCAATGTTCCAGGCTTCTAAAATTGCCACAAAAATAAAATAGCATGTGCTTTAGAATACACCATGCTTCTTGGACAATTTCATCATAATTTGTCATTCATTCTGAGATATTCATTTGTCTAAAAGCAATTAAAGCTTAATTGCTGCATAACCTGAATAATTTAGAAATGCAAATTAGGATAGCAGGCAAGCAAGTATGTGTTCATTAATTTCTTTGTTATCACCATCTGTTTAATTAAAAAAATGAGTTTTACTGAATGACAGCTTGCTAACTATATAAACGTTTTCCTTAATTGAAAATGTCTTTTGCAATTGAGGTCAGCATCTGACAAAAATTGTTTGAGCTTTCTCAAAAAACATTTTCTCTAAACAAATTGTTGTATTTTTAAATTCACATTAAAAAACATTGCCAACATATGCAGTGTAACTCAAGAAATGACATCTTCACTTCTTAATGCAAAGTCATAATTTTAGGGAAAAAAAATCAGTGCTTTGGAAAAGTGATGATTATTACATGAAAGGTATATGCAATTTATCATCTTTATTACAGATTATTTTGAAAACTTATAAAATCTAGACTCAAAATATGAATACCTCTGGCAAAAAAAAAAAAAGAAAAAAAGAAGAAAATCATCTGTAAAGGAAGGAATGTGTCAAAAGATGGAGCATATGATGCAGTCTTTTTGTTTGGGAAATAAAAATAAAGTAGATTTTCAAGTAGAATCTTCATAAAGAAGCAAGTTCTTTACACGAATATACAACTCTTCATGGCTAATATTTATCCAACTCCTTTTGTTCTACCTGATTTTGTTCCAAATGCCTTCACTCCATCTGTAGCAGGGTGGGCAGCCCTGGCACAGATGCCCAGAGAAGTTGGAACTGTCCAAGATCAGGCTGGACATTGGGGTTGGAACAACCTGGGACAGTGGGAGGTGTCCCTGCCATGGCAGGGGTGGCACTGGATGGGCTTTAAGGTCCTTCCAACACAAACCATCCAGTAATTCTCTGATTTATATATTCAGGAATGTATCACATCAACATGACATTGGTGTTCTGGATCTTACATTTATCTTGGGTTGGTCTAAACAGACAAAACTGGGGATCTGAGGACAGAGCTCTAAATATATAATGTACATAGTAATAAATAAATGAATAACCCACTGAGTGTTAACCAGGATTTTATCCATCAGCCCCATACTTTCTGTGAGATCAGTAAACTCATTATCAGGGACTGAAATCTGGAGGAGTGCAGCAGGGGCAATGTTAGACTCCTGTACAAACTCATCTATTATTCACCTTGTGTTGTTTACACAATTAATTCTATTACTTTGCTGCAATTTAAGTTGCTCTTGGCTTCTACTGTCTCCTGCTGCAGTTAATAGAAATTTTGTATTTTGGCTTTCTATTATGGCTTCTGTGTCAGCACAGCATATTTACAGAGGGCCCATAAAAGGCCTTTCTGCATTGAAAGCAAGAGTGGTGATAAAGATGACAAAACTTTGGTGATTTGCACTGAGAAAATCCCCAAGAATGCACTTTCTCTCACACTACTCATTGCTGCATCCCCTTTTGTAGTAAATTACTGGTGTAACTGGGAGATGTGCCTTTAAATATTTTGCTACTAGACTTTAAAAAAAAAGAAAAATTGCCATGCAGGGTCATGGCTGTTCCCCCAAACAGTTAAAAAAGTGACCTGCCCAGGGTGGTTGGGTGGCATAAACACAAAGTCAGGGTGACACTGCAGGGCTCAGCCTTGTCACTTGGAAATTCCCTTGCACAAGGAGTCTCTGTCCTCAAATAGATTTTAGTCTTTAGATTTTTCCAGGTGTGGAATAAACATCATCTGATATTTTCAGGCTCTTCCTGAATGTAGAAACAAAAATTATGATTGTCACTGAAGGTTTTGGGTAACATATAAAGATTGAACAACTTTTTCATGGCAGAAGGATCCAACAGGAACTCAGGAGGAATCCCAAACTTGGATCTGCTCAGGGGACAAACTTTGTGTGACTCAGGTGTTAGTGGTTATTGTGGGCAGATCCACAATATCCACTTTTGTGACACAGGAAATTTCCTTATGAACCAAAGAAACCCAGGTAAATCACTGCAATACATGTTTATTTTCTTGTGATTTGGAGCTTCTCTAAAGTGAGTGTGGGTATTAATGTGTTTTCATGGAATTCCAGTGAAACTACATAGGAGATGGTAACACAACACAAACATTCACATGGAAGTACAGAAGGGTGAAAAACTGTGGAGAAAAGCAGCAAAGAATCCCACTGAATATAAAAATATAAAGCCCCAAGCAAACAAAGTCAAACTCCAAGTTATCAGCATGGATTAGTCCAAGTTGCATGATCCCAGTGTTCTGAAGTGTTAATTTCTAAGTACCACATTAACATTTTTATGCAGCAAAGATCATTTTGGCTGGATATTTTTTCTGCTTTCACTAGATGGCAATATTGTATTATATTCCAGTATATAAGCAATGTTTAAATAAACAAAGATAGCCAAGTAAACTGTATCAGTGCATTAAAGAAATTAAGGGATAATTAAATTTACTTCAATAGCTTGTATTTCCACAACCTCTCTCAGTAAGAATATCACTTAGTTTTTCTCTTTGACAAACCATGAGCCACTTCTTTGGTGCTACAGTGAGATTCAGCACTTTTCCCCTCAAATGACATTAACCCTCCCTCTGTAGTTCCCATTGAGAGGGATTGCCAACTCCTGTTTCATCACACACAATAACTAAAGAGAAACCAAATATTAAGTGCAAACACACTTAATCTTATTATTAAAAGTCATTAGCACAGTTTCCTCATTGCTCCTGTATGTATGTGGTGGCATTGTTTGGGATTCCTACTATGTGACCTTCCTGGTCCCTGTAGCTGGCTGATTTTTCCCTTACCTCAACAAGAAGTCACATGGAATTAATTCTCCTTAGCCTCAGATTAAAGGTGTGTTTGTTTCCACTCTTTTCCTGCATCTTTACAGCAAGAAGCAAGTGAAGCAGGAAACATTAGATGAAGCAGAAGACTGATTTATTGGTTAAAGGGAAGGAAAATGTATTACAGAAGAAGAATGAGAAATTTGCAATGACAGAACCTGTTTCTGAGGTGTGTTCTAAACATTAATTGGACCAGGAAACAGAACCTCAGTCAAGCCTGCATGCTCAGGTCATTAAGCAAAAGATTTATTTGTAGCTTTTTTCAGATCCACTAGCTGTGTAACCTCGACAGGAATGATTGAGAGAGTTTGATTTCAGGTGACTGAACACCCATTTGCTTCGGGCATGTTTCTGGCTGGTAGGAAATAAGGTATTTAAGATTCAGATTTTGAGAGCTGGCAAGAACTAGTGCTAGTGCACACAACCTGCAGAGTCTGGAGAAATTGTTTTAATGATGAAAAGTGATTAGGAGCCAGTCCTGATGGCAGCAGCCTCATTTTTCTTCCACAAAGCCACTCTTTTCCCCAGTAAACTTTTATATGGTGGCAAATGAAAGCAGTCTGAGAAACAGTTCCCTGCCTCCTGGTCCACTCGCTGTCAAAAAGGGCTGAAAACTCTCTTTGACTTTGAAAAAGTCATCTGGTGTGATCAGGACAGGTTTGGCTCTGGTACTGCAGTGAGAAGGGGAGCACTTGGGAAAAGCACCCATCTCCTTTGGGCACCCTGCACTGATATCCAGGCAGAGAATTCCAGGAGACATCCAAGAATTTTCAGTCCAGCCATGACTTAGTAATGACTACACTTGAAACATCTATAAAGCAAAGCAATAAAGCTTATAACAGAGTTTATTATAAGCTCTTCATTTCCTGAGTCAATTCAGAGATCATTATATCATCTAAAAGAAATGAAAATTTCAGATGGGGATCTCTAAGGGGCTCATTCTAGATACACATCACTGGAAACATTCTGTTGATATAACAGGCAACCATACAAAAGAATCCATTTCAGATCTTTTATTGGCCTTTCCTACTATTTAAGTCTTTACTTAGATCACTGCTGCTTTCAAGATATTCACTCTAATTAATTTTAAAATTGTGTTTGACAATTCTTTTTGAATTTATGTCTGCATTTCTTCCCCCCATCCCTTCCTGTTGCATCAGGTGTAAAGACATTAGCTCTGCCTACAAACCTTGTCCTACAAAAGACTCTCTGTATCAGCAAAATACCACTGATGCCTTTTCCTGGAAAGTGATATAGTGAAAATTCATGAAAACAGAATATATCTAATCTAGTTCCTTACTGTTATTGCCTTATGCAATACCATCATCCATTTGGCCACAGACTAACACAAAGGTAATTGGATTCTGGCTCTCACTAATTCCAGTGGAAAGCTGTAGAACCTTACTACTAATCAATTAGAAACATCTTTTGGCTTCTAGTGAGATTTTGTACATGGACAATCCACTTATTTTTCTCATTTCATCAATAACATTTATTCTGAGCTTCTGCAGTAGTCAGGACAAGCAGTCATATTTTACATTAATTTATAATTTCTTTAAAAAAATTGTTGGTTTCTAGGCTGTTTACATAAAATTGCTCAATTTCATTTTATGTATGTTCCAGTTTACATCTCTATTGAGCATGGGACACCAGTTTTAAACTGTGTCCAAGGGTCTCTCTGCACTCACTGTGCAGTGAAATAAATTCTTTGAAGGAATAATTCATACTCCTGGAAGGAATAATTTAACTAAAATGGTTTCATATCCCCATAATAAGCTGTAGAAACAATGTAGAAATAAAGATTTTTAGGAACTACTTGTTTGCCACAGTAACTTTGGCATATTGTTCATTACTGGATTGTGTCTTTGTGAGAAGCACAAAAAAAAAAAAAAAAAAAAAGGAATAGCAAATAGTTGTCCTGTTCTAGAAATAGTTCAATGTCTGTGCTCCGGTTCAGGGTTCTAATGCATCATCACATCAGCTTCAGTCATGGAGGGTATTTCATTCTAACACCTTTTTTTTCCCCCTCACAACTTCCTATTTTCTTATGGAAGGGAAAAAGAAGAAAAAGGAAAAGCCTCATGAATTCAAAGGCTAAGGATGTGATTTGCTCTTTCAGAGAGGTTAGAAAAAGGTGAGGTTAAGGAGTAAACTTAATGGATCATTTTTAGTATTCTATTTGAATAAAATTTAAATTAGAGAAGATGGATACCACAGTATTTTTGAACTGCAAGATGCAGGATACTATTGAACTCCTCCCTTGCTTATTAAATTGGTAATAAAATAACAAAGGGAGAAATACATCCTCATTTAAACCCATATTTAGTATGCAAATCACTAATAAGGAGAGTTTGCAAAATCTCTGATGCAAATTGTGTCTGAACTTGCAGGGTGAAGGAAAAAACGAAAAAAAAAAATTATTTGAAGCACTTGACAGCCTTTTATACCAAAGCACACGTGATTTATTACAGTGGCACAACATCATCTTTACTCCTACAAGAGCTTCCAGTGAATACTGGAGATGTTTTCTGCATATCAGACATTCCCACATCAAACACAAATGGTGAGTGGGCATTCTGGCTGGGATATACATCAAGGCAGTGCTGCAGAGCTACACCAGCAGCCTCATTATTCCACAGCCCTGGCTCGTGGCTGGGGTGACCAAAGGAGCTGAGGATGCACCTGACAGCTTGCAGTGTTATCTCTGGGTATTTGTGCTCAGGAATTTGCAATAATTCAAAGCAGGCTCCAAGCAGAGCTCTCAGATGTGTCCTGTTAGCTGTAAATAAATGGAATGTAACAGAGCAAAGAGCTTGTGCTGGGGTGGAGCAGCACGTTTGTGTTCTCTGGAGTGAGCCCAGAGCAGCCTCAGGGGGGACAGCCCCACCAGGGACACTGCAGGGCACAGCTCCATGCAAACAGGGAGATCTGAAAACCTCCTTTTTCAAAGAGCCACCACCTCCAGATGGAAACTTAACAATTACCTGTCAGAAAATAATTAAGAAGCACTACATTTTTTTATTATATGTTGGGTCTGTGATGAATTTTTGGGAATTCTCTGTAATCCATGTCAAGGGCTGGGAGGGGAAGCAAATCACATTGCAGTCAGCTGATCCCATGACATTTCTTTCATTTAAGGTCAAAACCTCATTATTTCAATATAATGAAATCTGGAAGTAGACACTGGTTTCGATTTGCCTCTAACCTAAAATTCCACTCAGAACATTAAACGAAGTCACAACTTAATAGTGGTTTCTCATACAAATGCCAGAAAACATGGATGACCAGGGCAGCAAATGCCATGCCTGATTTTTAAGATACTTAGATAATATTTATTAGATTCTGAAGTGAGTTTGATGTATTCTACTGGGTTCAACACTGCTTCCTTATCAAAAATCAGTTCCTTTACTACAGTGATAACTGTTATTCACAATCTGTATCTGCTGATTTTTTGAAGCCTTTATTGACAAACAATATTTTAATAGGGGTTCCAGCAGCAACTTTTTTTTTTATTCCAAGACTGACTTCTCCAACCTACTTATTAAATTAATTTACCAGTGCTAAGGGATGATTCAAGAAACCATCAGTACTCTAAACAGCCCCCAGAGCTCTCACTGCTTTGGCTTTGTCCTCATGAAAAGGCTTCAGAACATCACTGTGTTCTGGAGCTCCTTGGGAAGGAATGGGACAGGACAGCAAATGGTGCCAATGAGGCAAAGTTCACAAATTAAATTACCAGGTATTATAAGGCAGCAATGTAATCATAGATTATGGAACTTCAAAGCTCGATACTCATGTAATCTTCCCCATTCTCCTATAACATATGAATACATTTTACACTAAAATAAGTCAGAGAGGTCTCATACTGAGGCCTGTCAGATTTTAAATACTTATGGATGGGGATGACTGAGGCATTTCAGTGGCTGTGTGCACAAGGGGATCACAGCAGCTCCCTGGCCAAACCCACACAGCTCCTCCATGCCTGGTCCAACCTGGGCAACTTTCTCAATTTTTGAGGGAAAATTCTTCCTCACACTTCTGTCACCTCTCCCAACCTCAACTCCTCCATTAGAAGCCACCAGAAACACAAACCCCAATGTTTTAACTACTGAGTTGTGAGGAGTTTGGGATGCAGGTTTTTATTTTTAGTATATCTAGCATTAGCTGGGTTTTCCAGATGGAAAGATGATGCTACAAAGCACAGCACATATTTGTCTCCATGAATTTCTGTTGTTATGTCTCTGGCTGAATATTCATTACGAATTGATCAGCATGTTTTATTGGTATGTCTCACACAGATTGTTTCTGGCTCTTGCTGCCTATCAACATGTTGATTCACCAACTGGTAGGCCATTTAATTTATCAGCTGTTTTCAGGGCTAATATTTAGAGGGAAAAGAGGACAAAAAAACCTAAAAAATACAGAAAAATAAAAGAAAGCCTTTGTTGCATTTTGGCTATAGGAAAGTGGTGAAAAGGATAATGCAACATAGTTCCTTGTGTAGTGGAGAAGCAAAAAAGAGAGCAAGCAGTATTGAAAGAAACACTACAGTTTATATAGGGTAGTACTTGAAAATCAAAATAGAAAAGACTCATTGGTGCAAGAAGGCAACACCTCTTTGAAAACATGCTTTGTGCAAAACAACACAAGACACTCACATGACTCTCACACACCCTGCGGGTGTTTAATCATTGTTATAATTTCTTATCCTTGTGAAGCCTCATAAACTCAAGGCTTCAAGGCTGCTTTTCCCTGGTCCCCAGCAGCACCCAACAAACAGCCTTTATCAATACTGCATTCAATGGTGGCAAGGCAGTGCAGGACTGTCCAAGCCCAGCCTAACCAGCAGTGCTGTGTGTCCATGTCCCAGCACAGCTTCAGCTGAGCCAGGCCCAGGGCCCTGAGGAGCAGCTCCTGCCTTTCCCCAGACAGGCAGGGCAGGAACAAAGCTGCTGTGTTTATAACAAATCTCTCCATGCCCAAGTGTCCTGCAGGACACTCAGAGCTGCTGCCATATGCCAGAACAGATGCTGGGCCAGGGTGATGACCTGGGATCACTCAGTGGTACTGATGGCACTTTCCAATGTAACTGAGAAGAAAAATATGCCTCAAAATCTGCTTTTGAACAGTTTTAAGAAACTGCCTTATTATTTTTACCCTGCAAAGCCAGAATAATACTAACCCATGTATCCCTGTGTGTTACACATTTCAGGCAGTTCCTCATCTGTGGCCCTTGCCTACTTTCAATGTCAAACTGCACATGCATTATAGATCACTTATGTTTTGTTACATATGTCTCCAATGCAAGCCAATTAACACTTCCCAACAGATTCTCCACTCAGTCAAACCTTTTTCCATCAGGGGCCCCCCAAATGAACCTGTTATTTGCATAGATTTGGAATTAACCTGCCCAGAACCAGAGAGCAGATGCTCAAGGGTGAGTGGGGCAGGCCTGTTGCTCAAGTGAAGCTGTTACAAGTCTTCACATTAATCTTTCCCTGATGGAAAAAGATGTTCAGGAAAAAGCTAGAATTGGTTAAGCCCTGGGCCTAAATGTTAGAATCTCACATTTTGTCCTAAACTCTTAAGAAATGGTCTGTGGAGGTTTGGTCAAAGGTTGGATTCAATGATCTTGGAGGTCTTTTCCAGCCTCAATAGTTCCATCAAAATGGAACAAAATCATTGTATAAAATCATTATTCACACACATGGAGTGCAGACCACTCTCAATTGCACAAATACAGTGACAAACCACACAGCTGAGAGCTGCTCTGACAGTAGCAGCTAAATTCTACCAGCTCCAGCCTATTTTACCTAGGGATTAATTAGTGAGGTATTTAATTCACACAGGAGAAACTTTCCAGTTTGAAGGAAGAGGGTACAGGCCTTGCATAAATGAAAATGTGAGTTGTCACTTAAAAACCTAAATTTTAAGGACTATCTTTTCTTTTCAGAGCCACACTGAAATTTATGATTTCTTAAAATATGGATACCCTTTCAGGAAAAGCACAAAAAGAAGATAAAAGCCAGTCCCAAAAAATGCCAGTCATCCACTGATAAAGTCTGTGCAGTAAGATGGATAAATAAAATCATCAAGTTATGCAGAACATGTCAATACACCTTTCTGACAGTGCAGGAAGTTTGAATGATGAATTAGAACAACTGGAAATCTACTCCCATGAGAAAATGAGCAGCTCCTTGTTTGAACTTTACTGGATCCCTGTTCTGATTCACCACAGCCCATCAAACACAACCTTTAGGGTGGGCAATTGGCAATACTGAAAAGTGTCACTGTTCAAACCAAACCCACCCCAAACACTTGGATTAGATTCCTAGACAAGCCATTTTAATGACTCTTTAAATATTATGTTTTCACTCTTGGTGCCAATAATTTGAAATTTTGCTTCATTTGTTTCAGCTTACGTTCATGTTTCATGGGAGAACTCAGCTGCTTTGCTGAAACATTTGTATAAAATCAGCTTTATAGAACAACAGCTGAAGATTTTTGAAAATAAATGTTGAGATTTGACATTTGATGAGTGAGCAGCACTTAAAAGTGAGAGCAACAGAAGGTTATGCCCAATGTCCTGAAATTACTTGCATGTCCTGCATATAATTCAGTTTTAAGAATTGATTGCTATAGCAAACCATGAAAATCCAATATTTAATTTACTCACAAAGAATAAGTCACAAAAGCTGATGCATTCTGCAAGGACGTGTCTGTTGTTACACTCACAGACAAATCAACATTTTTGTATGGAAATAAGAAAAAGATTTCTCCATCACGATAGTCAATGAAATACTCAAAATATCTGATGGTTTGGTTTTTAAACATTTCACTGCTCCCAGCCCTTTGCAAATAGAATTATGTCCACATTAAATTGTCAAGGGCAGTAGCAAGGGGATGGATTCTGATCCTTCCATCCACAGTGCTCAGTTGTACAAAAATATAGAGAAATTTGAACATTAAAAGGGAATTCAGTGATTCCCTCAAATGATTCTTGCAAAAAATTTTCTGCTGTACTTCTCAGCACTAAAATTGACATAACAATATTAAAGAATAATAATAAATAGCATCTCTGCAGCTAAAATACAGGTACACATGACATTTTGTACACACTCAGCTTGCTCTGGAGGAGAAAATAGGGAATCACTATCAAGAACCCTGACTTTTATTCATAAATTCTAAGCAATGTGTTCACCAGAGAGCAAGAGATATGAATACCTGGAGTTAACTCAATTAGACATATGACAAACATTCAACAGTGTTGTGGAAAACAAGTTTTGATGGCTTTATTAATATTTTTCACTGGCAGAAACATTCAAAATGCCAGCTGCAAAAGTTACATTTTACTCATACTTCCATTATGCATCTGAAAATAAAATAAATTGTGCACGGCAACCTCTCAAAACTGAATTAACCAAATCTCATCATTCTGGGAACATAATTTCTGGAGAGCTGAGATGCTTCTCAGATAAGCAGACATAAAAAATTTAATACCTTCCAGCACTTGATTCTGCACAGAGAAAATTTCAGGATCTGCTGTAACTAAACATGGGCTACATTTGTAATAATCCAAGCACTACACCATCACTTTAAATGTCAGTATTGTTATTCAGCATGATTTCCTCTGTATGATGGCTCAAGTCAATTATAATGACAGATAGCATCCTACTGGCTTATCTGATTACCTCTGACCTTTTAACAGCTGCAGAAAGCCAAAACAGCCTGAAAGAAGAACTCATGCATATATGACACAAAACTGGAATTTCCTAGCTGAGCCACAGTCAAGAACTCATTGAATGTCAGCAGATTTCTGACAAAGCCTATAGCAAATAATTCCTTGGATGGTTTGGCACCATGAGAGCTTGTCATTTATTATGGCTGAGTAGTGACAGGGGACATAAACTTGATTAATTTTATATCAATACATGATATGAAAGTCATTACAACATACAGTTCATTTTAAAAATTTGGAATCCACTACCCAAAGTAACCATTCATTTTGAGTGTTATTTCTTTTATCTGAAGCTTGGTGAGACAATTTAAGGCTGGGTTTCACAGGGAAACAAAAATCAATATCAAGTGCAATTTTATATATTCAAAAAATATGCTTTAATTTTGAACAACAGATTAGCAACCAACTACTCAGGACATGTGAGTGGTGAGAGATTTCTCTTTCTCATTCCTCAGAAATAATTACTCAAATGTCTCTGATAACTAATCAAAAGCTTATCTTTGTGTAAAAAGTCCAGAAACACCCAACCCATTCCTCATGCTATTTTGAAAAAAACATCCAAAATGAAGCTGCACCTACTTCTCATAATGGGCTGATATTAATTTCAATTGTCTTAAAAATCTTCAATTAATTTTCACAGAATTTTTCAAACTGATTATATTGGTTAAAAACAGTTCTAAATTCTCTGTAAAAAAAAAAAAAAAAAAAAAGCTCTCAACTCAACCACCTGTACAGAATAATAGAAATTTGACACAACTGAGATGAAATCCCAGCTCTCCTTGGGAAAACACCACAACCACCAGTATCTGTACCTGGAGCACAGTTCCACCCTGAGGAATCAGTGGCACCTTTTGGGGTCAGCTGAGAGTATGAAAGCAAATCAAGAGTACATTTATTGACAAATTAAATTTAAAAATGAAAACCAAAAATACCAGAATCAGTTGATGTCTGAAACTTATAAACACCAATATTTGTAGCATCTGGCTAACTGAGAACAAGAAAGAAAAAAGTAAAACATCTACAGAGTTTTTTGTCCTGCCTATTGTCTTCTAAAAACTAATTATGCCAGTTCATGCTTCAAAAGGAAAGCTGTTATTTCTTGGTTGCTTGCTTTAATTTACAAACTTTTCTTTGGGAGCTAATTTTTAAAAAAAGGGTCTGCCCAGGTGCTCCTAAAGATCCCATCACACCCCATGTGTCATTTTCTCACCCTCCTTTGCACCAGCTGCACATTCCCTGGGGCTTTGGCAGCTTCAGTGCCTGATCAATTCCCTACCCTGAGGACTCTGCCCTGTTCTGCAAAGTTCTCACAGTAAAAATAAGGACACCTGACTCAATGGAATGGGGACCTTCACTCCAATGAGTTTCAGAAAAATAAATATTGAAGAGATGAAAGAATGCAATTAGGATAGCAATACATCTCAAACAATGTTAATAACCTTTAGAAGCAGAGAGAATACCCAGTTTATTCAGCTATCATAAAACAAATATTAAATGTACTCTGGGAAAAAAGAAAAGATATGTAATTTCTGCTCAGAAAAGTAATTAAAAAGTGAACAGAATGGCTTGGCAGCTGCACAATAATCCCCTCCAATATCTCAAACAGCCCATACTGGTGCAAGATGCTCCACCCAGCATCACCAAATAAGAATATTGCTGTAATCAATGGAATGCATCCAATTTACTTAAGGTCTCTCAACTACTGAGTGGAAATAATACAAATTAGGAGAAAATTTGAAATATTCACATATTACACCTAAAAGAGTGACTGAGGGGTTTGTGCCAGGATGCACCATTGTGTTCCTTCAAGAAGGAAAACAAGAATTTACTGATTGTGAGGCCCAATGCAGTCAATACATGTCTGCAAGAGTTCAGCAGTCTCCCCTCTGAAATATGCTCCAGGAAAGGGCTGCTGTGTGTAAGGCTCTGCATAGATGCCATAACATCTATTACAAGAGAAAAGTCAATTAATGTGCAATCCAAACCTTGCTTTGGAGTCTATCTGCACACAGAATAAAGTCAGTAGCAGTAAGAGTGTGCTATTTCCTCCAACAGTGGAGAAAATGAGGATGGTTTAATCAATATTATGACAATTTAGGTTTTGCTACCCTACTAGTCAAGTCAGTAAACATTTATTGTGCAGGAAGGGAATGTATTGGAAGCAGGGTAGTGAGAGGAGAAAAGACCAGTTAGTGGCTTCCTAGGAAGCCAATCCTATTGCATATTCCAAGAGAAGATTTACAAAAGAAATGCTCCTTGAAAGCAGGCTGGCAGATATCCTAAACAGCAGAGTCTTTCGGTTTGTGTTTAGAGTTTTTATTTAAACCCCTCAAGTTTTCAGGGTGAGCCTGTCCACCTTCATTCTTTATGTGCTAAACATCTCCCCAAACAAGTGCAGCAGCCCTGGGTGTTTTATAAAGATGGAAGATGGAGACAGAAAAGGTGACAGTGGCATCAGGGGGCCATGAGTTATCTAAAATCCCACCACCTTTGGGCTTCCTAAAAAGAGGCCAGACAGTATTAAGGGAATAAAAAGCAGTTCTATTTATTGAAGGGCTTTCAGGGCAGATGGAGTCCACCAAAAATAGATGCTGGGTCATGGGTTTTCACACTTTCATAAGTTTGGTCTATTTGGGGTTAAGCTTCCAATGACATCTGCATGTAATGGAGTCATTTACCCCAAGTTTACTCCCCCCAACTCCCTTTTGTTTGCATTTCTGTGTCTGAGACAGTGAGGAATCCTTGATTCCCAGGCTTAGAGGGGAATCTGACCAAAATGGGAAAGCAGCAGCTCACGCTGGATATGGAGTTTAGAGTCCCACACTAAAGAACTGCAGGATTACAAATAGATGGAAAATATAAAAGCTAAAATCCCAAGGTATCATCTCAACAAACACCATATTTTTGCTATGGTCGTGCACTTTGTACCAGCCCATCCCCACGTGCTTCCACTTCACAGTTTTGAAGCCAAGTTTGTGTCTTGGATAATGTCTATGAAAAATTTGAGGACCAGTTATTTTTTGAGGACAGCTGAAACAAGGAGTGGAGCATGTAAGGTTTGAACTGCAATGCTTAGGGCTGCCAGCTTCATTTTCACTCCTCATGCTGAGCTGTGCAAAACAGGGGGAAAAGCTTGAAACTACATCTACAGTGGAGAATGGGTCCCCAAGTGCCTAAACTAACCTCATCCTCCTTTTAATAATGTCCCTAAGCTTCCACAGAAAATACCTTCCTTTGTTTTTAAACCAGAAACCACAAGCCAATTAATGCTTTATGAAGAAAATTGTTGTTAAGGTTGTTTTTCAAACTCAAACGATGATACTTTACAGTAAATGGACTTTATTTAATGCTCAATTAAATTTTAATTGCTTGGTGACACTATTCATAATCATCAAACTAGCTAATGTTTATTAATAGCCATTTCTGATAGAGTATAGCACCTCTGATTTCCATGTGAATTTGGGAAGACAAAAATAAATTTGATACAGTTGCCAGCTGAACAATCACATTTAACACACCTCTTGCTTTAATGCTCAGGAGGCTTAAAAATATTTGAAATTTTAAAACAAATAAAGTACAGGTAATAAATAAAATGTAGATACAGGGGCAAAAAACATCTCTCAGAACTTGAAATCACTGAGACAGCACCAGAAAATATATTGAAAGTCACTTCACTGGAAACACTCTAAATTGTCAAGAAATTACTATCTTATAACAACTTCTTAATACCAGACATTTTAAACACCCCCATCCTAATTTAACAAAATTATTCTCCAACAGCCACAGATTTTAGCACTCACCTCACTATCAGCAGGTTTGTCTCATATATTCCTCCCATGGCAAACTCAAATCCTCCTAAGGAACTTCTTCCCTTCCTGCCCTTTGGGCTTTCCCAGAAGCTGCCTCTAATTGCTGGTGTGATGCTAACTGGGGGAAGTAATTAAGCCCCTCATCATTCCCCACTGACCTGCTGCCTTGTAGGTCATCCATTTCCCACTATGGAGATCCAGGTTTTAGTAGAAAAGCAGAATAAAGTGAATAAACATTTGAAACATGGCTTCAATGTGTGGATATAAACACAGAAAATTCAAGTTACTGCCACGTCAAGCAGGTTTTTAACTGTAGGCAGCATGTGTGGGCTGATTTTTTTATTCAGTTTTTCACTGTGTTGGGGGAACTGAGGTGATGACCATCCTGCCTTCTACACTGAGACCTGCACAGAAAGCTAATTGTGCCTTTGAGCAACTCAGTTCCTTCAGGAGTGTGCACATTTATCATGGATAGCTGTGAGAGCAGGTTGTGAATTGCTCTGGAGAGAAGGGAAAGTCTTTTTCTCTCATCAGTTTTCCAGGTTTACATAAACTTCAGCTGCTCTCTTCATTCCAATGCATGATTTTTATACATTGGAGCAATTAAACCATAAAAAGGAGAAAACAAAAAAAGAAATTATGTGGTTTTTTCACCCCTATTTCACCACCAGGAAATCCCTGTAGAGATCACTGTGTGCAGTTGTCTTTAGTGACTGATGTCCTCGCTCTGATTTTTGGATGGAGTCACCTGCAGTCTCCTCACACAGGGGATTTCCAGCTGCACATCAGCAGGCCTAGAACAACACACAGAGATGATTTAAAGGAATTTATTTGGCAGCTGAAAAGTTCCCTCCTCTTCCACAGCATGAATGTACTTTAAGGCATAAACCATTTCCATGATGGCATTTTCATTTTTAGGGTGGTACTTAGGAGCCAAGATCACCATAATGGTTTATTTCCTTCTGGAGTGCTTTGCTCTGTCCTCTTCTGTGCCATGTTACCTCTGGGCCTTCCAATAATTCAAATAATCTACCAACAGAACCAACCTTGTTAATTACTGGCTCGCTGTCAAAAGGCAAAATTAAATTCTATGCAATATTTTATGTAATAAATCCATTATTTGATGAAACTCACAGCTAACCCAGAAAATAATTTTCAAACTTCTCCAGAGTTAATTTGGCAAAGTTTACTTTAGAAATCATATTCTCCTCTCTAGTACACACATTGTGAACACTTAATTTTGCACACTTGAGCAGCCTCACCTTTACCAAGTATACTTCTAAGGCCTTATTTATATTGTCAGGTAAATGACTCTCAATATGACATTATCATCTAAATTCTCACTCAAAAATGTGATAACTTTCATTTTTAGCACGAGTTCATTCTCTTAAAGTTGCTAATTTAATAATTAAAAGTGTTTAAACCTCTCCCTTATTATTTTGCAATTCTTTACACAGCATTTAAAGATATGAATTTTTTTTTCCTTAGGCTCAGCAGGTTGGTCAGAGGACTGGACCCCTCTGAAAGGTGCCCTGGACAGAGGAGCTGGGGAAGGCACAGGGCTGAACTGGATTTATCTGCAGGAGTTGTTGCATTAACTTGATTAAAAGGCACAAATTGCAAAGGGAATGGAAATGCCTGAATCCTGTTTTCAGTGAGTTCACTGGGAGCTTTCTCCCTGCCCCAGGAGTGCATGAATACCTCAGATATTTGACAGCTGAGAGAGTGGCACAGGAACCCAGCACGTGCCCAGTCCCCAGCTATATCTAATTAGGATAGCAAGTGTGTATATATATATATATTTTTTTTTTTTCATTCTCTTAATACATTATGATTGAACACTTGTCAACCCACAGCACATTTCCAGAAGTGGCTAAAGGTTATTGTTGTAACAGAGCAGCAAGTTACATGATAGTCTTCCACGGGGCTTGTTAACATTATCAGAATTACTGGTGAACAGGAAAAGTTATCCCTTGGGTTCAGGATAAAGGAGTGTAAAATGCTATTACCTTCCTTTTAGTGGCTCTTTCAATAAAGGTCTTTTTAAATAAAGTCAAGAAAATGACATAGCTCTTTTCAGTTTTCCTGTGAAGTAATTACAGCTGTAGATCCTTGAATTTAGTGTAATTTCAAATGAAAATTAACCAGTGTTAAATATCGATTGCTTTTCTCTGTCATTAGGCTTAATGAACTAAGCATTAATACTGTCAAAATGGCATCTGGTTGCATTAAAAGATGCTATAAGGATGTGTCAGCAGTTATTCCAAGGGCTATTTTATAGACAACTTATGAAAAATATAAATACCAGATTATTTTCGAAGCCAGCAGTTTTCTGTAATGCCTTGGAATGAACTAATAACTTGCTCTTTTCAAAATGAGCAGCTGAGTCTGGAGGTGGCACTGTTTCCCTTCAGCAGAAAAGTCAATCCCATGATGAGATTGAGTCCAGCCCACCCTGGTGCAACTGGTGGATTTGTGCAAGGGACACAGCTCTTAAGGAATGAAATTAAAATAAACAGATGCCTCATGTACACTCAAAATCCTCTGATACACTCCTCTATATAATGTATAATGCCATCCCATTTCTGTTTGGACTGCAAGTAATTTAAGAATTTGAAGATCAAGACTCTTCAGCAGATTTACTTAGATTAAAATTTAATGAATTAATGACTTTAATAACCTTAATTGGCAAAAATTAGTTTAAAAGACACAAGAGAGTGTAGAATTCTGCAAACAGGACTTGCTAAACCCCTCCAAAGGTTTCCTGCAGGTAGCTTTATTTAGGCTATGCCTTATAATTGTAATTCCTTATAATTTCTATTGTCTTGGCACATCATTGCAGCCTGCATCCATCTTTACCTCAGGAATAGTGGCACAATCACATTCTGAAAAGAGATAAGGCAATTTCTCCACCATCAGGCAATAGAGAATTTAAATCCTAGGAAGTTCCATCTTCAATTCCAACCCTCAAAATATGAACAACCTGTATAAATATAAATATATTTTTATATTGAGTTTTCCTCTTGGATATTCTCAATTCCTTTCTCAAAGTGTTTATAGGTAGTTTGCATGAAAGAAAACGAGTTTCTGTCTGTCAAAATAAGTATTGACTATGGATTTGTATAATGTCAGCAGTTCAAATTTCAGGTGGAAACTTAAAAAATGTGTTGTCAATGTATCCAGAAAGAAAACCACGTTCTTGATGTCACAAGAGCATCACTCAGCACATGCAAAGTTAGCTAAATAGAGCCAGCAGTGGCAGAAGAGGAGGAGTGTCAGCCTCAGGGGAAATTAAAGGAGCTGTGGCATCTCTGGCTGCACAGACCCTCATTAAAGGCACTGAGAAATTGTTTAAGGACTCAGTCTGCTGCTTTCCCAGTGCCTGTCTCTTGCCTGCTGCTGCTCCAGAACCCCCCAGCTCAGTGCTCTGGGCCATTCCCTGCCTGGTTCTGCTCCTGGGGGAGGATTCTGGGGACAGGAGCAGCACTGGGTGATCCCCATGGGTCCTGTCCAGTGCTGTGACACTGATTGATGCTGTGATTCTGTGACTCTGATTGATTCTGTGATTCTGTAACTCTGATTGATTCTGTGATTCTGTGACTTTGTGATTGATTCTGTGATTCTGATTGATTCTGTGATTCTGTGACTCTGATTGATTCTGTGATTCTGTGACTTTGTGATTGATTCTGTGATTCTGTAACTCTGATTGATTCTGTGATTCTGTGACTTTGTGATTGATTCTGTGATTCTGTGACTGATTGATTCTGTGATTCTGTAACTCTGATTGATTCTGTGATTCTGTGACTTTGTGATTGATTCTGTGATCCTGTGACTCTGATTGATTCTGTGATTCTGTGACTCTGATTGATTCTGTGATTCTGTGACTTTGTGATTGATTCTGTGATTCTGTGATTCATTCTGTGATTGATTCTGTGATTGATTGACTCTGCAGAAGGTTCCACCCTCCCATTCCCCTTCCCTGGGGTGTGAGCAGGGACAGGAGGAGCTGGCAAAGCTGGGACATGAGGAACCTTCACTCTGTGAAGGACAGAGAGGGGCTGGAGGGGCAGGGAAGGAGACACAGAACCTGCTGTGAGATCATTTCCATCTTACAGTTCCACTAGATTATATTTTTTGCAATTAGAAAACCTGCCAAAGATCTTTCCCGAATCCTAACATCCCAGCCTGAGAGTTCCTTGTGTGGTCCTTGGGCAACCTGCTGAACTCACACATGCAAGATAAAGTAAAAATAGAGATTATCTTCTCTACACAAACACAGCAGGTGAGTGTTTTGTGTAGCCAGAATTAAAAGTCCATGCAAATAAATCAGTTTCAAATTGAAAAAAAAAAAAAAGAAAGTAAAAGCATTTCAGTACTTTGCTTCCATCAAGTAGAAAAGGACTCCAACTTTCTTAACAGGTGTTTTAGTTGTGTTCCTTGATGCAGTTTATTGAACAAATGCATTCTGAGAGCTTTAAATTGAGATTTATTTGTCCTTTTGCTAATCATGAATCAACCTTCTTTTAGATCAATTAACTAAATCACTCTGGAGGCAGCTCAATGCATTCTTTATGGATGAAAACCTTTGCTCTCTATTGCCCATAACATTTCTCCACCCCAATAAATACAATTAATAACCTACTTGCTCACTAGTGTTTGGAACTTCCAATGTTTCACAGCAATTCATTTCTTATGACTTGCTAACAAAAATAGATTTGAGTAAAGCATCAATATTAATACGTGCTTACATTCTCCCTTCTGTTCTTTCAAAAGTACTTAGTTTTCACAAAGAAGTTTATAATGGTATTACTCATGTCACTATAAAACCTCAATAATTTTTTAAAAAAACTTACAAGTAAAAATATGTGATTACTGCAATGCATACTAGCATTCTTTTTTTTTTTTTTCCCACATAGCATACATAAACCCAAGATAAATTTAAAGTTTCCACTCTGAAATTCCCAACTAGAAAACTCTATATAATTACAGTATTTATTAGCACAGGAAAGTACCTGCTCCTAATTTCTTCTGCAGTTTCAGCAAGACAGGGCCCTTGATGTATTGCATTTCCTGTAATAGTACTTATATTCTTCCTTTTGTTAAAATTCATCCTGAGATGATAATTATTCTAGCCCAGGGCCAGGGATTCAATAACAGCTGAGACAAACCATGGCCTGCCAAAACTGGGCTGCTCTGCTCAGAGAGCATTTCCATCAATTTATATTTAATGAAAGAGGCCAAAGGTGCTCTGGCCACCTCGGGATGGGATCCAGCAGCCCCACCTTGGCCTGGGGGTGTGTCAGGAGAGGTTCAGGGTAGATTTTAGCAAAATGTTCTTCCCCCAGAGGGTGCTGAGCACTGCCCAGGCTCCCCAGGGAATGGGGACACTCCCAAAGTGGCCAGGGATGTTTGGAGAGCACTGCCAGGGATGCCCAGGGTGGGAATGCTGGGGTGTCTGTGCAGGGACAGGAGCAGGACTGGGTGACCCTCATGGGTCTTGTCCAATTCTGGGATTCTGTGATTGATTCTGTGATTCTGTGTTTCTGTGATTGATTCTGTGATTCTGTAACTGATTCTGTGATTGATTCTGTGATTCTGTAATTGATTCTCTAATTGATTCTGTGGTTGATTCTGTGATTGATTCTGTGATTCTGTGATTGAATCAGAGAATCACACAATTACAGAATCACTATTTGGAAGAGACCTTCAAGATCATTGAGTCCAGCCATGCCCACTGAGTGCCACCCCCAATCCTTTTAAACACATCCAGGGGTGGTGACTCCACCACCTCTCTGGGCAGACAATTCCAGTACTTGATCCCTCTTTCTAAAAAAACTTTTTTATGGATGAGGATCCTTCCCTGCAGCCACGACAGGGACTCTGTGGTGGCTCACACAAGTGATCTCCTTGTGTTTTTGGCTACAAAGCCTCTTTGTGGTATTTCCTTCTGTGCTGGGGAGGAGAGGCAGTGTGGGGCAGCTGGGTGGGCATCTGTCAGTGGCCAAGGGCATCCCAGCAGAGAGGAGAACACACAGATTCACTTCTCCCATCGTGGAGGATCAGGAGGGAGAGAGGAGACCTGTGCTGGGACGTGAGCCAGGTGCTGCTGTGGCACCCCAAAGGGACAGTGCACCATCTCTCCTTGTGCACCCACCCAAAATTCATCACTCCCCAGGTCACAGGAGGCAGCACACACACAAGCTCTCCGTGGGCCAGGGGCAGCTGTCCCACTGGGATTTGCCCTGTGAACCTCCCTGCAGTGGGATGGGCTGGTGGAGCAGGCTGGGTGACAGCAAATGCCATTTGTGTCATTCCTGCTCCAAGGCCCAGCCTGTCACCTGCTGCAGGGAAGGATGAGAAAATGAATGTACATCAGTGCAGCACGAAACACAAACCTCCTCTCAGATATTGCCTCTGTTATTTTACCAGACTAAATGTTTGTATTCATTACTCCACATCCTCGTCACTGCCCAAATTCTTTCCTCATCTGAAGTTAAATGCTTGCATTATGATCCTTACTATGACTGCACTGAAAACTGAAGGGAATGTGGATGGTTGTTTTATTGGCTTTTTTATTTTTTAGAAATAAAATTAATGTTTCCATTTGAAATAACCACACTGAGGGCTCAACAATATTTTTTTTTAAAAACAATCTTTCAGGTTGGAAAAAAATTATGATTCCAATTCTCCATTCCACTGTGAAATGAGGATAGAAGGTAATATATTTGTTTTTTAAAAATTTTTATGGGATTTCTAAGGTTTCTACAGCATTCAAAAACAAATTTATTCATAGAAGTAGATCTACAACACATTGTATTTCTTATGACAAAACAAAGTGCTAAAAATCTCAGCTCACATTAAGCTGTAAAACTCAGAAATTAGTAAGGTTGAATGCAAAATGAACATATATTTCTAGGAAGAAGAGAATACAAAACTGTGATCAAACTGCATGTTAAAATCTGAATTACCAAGTAAGTGAGAGGTTTCTATAATAATGATAATAATAATTATTATAATTAATAACAGTAATAATAATAATAATAATAATAATAATAATAATAATAATAATAATAATAATAATAATAATAATAATAATAATAATAATAATAGCAGTGTTGGAAAAGCAGCCCAACCACAGACCTCTCCATGGCTGCAATGAGACAACTGTATGAATAAGGAATTGTACAGTTTTTGAGATACTCTTTGTCATCTTCCTTTCCAAAAGCTATAGGGCTCTGGAGATTATTAACTTTTCCAGTTAATTAACCTAATTCATCATGCAATTTTAATGTCAAATATTACACTATTCTTAACTCCTATTTCAAAGACTCATCCTGGAATATATTAATTTTCTCATTTAACTTGTGTATTTTATGGTTTTACTATTTCTAGGTATTCTTAGGATTATTTTTTCTTGTGTCTAAAATATGAACTCCAAGAAATATCAAACTCCAGAGATCAATTTACTGATTCCCATAGGAAAAAGAACATTTGTGTATATTTATGGATTGGTCAATGCCTTAGGTTGTATTAAATGTTGGTCTTTATTGTCTTGTACACAAAATTCTACCCAACACCAACAAAATATTTTATTCAACTCTTTTTTTTTTTGTATCACTAATGACAAAATCAGTCCATTTATGGTGAATATCCTAATTTTATGCAAATTCTTTATCAAACACTAAAATCAACATAAATAGGATTGAACTGTCAATTTCAACTTCTCTATTTACATCAACAGCTTCACTTGATGCATCATGCCTATTTATTTAAACAGCTCCAAAACTTGATCTGAAACTATTTGAGGCCATTTTTTTTTTGGTGGTTTTGCTGTCATTAAGGGCATCATCTCAACCTGTTTGCACTGTGCACTGCTTAGATGAATAATAATGAAAGAACTACAGGAAAACAAAACGTGCATCTCCTGCTCCTCCGCTCTGTGCAAGCACTACAGAGGGAAATATCAAAGGTAGCAGGAGCTGCCTTCCACACTGATCATGCCAGCAGAAAGTTCACTCGTGCTCTGTAAACTTTCAGCACCAAGATAAAAGCAGAGATGATTATCTGCCCTCTCAAAGAACACTCCACCTGAGAGATGGCAGGAGGGTTTGGACCAAGATCCTGTTGTGCAGATTAGATCTCTATCTGTAGGAGATGTTTTTGTTTAAATGAAGCTTGCTTCTTTTGTTTCTCATGTGGAAATTCATTTTAACACTCTTGGTGTTTTCACCCTTGATACCATTTGTAATGTATTTGCACGCAGTTAATTTCTTTTTCTGAAAAAAACTCCAGGAACTAGTTATTTATTCATTCTCTTAGAAAAAGCGCTCATGTTCTAAATGTTAATTTCTTTTTCTTACATCTGTATTTTCCCTTTAAAAATATCATTAAGCTACAAAAGAGGGATCTCTGGGCAGGCACTGAATGCATTGGACAGCAGTTGAAAACATGAATATTTTGTGATTAAGACCAACACCCAGACTCCTGTGGTGATGTACTGGTATCAAACACTGTGCCCAGTCCTACGAGAGCTTTCCAGGCTACAGATTTCAGCATGATAAAAGTGTTCTCAGACTCAAGGAGGAATTTTTTTCCTCTCTGAAGACTTACCTCCTGGTTAGACAGGCTTGTGATACTTGCCTGCTGGAAATTTTTCTCTTTTATCTACTTCTAATTGGCTGCTTCCCACGGAACAGGAGCAGCAGGGAGCTCCCAGAGGAGCCAAGGTGGGCAGTGCTGGCTGACTGGCAGCTGATGGATCCAACAGAGAGCCTACACCACCTTTCCCAGAGCTTTTAAAGCTGAGAGGAGATGGTTCTTTTTGCAGGAAAATAATTCTGGAGAGAGAGAGAGAAGCAGAGTTTAATCACCCTTTTATCTGCAAAACTCATCATTGTTTCCATAAGTTTTCTCCTGTCTGTGACAAACCCCTCGAGTTTGGCACTGTCACTTAAATTCTACTGAAAGCTGCACATAAAACTGTTTGCAGGGATTTTTTAAACTCAAATCATTATGACCTAATGATCAAGCCATTACAGCAAAATGCTAAAAGCAGAGACATAGCAGCAGTAAATATAGCTTGCATCTATGCCAGATTTGGTTATCTCCTGCACTCTGTGTTATTGCTACAGTGAGCAATAATGTGAATCATCTGATTAGAGTCACTAACAAAATTCTCAACATCAAAACTGATGAAGTCAGTGAAAGCTCTGCCAGGATTTTACCTACTGTATTCAGCACATCATATTTGCATTTTTATGCAATGCAGGATGCAATAGCTGCTTTTTAACCATATGCTTTTAAAAATCAAGCAAGCCCAATTTTAGCAAAATGCATTTGGATTTACAGATGTTCCAGACTGAGCCTCTGCTCTACCCAGGAAATGCTCTTCCTGTTCTTATTGCATAAAGCAATATAAAAGTTTGAACAACAGTTGTATACCCTGAACTACAGTGCCTGGATTCAGTGTTTATAGGTTAAAGCTCCATTAGGGAACCAAGCACAGAAAAATTAGAAGGAGCTTTTTATTTTTATTTGTACTTGGGTTTTTATTTCTGTATTTTACAATTAAATTCCTTGTTCAACCACATCCACAATATTACAAAACATCAGGTATCTGTGGTTTTATTGTCAGTCACCCACTGTTTTCCTGCTTGTGGAAGTCTCTTGGCTCTGACACTGGTAAATACCACAGAATAAACTGTTTCTATATTTAAATCTATAAGCACTACATGGTTAGCAATAACTGTTACAAGTATTGATTTTATCTTTCTCAGTTCAGGATAGTAATTCCATTTTCTGATTGCAACTTTGCTCAAACATTAAATTAGAAGATGTAGAAAAGCAACCCATTGTTGAAAAGTAATTTGGTGTGGTTTGGGGCTTTTCTTTTTCTTCTCATTTGAAAAGTTGCTTGTACATGAGCAACCACATTGAAAAGCAACACACACCTGTGATGGGAACAAAACCAAGTGATTAAGAATAAACTACTCTAATGTCAGCCAACTAAATGAATTGAAATTGGAAAATATGTAACAAAACTTAAAAGCAAAGGTACAAAAAAACCCAAAACAAAACTAGTTTCAATTTATTGCACACCCCATGTGCAATAAGTGAATACATGTGTTTGAATCCTGTGTTCTCAGTGCCCCATCTGTCTTAGCCTCAATCCCAGCAACTGCTTCACAGTTGGATATTAAAGGTAAAGGAAAATTTCTCTGTGCCCTGGGTGACCCAAGTGTCATCATGACCTCATACTTGAGCTGCAATAAGGAGAGCCAACCCCACATTTATCAGTGATCCTATTCTGGGAGGAAACAGGAGCCTTTCAAGCCCAGCTCTGCTCTGAGATGTCACTGAATTTGGCTTTCAGCTGCTCTTAGACCCTTTGTAAATAACTTACAATGCATTGCTTAACCTTGAAATCCTAAACTGGTACCAGAGAATTGAGCTGGACTGTCTTCTGATAGAGGCAAATTCATTCATTCACAGCCAAGCATTGGTACAAACATACCTTGAGTCAATTTTGTTGATAAAATTAAAGGAATAGATTGTTCATTTGTTTAACCACAGTGGAATCAGTAAGGTTTTTGATTATTTTTATATATTCATCTTCTGCATATAAAATTTGGTCATTCCAAAAGTACTGACAGAACTTCCAAACTGATTTTTGTGGTGAAACAATCAGTTCTTCCATCAGACACCTCCCATGACTGGATGAAACTCTGCAATTACATGAATCTCCTCCAGGAGGAAAATTGATATCTAAATAAGTCTGTGGCCCTTTAATAATAATATTTAATAATAATAATATTAATAATAATTATTATTAATAATTTAATAATATTTAATAATAATATTTCCAGTTTAAGTACCATAGACCACAATTATATGTGCCCTTAAGTGACAATAAGCTGAAACACTAATCTTCAAGAAATTAGGATTTTAGTTAAAAGTTAGAAGTTGGTTAGAAGAAACTAGGCTTGAAATAGTTACCTGAAACTTAAATAACTAATTGCCTGTCATTTTATGTTTGCTCAGCTGTGCTTGCAATGGGAAAAGATGAAACTAGAAAGTAGATCCAAGGAAACATGAATAATTGCAACAAGAAACTTACTCAAAGTCATGAAGGAAAAATCTGAAGTTCTCCCAGAAGCCACTTGTGTTGTCATTGATAGAAAAGGTGGAGAGTTCAGGATGAAGATAACTCACCTTTCTTCCTCTTTTTAAGACCCCACCCCACAAAAATGACCCCAGACTTAATTAAAAAACCAACCACTCATGCTTAATGGCTATTCAACCTAATTCCCATAGGAAGCAAGGAATGGGAGGGACTGGTATTATGGATATGTATCTGTTTAAAGCTTTTGTAAATAAATAAACTCTGTGATCACCTATAATTTTGCAGGGTTACCTCACACTGCTGCCCAGCACTGAATAAACATGCACTTTCTAGTTTTAATTGTTAGAGTCTTTTTGTCCATCACAGTTGAGTATTGGTATTAAACCAATACTCATGTTTTGGTAAATCAAAGCAATCTAAAAACTCATTACCCTACAGCAGTGGTGTCTTTAATTTTAATAAAAATAGAACTGTGACGTGTCTGACCTTATAAATAATGTTGATGTAATATTTTTAAATATTATTTGATTGTCATAGTGATAATAGCAGCCTAAGTGGACCCATAATTAACACAAACTATGAAATTCTGCTATTCTACTCAGTGTCTGGAAGCACAGCAGCAGAAAGAGTAAGTGAAATGTCCTCTTTGACCCTATCTCTACACCAGAGTATGATAAATTAAAGACATAAAATGTTTAAATGACATATAGGGTACACACAGTCTTTCTCCAAGAATAACAGGAGAAAAATTAACTTTTCTGCATTGTGGATCCAGAACTATTCACTGTGGTATGTTAAGGAATTGACATGTGCTCCCATTGACTTTAGGAGTACAGGATCTGTATTTCAGCCAAGTAATTTATAACTCTTTTTATTAATAATGACAACTGACAGTATATCAGCTCCACTGCAATAAGAATCACTGGTTGCTCACAGAAACTCAGTGCTTATAAAACCTCTGACAGAAATCCACTTATTCTGCTCACTACTGCCTTGTGCCTGCTCCTTTCTCTCATTAACCATCCTCCTTTCTCTGCTTCACACATGATTTCTTCTTTCAGGGTATTTTCTTATTTGAATACAAAAATGATATATATAGAAACCCGTTAAAATATCCACTCCATCAAAATCTCTAAAGGCAAATCTCATATGCTGAGGGTTTAGTAAGGTGAAAAAAAAAAAGGTTTTCTCAGTTTTGTATTCACTGCTCGTTAATGAGGTCCTAGAACATCCCCATTTGTAATAATCACACATTCTGCCAACAAAAAAAAAAAAAAAAAGAAAAAGCCACAAGCTGTCTGGAATGCTCATGGAACTTCATGCTGGCTTTTATATTCATTGTAAAAATCCAGTTTACAACAGAATGAAAATAGAAGCAAATATAACATTTAGGAGAAATAAAGAGGTGAAGGGACCCTGCATTATCAAATATAAAGGAACTAAAGAGCTGCAGCCTGTTGGATACGTGGTGTTTAAAGGCAGTAGGAGAGTAGCAGCAAGGAAAGGCAATAAAGTGGCAAAGATATATTTTCATTTATGTTAGATGCACACTGGTTTGACAGGGGAGCAGACTGGGTGGGAAAGGCTTCAATGAACTCAGGGACTGCACTCAGGAATCCTAAGAAGATTTAATGTCTCTTTGTCCCAGCCTTAAGGACAGAATCTATGCTGCCTTCACAGGTCTGGTTTGCAGCACAGATCTGCAGACTCCTCTTTTTCTTGCTGTGGATGGAATTATCTAATAATAAAAGCAGGGGAACATGTACTGACTGTAACAGTGCAAACTCCAAACATCCCCAGGATCCTGGTCTGTGCCATCAGCTAAGGTTGACTTGGCTTTATAAATTCCAGCTCTGAGCTTTGAAAAGCCAGTTATGTCATTTCTATACCCTGAGGCATTTTGGCTGTGCTTTATGGCTTAACACAGAATTGTTCCTTTGTGCCTTCAATAATTCAGAGTTCTACAGAGCCTCTCTAGGTAGGGCCCACAGAGGGTAAGTGAGGACACCATGGCTTTGTCTTTGATGATAATGAGGCACAAACATGTTTTCCCAGTGATTTAATTAATAACTATCAGCATGTCCCTGTCAAATCCTGGGGAAGGCACCCGGATTTTTTCCTTCTGTACAAAGTCAGCACTGCCCTTGTTTAACTTATCTCATGTTCAAGCTACTGTTTCTCCTTAATATTTACTTGTGCACTTTATATTTAAAGAACAGCTTTCTACAAACATCACAGCAAAGCTCACCAGAAACAAATTTCACATCAGTAGAGACAGCAACTCATTTCACTCTAATCATTTTTGATATGAAAGTATTTTCAACACTGTTGATTTTCTCAAGCTTTTTTTTTTTATTTTTTGTACAAAAGTGCCAAAGGTTCTTTAAGTTCTCGAGCTCAAAATTTGACTTTTCAATTAGCATGACAATGGTGTCAATGTTAATAACCACTAACCAGAATTAAAGAGGACATCCCCAGGCTCTGGGAAAACAAAATGTCTTTATGCATAAGGGTTTCAGCCATAGTCTATACACACCTAAAAATATTTTAAAAATAAACAGAAAAGGGAGAAAATGCCTGAAACATACAGACTTTTCTGAACACTTTTGTGTTATTGATTATCTACTTTTATGTTTCTTCTCTCTAAACCATTATTGAACTTTCATTACCTGTTGTGTCTCTTTCTCCACTGATTTGGTGGCCCAGCTCCCTTTTTTATTCCCTCACCATCCTTTGGTGTTTTGTTTCCCTTTTGAGATTTTCCAAACACAAGACATTCTCCACCCTGCTCTAAATATTTAATTGGATGTTCATTAGTAACTGACTTAATTACTGTCCTCTGCATGGACTGCTTTCATGTCTCCAAAATTTTCTAGAATGTTATAAACACCTTTCTTCTTTTCTTTCATCAGCAAAAGCTCTTTTTTATTGCTTTTGTTTATCTTGGGGTTTGCACTCAGTATGTTAATTCAGTTGTCCTTTGGAGTGCCAAATACAATAGAGTGGGGAAAAAGAAGTGCTTCTTAGTGTGTGTGTTTAATATTTTTGTCTTATCTCTGTAAGAAAACAAGATAAGTGTTTTTATCAGATCTTCTCTCAAAATAATTCTGAAATTATTCAACAATTATTAAAAACTGGAAAAGAAGACATGAAAAAGATAAAAGTTCCTGGGAGCTTTTTAAAAATCAGTGACTACAAGGAGTAGGAGATAGAAATTAACTTTTGCAGTGAAAGAAGACAAGTGGATCTTAAATCCAGTTATATGTACTGGCCAGCCATGACATCCATCCTCCATCCTGAGCAATTTCCAGTGAGAACAATGGGAAGATGGAAAAAACCAGATATTTGATGGGCAGAAAGGACAAAATAAAACTTTTTTTTGCACAGGTCAGGTGTTTAGTTGCATGCAAAGAGCTCTTTATACATGTGCACAGATAAATCTGGCTGTCCATCTGTAGAACAGGTAAAAAAATATTCCGGAGTAAAATATTATATGAGCAAAACAAATGAAATTAATTTTAAGAAGGAAACACATAAAAGACTGTGTGCAAAACTCATAAAGAAACCCTGACTTAAGCCAAACAATTCCCAGGTGATAGCTTCATTGATTTTAGGAGATGAAAGGCTTTTAATAAGGTGGAAAGAAAGAAAAAAAACATTTCACACGAAAGCTATAGGGAGAGAGAAATAAATAGGCATTTTTCCCACAGCCATGAGTGCATTAACTTGAACTGGGTCCATGTATTTGAACTCACAGAGTGATAAGCAAATTACTGAGAATTCCTCCAATTAATTCCCTTGTTGCTTTAGGGGCAAAGCTTGTTTTGGCTGTTCTGGAACCATCACAAATTTAGGTATTTTTAAACTGACTTCATGTAATTACAGTACTAAAGTTCCTCTTTGGGTTAAAATTCTTGTATGGATTTGCATAACTCCTCTGCAAAACATCTTCTGTACAAAAATGCTTTTCTCTGGGGGCTACATGTCCTATTTTGACAAAAACAAAACCTTTGTGCAAACTCTGAAGCTGGATTATAAGCACCTACCAGCAATTAATAAGGATTGGAGAGAACTAAGGCACTTCTGCCTCCAGAAGTGTAATCCCATTTCTCTCTATTCCAAAATTCAAAATGGAGCTCTGAGAACCTTTGGCTGCCCCATTTCTCACTGATGATCACAGAGACCAGTGACATTTGAACAACTCAATTTTCAATTTTCTTATGAAAGGACTTGAAATGCAACAGCATTTAAGGGGCAGTTTAAGTCACATGATTCAGGGTTTGTAAATATTGAAATATTAAATAGAATATGACATTTCAGAAGCAGAAAGAAAAAAAAAAACACCTTAACATTTCCTATGCCTAGTATACCTTCTATTGCTGCAACAGGAATTCAAATTAAATTACATGGAATCCAAAACAAGAAAAAGAAATTACTTTGTATGAATAAGATGCCTTTGAATTATTGTGTAGTTTTTTTATTATTTTCTTTTATTGTCTTTCTTTTTGTATGGACACACCAGATATGATCATGAGGTATTGAGTCCTGGAAGTACAAGAGAGATTTATTTTATGATTTTGGTTCTTCTGTCTTTCTGTTTGATAAATGAAGTTAGTAGCCATTAAAGAAGCTAAGCAAAAGAGATCTTCAGATAAATTAAAAAAGTATTAGCTAAATCTAGCTGTTAGTGTTTGATGATTTATTAAAAACAACCATATTTGTAATCTACTTATTGGAATTAAATTGTACTTAATATTGACTTTCCATTCTATCTTAAAATATTTGATATAAACTTTAATTCCATGATCAATAGCTTCAGCTTAGTCAGAAATGTCACTATGTCTTAAGGGAGTAGGAGTTTATTTAAGTAAACATGAAGGTAAACACTGAAAGAGGAAATCTACTTTCTCTCTCATAAATATTTTACTTTGTTTCATCAGCTGGGCTAAAGAGATTAATTGTTAGCACTGTTAATTCTCTCCTCACTCCTTACAGCACAGGAATTACACAGTGATTAGCAATGGGCAGGCAAAAGCAGCTTAGACCAGAATGTTCCATCTAACTTCATAATTGTTTCTAGAGCTCTAATCAGGATGGAAAACCTTATGAAGATTATTGTGTATGTTTTGGTTTTTGTCTCCAAAAATACCAGGGAGACACCAATAACAATAAGAAAACCTAAAATAAAACTCCCTGTGAGCTGCCTTGGCACTGAACTGTCAATTTTTGGCTTTTAAAAAGTGGGATCAAGAACCAGTGATTGTTTGAATGTATTGCTTTAATATCATTCTTTATCTGAAATATTCCAGAGACTATAGTTTTGTCAGGATGCTAAACCCCCCCCATTTTCTGGGGCAAAGGGAACTTGATTGTTTGAGATTTAGGGCTCTCTGGCAAATAACTGATTTTATCCTGCTGTTCCCCCATAGGGAAAAAGTTGAAAAATATGTAAAAATCTATATTTAAACTTTGATACTGCTAGGTTTGAAAATTTTCTGTTTCATACACCCAAAGCTTTCCACATTTTTGACATAAAATTAAATTACAATCAAAATTAGCTGAAAAATGTATATTTAGTCATCTAAGCAAGAGTTGAAATGTAATGCCAGTTGTTTGACAACCTTATCTCCTATGACTGCTGTCAAATATGAATTCTTCTTTAACCAGACTAAACAGAAGAAAAATAAGTCTGAGGGATGTTTATAGGATTTTCTCTGTTCAGTTGAAATACATATAAAATGTTAGTCTGTAAATACACTTTGGTTTTTTTTTTTAATTAATGGGGACTCAGCACTGACTTGCTAAAAGAGAAGCACTTAATGCCATTCAAATGCCACTTTCCTCCTAGCAGGACCTCAAATCTCAGTCTGTTGTGTGCTTTTGTCTCAAGAGAAAGGAAAAAAAAAGACAGAGGAAGTTTCAGGAATCCTTATTTCCAAACAAAAATTGCTGTTCTGAGGCTTTCCCACTTCCAGCACATTAAAACATGACACTGAACGACCTTTTAAATGCTTGTGAAAGGAGAAAGGCTGGTGATGCTCTAAGGTAAGGAAGAAAAATGTATTTTAGGCATAAACATGAAGATTTGTGTCAGGATCTGTAATGAAAAGCACATTTAACCAGTCAGGAAAGGCTGAGGAGCCTGCACAGCCCTGTAGCACACACAAATATCACCCTTAATTTGCCCATCTGTCCAACAGCTGCAATGTGCCACCTCTCCCCCCTCTCTCTCCCTAACTGCAGATAGTACATGACAGAATAAAGAGGTACCTGATCAAATGGGGTTTTACATTCTTTATGGAGGTGTTTTTACATTCTTGAGGAGGTGTTTGCTGTGTTATTCCTCTTGTGACCCTCTCCAAGCCTGCAGAGCAGCATCTCCTCTCTGCCTGCACTTGCATCTGGGTCCCTTCTGGAGCCTTTGCTGGGATGTCAAATCCATTACAGACAGTTCAGAGTGGTTTTTTTTTTTTTTTGCTAATAGTGCTGTCAGGGAGACAATAAGCAAGAAACAGTGCCTCAAACCTAAGCAAGGGAGATTTCAACTGAATAGAATTTTACCAGAATTTTTTCTTTTTTTCTCTGAAGGCAGAATTTTCAGAAGGCAATTTCTGCTGAATTCCTGATCCTATACCTTATATACACCTAATAATTCAACATTCAGATCCAAGCACTCAGTTTTTTTTCCAGGGTAGGGAGAACATTCACATATCAAACACAATCTTAACATCTCGATCGTGACTTGACAGCTGAGAAAGGGGATGAAAAAAAGCAGTGGGGGCCATTTTTGTACACAACATTTTACCCACACTCATTCTTCTGTTCTCAGAGTATCACATAAGCTAATGAGCTATGAAACACTGTCAGGCTTGGGTTATATTTTCAAGACAGGCATGAATAATTTTCCCCACGAACCATTGTTTCAGGAAGAGGCTGAGATTTGTATCTACCATCATCCAGCATTTCCTGTTAGTTGTACCATACAGCTCCCAAAATAAACTCTTGTGAGTACTTTTAGACCTTTTAGCTAAAGGCAATTTGTATTTTCCAGACACTTCAAGAACTTTATTCTAGCAGATTCATAATTCTGCTTCTATCTATAACTCAGACACATGTAAGATAATGCATTATTGCCTCCTACTATTTTTATTCTCAGGAAGGAAGCTGAATTGAATATTGCACCATAATAAGCACAAAATTACTTAACTGATGTGAAACACAATTAAAAAGAATATGTAGGGCAATAGGGGAGCTAGGAAAACACACTGAAATAGTTTTTATGGGTTTTCATTACTGAAAGTCTTGCTTTGCTACACAGAGTCATCACTAAGATGGAGAGGAGCACTCCCAGCCCTAATGCAGATAATTTTGTCAAGGTCATTAGGTGTTCAATAGTGTCTAGTAAAACTGGGAAAGGATTGCACCTGCCTGGCTCTGGGATGGTTTGTGTAGCAGGAAATGGGAAATGCTGTGCAGATTGGTTACAGATTATTCTGGGGGATTAGTTACACTGCTTGCAGATGCATTTGCTAGGGGTAAAACTAGGCAGACAACAGGTCCACAATCATCTGCTATAAATTCTAATTTTTTACCAGGCACAGGCCTATCAATTTGTGTCTAATTATATTCTTCCATGTGAGATATAAAATACCTCAGGGTTTCTATAATAAAGGCTCATTAATGTGGACGAGAAATAATTCTGAAACTCTTTCTACCAGGGCTAATGTTAATACAGATTTTAATTGCTCTTACAGGGTATTAAAACACTGATTTTTTTTTTTATATCAGTTTTAACCTAATCATTAAATGGAGCCATTTTTGTAACCCTATATTTTCAAGGATTGCATCTTACACTGGTAATTGCGTCATTACCAGTCAAGTTGAAGCAGAGAATAAAAGATGAATGCAGAAAGGATAAAAGGCAATATTATCAAAGATATGTGAGAGTCAATGCCCTTCAATTCATTGTGGTTCTCTTTTCTAGCTTTTAAATATCCTTTTCTGGCTTAGATCACTGACTATCCTAAAATATACTTGTAAAAATAAAGCAATAACATTGTGAATAAAAGAGAATTAGTATTACGTTATTTAATAGAATTTAAATTTTTCTCTAAGGTAAAATCCAAAAGCAAAATCTCCCCAGTGATGACTTAGGCTTTTAGAATTAAAATGGTTAACGTTTCATCTCAAGGATATAATTCTTCTGAAGCTACTCAGGCCTCAGAGGGTGCAAAACAAGCAGAAAAACATCCCAGACTGATATTATTTGACTCCAAGAACAACTAACCAACAATTCTGGTCCTCGTGTCCCATGTTTTATGGATGCTGAAGAGAAAAATACTATTTTGCCCACGATAAAAAGCAAATTCTCCCTTGTCAAATTCCTCAAATACCACTGTATTTCAAAAGCCTTTTGGAAATAGCATTCAAGTGGATATTTTGTACTGAAAAAGAATAATATGCATGGACTTGGTGGTGATGGAAGAGACACTTTTATGCACACCTTGTCAAACTGCAAAGCACCACCAGCCCTGCTGTCATTTGAATGGGTGACAGGGCATTTGTCACAGGATGCAGCCTGGACAACACCTGGATAAATAAAATGTACCATGGGCAAAAGGGTGGTTTCACTTTGTCAGGAGAAGGGAGAAAAGACAAAAAACCTGAAAGGTTCACACTTGGCTTTCTAAAAAACTCCCAGATTGAAAAGTAAAGCTGATTTGAAGAAGCAGTTTGTGTGATAGAGCTGTCAGTTCCTTTGTAAAAGGGAGCTGAGCAAACAATAAACTGATAAATAGGTTCATAAGCCCAGGGTTCAGGAAAGTGAGAGAGGGACTTACAAATGTACTGAAATTTTGGTAGCACCAATGAGAAGCAGAAGCAGAGAAATACAATTTGTGTTTTCTGTGATATTATTCTTAGCAAAATGAAGAATATGTTAAGGTGTCTTAAAGAATTTAACTTGATATCTTATCAAATATCTTATTCAGAATTCTTCCTCCTTTGACAATTGCATGAAAATATCCTGAGGTTGATATTTCTAAAAGCATTTCTAGTGAAAAACTCCTGGGAGTCTGGGAGGATTTGCTGTATCTCCTTGCAGGCTCTGATAGAGCACAAATCCATTACCCAGATCTGGGTAATGTCCATCTAGAATAGAATAGAATCCAGAATCCAGAATCCTGAATAGAACAGGTAGGAGAGACAACAAATAACAATAGTGAGAGGCAGAAATCAGCCAGTTATTCCACACAGCACAGTCAGTGATCCACAGCCCAGGGGATTTCTGTTTTCACAGCTGGGTGGTGGCAGAACCACCTTTCAGTGGTGCCATAAACTGATTCCACTAAGGAGCTGCAAAACATATATTTGTCCTAGAAAGTGAACTAGAGAGAGACTGGAGAGTTTCTTCCCCTTCAGGTTTCAGAGCCTGTCTAAAAACCCAGTTGCACTCACAAATGTCAGTGCCTTAATTAGCAGGTGAATTCATTCCACCATTAACGAGCCATTTAGAGGGATGCACCATTACCTTCCCAGGCTTCAGCTTGGGAATAAAGCGTGGATGAAAATTAGATGACCTGAATATCCTCCACAGAAAGAGGAATGGATGGTGCTGGGTGCTGACAGCCCCAAAATAAGAGCTGCAGCTCTGAAATGCTCTCAGGAATGTCTCAGGCAGCAAACTGAGGCACAGATTTATCTCCCCAGACTCCAAAGGCCTTCCCTAAGCACCTGAATACATAAATACATCTTATTTATAACTTTTAGCTCAGATTTACCTTTAATAATCTTTGGAGACCAAGAGAGAAGAAGAGAGGAAGCAGGATTTATGACAACATTCACAGGAATGCATTGCATTTTTAAAAAATTATTTGGATAATTTACAAGCTGATTTTTAGTATTAATACTAATCAGGCATCCTGTCTTTCCTTCTTCCTTCTTTTTAAATGTTATTACTAAAACTAGCCAGACAAAAATAGTAAATAGTATGTGGTTTTGGGTAATAACCACTTCTGTTTCCTTAAATATCTTGGATTTATATTGTTGTTTGGTATTTGTATTTTAAAATTACTTATCATCTTCTTTCTGTTTTTAATTCTAAATACTTACAAGATTTTCAAAAACAAATTATGAATGATTTTTCTAACAAATTAACAACACAAATATATTAGAAGCCATTCTATAGGCTGTAGTCAGTTCCAAATACACCAATTCTGTGCAATGTGAACAGATATATGTATCAAATCAATAGCAAACATCCTATAAGAGCAATAAAACATTAAAAAGGAATAATTTCTAACAAATACCTCAGTGCTGGAAAGAGCTGTAGCCCTCTGATATCTATATTTGGCTCAAAAGTTGAAAATATGTAAAAATTCTGAATTATTTTTCCCTGTTAACCTGAACTTTTCCCCACTCTTCCTCCGCCCAGGAGCTTTGCTCTTCCCATCACATCCTGGCCAGAGCAAAGTGGTTTTTCACCCTGAAAAACAACAAAAAAAAACCCAGGGGTGACTTAACCAGGAGCCCTAAAATTTCCTGTGCTTTAAATGTCCTGCCTGACCTGAGATCAGGTTGTCAGTTTTCAATAAGTGTTTCTTCAAAATGTGTTTTTCAGGATATTTTGACTCCCCACTTTGGACAATTCCTGGTGGAGATTTGCATGTTTGATGTGCTACAATGACACCCTTTGGTTAATTGCTTAAAAATCTCAATTTTAGAGTAAAAAATGTTGTCCTTTGACATTTATAATGATTCCTGCCTGTGAGAAGGATAGAGGAACCTTTCATTCCTACCCACTAGTACAGCACCATTTGCACACTTCACATTTCTGCTTTGGCTTGGTTTTGTGAGTTGAATTATTTAATTAAAATTTTCAAATTATAAAATTATTTGATTTTCTGTGAGAATGTCTCTATTTGTATTTCATGTTCTTTTTTACAATCTCTTCAATCTTTGCAAGTAATAAATAAATAGAAAATCAGAAACTTGTGCAGCAGTCAGTTATTTTAAAAAGCAGAGCTGTGAAATGCTGAAACCCATTTTTCCATGATGAATTTATACAGGATTGAAGAATGGTTCATTATTAATCAACTCATTTAAACTGGAACAGAAAAATGCCAGTGACTGTGGGATTTTTACCATTCACCACATGCCCACATTAATTGCAAAAAGGCTGAAACCAAATAGTTGTGTTTTTTTTTTTTCTTCTGTCTCAAAACTTGACAATGCATGAAAAACCAACCACCAGAGAGATTTATAAACCTTCAGGGTAAAATATTTAATAGGAGAGATATGGTAATACAAAGTTTTATACTTGATGAAATTAAACTGAATTATAGGAACTGTAACAGATTTTGTGCAACATGAAATGTAAATAATGAGGCAGAGAGTCATTGCTTATGGCCTGTGCTGATGTATTTATGTAATTGTCAGCTGCTTTATCACCCACATGGGAAAGATTTGAATTTTTAATAGATTTTAAGTTCTTGAACAGCTGTCCTACAATCTAGTGGTACTTAAAAGAGTTTATACATTTTCCTTGTTGCTTTGTAGAAGATGTTTGAGTAGATGTGGAACACTCAGCGCCACTCAGAAACATTCTGTACAAAATGAAAGGTGCTTTTCATTTAAATGTAATTTTCCTCCTAAAGTTTTTTTTGGTTTTCATTTAAGAAACAGTCAAAGAGAAGTGGTTTGGATTGCTGCACATGTCTAATTCTGTGAATTTAGCTCCTGCTCTTTATTTTTTAGATACTGCTCAGTGCATGAAGATAGAAGGATGGCTCAGACTCTGGGTTCTTTTAAAATTAAATAGCTATGGCAAGTGTCAAGATAATTTTTCAGTCTCTTTTAATCAGAAAATATGTTGAATTAGCATCTAGATTTTTACTGGACTTCAGAAAATGGAGAAAATCAGTGAACCATGTTTAAAAAACCAAGAATTGAAAGTATGCCTAATCAGAAGTACTTCTAATCATGCAGATCCTACAGGTAAGTATCTAAATTTACATATAACCAAAAAAAGTAACATTTCAAAACCAAGAATGCATTTGGTCATATTTCATTCTGAAACTATTTAAGATTTTAATTTCTGCTTTGGAAGACTTTTACTAAAGAAATTGTACATATGGTAGGTTTGTTTAATTTCTAATTCTCTGAACATAGAAAATCATAAGGACAAGACTGTAAATAATATAATTGTTTTTTTTAGAAACATGAAGGACACAAGTGAATAATTTATAGTTTCTTAATTCTCTGTGATGGATTCAGGTCATGTTTCCTGTTATACCAAATCTGATTGCCAAATTGTCAGCTCTAATGCAAATCTCAGTTTTAATCTCCCCTGCAGCCCAATTACAAAATTACTTTTTGATGAAGTTCCTAGATTTTAGAATTATCTTTTCGTGATAAATCAAAAAACTGATGTCAAAACTCGCTTTGTTTTATATGAAAATAATAAAAACTACTTTATGGAGCACTAATTAAAATGACAAGAAATTCTTAGGAATGAGTTAAGACCTTCCCATTCCCAAAATCTGAAGACCACAAAATTACACAGTGCATTAAGGAAAGGAAGAAATAAAAACTTTACTGTTCTTCTAGAAACTGATCTTACAGAAGCAATTAATTACTAATTAATAAAGAGTCTTGGTACAACTTTGTGGATACTGTCTGGACCTAAGCTATTATTATTTGACAGGAATTAAGCTGCATCTGGCAAAATGATACAAAAATTATTCAAAAATGTGGGGGGAAAACATTGATGATAAAGGGGACATTTGTTTGGAAAATCAAAATATTGCAAATTAAACATTTGAGAGTCAGAATATATAGGAATGCCAACTTGCCTAAGAGAAGTATTATTATTATTATTAATATTATTATTACTCTTATTATTATTGCTACTACTATTAATAATAATAATAATTTTATCCATAATGGCATTCATTGACAATGTGCTCCTCTCAGCCCCAGCACAGCCTGGATTTTTGTGGAGCTGGAATGTGGCCAACACCACATTTATTTTATGTCACTGTCAAACATTGGTTGATGGTAGGATGGGACAAATTTTCCTGTGTGCTTTGCAAACCTTTCACTTGGCACAGATTTACTGGATTTACATGGTTTACATGATATAATCAATGGCCCCAGGAATCTCTGAAATACTGAGCATTCACACAATATAATGAAAGAATGAATAAAAAGCCCACCCTAAATTGGCAGACAACTTTAAAATTATACTCCTATTAAGTGCTTTGGATTTTTTGGCTTTGGATCTATTTCAGAAATGAGTTATCTGATGAGCACAGAAATTGATGTATGCTTCCCAAACTTCAGAACAGAAGAAAGAAATTAATCACATTTTTGCCTCTCAGTTGTTATAACAATGATGAATGATGTGCTCCTCTAGAGATGTTGCTGAATCATCCAGTAAATTGTTTGCTCTACAGTAGGTCTCATCCACAGATATGCTGACCTTCAGTGTGTTCCTGACAGGCTCAGTTATCAAAATCTGTTTTTCTGGCACAAATTCTGCTCTTCCAAAACTGTAACTTGTTCATTTGTAAAAAAAAAAAAAAAAGGCTGCCAGTAATTGAGCCTGTTTATAACCTTTCTGTCAGGATTTTTTCTTTGTGTAACTCCAAACAGAAGAATGTTTCACAGATTCATAATGATGTATTTAGTGAAGTAACCCATTATCAATGTCATAAACACATTAGCAGCTTAATTTAAAATGAGGGCAAAATGCAACAGTTCTGCATAATGAAAGCTGATAATTCAGGGGAGTTAAGCTCTTCATCATTTACATAACTGGCTAAAAAGGAGCTAAAAATAAAAATTAATACATAGTCTTTACCATATGATGCCCAATTCTCTGGAGAGGTTTTCTGTCTCACCAGCAGCAGCACAGCTTTAGGAAGGTTGGCAGTCACCCTGGGAATGGCCACACAAGTTCATACCATGGCACAGGAATTATTCCTTCTGGGGTGAACATTCAAACACTCATTTCATTTTTAAGCCTATCAACAGCTCTACTGGATGCAGAAAAATCACTTTTGTTCTTTGCTTTAGCCACAGACTCTGCTGCTGCAGTCCCTGGATCCTTATCAGAAATACTGATTGCAAACATTCCATCAACACAAATTTCTTTAGTCCCACTGACTAAGTGAGCCAGTATTGGCTATTCCAGTATTATTTCTCTGAAGGGGATGGATAAAGAGTTGTTTATGGAATAAACAGCCAGATAGAAGTTAGTAATTTTAATTTTACCTGGAATAGTGTTCCTGACATGCTGTAGTTGTTATAAACTGGCCTTTGCTTCTCATTTTGACTCAAACAAACTCAGCAGGTCTGTAAGGCAAGACAGACAAAGCTTCCAGGACAGACTCAACTTGACTTATGGCATTTTAATTCTCTTCAGCTCCCAGAGGATGAAGTGGAGAAGTAGAGAATGAACACCAAACACAGCAGTGAGGAGCTGCATTGCTTTCCTGCAGCAGCACAAACAGCACCAGGGCTGCAGGGCAAACTGAGATCCACGAAAAAAGCCCAGAAAATGGGAAACTACACTGAAATGATGTGAAATCCTGAGCCAGCAAATATCAGACCAACAGCTCAGAATTTGGCACTGCAGGAAATGCCTTGGAACACTTTCCCTTAACAACCTCGAGGTGTTTTAATTGCAGTAGGGATCACATTCACCACATGTGAAGAGATCTGTGATGTGCTTTCTTACTCTGTATACTTAAAATGTAAATTACACCAAGTGCTTATCATTTATCATTGCTTATCATCAGAGCCACATTATCGTTTGCAGACAATACTTTTTTCATACTTTTTTACAACCACCTTTAATGGTACAACAAACTAACAAGTTTTTCAGAGCATTAACTCTGTAATTGCCTCCTTTTTTTCATGCAGTAACAGATGGGTGTTTATCTCTTGGGAGAAGAGAATCAGGAATCTTTTATTTGCAAAGCAATTTTCTCTCTCATTGTAATCAATACCTTTTATCATGTATGTATTAAAATCCAGTTAAACAGCAAACCCAAATGCATCTATGTACATAAAGATAAAAATGAAACTAAATAGGTGAAATGGTCAGTTGAACTTTTTATTGGTGAAATCTTTATGCAGAGGGTGGAATTCTTATTAAAAGCTCACATTTCATTGTCCACATTTTGAGGAAGGTGAGTGATCATGGGGAGAGGCTGCAAGAATCCCAATGATGTAGGGAAGAAAAATCATCAGTTTCCAAGATTTACTCTTATCATCATGGTTCAACAATTTTTCTGCAATGCCACAATTCTTGCTGAGTGATTGGGGAATACAAATTTTTGAGCCTTATTGCTAATACACAGATTTGAAGAGGAACAAGCTCATCTTTGTCTTTTGCAATCCAGAATTATATACCTTGATAAAATTCCCAGATTATATTTTGACCAATTTTAAGCAAACCTGAACGACCATGATATTTTACTTCATCAAGAAAGGAAAATAAATGTTTTGGTTTTTTTAAATGATGGTACAGGGATTACTCTGTACTGTTTTATAAGCAAGTAGCATAAATTGTTGGAGGGGACTAAAGATCATGGAAATGAGAAGATTGAAGTATTTTCCTCTCTTTTCTTTGTTAAAAACTCTCTAAATCTACCTGTCACATTCTGAGCTGTAGTGGGTTACTGTGGGTTCTTTTGGAGTACAAACTGCATTTTCCATTGTGGTTTGACCATTTCACCCCTGAGTAAGTGAACCAAGTACTCAGATTCAATTTTAAGCAAACATTCTTCTCCAAGCAAAAATTAACCCCTCACTTAAAAAATTCCTACTTCATATTTGATAATGCTCGTTATTTATTTTTATATCTAAACAGAAATAAAATGCTTTATTTCTAATGAAAATGGGTTAAAAAGTCAACTTTTTAATTTTTAATGAATAATCTTCAATGTTTGAAGGTTCTTTTTAGTTAATGTTGTTTTTTGACCCTCATATTTAAGGGAAACAAAGACTTGTAAATGTATTATTTGACATAATTAGTATCTTTAAAAAGATCATCAATTTGCTCAGTGAAGAAAACAGTGGTTTAAAGGCTTCCAGTTAATATTCCATGGATATTTCTGCAAGGGAAGAAAGATGAAATTCAGAAAATTACTTACAGCTAGGTCCATTTTTGTTTTTGCAGTCTCAGAGGAGTTGCCTGTGAACGAAACCAGACCCATTTCAAAGACAGTCAGCAATGATCATCATAGGTAAGATCATTTTACTGAAAAAAAGGGATTATTTCCTATTCAACAGCTGCTCCATGTCAATGATATCCCATTGCTGTTATTGCTCTATTTGGCTCATTGGCAGCTGAAAATGAAAATAAACTTTTTCAATGGCAAAAGAACAGATCCTCAGGACAATCACCTACAAGAAAAAGATTTTGGATAAAGTCATAGCTGCAAACATAATATTTTTAGAAGTCTCTCTTAGCTGATCACAGATACTTTTCAATAATATGAATTTCTAGAGGGAGCAACAAATAGCCTGGATTCTTTATTTAAGAGGTCATATTGATTTTGGAACCAGTTGTACTTAAGGAGATACATTAAGAATGCATTGCATCTTAATTACAACCAACTCAAAGGTGCAATACTTTTATTGGCATTAAACAAATCAATCAGCATAAATTAAAAATGACAGAGAACAAGAGATGCTGTACCTGACACTGTGAGTCTATAACTGGATAATATAACAATAATATTAATGGAAATAAACTGCTGGAATACAGTGTCTGTTAAGTGGAAGTTACATATTCTATTGCTAAAATAACCACATGAAATAAAACTTGTATTTCCAGGATGAATTTCCCCCCACTTTTTTTTTCTTCCCTTTGTTAGAATGAGCTTTGGTAAGTTAACTTTATGTATTTTTCCTAATTCAATTCAAGTTATCTCAGTGCTATGTGATCTGACTAGGGCAGAAATAATTTGTGTTTTAAATATGGACTAGAAACACAAGAGTGAAATGGCATCTACACATGTCCCCTAGAGAGACTGAAAAAAAAAATCTGAATCAATGAACAAATGAAGACAGGAATCAATGAAGATATAATTTGATCATGCTTTGATAGAAGGAAGATATGTTTTGAATAGTTATGAAATTTAAAATAAACCTATGATATCTTGGCTGGCTTATTCTTAAATTGCCTACATTTCTTATAAAGAGAATATTTGACTAAAAGGTATTTTTTTTTATTAATTTGGAATGACAAATTATGCCCATGATCAAGATTTCTTAATAAGAGCCAATGTTTTGGAGGGAACGTTAATGAAGAACATTTCCTGTTCTGTCCCATTTTAATATTTCCTGCCACAATGTTGTGTTCTGACCTTGGTCAATTTTGTTTTCATTCCAGCAACAGTATTGGTCACATAAAATGGAGTTTTAATGATTTTACCAAGCCTTCCTGAAAAGAAATAATATTATTTTATTAACATCCTTTTCAAATTTTTTTTTTTTTTTACCAAAAAGCTTCTTTAATGTTTGCAGTGCCTTAATTCCAAAGGTTAGTGGAAGGAGCAGTTATTAAATCTGACCTAAAATTAGAAATATTTTCAACTTTGTCATCCTGCTGGAATATAAACTACTCTGGACAAAACCTATTTGGAAGGGCTCCCTTTGCAACAATTGCATTTTTCCTGCCCTGAATGCCAGGCCAGTGGTGACCAAGTGCACAGACTGGCTGCCAGCTGTGCTTACAGAACAGTGAATAAGTTTCACAGAGCTCAAATTATTTCCATGGCTGGTTCCTAAATCTTGTAGCACCAGAAGGCCTTAAAGCAGATATTCTGGAAAAAATAAAATAAGGCACAGTGAGTGTCCAAAAGATATTGTGGCTCTTTAATCAGCTAATTACCTGCAGGGTTAATCCTGTTCCTCGTGACATTGGTGTTAGAGTTGTAAGACAGAAATATTTTTTTGTCTTTGTCAGATTTTGCTCAAAGCCAGAGCGAATGTAACAGTCAATAAAATAAAATTTAAAAAATCTTTGAATAAACAGGTAACATGAGATAAAAAACTTTTTAAAAAGAATGGAAAAGTCCTGAATGGAGTAATCAGGGCCCATGGCTGGATCTGGTCCCAGCTCAGGACTGTGGCTGGGGAGGATGCTCTGACACCTTCTGTATTTACAGCATATCAACAGTGAATGTTATCAGAACGTGACCATATAAAAAAATTGTCAAATTAAACAATTAATCAGATAAGAGCTCATCTCAAAGGCCGAGCAGGATTTGCAGCTCTGTGGTGCTCCTGGGTGGGGATGTACAAATTCCAAATACAGCCCATGAATCCAACACTAAACTGCTGCAAATCTGCTTCTGTTTCTTGCTGTATTTCCAGTGCATTGAAGTTAAACATTGAATTTTGAATTTGTTCCAGAGTTGAGTTCTTTGATGGTTACATACAAAATTCTCTTGGAGCAGCTCCGCTCTTAGAGCATTTAACAATAAATTTGATTCCAGAAAAGCTTTGGGAAAATGATAACTTGGGAAGATTTTGTAGAAATAGCAGGAAAAATTAAACCCAGAAGTTGTCAGCATTGAGAGAGAGAATATGGGAGAGGTGAAGGAAACCAGCAGTTAGGCAAAACTGTTCAATACTTCGACTCAATTATCACACCTGTGACAGAGTGTTAAGGGCTAATCAATACAAGAGGGATATTAGGCAGCAATGCATCAACAGTTGGGTTATTCTGCAATTATTTTCCAGTAGACACAAAAATCTCAGCCCTCACTTTGTAAGAACAAATTGTTATCCTGAATTTCAGAAGAAACACAAAACAAGTTTTATGTTTAGGAGAAGTGAAGAACAAGATTTCCTTATGCCAGTCTGTGAAATGGGCTCAACGAGGTGTCTGAAAACCCTGGTGAGCCATCAGGAATAACCACCTAAACCCAGTCATGGTTAACAATAAATTCATAAAAATAACTGTTACAAAGGAGATGAATAAATGGAATGAGCTGCTCAGATTATATCAGTCAGCAGCACTTTTTAAATGTTTCAGTCAAATCATATCAGGGGCTTTTTATTGAACTATAGAACTTATGGACTGGTCTTTTATCAGGAGCAAGTCTAAGCATGCTGTACTTTAAGGAGACCTCCTGTTAACATAAATTTTAATATTTCAGTGCCTTAGAAGAAGATTAAGTGGTTGAGCATCTGAAAAAATAGAATAATTTGATGGATTACTCTTAAATCAGCTAAATATATTTTAATAAAAAAGTAATTTTCGACTAGCTTGCATTCACATTTTAAAACCTCCTCTGTAGACAAAGAAGTGTGTGTAAATATAAATATATCCAATATGAGCAGCTGGATAAGGTCACTGCCTGAGGAGGGACATCACTTGCCTAAAGTTTTAATCATCTCCACATGGTTATGTCTTATTTTTTTTTTTTTTTCCCAAAGACAATGTAATTTAAAGTGAATTAATGAAAATTACAGTATAAGGAAGTGAGGTTTAGGGGCTATTTTACACACATTTTTGTAAGCTCACTGAGTAAATCTCAGACTCCAGCCACTGTTTTTGGACATGAAAGAGTTCAAAAATCCTACTAATGTCTTTGTGGAAGTGCTCTGGCAGTATTGCTGCCACAGAATAATGTATTTTGTATTATCACTTATTACAGCAAAATCCTAACTTGTGAATCCAAGGGAGTTCCTGAAATCACTTCTGAAAAATTATTCTCCTTTCCTTGCAATATTTTCAATCGCATGTATTACCTTATTGTGAAAATATAATGGAGTGCACGACACCAGTCTCCCTCCTTCTCTTAAAATAACATAGTTTTGTGCAACTAAAACAATGTCAAATTTACTTTTGTGTAGTTGTTCTGCAATCTTTCTAAATCACACTATTTTTTTTTTTCTCCCTGGACTTGTTTAGAGTTTTCATTTTAAATGAAATTTGGCCTTTGAGAAAAATAGTTTCAGTCTCAATTACCAAAAGACATTATTACAGGAAGGGATGGATTTAGGAAGCAGTTTCAACAGTTTTCTTGTGTAGCCTGTGATTTTTTTTTTCCACTGTTTAACTGTTTAACAAACAAAATCTCAAGTCTATGCATAAGTAGCAATGAAAATGAGAATCTAAATCCTTCTAGTGACCTTCCTACCCATTTGAGGTGAATTTAGTTCTAATTTGACTACATTGAAGACTAAACCACTTCTAGTCCTAATCAGAGTTACACAAAGATTTTATTAAAATTTAGTTAGAAAGAGAATTGTTTGGAAAGCAGAGACCAGGAAGACATGTAAGGAGGAAGGAAATGAAAAAAGGATGGGAAAGCAAAGACACACAGATACATGATCATATTTAATCCTGCTGTGTTTATGCACACATTGTATTTCTTTTTAGCTGAATGAATTCTCTGTTCTATTCAGACCAAACTTCATTTCTGGCAACCCCTGAACATTTCAAGTATCTAAAATTTGAATGGGAACATTCCTTCCAGGATAATTTACCACTCCTGTGAGAAGGGTCTCTTGCCCTTTGCACCTTAATTTGGGTGTTGTATTTCCAGCAGAGACATTTCTCTGTGCAGCACAACTGCTCTGAATCTGGGAGAGGCAGAACAAACCAGCCAAATTACTGAAACTTTGCAAACCCAGCAGGAATTTCCCAGCTGACAGAATGAGCCTTTTTTAATAATGAAATTTAATAATAATGATGCACCTTGAAGCATCTCAGAGAGAAAAAGCTTCATGGTTCCACCCAAAGAGGAGCAGCACAGAGCACCCAAATTCTCCAAGCTTCAGGAGGCAGAGCAGGAGCTTTGGCTCCTGTTATTCCTACAGGTTATTCTGTAGGCATAACTTCATCTAAGATCTCATAATTGAATCCCCAAATTTGGAAATATTTACCAAATACTTACCATGTAAATTAGCAGAGAGAAAGGCAGCCAGCCCGAGGGTTCACCACATCCATCAGGAAAGTTTTCCAGTCAGGATTGCAAGGTTGGGGTATTGTGTTTAGACATGTACATAGTTTGTATAAATCAGAATGCTATAATCAAATCATTCTTGGGTGGCTTCTGTTGTGTTTAAAAATATTATAATAACTCAATCTGGATAAAGAGAGAAAAGACATAAAAAACATGGAAAAATGCAAAATGATTTGGAGGTATTACCTGTTGTGCTCTGTAGGTAAGAGCAACCTCTAGTTATGGAAAAACAAGCAGCAATGGATGTGAAATGACTTCCACAAATTAGATCCATCATATGACTTCATTTTCAACATTTGTTTTTTTCTCCCAGATAGGCAATTAACTTTTACATCTGAGTTCCAAGCAAGAATCAATTTAAAATTTGCAAACTGAAGAAAATGATGAAGGAATTTGAATTTTAAAAGCAGATTAGAAGAGAAAAGATTTAATATCAGGTTAGAAGAGTAAAACACAGCTGGAGAATAAGTTCTTTTCAAAGGAATCTACAAACTCATGTTAAAGCTAAACATAATTAAGATGATGGTACTTTATAATGTTTTTGGTTCTATTCCAACTCTGAAATCAGCTGATAAATGCTCTGTGAGGTTTGGAGGCTTCCACTTCTTCAAAAAACTTTCATTGAGGGGAAAGGAAGATGGAGAAAAGGGGCAAAAATACTGGAAAACTACAACAGCTAAAGTTCTTGAGATGTCTGGGCTGAGCATGAGAAAATGAATAAAAAACTTAAAAATAATGTCAAGCTCAATTGACAATTTTTAATCAAGAGTAAAAAGTAAGAACCCTTTTATGGGCAGGTTTTATCTAAATGATTCTTTTTGATTGCTGGTTTATTAGATGTCAGCTCTAATTTTTTTTAGTGCAGGAAGGAAAAGCCACCTTGGATATTGAAAAATTGTGCTGTGGCTAATATAGAAATAATGCAATGAAATCAAGAGTTTAATTGTTATTTTAATAGCTATGAAATCACCTGCAAATATGTGCTCTGTTGATTTCCAGTGACTGAATGCCAAAAATCTTTTCTGTCAAGGCCACTGTCCCAGATAGAACAGCTGAGCCACTGACACTTGTTGAAGAGGAAAATTTAACAAAATTAATGATACTACACAGTGGAACTTTCTAAGAACTTTATGAATTAAGGGAGGCAAGCAGTTTCCAAGCTGTAGGAGTGGATGTTGTGGTTCACTTGCTCTGTTTTGTCCTATATTCAAAATGAACTGCTCCACAGAAACATCAGAGATTCCATCATCAATCATTTCATCCATTATTTATCATAAATGTATTCATCAATTTTATCTCAGAAGAAACTACCTGTGAATTTGGGACTGAAAGCCAGCATTAAGCAAAAGGTAGATGCTGCCATTGCTTATACAAAATGATTCTGCTGTGATCAATAATTCCTATTGTGGCTGAACTGCAGAAGCTGCACACACACAGAGTGTTTTTAAACAATCTGTTGTAGATTGAAACCATCTAGATTCAGCTCTTCACTGATATCTAGTGTTGCCACATTGGACCATCTGGTCCTGTTCTGTTTCTGCCTCATGAACTAGGAAAATGAGTATTCCTTTTCCAAATCACAAGTCACAAGACTTAAATATTGGGTGATGAATTACTACAGAAAAAATTAATTAATAGAACATCTGCCTGCCAAGAAGATAGAGTGCAAGGAACTAATCTGTTACAGCTCCTGGCCCAGATCCCCCCATTATTCTGGCAGCTAACAAAGACCAGAAGGCAGATGGGTCAATCTGGCCAACAATTTTTTTCATGATGCTGTAACTGTCACCTGGCAAATGGAACTCAAGCTAAAACCTCTTTCTGTCTGTGCCTGCAGCAAGCTGGGTGCTCTTCCAAATCCCTCTCAGCATCCATCACTGTCTCTGGGACATTCTGTGACATTGAAAGTCTGGTGCTAAATTACCAAAGTACACAAGTCCCATTATGTTCTAATGGGTTCAGAACAATGAAGCCACCCCTGAAAACACTTCTCACATCCCATGAAATGGTAGTGCTGATGTCAAGCAAAAAGGACTTTTTTTACACATATGGTATGGTGACTTCAGGGCAGTAATCTGTAAATGTGAATGTTATGCCTAAGAATAATTAGCTTCTTTTTTTTTTTTTTTTTTTTTTTTTTTTTTTTTAATTGAGCATTTGGAATTCTTTTATTCAAATTGAATATGCAATGTTTTCATTCCACTCCATTCTTGCATTTGCTTTGAGATGTCAAGTGTCATTTTCACTTTGGCAAGAGGTCTTTTGATTAGCAAGATAAAAGAAAATGTTTGTTCTGAATAAATTCTTATTTTTTATGTTACAAATGACATGAATGGAAAACTACTAATGATACACTTCTCATTAGCAAACTGATCCCTTTTGCTGTGGTAATCAAATAAACTTTTTCTTCCTGTCAGTCATCATCCATTTTTATAATTACCATCATTGTCCCCATTTTTTTCTTTTTCCTCTTCTGAAGCACAACTTGAAATATGTCTGTGAAATCTTTCTAGTGGGTTTGCCATAAGGAATCTGATGGACAGGACTCCTGGTGGGGCAATGAGCTTGCAAGCACAGAACTAAATCCACAACCAGGCACAAAATCATGCAAAGAGAAAGCAAACTCATATTGTGAGAGGTCAGAATTACAGAACTCCAGTTGTGTAGTCAAATAATTCACTGTTGATACTGTGCAAGCATCACTCAGCCCCTCTGAATGGATTCTCCCCAGTGCTCTTGAGGGCACAGCCTCCAGACAAAATGGCAAAAGTATCTATGGGATCAGAAATTGACCCATTATGTAGAAAATGAAAAGGAACAGCATAAATGTGGGAGCCTGCAGTGAAAGAGGAATATTTTGTGAGGTGAAATGGCACTGGAAATCAATATGGCACAATGAATATGGAACCTCAGAGTGCTGCTCCTACACCATTGTAAAGGCTATTGAGGATCAACATTTTCTGTTCTGCCCTCCAGTCTTTTTAAAAAATGCTTTGTTTAGCTGTACTTGAGGGATGAGGCTTTTAAAATATTGGATTTTTAAACACAAAAGCTACAGCATTTCAGCCCAGTTCTCAGGTCAAATCTGTTTCTGGAATTACTCAGAACAAATTCACAAAGTGAAATGAAAGAAATTAGAGCATTAAATATTCAGATATGACACTTGCAATGAAATTGAGAGATCAGCTTATGACCATGTCAGTGTTTATTTCATTGATTTGTGATATGATGTGGATCTAAAGCATTCCTAGCTGTAAATTCTTCCAAATTCAGGGGTAAAAGCAGTAATACCCAACCCTCCCAGACTCCAAAGCTGAAATTTAACAGGATTTTCTGTCCCAGCTGGTCTGGTCAGGACTTAAATGCTTGACATAACCTGGCTACTTGTAAAACAAATGTTCTGAGAGATGCCAAAACCACCTCCTGGTAAAATATTGTGAGAATAAGAATGTTTGAAACTCTGTGAACACATCAATTAAACAGGCAAAACAACTGATTTTAGTGAGTTGGGTCAAAAGAGAAGGAAAAAACACTGTTTAAAGAAAAGTGAAAGTTTTTTTTTAACTTCAGAATAGATCATTTCAGTGGGAAAAGACCTTCAATGATCCTCTTGTCCAAGAGCCCGACTTCAGCACTGAGCAAACAACCACAAACAAACAAAAAAATCCCCTCACAACCTTTATTGGCAAGGAAGCAACACTCCCTTGCCATTTGGGTAACTCTTGCCCATTTCTCAAGATAATTTTTTGTCCCTGCCATCAAGGAGCAACAGCAAAATATCTGAAAATGTCAAATCCTTTCAGTTCATCCTTTCAAAGCCAAAAAATGTTTACGAATCCCCCTTTGGTTTGTTTATGGCAATGATGGAATAGAAAATCTTGTTCTGTCCTCTGTGTTTCTTCACAGGAACCTTTAAAACTTCAAGTCCAGGGGTCTGAGCTCATTGTGCTCAGTGACCTTTTGCTGCTCTGTGTCACTTCTGTCTCCTGTGCAGAGAATTTCTGCTCTTTTTCTGGGAAGTCTGGGGACAAAGTTTCACAGTGGGAACTGCTGATTCCACTCAAGCTAGAATAAGTGAATGGAAAAAGTCACTGCAATGTTCCTTACACTCTGTTTAAAATACTGCCCCTTTTGAGCTAAGTAAATTTCCATATGAAGATTTCCAATATGAAGAGTTGATTTGTGATAGTTATGAGAATCATAAATTCCATAAGTTGGCAATAATCATTGTCAAACAGTGATTAGTTTGCTGCCATCACTCGAGTTATTCCTGTAAGAATCTGTGCTGCAGACTGAGCAAACTCTTCACAGCTGTGCTTTGTGATTGTTTGGGATTCTTCTCCACCTAGAATTACAAATCTATTATCACATTCAACCAACACAATCACACAAGCAGCCTGTCAGCAGACAGAAATGCAGATTATATTGTGCCCAGACATAAGCACCTTATCCCCTATCATTGCTGAGAAAACCAGCCTTGTTCCTGCAGCAGGAGCCCTGGAATCAGCAGATAAAACTTCTGTTCTTTTCTTTGCCATACACTTTGCAGTAATTGCATTACATCTTCATGTCTTGCTTTATTCACAAGTACATCACGATAATTTCCAGCTCACTGACATGGACAACCTAAAGTATTTTACAGGCATTGGGGAATTTGAGAATCTAGAGAGAACTGTGATGGAGATGTAAATTACTGTTATGCCATGCATATATTCTCATTTTTTTACAGTATTATCTGATGCATTTCATATTTTGAGTTAACTTCCACGTTCCAGGATAATTTTAAATGCCACACTTTTCCATTATGCTGGCAGAGATAAAAAAATTATTTTCAAAAGAAATAATTTTTTTTGTTCTTTTCCAGCCATCTCATTTATATTTATAAGCAAATGATATTTTGGGATGCAGAGCTATTTTCTCCCTCTTTATAGGATCTCCTTATTCACAATGCCTGGGTTTTATTGCAGCTTCATCCAAAGATTACTGAAGCCACAGGATGAGAAAGTGGGGTCTCTATCCCAGGTTTGTCACTGCCTTGTCACCTCAAAAAAAAAAAAACAACAAGAAAATTGTAGGAATAATGTATGAATTCTCAGAAGGTTCTGATAACTGGATGCAGACACAACAACAAATCTTAAATCAAAAAGTTCCCACATTTAGCTCTGTCAGGTTGCCTCCCCTCTTCACATCATCGTGGGGCTGACATTTACCAATGTTAAGTCAAACTATACAAAAAAAAAGCCAAAAAGGAGATGTTGGAAAGATTGACTTCATTAAATGGCATCTGCATTCAACACAGACTACAAAGCAGCACACCAAGGCATCTTTGTACACTGCTGCTGCTCCACTGACATCTGAAGACACTTCTAAGCTGTAGCAACTTGGCAGCTCTTGTAGTAGAAGAGTTTGTTTTTCTAAGCTAAAGCAAAGCAACTCTAAACATTTCTCTGTTTAGAAAACAAAGGGTGTGAAACGGGGAAAAAATCACTGTGGACAACTTTCTGCAACTCCTCCTCCCTGTCCAAGATCACCATAAAAACATTATTATTTAGAAAAGCTTGTCTAAGCATATTTTGTCAGCAAAAGTGATTGATTCTTGCCCTCGCTGAGCCTTTTTCCCCAGCAGACAGCAATATTCTGTTAAGTGGCAATTGCAACAGGAGGCTGCACCCTCCCATCCACAACCTGATCTTGGCAAATAAAGATTCTCCCATTGTGGCTGAAATCATTCCACAATTCAACAGTTCAGCTGCAGCCAATCTATCCCAAAGTTTCTGGATGTTCTCAGCCTCCAGATTTCAAATCTTTCTCCAAACTCCCACTACTCTGAATGGTGCAAATGGGAGATTTTTTTTCTCAGATGCAGAGCACATAGCTGAAAGAAAAAAATTGCTACAACTTGTGCACACACAGGTCACAGAAAATGAGAAATTCAGTCAAAGCATTGTCAAAAGAATAACTTTTGAGTGATGTCAAAATACCAGGCCTTCTGATCTTTCTGACAAGGCTCTTCTGTGAAAATACAACCTTTTGTTTTTTTCCAAAATGTAAAGTACAGAAGATGACAGGTAACACACCCAGAACAAGCTTCTAAACTCTTCCCCCGAAAGGAAATCTAAGGAATACCTTCAAAAATTCAGTTGTTCAATGGAACTAACAAACAGAAAGGTTTCTAGAAATTGACAGTAAAGACACTTTCTCTCATCACATCATTCTCTTTTTCAGAATATTAAAGGGTTTTTTATCAGATATTTTAGTTAAGTGCAGACTCCCTTCCTCTTGGATGGACTACAGCTATTTACACATTTAGACTAAATAATGCAATTTCTTTGAATGTAGGTGTCTGTATGCACCTAAATATTAAAACAAAAATAAAAACCCTGCAGAAACATACAACAGTACCAATATCAAATTGTCACTGTGCATCTGTGACAGAAGAAAACATCCTAATGAGCTCATAAAAAATCTGAAATCCCGAGAAGGAGACACATGGATTCTGCAGTGACCATGATCAACCAAAGGAAAGACTGGACTCCTTTAAATTATGTCAAAAAATCCTGGGCTGATCAATTTGCCAGATGGAAAAAAATAAAGGGACTAAGTAGCTTGTGCAGCTCTGAAAGGGTGGCCTGAAGATGAAAACAGCCACAGACATTTTTTGCAACTTCTCCTCATTCTTGGTGAAGCTGAAGTTGGGAATGCAGCAATATTCTGGATAATTGCTGCTGCTGCTGCTGAGGACACAAAGAAATCCTCACCAACCTCAGGGACTTCAACAGGACTCACTTCAGTGTGTGAGGAGCAGGATGAATAAGAGGAAAAGATGAAAACATTATCATAGTACTTTCCAAGGATTGCTATTTAATTTTTGGTTCTAAACCCCCCTATTTCTACATACTTAAAATTAATTTTAAGATTTCATTATTGAAATAATTGGTCTGTAATCAAAGCCCATATTTTTGTATAGAATCAAATCAGACTTCTATAATTTTAAGGGTACCATGTCCATTATTGTCCTAGATACAAATAAAATTGTTTGCACAGCTATTAATAAAAAGTTATATGGCTAAATCCAAATTATGGAACACTGAGGGTAACAAATAATATGAAGTACTCTCAAAGTACAATTGAAGTTTGATTCTGATAAAGAAGAACCCTGCCCAAAGGTAGGTGCAGTGAGTTTTCTGGTGAAGAAGACAAGAAATGAATGTTTCTGCCCTAGATTTCTTATTCTGTTTTTTCATGAGCAGTGGATGGACCCAAAGGCTGTTTGCAGGTGAGAAATGAGCTGCACATTTTTTCTTTTCCTGCTCACAATTCCAACCCAACTAAGAATATTCAACTGCAGCTGTTATCTTTGTTGTGCAAGTTATTTTTACAAAAATGTAAGCTTCTCATGTTTAAATAAATTATTTAAAAGAGGACATGTTAATGGGCTATCATAGTTTGCTTTCTAACATCAGGGATTCTCCATGGGTATGAAGAAAACATAATCACACATATGGTGGAACTAAAATGTACTATTTTTCTTGAATGAATTTCTCTTGTTAACTCAGCAGGCACTGCATGAGATCACATATCATTTTTCAACCATCTGCACATCTCACAGTATTATGGACAGAAAATTTCTATTTTCCAGCCACTAAGACTTTATGCTGGGTGACTTTTAAGTGTGGATTCACTGGAGTATCTTTCATCATTGGAGGCAAATTTGGCACCTATGCAGATGCCACTTGCATTTTTATAGATTTCAATTCAAAGACTAAATTCAAGTCTGCCCTCTGCCACTCCTGTTCCTAACACCTGATGGATCAGACATTCCAGGTAATTTGGACACATGACCCTTCATATCAAGGCAAGTTGGGAAAATTCATGGCTCAATTTCAAGGTGAAAGACACTTTAAAAGGCATCAAGAGTTCTTGATTGTGATTAGCTGTTTGATAAAAGAGAAACTTAATAAACCAAATAAAAAACAACCTCCCCACCCTTCACATCAACAGCTTTGCTGTCAAAAGATCAGAAGACAACATGTTAATGAGCTCTTTTTTTATGAAATAAAATCGCTGTTGTTGGTGTTCAGTGAGTTGTGATTAATTCATGGTTTGTCACAATACAGTGAATTACCAAATCTAGGGATGTGTCAGGAATTTCAGACCATCCCTCTCTTTTGGTGTTGTTGGCTGTCAAGGGGCCTCCAATCCCCAGGCACTCTGTTACTCTGCCATTTATGACATTTTCCATTTTCAAATTAGAAATCTCAATATGTACACAATGACAGGACATTCTCAGGAAGCTCTGACACGATATTCTTGTTTATATAAAAATATAGTAGAGATTAAATTCATTTTAATTTCCTGAGTCTGTACAGGTCTGCTTTCTTACTTGAAATATAAAACATCTAATCTTTGAATATCCTGAAATTAATTAAGAATGTGATGAGTTTTACATGAAAGGGTAACCTGTTCTTAAGCTTTCATTATTTTAATCTGTTCCTTAGCACTCACAGCTGACCCATGTGAAGTCACTGTTTTTTCAAAAACACATTATGGAAATTCCATTTTTAAATGAATATACCTGTAGCCAAGTAGTTGAACAAATAAAAATCAGGGATGGAGGGAAACACCCAACAATTGTTTTTTATCATATTTTATCTCTGCATAATTCCCTCTACACTTCCATTGTCTGCACAAGCAGCATTGACAACAGTGGACTTCAAGCATTCTAACATCAAAAATAAGGTGGAAGAAGAAAATAAAGTTACCTCAGCTTCACAGCAATGGAGAACAATCCAAATACTTTCTTTAAATGAGAAAGGACACTGATGAAACCATCAATGCTTTTACTGTCCTGTCACAGAATTTTATTAACTATAAAGAATTAAATATTAGGGTCACCAGCAGAAACTGCTGGACTTGGATAAAAACCAGTTTAAGAAAAGCTGATACTACTACTTTGTT